>NW_026571190.1:14904054-15511554 GCF_026225935.1 Boleophthalmus pectinirostris | reverse complement strand
CGAGACGGACATGGATCTAGGCTATTCGTAACATGTTGATTTCAGTGCTTTAGTCATCTGACATCATTTAGTCAGAAGTGTATTGGCCATTGTTATTTAATTAATAGGCTAGGATGGTAGCTGAAACTTCAACCCCAAGCCAAAACATATCTTATAGTCCATTTTCCTGTGTCAAGCTTTAAACTTCATGCTTTCAATTCCTCTCAGTAACCACTATAACAGACTTGTGTTTTTAATTGATAGATGTCTTTTTTCTCTAATTAAGTCTCCTTCATTATAGTGACATCACATGACCTCCTCAAGTATCTGTTACGTTTCAACAAATCATCCAAGATTACAGCAAACGGTGCCAAGTTTTCCAATCAAACAGAATATTTACGATTAGGATGATAATATAATCGGGATGTTACGGACAAAATAAAATAAAAATGTTTAGACACAATAAGTCGTCCATCATGTGTTATGCATTCTCAATGCAAAAATGTATGCCAGACCGCCCGCAAAAAAAAAAAAAAAAAGAATCTCCAGAATAGTACAATAGTATGCATGAACAACTAAAGAGCAAATTATTTGCTAGACACACAGAAAACCTTTACTAAACTCAAATAGAAGTACACTAACAAACCAAAAAACTAACAAATATCAAGGGTACCTACCAGTAGAGTAGATATGAGTAGAGTGGAACCTTTGGCCTGTAACAAAGGAAACATCTAGCCCACTTGATTGGTTTGTGGTAAACTGTATTAGTAAGCATCACATCGAAAGTCACACTGAATATTATGATATTACAATTTGTTAACGGCTACGGTTTACTTCTACTGTTATTGTATAATATATATAATGTGACTATTGCACAAAGAGCATGGCAATAGGGAATTTAAGGTGAGACACTACACATTGGTCTCTTAGCATACAAGCTTTCATGTGGAAACAACAAAATGGTCCACTCTGCACCAAAATATGTTTTAATATTTAATTTAATGAACTTGCATCTATAGAGTTATATGGGACATTGTAACTTCAAAGGCTATTTTCTCAAAATGCACATTTTCCCCACAAGGGCATAAGGATCACCCCTTGAAGTAGCACCTAAATACACCAAACTTGCTAAGCTTGTGCTTAACAAAATTTACAAAACACGCAGAAGGATTTTTTGATATCTAATTCCAAGTCTGATTTATTTCAGTTTTAATTCCAGAAAATGAGTCGAAATAAAACTTTAGGCAATTTTTCAGTGAGTTTAACTTTACTTTTCAAAAACATTAACTTTTTTAAGAACCAAAATCCTCCTCTAAATACTTTTTAGTATCCAATATGACAATAAAATTAAGCAAAACATTTATACCTGGCTCCATCTATTTTTGAGATTCAAATGCCTCAAAAATATATTTTGGCAGTTTTTACACATAAAATACAAAATGAAAACATTATGAAAAAAATACATTGATGAAAAGCTTGTAATGCATTTTCTTCCATGTATGTGAGTAAACTACAGAAGAGGTTTAAAATTGATATTTCAATTTTTATTTTTATTTTTCCCCTATTCACCTGCCGTGTCTTGCCTATTATTATTATTACTTATCATTGGATTATTGGTTCTCAAACTGTGGTGCTCATCCAGGTGATATACTTTGATATGGTTTACTCTAATATTAGCTAATAATTGTCGATGTAATGCACATTTTTAAGTTGTTTTTTAGATCTGGCGTCACGCAGAAAGACAAATGTGGCACCATATTTGATATACAGTATGCTTGGAATTGCAATAATGAGATAATGAATAAACTTAGTTAAATAAAAAAAAAAAGTAAATATTTACTAAATTAGGGCATATAGTGAACTGAGTCCAAAAAACCAAAAAACAAATACCAAAACAAGTCTATTGCATTTGCAATTACTGTGCAGCGTTAATCTTAAACTACATTTGTTACTATATATTTTCTGTGTCTTGTTTATAGATTTTATTTCAAGTGCAATTTGAATCCTCTTACATGTAATTATGTCATATATAAAGTTGTGAGGTTTTCGTTGGTCAGGTCCTCCAGTTTGAGCACTTAAGATTTTAGAAAAAGCACATTTGTATGTTGTTTTTAGATGATATTTAGTTTGTTTCGTATAGCTATAATGGTGTTATGTTATGGTGAAGCTGGCTGAGTTTATGCAACACTCACAGTTACAGTAAATGTAACAGGTTTTTCTTAATGTATATTACATACATACATGATGCAGGTGTCCAAATGAATGAGGAAGCAGCATTCTACACCTACACATTTCTAATTGTAGTAATATTACACCACAATACCAATAAATGCAATGAACATCCTATTTCTCTTATATATTGATTTTATGTAATGATACTGCAGTGGTCATTTCACAGAAAACCATGATAATGATTGGGTAATGGAGGCTGAGAAGAAGCAAAGTTATGGTAGCTATTTATTGACCCCGTTGATATGCTGTATTTGCCCCCTGCATTTGACCCAGGTCTTGAGCCAGAGTGTGTGTAAACATGTAAACTTTCCAAATGGAACCTTCTTGCTGTGAAGTAAGTGTGAACTACTCTGCCACTGTGTAACCAAGATCAAAGTGGAGATAGGTGGTTGGTGAAGGGCTGTTGGCGCAGACAGTATCTTAGAAGGTGCTATATAAATCAGAAGTGTTATCATTATTTTTAGATGAGGAATGAATTGAGACAGGATAACAATAAGCTTAAAGGTCCTCCTCAAAAACATACCTGGAGTTGTGTTTTGTTTCATTTACACGTTTGAGTAATCCTTTTATTATTAGTTTGTCTACATCTCCAAAGTTCAAAATACTCTGTTCCACCTTGTGATGTCATATAGTGGTAGTTTTCAAGTGTTCAGTAGCTATACGTTTTGTTCAGAGCAGATTGGCTGAAATTATCCAAATGATTCTGCTGAAGATGTATGCATTTTGAAAACACAGTGGAAACCTTACTGTGTTACATCATCACAAGGGTGTGTGTCTTTTATGTTTAAGAGAAGAATGCAACCTAACAAGTCCGGATATGTTTTTGAGGAAACCGCATATAGACCAGAAAATAGTGTAATATGGGCTCTTTAATCACTTTTCCCCCATGTATCCTAACAAAATATATGTCTACACATTTATTATATAAGCAGCTCTTAAAGACAAAATAAGTCAACTGGGTCTGCAACTAATTATAAGGTGTTTTATTGCCCGATAATCAGGAAGTATGTGTCTGCATGCTAAGTGTTATTAGTGTTGTTTACCATCAGGGCAAAACTCCACACTGGTCTCTGAGAGTTGTGAACTCATCACTGAGAACAATTAGGATGTACGTGAGGAATAACTTTGGACCACTGCAAAAGTTTTTCATGTTTTAAGACAGTAAAAATCAGGTACAATGCCTTTAAAGGACCCACATTAGACTATTTTCTGATATATCTTTTAATTATGTTCAATAATCATAAACATACCTGGGGTTGTGTTTTGTTTCATTCATGCATGTTTAACACAAAAATCCTGCATATTTAGTAATATATAGGAGTTCTTCTCTCAAACAGAAAACACCTTCCACCTTGTTATGTTGTGTTAATACAGGAATTGCTCCACTGTATTTTTAACGTCCACACGCCGTCATAGAATAATTTTGATAATTTCAGCCCTGGAGATTTCCTATCTTTACCAGAGTCCTGCACAGGTCCATTTTTGGAGACCCGCACCTGTGCAGTACAGCACCGGACCCACCTGTTAACCTGTGATTTTATCAAAGTTAAACCCACCCACACCAGTTATCATTCCACCCACACAAATTAAAAGCTTTCTAACTAAAGCACCTATCAGAATACTAATTGAAAAGTTACAACTTCAAGAATTACAATCACGAAATGAAATGGTTATGCTTTTTTCAGTAGGAATACTGTTATCTCTTCACAGGTATTATTTAATGAGCAGAAGAAACATTGATCAAGATGCCGCACTTTTGTGCCACACACACCACAGACTGAACCAAGACTAACCTAGGACTGATTCCAGAAGCAGACTGAACCAGAAGCAGGACTCATGGGCTTGGAGGTGGGAGTGGTCCTGCGTAGATTGTCGGGTGACTGCAAGTGAAAGGACTGGCGCAGAGCTCCGTGTTCCACGGAGGTAATCGCAGCCCTGCCCTGCTCCGCGGGCTTAGGGATCTCTCTCTTAAGTCCAAGATTAGTCTTGGTTTAGACCTGGTTTAGACCTGGTTTAGTCCTGGGGTAGTCCTGGTTTAGTCCTGATTTAGTCCTGACCCGCCCGTTGTAATTACCACCCACCTGCATACCCGCCCCTGAAATTCCAGAATGTTAAAACCCACCCGTTTCAGCAACTACTACTACTACCCATGGGTACTCGACCCAGTGCAGGTAAGTAAAAGGTAACTGTTAATTTTAAAATTACTGCTTCATGCCATCACAAAGAGGTAACAACCTTCTCACAAGCTCATCAGTCAATTTTGCATAGGACTTTTAAACATGAGGTGCAGAAAATTCCACAAAATACCTCAATAGCATTTCAGCACTGTCAGTCTTAATTATGAACCTAGGTTGCCAGATTAAGGGAATGCTTGTTTAAAGGTGCACTTTGTAACTTTTTGGTTGAGGGTCCGTCAACTTCTAGTTTCTATGGATATGTCATTGCTCTGCTTTGAATGTTCCACAGTATGACATAATACAGCTCTACCTTACATTTATTCAATTACAGGTGGTTTTATAGCTGAAAAATACCAAAAACAGGCATTCTAACTATGAGTGCGGTTGCCTCTCCACAGATCTGACTTTTACTTGGTGTGGTCTCCTTGAAGATAGAAAGTTTTAATACCATACTGTGAAACATTCAAGACAAAGCAATAACATCATGGAGAAAAGCATTTGACAGACCCTCCACCAGAAAGGGTTCACAATGCACCTTTAATCGTGATGGTACTGTTTACTACTGAATGTTGTTGACTTCAGAATGTTTAATGTATTTTATTTATTTTTATTTGTGTATTATTTTTTTATGAACTGGACTCAAGGGAAAGACTTGGAGAAGAGAATGAATGAATTTCTCATCTAGAAAAATCATCATGGCATAATGTGCTGCTCGGCTGTGCGGGTCAGGTTGGGCGCCCAAAGGCAAATGCATAATCACCATTTGTACATGTTATTTTCCTCCTGCTTTTGGAGATTCTTTCTGACAGATGGCCAGGAAATAGAAAAACAATGCAGGCGATTGGACTGTAAGAGAAGAATTTCTGGATTTTGTGGGTGTATTTTGTGAAAACTTTCGCCAAATCGTTCTTTAGAGAGGGAGAGACAGAGAAAGAAAGAGAGATACAGAGTGAGAAAGAGAGACATGGAAAGGAAGGAAGAGAAAGAAAGAGAAAAAGGGAGAGAGAAAGAAGAAGACTGTGAGTGGGTCGCTTCTCAACATATATATCAGTAATTTGACTTCGTGGTTCCAGCTACTGGTCACCAAGGAGACTGATATACTGTGGAACATTCTAGTAAAAGTAAAGAGAAGCTGGTGGCAGACCTTCCACTAGAAATCTTGCATATATCGCACACCTTTAAATTTTCTTTTGTGGACTTTACTGCACCTTATTCTTAGGGCTTGCAGTGTGTAAAATTTCATATGTTAATGTTCAGTTCTAATATTCAATCCATTTCAGTTCATTTGCAGTAAAAAAAAAAAAAAAGAGTTAAATAGACTTTCTGACAATATTTTCATTTTTTACAAGAACTATTCCGTACAGCTGAGTAAACACCTATTTTTAGGTCATTGTTCATGGTAAACAGGAGACAGACTGAAGATAATAATGCTGTACTGCAGTCACCTTATAATGATTATATAGAAAAGAACATATCTGGACTTTGGATGTCTGTAGACCTTTAAAAATAGAACGGTATAGCTGTTACCAACAAATGATGAGAGACCTGTATGTCTGGATAATAATGTCCATTATCCAGCCTGTGTAAAGCCTCTGATTTCTTTGTACTGTTCAGAGATGGGAATTCTGTTTGACAGAAGAAGTGACTGTTAATATGATGCTGAATATAACGTGTATAGCCTATACGGCTGGACTTATAGGAGAGACAGAAGGTCAATCACTTTTATATTGATACAAGGACGAAGTAATTGGAGATAGCCGGAAGTGAGAACTGAGCAGCAGTTGTTCTAATAGGTGACAATGTACTGCAGTCAGGGCATCATTACTGCCTGCTGGTGCAATGTTATACAGTGTTATGAAATGTTAAGTATTATAATGACCCTGTATGTGGGGACTATATGTGCTCACTATATATATGTTTTTCAGATAATGAAGGCCAAAGACATTGCACTAGTGTAGGCAAAATATTATTGCGTAGTGTATAGCAGCTGCTCAGGTAAAAAGTGTGCTTTTGCCCAGATTTAATTAAAATCTGTTTTATCAAATATGAAAAAAAATAAATAAAAATAAAAACAAAAAAACATGCAAATGAGATCTAATTTTATGTTCTGTCCCTCATCTGCTTGTCTCCATGGTGATGTATTTATTCAGTTATGCAAGTGTTTTATTTCTCCAAACTTCAAAACTACCACAAAGACATTATTACTGTGAGCTGGTCTGCTTCTCCGTAGATCTGACCTGTACTTTGGCCTGGTGATGTGGCCTGCTTGTCTCCATGAAGATAGTTAAATTAAATGCCATACTATTCAACATTTCAGGAAAAAACAACATGGAGTCAAGCAGGTGGTGGACCCTCTATCTGAAAAGTTACACAGTGCACCTTTATAAAGCCCTATGAAGACCTCAGGTTCCAAAAATCTGAATTTTCGGACAAATATTTAATGGGTCTGGCCTTATAATGTTTAAACCGCACAACTGAGAAATCTCATCTTCCTGAGCCTCCCTAGAGTGGCAATCTTAGTGCAATCAGCACCTTTTCATCTACATTTTGTATTGTTGAAAAATGGCTATGTGACATTTTTAACCCACCGTGATTCAGAGCCAGAATGTTTTGAATAATCACAAGTATGGGAAGAGAGAGGGAGAGTGACAACATACATTTTCTGAGCCCTCAAGCCTTGAATACAGGACTACTCAAACATGCATGAATTGATTGAAATACAACTCGTAAACTATACTCCCCTGTACTGCTGTATCCCCATGTAGTTGGACTAGCCATTACAAAATATAAGTGAAAATTTTGGACTGAAGTTTATGATCCTTTCCCCTTTTCTTGTGTGTGCTCAGTGTACAGTATATTTAGCTGCAAGGTACAAAGAACTCATTCAGATGTTTGTCTGTCAAGTTTTCCATTTCACTCCATAACACAAGCAGCAGGTGTTGTACGTGTTTGCCTGTGTGCACTTCAGAGAAAACTTGCTTTTCTCCTGTAGGCAGAGCATAGAGGTGACGGAGGAGATGCAGATGGGACTGGGACGAGAAGATGTGAGAATGGTCCACTGAATGAACCACAATCCCCCAAGACACAACCAGGCAAACAACACCAACGTAATGCCCTGTGTGTGGGCTTCAGTGAAATAAATAAAAATGAATGACCATAAAAAAGGCCAAGTAGCTTATAATGTATTCACCTTACAACAGAAAGTACAATTGTTGAATATTTAAATAATGTTCTCTGGAAACTTTTAGCTCATTTTAAATTCCATGGACAGCATCTGTCCTACAACAAAGACAGGAACAGTGAAAGACTAGTAAACACTTATTATTTGCTCGGTGATTTGGTTTGACACTAAGCAAAAAAACAAAAATAAAAATAATAATTTGAAAGTAACTGCTAATTCTTCAAATGAATTCTGGAATGAATGTAATTTATGAACATTAATTTTCTGTTATAAATGTACAGTACAGTATGGTACAGTACTGGTACCATAAACTGGCAAGTTTTACATGTGAATAATTTTACGTGTAAAAATGGAAACATACCCAGGCCTCACTCAGAGTCGAAGTACTATTGGAAAAATTGGTATACTTCATATCCATAGAAGAGTGATTATCAGGCAGTGTGCCGGGGAATACTAGTGTGCCTTGAGGGCTTTGAGTTAACTACTTCACAAAGTTATAGTCACGTTTTGGTGTTTTCTGTTGAAACTTCTGAACCAGAAAAGACAAAAAATTGCGCTTTTGTAAACTCTCTAGTGCCCTGTACAGTGTCATGGATATCATGTTTTAGTGGATAGAGTGCTGTAGCATCTTTGCAGGTTGAAAAATACTGCTATACAAACAGAGGTCTATGCTCAGTGGAGCTATATAATGTGTTAACTAACACAAGACCTATAATTTTATAATAAAAAAAACAATCAGAGACTTTATAAACCGCAGCCACGTTGTGGATATTAGTTACGCAGCTGGTTAGCCTCTACAATATCTTTGAACTTTTTAAATCTTTAGAAACATTTATGGGAAAAATTAATGCAAAATATAATTCATTAATTTAGGGTCACTGTTGAGCTCCATATGTCAGAGTAAACATGCAGGTTTGATGCAGATTGCTTCATTATTCATGATGTCTAACCTTCACTGTGTGGATGCACAGCTGTCAGAGGCTAATGCTAACATATGGCAGACTGTACCTGAGATCATAAAAGCAGACACAGGAACATGACGCTAATATGCAAATGCTAATATCAGCCATTCAATGAGGCACAAAATGTCTCGACCTTTCGTTTTATTTCTCAGCCTCTGTAATTTGTCTGGCTTCAAATAGAAACGACACCGTGCGAGACGAATGCTGCCGATGTCCACTGCTTCAGTGTGAATCAGCCTGGCTCCTGTCTTGCTTCCTTGGGAATGGCCACTCTAATCCAATTTGAAGTAATGAAATTGAAGGCTAGCCTCTTGTGTTGCGCGGCCTCTTAGCTCACAGGGGGAGAGCTTGTACTTAGCTGTTTACCTAAATATTGATTCACGTCCCAGTGCCTGCGCTGCAAAGGTATCTAGCGTTGGACTGTGTAAAGTATAAACAAAAGCTGTTTTGTTCAATATAATCAGAAAACGGTGTAAAGAAACTTGAAACACCAGCACATATCGGTGAATATAATATAATATAAAGGCTAAACATACTAATGAAATAAAGTAAATAACAGATCAGCTTACAGAGTCACATTTTAAAGGTCCTGTATTGCACAAAATTGACTGTTGTGAGCTTTAAGCCATGTTATAAAACTGTTACCGCATCAGAAGCATATCTTGAGGTGTGGTTTGTTTCATTCATATGTTTGAGTAATCCTTTATTATTAGTTTGTGAAATAGCGGACCCTTTAACATAAGTGAACCTAGAATATACATGCATTCTCACCACTCTCTGTACTGCTTTTTTTTTTTTTTCTTTAATAGAAGTAAGAGTATCGCAGTCCCAAATGAGCTCTAATAATAATGAGACCGATGAAAGGTGAACAGGAGCCAGCCCCACACCAGGGACACAGGGTCACAGTCTTCTCCTTTACCCTCCAAAAGTGGGTCACCCCATTTGTGTTGGCCCTGCAACTTCTGTGAACTTAACAAAACTGTGAAACTGGAGTTCACCTGTTGTGCTCTAGATTCAAAATACATCGTAGAGTTTGATGTTCAACACTTCGTTTGTCGTACATTGCATTACATTGTTGATTGTAATGGATTTAAATATGGCACTGTTGTAGCTCAGAGGAGTAACCGTGGCAACAGGTTACTCTCACTGCATTACTTAATGGAGCATTTTGAGAGATCATTGGTCCCTTTGGCTATACAGACACAACTGTGTCTGTACTGAGTTACACCTGAGCATTTTGTTACTATTGCCAGTAACTTTAACTTCAATTTTTATTATTATATGTGTGAGTCTTGGAACCATTTATTATTATTTTTGAAGATATTTATTATAGTATCTACATTTTGACATCTTATTTCTTATTAAAAGTTATCATCAGTTATCATCCATAGATACATATTTCTTGACTAATCAGAACACACTCCAATCTCAAAACCAAATCACTGAAATAATAATAATAATGTTTTCAATATTAATACACAAAATTGTGACTTGGGAAGGTTTACCTTTTTACCACAACTGTACTAGGGGTTAGCCTATCAACATAGTCTTTCTGTTATTGATTTTAATTTTTATGCATTAAAATTGTAAAATTATAGATAGAAAATACATGCTAAGGTTACAGCCCATATTGTTCTCTCAAACAGAAAACACTCTTTCACCTTGTGATGCCATGTGGTAATACAGGAAGTGCTCCATTGTGTGGAAGCTCCATACATCTTCACTAAAATCATTAGTATAATTTCAGCTCTGGAATTGCCAAACTCTACTGAACAAATGGTAAAAAGGTAACTGTTAATCTGAAACTCTATTTTATGACATCACAAGGTGGACCAGAGCATTTTGAGCTTTGGAGATGTAGACCATGCATTGAAAAGAAATCCGTTAGAGATGTCCACACTATTACAAAGTGTTACTGTTAGCCATTGTTTAAAATAGATTTCCAACTCTGAACTCTGTCAAGTTTCTAACTGTAAGCATCACATGGCTGTGTCTTTATTTGACGTGTGATGGTACCTGAAGTCCTAAGCGTAATCATGTCACACTTAACCAGTCAACAGAAGACACACAAACCTAGAGCTGATAGTATGATGGCTGATAGGAACACTGTTATAATACTGACTGATTTCTTTTCAATGATCTACATCTCCAAAGCTCAAAATGCTCTGGTCCACATTGTGATGTCATAAAATGAAGTTTCCAGATAACAGCTACCTTTTACTGCTTGTTCAGTATAGTTTGGCTATTTCAGAGCTGAAATTATACAGATGGTTCTAGTGAAGATGTATGGAATTTTAAACACACAGTGGAGCCCTTCCTGTATCACCACATGACATCATAAGGTGGAACAGTGTCTTCTGTTTCAGAGAAGAAAACAGCCTAAATATTCAGGGTTTATGTGTGTGTTTTTTAAGCTAAACTTTTCAAGATGTAACTGTTAAAGTGCGCTCAGACCGAGCGTTCAAAGCAACTAGTCAGGGATTACTGTCCAGTGACGATGCAATGTTATTATCCGGAGGAAGGAGAAGAAAGAAAAACACCAGAACAACACCCTGGACCAGCAATCAAGTATTTTTCTCCCATTCATCCACAGTGTCCAAGACGCACGCTGGGGTCGACTGAACTCAAATGCAAAGCTGTCCAGTGCGTGTTTTCGACCCCTGGTGCAAACATAGCTTTACAGGTTAAGTGGAGTACTTCAGAGACATTAGCAATGTGTTAAGTTCAGGTGCCTCGAAATGAATAAAAAATATAACAAATATTTAACTAAACTAAAATTTTAAATAATTTAGTAGTTAAAAGAGAACACAGACTCTTTCACCACTTATGACATCCAATCCAATCTGAAAATCACCAATTAAGTATACCCTTTGAACTCTCAGTATTGGCAACATGGGAAGAACTTTGAATTTAAGTTTTCACTTTCATAATAACTTTAATACTATTCAAGTCATCATGTAGCGCTCTATTATATTACCTTCTTGCGGTCCCAGTCTTGTTTCCAGACCTGCCTGCTGTGTGAAATACTGTGTGAAATACTACTGGCTTTGGTCTTGAGTGAGTTTTACTGCTCCTTGATTAGCGCGCGTTAGCTGCCTGCTGCTTGCACCGAGCGTACACATCTTTAATCATTCTACAGAAAATCTTTCAGCTCTTAACGTAGCAATTACAGTAAAGTCAATCCATAATGACAGGTTTTAGTGCCGACCAAATGACTTTTAATGGATTTTTAAAGGTGACATAAATAATGCACGGGCTGAGGTGTGTAATCACGCACTCGGCCAGCTGCTGTTTAACCAAATGTATGTAAAAAGAAACTGTTGCCTCCCTCTGATTTTCTGAATCTGTCTTGTATGCAATGCTGTGATCTCAGAACGCTAACCTTTAAGACAAATTAAAAGCAGCGATAAAACCAGAGCCTCCATTTCACAGGCTTCCTTATTGGATACTGCATGTAGTATGGGCGTAGTACTAATTAGTAGATGATTATAGGAGGAACACATTATTTTGAAAAATTTTACATAATCTACATTTTTTCCTGTAGAGATGCACTTCTCACTGTTTTTAAAGGTGCACTGTGTAATCTCTAGGGAGTCTGCAAACTGTGTATAGGATTGTTAATGGACAAAACTTTACAAAGACGAGTGGATCTGGAGCCATGTCCCTGATGTCTCCCTGATCTTAGAGAATTTATCTGACAGGCAGATTAACCAATCAGAGAGACGCATGCTCTATTAGTGTCAAAAACAAACATCACTGCTAACACGTAAAAAAGGAGAGAGAAAAACAGCATAAAGGACTGAGAAACGGAGTGGAATTTTCAACAGTCGAAGTATCAAATTACTACTTATCTCAGGTAAAAGGAGTTATATAGGGCTATTTTGTTCTGAATGATACAAGAGATCTCTTCTACATTTGAGAGATTTAGGTTACAAATTAGTGTCTGTGGTTGGACTGTCTCAAGTTTGGACGGAGACATTTCACGCCCCATGGTCCGATTCCAGACCTTTCTAGATTCAAACAGAATGTACTAGTAAAAGGGACCGGTTCGTCAGGCAGACAAACTGCATGAAATATTTTCAATAATGTAGTAATGGTCTATAATAATATAGGATTACCAGTGCGTGTATCATGAACTACTGGTCACATTAACTTATTTTCGTCTAGTCTAGCATCTTACCTCAGTCTTGCGCACTTTCTGTCACACTTATTACCTTGTTAGTGTGACCACAACAACAATCCCTTTTAAACATGAGATGTGTCATCACTAAAAGGGTGTAAATTGTAAACCTGTCAATGTTTTTCAATCATCTGATGTGCCATGAACCTGGAAGGGACATCACACTTAACAACTTTAGGTGTTATTGCTTTGCCTAGAATATTCTACAGCAGAGGTCTTCAACAGGGGGGTCACAGAAGTAATGTGTAGTGTGTGTTTAATTTTTGAAGGATGAGGATGCATTGGTTTTCAGTGGGTTCTGGCTGTGTGCTTCTTCATCACGTCTGTCTCTCTCTCTCTTCATTCGCTGTCAAACTACAAACACGTCGGTCCAGATTTGATCGTTTCTTCTAGGCTACATGTGAAGACGTCTGTTACAGCTTTACTTTTACACACAGCGGAACTTAAGCTCCATACATACTACCGTGCATCGGGAATAGGTGACGCAACTTCATTCCCTGACCTGTATTAACCTGGCTCTGCACTCCACACCCAGCCTCCCTTGTCCACCGAATGACTGGGAGAGGAAGGGGAATGAACAGGAAAGTAGGGGGGAGTCGTGTCTTTCCTCTCACTCCTCAAATTAGAATGTCTGCAAAAGTTCCCTGGCCCATATCAAACTCTTGTCCGTGTGCGCTGTGGCTCAGATCATTTAAAAAGTCACACTTTTGAGACGATTTTCCATGATGTCATTGCTCCATAGATCTGGCCTTCTCAGAGTCACCCCGAGCACACAAAGCGCAGCTTAAAGGCCTGAATTAGCTTTGGTCAGAAGCTTATTTCTGTCATGGAATGAGTTGAGGCTTAAACTGGAGAAGGAGCTAGTTTTAGCTCAGGATTTCAGGATAAGCCTGGACTTGTTAAGCAACTTCGATGAAATACCCCCATAGTATTGAATGTACAATAACAGAGTAGCTATGTTTATACACAACATTAGGCCCAATTTAATATCAAACACAACTGAATGCCGTATATATAGTAGGGGGTCCCTGGCCTGAAAAACATTGAAGACCCCTGTTCTACAGTGAACTTATCCATCTGTATTTACTCTGTTACTGGAGTTTGTATTGCTAAAAATACCACTCCACAGATTTGACCAAGCTGACCTGGTGGAGTCACCTGCTTGTCTCCATGGAGAGCACTGAAATACTGTAAAACTTTTCAGGCAAAGTTTAAAAAATACAACATCTTCATTCTAAGAATATCTGACTTATGTACAGTGGTCTTGAGCAAGTAGTTGTTATTATTCAAAATTACAGCAATTGTTTCATCGTCTTGTAAACAGATGATGATATTTAATTCTTTTATTATGCTGATAACGATCTTCATCAGATATATAGATATAGACTAGGGTGACCAGACATCCCAAAACATTCGGGATAGCCCCAAAATCTAAGCTGCTATTCCAAATCCAGCCCTATATATCCCAAAAATTACACTCAACAGAATACTGAGTAGTTATTTTCTGATAAACATTAAAAAAAAAACTGTTGGTAGAGAGGTTGAGTCGACTGTATGCAGCCCTGACTGCTGCTGATAGGCTCCGGCCACAATCTATTTTGTTTGTTTTTTTGTTTGAGGTTTCTACAATAAGGCCCGCATATGCACTGACGATAAACTAATTTTCATTCATTCGACATGGCTGATGTACCAGAACCCCATCACTCTGCTAAAAAGAAAAGCGTCAATGCAGGTACCAGGAGGAGTGGGTGGGGAAGTAACCGTGGATTGCCAAAGTGGATGAAATGAAAACATTCCAATTTCAGTCAGTCTTATCTGGTCACCCTAATGTAGACATACTGTATAATGTGAAAGGATTGCAAAATTACAGATAAAAGAAGAGCTATACCCCTGTTTTCAGGATTTTGATATCTGTTTAAAACTAGATATACCTGACGTTCAAAATTGTGCATGACTCAAGAATGGCGAAGGTTTATTACGATTTTTTCAATATATTGCCAAACTCTGGTTTTCCTCATTATGGTCTAGTAGTTGCTTGCATTCTGTGGTATATTTCTAGTGTCTTGTACCAGATTTTAAAGCCGGCTTTTAAAGTTGGAGCTTGAATGACCTCTGTGAGTTTACCCGGTGGTTGCCTCAGAACTCTCCACATGTGCACGCTGACAGTTCTCCTCCTCGGCTGCTGCTCCATCTGCCTCCTGCCCTGCTCAACCCACAGCTCTTCAGCCCCCTCCTGTCTTCTATTCCATTTTCTCCTTTGTCCCTCCTTTGTTTTATTTGTACCTCATTTATGCGATTTATATGGAGGTTACTCCTAAGAGTTTTTCGTCACCTTTCATGACATTGTGGTGTCAAAGCAATGTGCTACATGGATGATACGATTGCACAGTGGTTAAAGAAGACACAAAACCTTGATGAGCTTTTAAACATAGTAGTTATAAATAGGGATGCACTGATCCAGCATTTTCACTTCCAATACTATTTTAAGATTTCAAGTATCTGCCAATATTCAATATCAACCGATAGTGCAGAGACTGAAAATAGCTTTTATTTTCTTAAAACAAAAGAAAAAATGATTGAAACATGTATGTAGTTATTTATCAGAACAGCTTTGTATAAATAATAATTCAAACTGGGCCAACTATGACCAGTAAAACATTTTATTGCATCAATGTTTATGCCCAGCCAGGATATCAGCTGAAGTGATATTTGAAAGCCGATACCCAATCCAGCTAACTTTTCTGGATCATCATTACTTTGGTCAAAACTGCATTAAGGTATGTTTGATTAAGGCAATATTGTCCTGCATTTGAGAATGAGGAAAATTTCTAATTTCACCTTCCTCCTACCTTTACCCACATTTCTGAACTTACTTGCAATTGTTTTAAAAAATCTGACTCAAATATACAGGTCCAAAGATGTTGAGTATACATAAAAAAGGTGGGGCCAGATGAGAAGTCTTGCTCAAGAACACACTGGTATGCAAAATTTCAAAACTTTTCGATGACTTTTTCATGACCTAAAGTGAATTTTCCGTGACTTTAAGGCACTCCACATGTGTAGAAGTTAGCATACATTTAGGGCTAAATATGAAATGTTAACCCTTTCCACTCACCGTATGGTTATGTTGTTATAGTTTAACATTTAAAATACTGTCAATTCATTTATTGTCGTCTCTTTTAAACAAAAGGCACATACGTTCAGAAATAATCATAATAGCCTAATGATAATTTAACAGAACATTGTAGTTGTGTGAAAGAGATACTAAAATTCCATGACTTTCCCGAAATTTACATTGCATTTAACATTTCTAGGCCTGGAAAATGACATTTTCAATTTTCATGACTTTTCCAGGATTTCCATGTCCGTGGGAACCCTGTTAGCAGGTGTATGCCTGCCACGATAACACATTTTGAAGCATGATATATTGCTACAGAGAAATATTTTGATAAACAATAATATTGAAACCAGTAAACCAAATTTTAAATAAACAATATCATTCAGACCTGAGCTGCCATAGAAGTGATTTATTCTATTCTCTACTGCTCAAGTCTTGCAGTATCACATAAAATGGCTCACATCTCCCCACTATCGCGAATACTGAACCCCAAAATATATTGTTTGAGCTTTCATATATTGAACGATAAGTCAGTATAGTAATTACTGGCAGGTGATCATTTAACCCATTGCGCCACCTTCAAACTTTTTATTTTTCCAAGATTTACAAAATGATTATAACTCTCTTCTTCTCATCTTTTGTTCTAATCTGTCCCTTTGGCAAAATGTGTCTCTTCACTTCCCCAAGTCTTTTTATGGAGTCCTGGGTCAATTATTACAGAAGGAGATGATTACGGAGCAGTGAATGCCAAAGTGCTGGAAGTGTCACGTCCTGTGGGCCCTGGGCAGTGTAGATCAAATGTAGATCAGCTCCAATCTGTGGCAAATTGACTGGAGTGATTAGCTGTGGTGAGAGGAAATCACAGCCTTCCTGAATTAGTCATGCTGCTCAGGTGAAGACCTTTGACCGGCGTGAGCGTTAGCCCCTGAATGCTAATGTTGGATCAAAAAGCATGGATACAAACTTAGAAGATAGTGCTAGAGGAGAGTTTCATATTTTCAGGAAAAGGGAGAGTGAGAGAAGTTCCAGGTTGGGAGTATCATCTAGACTTTTTCTTCCATCTTTAATCTCAGTCAATACTTTAGTTTCCACAGACTGGGTAGAAAAAAAAAAATAAATAAATAAGACAGGTCTAGGTGTGTTTTTCTTTGAACTAGGTTAAAATATTTCTTTCAAGCAGAGGTAGGTGATGTTGGGACTATTAACACCATTATAAGATCCAAGAGTAATTGAATTGTTACAAACTTCCTATATATTTTTACTTCTGCTTGAGAAATAATGTTCAGCTTTTCTCTCATGTTTATTTATTTATTTATTTTTGCTAATTTAAATAAAGTTTCACTACATGCAAACAAATAAAGATACAAATAACTAAATATAGAATAGAATCAATTTAAAATAACTTGTGTGGAGGCTCAGGAGCAGCACAAGGCTCCATATTTTTCCTAAGCTTAAGCCTAAATCTGTTAGTGATAATACTATCAGTTAACACAGGTCCAATGTTGGATATAGATCTGCAGCTTGTCCATGAAATCCTCCTGATTACACCATGAAATGAGCCATTAGCGTCGGTGTGAGCCTGTTTATCTTGATGAAGAGGGCAAATCGACATTTTCAAGCACATCATCCATGACAATTGCAGATAAAGATTACATCTCTCCTCAGTGAAGCGTTTACCCTCCCATGCAGGGAATACACAAGTGTTTTTAGTACAAGGAGATTCTATTAGAGGAGACACGTGTGAGCACATGCATATGCACATGCACGCACATGTACTTAAGATCATTTAGGTATTTCATTAGTTACTTATCATTGTACCCAGAGAGTTGGCTTATTTGTGGGAATTCATTATGCATGTTAATAATAAAAATTCAGCTTATACTTAAAAATAATTATTACAAATTCTCAAATCCTGCAAACAGAATGTTTGAATGCCTTTCACTTTATCAGAATTATTCAAATTTTTTTAATTTTATTTTGTAAGATAGCTAAATGTATTTAAGCATTATGCTAAAATTTGGTTTTCAGTTGTATTGTGTTGTGTATTTATGTTGACTTTATGAGAGAGAGCCATACTGTACCTGTGCTGTACTACTGAGATGGTGTATTTAAAGTTAAAGAAGCTGCAGCCTGTGGAGTTGTCAGAAATATTCAAAAAGTTCTCATGAGAAATGACCAAACTCTAAATGCATCAATAAGAATGTTTCACAGAAGCAGGGGCAACAGAACCTCCAGCTTTAAAAGGAAAAGCATTGCTTTTTTTGTATTTATTTTCTGAGTAGTGAGCACAAAATAGTGTGGAGCAGGGAACATGCTGTGACGGCATCTGCAATATTTTGTAAGGTGAGCTCCACAAACTTCTCCTGGCTCATGTCCAAGTAAAAAATCACATACACTTTAAAATTAAATACATTTGCTACATGCATTAGTGGGGCTGTCTTATGTATTTCAGAGTCTGTTTGTAGCATTTCTGCTTCTCTAAATGAGGGAATATTTTGGTTAAATTTGGAACATGTTTTCAAATTTGGGACCACTTTTGAAAATTATGGTTCATCCCAAAAAAACAAAAATAAAGAAAAAATGTGCAGCACAGTTTAGGACATATGACCTGAGATTTTTATATTAAATGAAAAAACAAACAGATACAAACAAACAAACAAAATAAGTCTTTAAAATGCTGTGAACAAGTTTGCAACTCTCTTCATAGAGGTCACTGTATGGAAAGTGTTTACCAGGACAGTCAGAACCACAGCTTTTGACAAAACTTTACATAGATGTGGATTCACACAGAATTCACAAGGGACTAGCTAGTTGGGTGAAGAAAGTGTGGCAATCAAGTCCTATTGGATTGTAGAGCACATATGTGAGTAAAAACTGCTAGCTGTCCCTCTGATCTGTTTCTGTTAAAACTGTGTCTTACATTGGTTCTGCCCTTGTGCATTTCAAACATGTTACAGAGAGAAAGAGCAGTGACAATGTGTGTATATGGGAGCGAAGGCACTGGTCCAATCACACAACAGCAGCACAAGCATAAAACATACTCACCATGAGATGCAGACCTGCAGGTGGTTGTGCATCTTCTTCTCTGTGTCTAAATGTGTCCAAAAGATCATCCAAAGCAGGTCACACAGTTACATCAGCGAGTGCTCAAGCGTCCACGCAAAAAAACATAATCATCAGAATAGCGTTGAAGTATGGCACAAAGATCCCATGTGTCCGTGAGTAAGCAACAAACTCCATGCACACGGGTCTTTAATGTTACTTCCATAAGTTTATTTATTTTCCAGCAGCAGGAGAAGTTATATGTGAAACCTGTTTTCTCTCACCTGGCTTTTTTTCAGACTCACCTGTGCTCTTTGGTCTTCTTCTGTCATGCCAATACTGGCACACTGTCAGACTGAAATAATGTAGATAGTGGTGGTATTTGAGAATACAACAGCGCCAGGTCAAACACATGTGATGCTATGTGCAAAGAAACACATGCATTCATTACTGTAGCCTTTATTGGTCATTTGTAAAGGAAATCAAATAAGTAAGATGTTCTTTCTTTTGCAGTTGATTTTCCTTCTTGTCTTTATATATATTATAGACAGTAAGTCTTGATCTGGGTCTCTGGGTCTTTGTGCAGGTTACCACAGCAGCACTTAAGGATGGATCAAATGCAGAGGACACTTTCCATTACCTAATATGTTGTCATTTGACCCAGTAGTTCATTTGTTTATCATCCCATCTGAAATGGTGTAATAAGTGCTGTTTAATAACTTCAGGTGATGATGTGCGATTAGAAGTCACATCTTGACTCTATTTCTCACTTCAGACACTGAGGAAGAGGAGGAGGAAGAAAAGGCGTCTGGAAAAGGCCTGTTTAATAAAACACATGCAAATGAGGTTTTGCAGGTTATTACATCTGCTTTTTCTGTGTGTGTGCGTGTGTGTGTGAACATGTTTATCAAGTCACACTCAAATCTATTCAGACAGGTGATTATGGGAATCTGATTACTTGTTTGGACTTTTGTTTTCAGGGGATAGATTCATTTGGGTTCAGGTTAGGGTTGTAGGTCAAAGGTTAAAGCACTACACACACAAAATTCTTTGACGTGCAGCAAAATAGGCTCCTGCATTATTCTTTATGAGCCTGTGCTGGTGCCCAAGCCCAACCCTGAGCCATGTACTTGCCATGAACTTGTGGAGTTTGGACACTATTTAATGGGCCAATATTACACTGTTTTCTGATCTATGTTAGAATGTTGTTTCCTCATCATAAAACATACCTGGAGTTGTGTTCTGTTTAAGTCACACATGATTAACAAACAAACCTTGCATATTTAGGCTGTGTTCTCCTTTCAAACTGATCAACCTTGTGATGTCATGGGGTGATACAGGAAGAACTCCACTGTGTTTTTAACTCCACATACCTTCACTAGAACAATCTGAATAATTTCAGACCTAGAATTACCAATCTTTACTAAACAAAAGGTAAAAAGTAGCTGTTAGCTTGAGCACTACCACTTCATGACATCACAAAGTGGAACAGATTATTTTGAGTTTTTGATGTAGACATACTAATAATAAAGGATTGATCAAACATGTATGAATCAAACAAAACAGAACTCCGGGTATGTTTTTGATGAAGTAACAACCTTCTAACATGGCTAAAAGCTTACAAGAGTGAATTCTGTGTAATATAGGACCTTTAAAACATATGCTTTTTGCACTTCTGCGCTGAGTACAGGCAGGTCTCTGCTCCATGATTGACAGAAGAAGCAGAGCTGGACAAGAGTCACTGTAGAGGCAGAGAAAGCCCTGTCTGCCTCTCTATGCACCAGAAGCTTCGGTCTCTCACTTAACTCTCTGCAAACATCTTAAACCACCACCTTTCCCGCCCTAATACAGCGCTAAGCCTCTCATTTTGTTATAATCTGTTATGTGGAGAAACACTCACAGATATTCCAAAGCATTAAATGTAATGAGTAGAGTTCTGATTGTCCTCAAAGCTCCTTGGAGTCTTAACCTTTTACTTAGTTTAGGCTGTTCATATGAATGGTATGTACGATGTTTAATGTTATATCAAGTCAAAATCTCACGGTCTGACTCCTAGTTTCTTAATTGTTTACCTTAAGCACTAACTAGTCAATAATTAATAATTAGCCATTATCCTGTGTGATAGTGTCCTGGGCCTGTGCTCCTTGTGCAGGTCTACACTTGGTTTGTTGTCTTAACCTGTGTTTCAGTATAAATGCTGTATCCTCAGGGATGAGTGTTTATGTAGAAATTCCACAAGAGGAGCAACTGATAAATTCCATCGTGAGTCAATGTTCACTGGCTGCCCAATCTCCCCTTTGGCTTTTTCCCTGTTTAAATGATTAGTTGTGTGAACAGTTAAGGTGGTCTTGTTGGTGCAGGTTTCATAGACTGTGACCACAAGAGCACTGCAGCTGTCCACTCTTCATGTGAGTTACGCTCTGCAAGAATACTGGCCCCACACATCCCATGCTGTCTACTCAATATGTGCAGCTGTGTGTGTGTTCAGTGAGGTGTAATCGAAAACACTGACAAGCTCATCACTAGGGATGTAACAATGACCAAAATACTGCATCTCATAATCATATTGAGGGCCATCACAATATATCAATTCACAAATTTCTTTCCTTAAATAAATTGTTCAGCTATAGGTAAATAAACTGAGAGAACTACATAGATCATGATCCTTTGCTCTGTCAGTTCTTTCAGTGAACACTACATGAAGAAATAACCGTACTTTTAAATCTTAGTTATTTAAATTATGACAGAACCAAAGACTTGTTAAGGAATTTTAAAAGGAAAGACAACCATATTCACAATTTTGTTAGCCTCCACAAAATCACAAAAGTAAATCACAAAGTAAATCACAAGAGCAAATCACAACAGATATTGTACCATGAGTATATTGTGAAATTATTGTACAGAGATTTGGACATTGTTACATCCCTACTTCTTCTTAGTGTGATCATCTCATATATAGCAGTTCCACAATTTGCCGTTCCTTTTTTTGGTAAATGACTGCACGAAACCTTTAACATGTTCACAGTGTGGCATTAAACTCAACATACTCTCCACACATCAGGAGGAACATCCATAGGTGCTTCATTACTACAAGTGTTTGTAAAAAATATCCTGAACTATAACAAAGATTAAAGTGAGTGGAGTTGCCTGGTGATACAAATTAACATGTTTAAGAAAAGCAATAACATCTGCATGGAGACAAGCAACATTTTGTGAGGTGAGTTTTTTTTTTTACCACTATAGATCTATAGAACATGGGATTCAACATCAAAAAAAGAAAACAAAAAAGGAAGAAAAGACTAAACACAATATGCTGGATTACTACTCTTAACTACTTTTATTACTCTATGTCACAAAACTTCGGAATGTTCAAATATTTGTCAAATATTTGTGTCACAGTGAATTTCTTACCTTTGTATCTTTTTTCTCTTCTCAGAATGTCTATCTGGCAAATAATAAACCAAACAAACCTCTAAGCCGTTTTATTTGGTTACTCGTTTAAAACTGAAAAACTAAAATTCTGAATGAACACTAAAGTTAGGCTACTATTTCGCTAACGGGAAATTCTGAGGTAAGATGACACTATCCTGAGCTCTACAGTTGTATTATTGGCGGATTTGAGATGACATGATAACATTCTGTTGTCTAACAAAATGTAAAGAAAATGGGCGGCTAACATTACTACATTGTATATTCATTCTGTCTAAGTATTCCTGTTCAAAGATTTGGAGGACTTCTTGTTCCTTTTACCATAATGATTGTTATCGAACAGATTCCGTCATCATTTTTTGAAAGTAATTTTTCATTTTGCATGAAGTATATTTTTGACTTTTAAGAAATATAGGCTCTATTTTTTCCCAACTTCACATCCATCTTGCTCTTTTAGTGGAAACTTTTAGCAAAATATTGTATGCTTTAGATTTGAGTGAGAGAAAGATAGTGTATTTTATTATATTTTATTGTTATTTTTTGTTTTGTTAAATATTCAAATCAATTAAAAACCTCTCCGCCCCCCTCTCTTTGCTCTTAGGGTTAGGGTAAGTTTAAAGCATGAGAATACTGAGTGAGCCAAATGACTAGAGAGGGGGTTGTGGACCTGCTGGACTGTGGCGATCTTCAGGTCTATCTTTAAAACAGGTCATTAATTAGAATGGATCAATGTGAACCTCACTGATAATGATCTGTCTTGGACATCTCACTTATTTGTCCCAGTGGGGGAGCTGTGGGCGCCGCTAATGTGCTGCTAATGTTGATTTGATAGACTCTGTGTATTCTTTTAAGCATCGCAAATCCAATGAAGAGACAAGCGATATTCATATTTCATCTTTTGCTACTTCAATTTATCTGTTTAGTATGTTGTTATTTGTCCATCCCTGAACATTTTGTGTCTTGGTATTTTACATTAAAGGTCCTATATTACACAAAGTCATGCAGTGATGGTACATACCCAGTGTTGTGTTTTGTTACATTCACACATGTTTGAGTTATTCTTTATTATTAGTCTGTCTCTGTCTCAAAAGCTCCTTTGTTCTACCTTGTGAAGTGGTAGTTTTCAAGTTAATAGCTGCCTTTTATGTTTTGTTCAGTAGAGATGGGCAATTGCAGGGCTGAAATCATCCAAATGATTCTAGTGAAGGTGTATGGAGTATTTGAAAAGACTTCCCATATTACAACATGGGATCACATTTTCGGTTGGAGAGCAGAACTTAGCCTAAATATACAGGTTTTTGTGTGTTAAACATGTGTGAATGAAACAAAACACAACTCCAGATATGTTTTTGATGAGAGAACAGCATTATAAAGATTAGAAAACAGCAGTGTGTAGTATAGGCCCTTTAAACTTAACAGTGAAGCAGTTTGTTGGTTTGCAGCTAAGATAATTGCAGCACTAAAATGATCAGAGTCTGTTTTAGGTTATGTTGATTTTAAAAACATAGAGAAGCAGTTTCTGGCTTGTGACACTGGAATGATGTCATACAGTTGGACAAAGTGTAGTGGACTCTTGAGAAGAGCTTAATATGCAAGATTACTCAACACTGTCAAGTCAGTGAACAAAGCTGCAAACTGGCAAGTCTCAGTGGCCTTTTTAGTCAGTGTAAGAGTGAATAATTGTTTGTCCGGAGTATACTTGCAGTTGTCCGAGTTTGGTGCAGACTAGGGATGCACTGATCTCATACTGGTATATGATATTGGTTATTGGTTCAGCTGATATTCTGGTTGGACGTATAAATTGATGTAATAAGACTATTTTCTAGTCATATGGTCCAGAAAGTCTCATAATGTTTGGATTGTTAGTTATACAAAATTCTTGTGTAGTTATTTGAGGGATAAATAACAGTTACATAACACATTTGGATCAGTTGTGTCTTTTTTTATTTTTGTTTTAAAGAAATGAATGCTGTTTTCAGTCTCTGCATTGGTTAATATCAGGAATTGGCAGATACATAAAACTCAAATATCAGGAACGGAAAAAGCTAGATCACCCCTAGTGCAGATGTCCCTAAAAAGATGTATTTTGTTAAGAAACTCATCAAAGGCTTACCTTTGTAAAGCAATATTTTGCAATCTAAATATTATTCCAACCCCCTGACATGCTTTTCATGTGTAACAAAAAGAAAAAAATACTTTTTTGGCAATTTTTCAGAATGCAGAGTTTTTCCTTTTTAGTGGAACTTTTCAAATATAAGTTTAACATGCTGTGTGAAATTATACAAAATTCAAGTTCAGAAAAACATTAGGAATAATTGGTGTTTGTTTGGAAAGGCAATATTTTGCTAACATACTTTAACTTTAACTCTAGGCAGTAAAAGTTTCTCTAAGCTTTATCAGAAATAAAGAATACATGGAGAACCAGGGCTGTGTATGCAGCAACATGAGACACGGTGCTTTATAATCTCCCTCAGGTGCAGTTTCCTGGTAAAGACCGAGAGCAAAGCAAACCAGCCCCGATTACAATCACACACCACATTTGTCATGGAAACTTTGTGCTCGGTAAAACTCACTGTTTCAGCACAAGCCTTTGGTTATTTATAGTGTGGGACAAATGGCTGCAGTTCTGACATATGGCTGGGCAAACCTGGAATTTGCACAAAGTTAAGAGTTCAGCGCTTATATTTGAACTGTTAGCATAACATATGGGGCTTCTAATGGTGTTTCTAATGTCCTCTGTGCGTTTGCCTGTGGATATGGACTTTACACTACAAAAAGACAATTATAGGGACCCCTGGGTCTCCTAACCCCACTGAGTCATGTGTTGAAAGTCCCCCAAAAATTATTTATGACTTTAATAATACAATTTCTTAGGATATACAATCTCAACCATATAATGTTTTGATGGCAACAGCTACAAGAATAAAATAAGAACCATGGTAAGTCAGTCTTTTATCCAAATTAGCACCCCAACCTCAACAAGTTTGAGAACCCAGGCAATAAGACTTGAAGCAGGTCAATGCAAGATGACTCAATCCACATACAACGTGCAAAGCAAAAATTTTAGTCCACATGTCCGATTTGAAAATTGTCCTATAGGTTAACACGTGCTTATTTTCTTTGCCTTGTACCACTAAAATAGTGAAGTAAGAAACAACTTGATAATGCAGTTAATTTCACTTCAGCTTTATTCAGCAAATATGTGAGGGGCTATGGAAATATGTTTGCCATTGGGGGTTAATGGATGAAACCGGAAATGAATGATTATAAAAGATGATTCATGAGTGGGTGAGAGCACACAGGCTGTTGCCAAGGAGGACAAGAGCAGTACCAGTTCAACAATAACATTGATTACAAATTTAGTTGACATTAAACAAAGGGGAAAATTCCCCAAAAAGCCCTGATATAAAATACAAGTCAAGTCAAAGTAAAACCTAAGTGGCC
Organism: Boleophthalmus pectinirostris; assembly: GCF_026225935.1. Taxonomy (NCBI): domain Eukaryota; kingdom Metazoa; phylum Chordata; class Actinopteri; order Gobiiformes; family Gobiidae; genus Boleophthalmus; species Boleophthalmus pectinirostris. The sequence goes on along the minus strand of NW_026571190.1, from coordinate 15,485,810 downwards.
CAGAAACTACTAAAAGTGCAGTCCAGCAATTGCTGCTCTCTCTCTGTCACTGTGTACAATACAGCCGGAATGGATAAAAAACAGGAAAGCATGCATTTCATAAGTAAAAAGCACAACAAACATAAAAACATGCACTTCAAAATAAAAGCTTAAAACCTTGCCATTGCAAACACACAGTAAATAAATAGTTAAAGATATGTTGAGAGCTAATTTATCCTGATCACAGATAAAATTATATATACTGTGTATAGTAAAGCTTAGAAGAGTGCTATGAACAGTTTTACTATAAACATCATTTTAACATAGGCAATCCACAAAGGGTGGGACGAGACAGACAAAACATGAGATAGGTTCCACGAGAATGAGACGAGACGAGATTTTGAAATAATTTACAATAATCTGATCTAGTAACAAAAATGACCAAATTAAGTATTTTTCTTTATTTGCTTTTAATAACCTGTATGCTTTAAGTATTGTATGCTTTAAACACATAGGCCAGTTTAAACACCAGAATAAACCCCCACATGCATCACTACAGATTATTACAAAGTTACTAAGTTATTATGGATGAAGAAACGCTAAACATATCTACGAAATAAAACTTGGGACAGATTTTAAAGTGAGCGACATGTCTCTGTGTGGAGGGGTCCTTTCCTTTAGCGACACCTACTTAAAGATACACACATTTTCCAGAGCTTGAGTGAGGCCCGTGCCAAATGCAAAGATGGGGGATAATCTTGTGAGAAAATTTTTCTCGTGTGCACACAATCTCATGAGTGTTGGATTTCACAAGATCTCGTGGCGGGTCAGTCCAACACAGTTCATCCAATGAGTTAAACGCTACTTTGTCAAATTTTGATGAAACTTGGTATGTAGGTAAATCAAAGCCAGAAAAGCCAAAATTTCAATTTTTAGTTTGATCATACCAACAGCTTCTGAGATATCGCAATTAAATTTTTTTCACTTTTTTGCATGGTCGCTGAATTTCAAATTGCATTTAATCAGCAACTATTGGTCCGATATCAAAAACCAAGGTATCTATGGAAAGGGGAACTCGTAAAGAATCCAATCTGGCATTGAGTACTTTTGAGATGAGTTACCTTTTGACCTATATTTTGACTTTGACATTGACAATAAGGGACACGCCCGACCTCAATGATAACAATAGAAAAATGTAGCCTTATACATTTACTACAACATATAAAACATGTGGAGGAGTTTTCTTTTTTATTTTCAAATGTACTTAGAGGTTGACTTACCCCCATCAAAAGTTAGGTCAAAGGGTAATTCATTTCAAAAGTACTCAAATGAAATGAATAAAAAGATGAAATTGCAATATCCCGGAAACCGTTAGTCTGATCATGGTAAAATTTGAGATTTTGGCTTTCTTGGCTATGACTTACCCACACACCAATTTTCTTTGCAACTGGACAATGTGAGGGTTCAAATTGCATTTTTTGGGGGTGAATTGAGGTGGAATGACACCATGACCATGACACCATCATGACAACCACTAAAAAAATCATCATAGCAAACAACATATCAACCACCATGACAAGCACCCTAACAACCCCCATAGCAACCACCATAAGCAATGGTGGTTTCTATGGTGGTTGCCATGGTGGATGTTAGGGTGTTGATTGTTATGGTGGTTGTCCTGGTGGCTGCTATGGTGGTAGTTATGGTGGTGGTTGTCATGGTGGTTGCTATGTTGGTGGTAATGGTCGTTATGGTGGTTGCTATGGTGGTGGTTGTCATGGTAGTTGCTATGGTGGATTTTAGGGTGGTGATTGTAATGGTGGTTATCATGGTAGGTGTTATGGTGGTTGCTATGTTGGTAGTTATGGTGCTGGTTTTATGGTGGTTGCTATGGTGGTTGTCATAGTGGTTGCTATGGTGGTTGTTATGGTGGTTGCTATGGTGGTTGTAATGGTTGCTGTGGTGGTTGTTATGGTGGTCGTTATGGTTGCTATGTTGGTTGTCATGGTGGTTGTTATGGTGGTTGTTATGATGGTAGTTATGTAGTTATGGTGGTTGCTATGTTGGTTGTTATGGTGTTTGCTATGGTGGTAGTTATGGTGGTTGTTATGGTTGCTATGGTGGTTGTTATGGTTGCTGTGGTGGTTGTTATGGTTGCTGTGGTGGTTGTTATGGTTGCTATAGTGGTTGTTATGGTTGCTGTGGTGGTTGTTAGGTGGTTGTCATGGTGGTTGCTATGGTGGTTGTCATGGTGGTTGTTATGGTGGTTGCTGTGGTAGGGAGTTATTGTGGTTGCTGTGGTGGTGGTTATGGTTGCTGTGGTGGTTGCTATGGTGGTTGCCATGGTGGTTGCTATGGTGGTTGCCATGGTGGTTGCTATGGTGGTAGTTATGGTTGTTGCTATGGTTGCTGTGGTGGTTGTTATGGTTAGTATGTTGGTTGTCATGGTTGTTGTTATGGTGTTTGTTATGGTGGTAGTTATGTAGTGATGGTGGTTGCTATGCTGGTTGTTATGGTGGTTGTCATGGTTGCTGTGGTGGTTGTTATGGTTGCTGAGGTGGTTGTTAGAAGGTTGTCATGGCGGTTGCTAGGGTGGTTGTCATGGTGGTGTTATGGTGGTTGCTGTGGTGGTTGCCATGGTGGTTCCTATGGTGGTTGCTAGGTGGTTCTTATAGTGGTTGCTATGCTGTTGCTCTGGTTGTCATGGTGGTGGTTGCTATGGTTGTAGTTATGGTGGTTGCTATGGTGGTTATGATGGTTGCTGTGGTGGTTGCTGTTGTGGTAGTTATGGTTGCTATGTTGGTTGTGATGGTGGTTGTTATCGTGGTAGTTATGTTGTTATGGTGGTTGCTATGGTGGTTGTCATGGTGGTTGCTATGGTGGTTGTCATGGTGGTTGTTCTAGTGGTTACTATGGTTGCTGTGGTGGTTGCTATGATGTTTGTCACAGTGGTTGCTATAGTTGTCGTTATGGTGGTTGCTATCATGGTTGTTATGGTGGTTGCTATGGTGGTAGTTTAACCTTTTTGCTATGGGTACCATGGTGGTTGCTATGGTGGATGTTAGGGTGGTGGTTGTCCTTGTGGTATGTAACAACCACCATAGCAACCCCCATAACAACCACCACCTTAACAACCACCATAGCCACCACCATAACAACCTCCATGACAAGCACTATACCAACCACCATGACAACCACCATAACCACCATAACCACCACCATAACAACCACCATAACAATCATCATAACAATCACCATAACAACCACCATGGTAACCACCATAACCAATTAACTACCATAACAACCACCATAGCAACCACCATAACAACCACTATGACAACCATTATTACCCCTCCATGACAACATCATGTCAACCACCATAACAATCTCCATAGCAACTACCATAACAACCACCATAACAACCATAATAACCACTATAGCAACCACCATAACAACCATCTTAAGGATCACCGTAACCACCATGACAACCACCATGGCAAACAACATAACAATCATAACAACCACCATAACAACCACGATAGCAACCATCATGTTCACCACCATAACAACCAGCATAGCAATCAGCTTAGCAAGCACCATGACAACCATCATGGCAATCGCCATAGTAACCACCATGACAACCACCATGGCAAACACCATAACAATCATAACAACCACCATAACAACCACGATAGCAACCATCGTGTTCACCACCATAACAACCACCATAGCAATCAGCTTAGCAAGCACCATGACAACCACCACAGCAACCTCCATGACAACTGCCATAGCAACCATCACCACAACAACCACCATGTCAACCACCATAGCAACCACCAGCATAACAACCACCATACCAATCATAACAACCACCACCATAACAACCACCATAGGAACCATCATGACAACCACCATACCAACCATAACAACCACCATAGGAACCATCATGACAATCACCATAACAACCATCATAGCAACCACCATAAAAACCACCATAACAACCACCATAGCAATCAGCCTAGCAACCACCATGACAACCACCACAGCAACCACCATGACAACCACCACAGCAACCACCATGACAACTTCCATAGCAACCACAATGACAACCACCACAGCAACCACCATGACAACTGCCATAGCAACCATCACCACAACAACCACCATGGCAACCACCATAGCAACTACCATAACAATAATAATAACAACAACCATAGCACCTACCAGCATAACAACCACCATACCAATCATAACAACCACCACCATAGTAATCACTATAACCACCATATCAACCACCATGACAACCACCATAACAATCACCAGAGCAACCACCATGACAACCACCATAGCAACCACCATGACAACCACCATAGCAACCACCATGACAACCACCATAGCAACCACCCTGACAACCACCATAACAACCACAATAACAACCACCTTAGCAACCACTATGGCAGCCATCATAACAACCACTATAGCATTCACCATAACAACCACCGTAGCAATCATAATAACTACCATAGCAACCACCACCATAACAACGACCATACCAATCATAACAACCACCACCATAGCAATCACTATGACAACCACCATAAAAATCACCATAGGAACCATCATGACAACCACCATGACAACCACCATAGCAACCACCATGACAACCACAATAACAACCACCATAAAAACCACCATAGCTCCATAATGACAACCACCATAACAACCACCATAGTAACCACCATAGCAACCACCATGACAACTGCCATAGCAACCACCATAACAACCATCACCATGGCAACCACCATGGCAACCACCATAACAATCATAACAACCACCATAAAAACCACCATAGCAACCACCATAGCAGCCTCCATGATATTTGAGTACTTTTGAAATGAATTACTTTTTGATCTATATCTATTTTTACCTTAAAGTTGACAATAAGGGACAAGCCCGACCTCAATGACACCAATAGAAAAAAAATGTAGCCCCATACAACTGCTACAGCATATAAAAAATCTGGAGGGGTTTTCTTTTTTATTTTCACACAAATTTACCTAGAAGTTGATTTACCCCCCTCTTAAGACGTGCCAAATATCCATTCATTGTATACGGCTATACATTTATACACACAGAGTCCAAGTTGATGTACTCTAAGAAAAATTGTCAATCACACACTACCAAAAGTAAAAAAAAAAAAAAAAAATCACAACTGTCTTCATTTCATGAAATCAGGATAGTTACTTTTTATCTGCTGGCCAATTCAAACAGTGGTTAGAAATTCTGGACAGGTCTTTATGTGAAAGGCTGTAGTTTCTTGTTGAAGATGATTTCAAGAAAGGAGTGTATGTCTGAATTGCATATCCAACTAGAATCATCTTTGGATAGCCAGTAGAAGGTCTTGGTTGGTCCATGAGGGTGCATGAACTTTATCTTATAGTCACAGAATTCTTGTGAGACCTCCACCAGACCAATCCATGGGAGGTTATCATAGCTGCAGCATACGAAGTTCTGAGGTCTAACAACAAGAGGAATATCATCAGGGCCTTTGTGTTCATCTTCATCACTCACATGTCCTTGATGAACTTCAACCAAATCAGGGGAGTTTACTTGTTCATTGAATTTGTAGACATGCATCTTTGTCAGGGAGACAGAGACAAACGATGGTACTGTAATGTTCCTTTGACTGTCAGCCGTAAACACTGAATGGACATTTGGCACGTCTTAAGATGAGGGTAAGTCAAGTGTGTGAAATTAAAAGAAAATAAAAAAGAAAAACTTTCCAGATTTTTTAAAAAATATGTTTTAGTAGATGTATAGGGCTACATTTTTTCTACTGGTATCATTGAGGTCGGGCATGTCCCTTTTTGTCAATTACAAGGTCAAAAAATATGTCAAAATTCATCTCAAAAGCACTCAAATGCAAAAATAAATGCCAGATTTGGTTTCTGATATGATTTCCCCTTTCCAGAGATACCTTGGTTTTTGATATCGGACAAGTAGTAGCTGAGTAAATGCAATTTTGAATTCGGCGACCATGCAAAAAAGTGGAAAAAAATGACATTGCGATATCTTGGAAACTGTTGATCCAATCATGCTAAAATTTGAGATTTTGGCTTTCTTGGCTATGACTTACCCATACACTAATTTTCTTTGCAACTGGACAATGTGAGGGTTCAAATTGCATTTTTGAGGGGTGAATTGAGGTGGAATTACCCTGGCACGAGATCTCATCCCATCTCTACATCCATACATGCTAATTTACTTCCAGCTGCTCCAGATGAGTGCTATGTGGGATGCCTTTGTACTGAATATATAGATTACAGGGCTTATACTGCACTACTTTCTGTTATAATGTTTTTTCTCATCAAAGATACATGGAGGTGTGTTTTGTTGCATTCACACATGTTTAACACACAAATCCTGCATATAGGCGGAGTTCTTCTCTCGAACTGAAAACTCTGTTCCACCTAGTAATACAGGAAGTGGTCCACTGTGTTTTTAAACTCTACACCGACACCAAAATAGGGATTAATATTCATTTTTATAATTTCAGATCTAGAATTGCCAATCTGTGCTGAACTAACTTGAACTTCTTCATGACATCACAAGAGGGAACAGAGCATTTTAAGCTTTGACTAATAATAATGTTAAAGGCTGTAGGGCAGGGGTGTCCAAACTTTTTCATCAAGGGTCACATATCTAAACACAGACGAAGCAGAGGGCCGATCGAGGGCCGTAGACTGATGCTCAGTACAGGGAATAATTGAAATATGTGCATGTTTAACATGTTAAAATGAGCCATCAGTCTTGATTCATGATAAGATCTGTAAAACCACACACTAAATATGAAATATTAGCTTTATCAAGGTAGATTTTCAAAAAACTAACAGTAAAAAAATATTTTTTAATTGATGCAAGGTAATTTGGGCCAATTCACCTGGAAGTCTGAGGGCCAAGAAAAATTTGTCTGAGGGCTGCATTTGACTCCCAGGCCATAGTTTGGACATGTCTGTGTAGGGTAATAAAGGTTACTCAAACATGTGTCAATGGAACAAAACACAACTCCAGGCATGGCTAAAACCTCACAATTGTAAATTTTCTGTAATATAGGACCTTTAAAAAAATAAAAAAGGGAATACTCTTGCAACAACACAAGAAGTTCACATTTTGTGTTTTCACTGCTTCAATTTCTTATGGATCTGCTACTACGATAAACCAGTGGACCTGTCACCAACTTGTCCTTTAGTCTCACAACTTCTGGTGCAATTCTTGCTCTTCACCTGTAGTGGTTTTTGAACTATTGGACCTTATTTTAGCCCATTGCACAGCTCTGCTCCACTGTTCAGAGGGATAAAGATGCAGAAAGCCTGTGTTAGTCTGCAGTGTCTGATTTACGTGCCAGTGCTTGTCGCAAACAGGGCGAGCAGCCAATTCAATCCCGTGGTGTGGGGAGGGCCTGTGCCACTCGCGTCACCTATATATGAGATACTGCTCCAGCGCCGTAAAACTCACCCTTAAAACAACACAGTGTAACTTGGCTCCTTCTGTCGCTTTGTGTTTGATAAAGCTCCAGAGGTTTACTTTTGACGAGCATATAAGAAAAAGTCATGATTCACAGTTTCCAGAAATGAGCTCAATGACATCCACTATGACGACATCAGCAGCAATGTTTGAGTTAGCAATGATTAGCATTTTTCCCTCAGTGAATCAACAACTTTTCTGCACACAGCTGATAATGAAGACACTTTGGTTTTGTACACTTAATTTGATGCTAACTTTTATATTGACTGGATCTAGGAATTCTTGTAATTTAGCTCCAATATGAAAGATTAGTACTACAAAAATGTGGAATGGCTGTGAAACAAGATTGTCATTTAGTTTTCTCAAAATAACTGTGAAGAAAAATTGTCTGCTCAAATAATAATTATAGTTTTTCATCTCAAATAGTTTGTGCAAGCTATAGAGTTATATTCCATTTGATCCAGTAACCATAGAATGATACAGATTTTTCATAATTATCGATAAACAGTAACATTACAAAAATTACCACAAACAATCATTCTCTATCCTTTTATCACAATAAACAGTGCTGTTTGTACTGGGATTGTTGTATGCCTTTACAGTGCACCACATTCAACAGTTAAAGGGCCCGTATTACTCTATTTATCTGATTTATGTTATAATATTGTTTCCTCATGACAAACATACCTGGAGTTGTGTTTGATTTCTTTCACACACACACCCTGCATATTTAGGCTGAGTTCTTTTCTCAAACAGAAAACACTCCACCTTGTGTAATACAGGAAGTGCTTCACTGTGTTTTTAAACTCCACACACCTTCACTACAATTGCTTGGATAATTTTAGCCTTGGAATTGCCAATCTATTCTGAACAAAATTTAAAACTACTACTTTAACTACTGCAACATGACATTACAAGGTGAAACAGAGCATGTGTGAATGAAACAAAACACAATTGCAGGTAGGTTTTTGATGACTTAACAACTTTCTAACATGGTTTAAACTTCACAAGAGTCAGTTTTGCATAATGTAGAACCTTTTAATACCCAGACCAAACATCCCATTCATTTACCTCTTTAGTTGCTGCTTTTTGCTCCTCATCTGCATATGGCTCCTCTCCTCTCTTTTTGTGTCAGATGCTATGGGTGAGGGTGATCCGCCGGTCCTGTCAGCACCTGTCAGAATCCTCTCCAGGGACGAGCCTCGCAGACGGCCCGTGTCTCTCATGTGTCAGGTGCAGTCTTCACAAACCAATACTAATGATGGGGGAGGGCTGTGTGTGTGTGTCATGTCCCCTCTGTGCTCCTATGACATAAACAAAGACTGACAGCAGGTTTGTTCCATTTTTCATTTTCATTGGCCTAATGAAAAAAACAATTGACACATGTTTTGTCAATATTGGCAGGCCCTACATTACTGCATTTTTTGGAATATAAGTCGCACCGGACTATAAGTGTATAAAATGAGAGACCAAGAACCGATATTTCAAGTTATAGTAATAATAACAATAGAGAACAACATGCTGTTAATGTGGCATGAAAGGTTCTTCAGATAACTATAGCATAAATAACAGAACATAACACGTTTACCAAACTCTCCATCTCACTCCCAATCACTAAATCCATTGAATTCTTCATCCTCGGTGTCACTTCTGAGCAACTCCACGACGAGGTAAACAGAGCGCTGCTTTCTCTTCTGTGTAGTTGTCATCAGACTCAACATCATTTCCAGTTAGAATTATTCTGGCCTTTCTGAATCCTGACAGGATGGTTTTGGTTGTCACTGAAGTCCAGGCTTTGTCGATCCATCCATTGATTTCCAGCAAAGTTGCATGGTGCACCCTCCTGGTGTCACAAGTTTCTTGCTCACTCCAACTTTCTTTCTGCTGCTTGATTACCGTTTTCGGCTGCATAGTTCGCAACTTGTAGCTTGTAATCTGAAAAATATGATTTTCTTTTTGGGGGCATTTGTGTTCAGTCTTCTCAGTCATCTTTATAAGTTTGTTTCTAGTTTAAATTTTCAGTGGTACAGAAGTAATGGTGCGATCGACTGACATGATACAGACAGGACAGAGGCTCTTTCTGCAGGAGACATGCGCAAGTAGAGCGCCAAGTGACAGTGGTACAGAGGTAACAGGAGTAGCAGATACTGGCACACAATCCTAGAGCGCCTTCTCGCGGCTGTTAGTGTGAACATTTTAATATATAAATCTCACCGGAGTGTAAGTCGCAGGACCACCCAAACCATGAAAAAAAGTGCATCCGAAAAATACGGTACGCAAAATAAACTCTTGAGAAAACCATATTAGAATGTTGTTACCTCACCAAAAACATACCTGGAGTTGTGTTTTTTATGTTCACACATATCTGAGTAAGCCTGCATTATTAGTCTGTCTACATCTCCAAAGCTCAAAATGCTCTGTTCCACCTTGTGATGTCATGAAGCAGTAGTTTTCAAGTTAGTGTCTTCCTTTTACATTTTGTTCAGTAAAGGCTGGATGATTTCAGACCTTCCAAATGATTCTAGGTTTATGGAGTTTAAAAATACAGTCCACTTGTATTGCCTGCATGACATCACAAGGTGGAACAGAGTGTTTTCTGTTTGAGAGAAGAACTCTGTCTAAATATGTAGAGTTTGTGTGTTAAATATGTGTGAATGAAACAAAACACAACTCTAGGTTTGTTTGTGGTTAGGAAACAACATTATATATTTTTGTGTAGGTTGGATACAGTTGTTTGTCAGTGGTGAATAGATGGGGTTCAGACTGATGAAAAACTGGGAATGTTGCCATCGCAATTAACAATTTATATTTCAAACTAAATATTTAGACTATCTTAAAATGTCACACATAACAATACCTGGAAAAGAATGAAAGTTTCACTCACTATTGTTCCATCTGAGCACTATAGTCACCTACTAATTGTTTCTTCCCCCAGACTAGAACGAAACATTCATTGATTAAAGGTTTACAAGCTTGTTAGAGTCTAATTATGATAACTAATGACCACAACACCTATCATTTTATGTAACTGTATAAACCGCCAACTAAGGCATTTTGCCTAGTTATAAGTTTTAAATTTCTACTGAACCCATTAAGAAACATTAGTGCAATCATTTTAATTTATCAAAAAGTTTATAGGGAAAAAAAAAAAAAACTATGTGAAAATTGCTTCTGGAAATTCTGTGGACTTTGAAGTAGCCAGTTTCTGTTTTTCCTATTTATGTGTGTCATGTGTCCTGTTGTTTATGGAAATACCTGCTCAGAGAGATTTGTATAAACAACCAAATACTCCACAATAAAATATAACATATATTGCATTTTGAAGCTTCTCAACGAACACTTATTTAAAGGTCCTATATTACACAGAATGGATTCTTGTGAAGTTTAAGCCACGATAGAATGTTGTTACCTCATCAAAAACATACCTGGAGTTGTGTTTTAGTTCATTAACACATGTTTGAATAACTCTTTCTTCTTAGTCTGTGTCTAAAGTTCAAAATGCTCTGTTCCACCTTGTAATGTTCTAGTTTTCAAGTTAACTTTTTTTTCTTTTGTTCAGTAAAGACTGGATGACTTCAACCCTGCGCTGCAAAAAACAATATCTAGGTAAGCAGTGTTGGGGAGTAACAGATTACATGTACAAGGGTTACGTAATCAGAGTACAAATTATGAGTAACTGTATTCGGTTACAGTTACTGTTTAAGTGAGTGGTAATTGGATTACAGCTACTTTGTTGAAATAAATGGATTACACAGAGGTTTTTTCCTGTTTTCACATTTTGGGCTATATCCATTTTTTTTTTTTTTTTTCGGTAATTCCACTCATTGCTGGACATTAAACCAGGTCTAAACCCAGGTCCAATCCAGGTCTTAACCAGGTCTAAACTAGGTCTAAACCAGGAGTAAAACCACTTCTAAACTAGGTCCAAACCAGGTCTAAACCAGATCTAATCCAGGTCTAAACCATCTAAACCAGGACTAAACCAAGACTAAACCAGGACTAAACCAGGTCTAAACCAGGACTAAACCAGGTCTAAAACTAGGTCTAAAACCAGGTCTAAACTATGTCTCAAACAGGATTTAACAGGACTAAACCATGCTGTGTGGACCGTGTCTCCTCCTCCTATTTTTAATTTGTTTAAGTAAAGACTGGGATTTATATTGTCTTTTAGCAGACAAAACATCTTATGTTACGATATCCTTGTCTTTGCCTCTCTACAGCAAACCAAGCAATCCAAAGTATTCAGATTACGTTACTCACTTTAAGTAATTTAATGGATTATGTTACAAACTACATTCTGGGGTATGTAATCTGTAAACTGTAGGGGAATACATTTTAAAAGTAACCTTCCCAACACTGTAGGAAAGTTAAAATGACTTAAATTAAGAACATTTTACTTTGAGTAGATTCAAATTGACAAGTACAATTATCTACCAATGGAAAGAGTTGTTGTTTTTCTTATCTTATCAAGGTGTATTTTAACATTTTAAGTACAAAAACTCTTGTTCCATTGGTAGACTATTTACTTGTCAAGTGAAATTTACTCAAATGATGATAAAACCTCTTAATTCAAGTAATTTTAACTTGGCCAAATTTGAGTTTTTGCACTGTGGAATTTCCAAATGATTATAGTGAAGGCGTATGGGGTTTAAAAACACTGTGCGCGTGACATCACAAGGTAGAACAGAGCGTGAATGAAACAAAACAAAATTCCAGTCACGTTTTTGATGAGGAAACAACATTATAATATACTAGCTGATCATATGGCCCTTTTAAACCAATTTTCCTCTCATTTCCAGCCTCTGATTTCCTCATGAGTGCATAACTTCTTCATTTCAACAGCGATTGACAATATTACATAACCGCATATTCAAACAAACCACCAATGATTGGCGATTTTATTATTTCTACCTCTACTTCCCTCTGTCAGAATATAAGTCATTATCCCCGCGCTGGGCAAAACAGCTGCAGCCCGCCATCTTGATTTATGGCGCGAGACTTTACTGTCTGTTGTAAAGTCGCTGAATTATCAAGGTATGTCAATGTTCAAGTGTGATTTCAATAGAGGATCAGTGGGTGTTAACACAGCGAGTGCAGCCAGCAGTGTCACGAGCCATTTATCATAACATCATAACAACAAACTGATGAGAATTCTTGTTGTGCTAATCAAAGTCATGAACTGTAGCGATTATGAAAATGTATTTTATTGCGATCATTAACCTTGCGGGTAACGCTACTTTATATGAAACCTAGAGGAATACATAATTTGCGTAATCTTCTTTGCTGTGGTGCGCTTTCTCTGAGCATTTCAAAATTACTGTGGATTTCATTGGGGGTTCACGGAGTACGGCGGAATGTGCGCACTGAATCAATGAATGGATCAATTGTTATTATATAGATTGAGTAGATTTATGTAAGGCCTCCATAACTGGGATTTATGTGGACAATATTGTGTTTTTATATAACTGGTAATATTCTACAGCCATGACATCTTCAGTGTAAAATGTAAAGTATATTTGATTACGTGTGTGTAAATCCCTCAGCTGTCCAGGTAGGGTCCACATAAAGAAAGTTAAAATTGTGCCAACTGGTTTCTTTTAAAGTGAATATGTTTTGCCTCTCATCAAAGTAGCTAGTTTGGTATTTGGGCAACATGTAGAAATACACCAATCCAGCTCTGTCCGATACCGATATTTGCCAATACCTGATATTAAAGGTGCACTGTGTAACTTTTCTCTTTATCTACATGAAAATATTATTGCTTTGCCTGGATTGTTCCAATTTGTTCTAATGTTTCAGTGTGGCACTAGATAATGTCCATGTTGTTGTTGTTGTTGTTAACTGTACCTCTCCATAGATCTAACCTGTAACTTTGCCTGGTGGTCACTGGTTGTCTCCAAGGAGATATGAGAAGCTTAAAGCCACAGTAGAACATTCCAAGCAAAGTCAGTCAAAAGAATAAAGTTACATTTCCATGGAGACAAGATGGCAAACCCCACCAGAAAACTTACAGTGCATCTTTAACTGATGCCAGTGTAGGAAGGGAGAATGGCACTTATTTTCCTTAAATTACACTTATTACACAAGATATACACATAACATATACACAACATATCAACTGTTATTTAAAATAACTCCTGAACAGTTTCTTTTAAATACAAGTTCAAACATTATAGGCTAAAATCAGTCTGAAAATAGTTTCAATCCAGGATATAGTCTTAACCATGTAACCGATATTTGATCCAGCACATTTTTTCAGTATGGCCGCCAATATTCAATAGCAGTTTCAGCATCAGTGCACGTCTATCAAAATGTACAATGCCCTGGAGATGTATTATAAGTATCTCTTGAGGTCAAAATAAGTCTGCTGAGTGCTGGCTCCATCTCATAAAATGTTTTATTGTCTAATAATGACGAAGTACATGGTATTTGTTGTTAGCATTACTGCGATGCAAAACCCAGCTCTCGTCTGAAAGTTATGAGAAGGGTTTATAAACTCACTCTCGTGAACAGTTAGGTTGCTCTGATTGCATAACGTAAATTAGATAAACATTGGACCACTGCAAAATTAAAATGAACTAGTTCTGTTTTTCATATTTTTAAGACAATAAAAATCAGGTACAGTGCCTTTAAGATTGTTCTTGTAAGGATTTCTGAAGATTTTCACAATATTAGCTGAAAATGAGTTAACATGAAGTGCAACAATGCTGTTAAACTCTGGTATATTTATAGAAGGAAATCTTTCACCACTTACTCAGCTGCATGCCACTTCAATCAATGAACACTTACAGCTCAGCAGTAAAACCACCACTCAAGATTATAAGCAAAACAGCTCATACTTTATCTGCCTTTCTGTGAGTCTAAGAAATGAAAAACAAATATGTAAGTATTTTGGAGATTTTTTGTATTTCGCCAAAGTCTGTCTTGAATTTTCACTCTGTTTTGATAGGTTCATAGGTTCTACAGGAGTGACAATAGCTGTAGGCTGAGTATAGTCACAGTGTGCAGCAGTGATGCATTAAATGAAGTTAAAGGTGCACTGTCTGAGTTTTCTGGAGGATGGTCAGTCATGTACTTGTCTTTTTTGCCAATAATGTTCCACAACAAAGTGTTAAATGGATCTGCAGAGGAAACAAGCAGGTCATACCACCAGGTCAAGTTACATGTCAAATCTGTGGAAAGGCAATGTTGTAATGCCATACTGTGCATGAGCTGTGTTTTGTTTCATTCATGAGTACCATAATTTCCTTCTACTTTGAACCCTGCGTCTTATAAAACGATGCAGCTAATATATGGACAGGTTATTTGTTTGGCACATTGTCCATTTGTATACACGGTCTATGGTTTGGCAACACAGTGGATGTGTGCGCAGCCTGAGTGCAGAAAGTGCTGCTGTCTGTGCAGTTACACATGAATCTAGGGTTAACATGAAGTTGCAGCATTAGCTAGTGATGTTGTCAGTGCACTCAGTTTATCGCCATGTGATAAAATAAGTTATAATGCTAAATTAACATTAGTGAGTGTAATATGTCTTACCCGTATGCGTTAAATGCAGGTAGGTGTGTAAATGACGAGAAGAAACATCTCAAACTTCAGTAGCTGGACATCCACTCATACCTGATTGATGCAACTAACCCACCCCCTGAGAGAGCCTGAAATCTGCTGAAATCCACCAAGACACTGGCACATGGATATGGAGCATAACACAGTGGCTTTTCTGCAGGAGACATGCGCAGTAGAGCACAGGGAGTGACAGCGGTGAGGCATCAAGGAAGATGTTAGTTTGATTGTGTTTTGAACAGTTATTTTGCGCTTCATGCACACACCCGAAGAAATGCACATGAAGCAGTTTTTAAGTTAAAGGCGATTGATGTGACTATGGAAGAATAAAACAGATATGCTGCACATGAGCTCGGCATCAATGAGCCGATGGTGAGACATTGGTGACGGAAGTGTGACGAACTGACTCAATGCAAAACGATGACAAAAGCTTTCAGAAGCGATAAAAGCAGAAGGCCTGAACTTGAAAACGTTCTTGAAGATGTGGATACCTGCGGCTTATATTCAGATACGGCCTATATATGTACAATTTTAATATTTAGTTAAATTTTAGATGATGCTGCTTATATTCAGGTGTGCTCAATAGAAATTATGGTAATGCTTTATATATATATATATATATATATATATATATATATATATATATATATATATATATATATATATATATATATATATATATATATATATATATTATTGTTATTATAATACATCTCCAAAACTGAAAATGCTCTGTTCCAATTTGTGATGTATTTTAGAAGTAGTTTTAAAAGTAACAACTACATTTATCTTTTGTTCAGTAAAGAATAGCTATTCTAGGGCTGAAATTGTCCAAATGATTCTGCTGAAGGTGAATGGTGTACAGTGGACAACTTCCTGTATTGCTAAATGGCATCATACGGTGGAACAAAGTGTTTTCTATTTAAGACAAGAACTCAGCTAACATATATCTGAGAACATTGTAAAGAGGCCATTTAAGGAAGCAATCTGGTTTAAAGTTAGTGTTAAATAAAGGCACATACAGTAGTGCAGATAGTGATAATCATTTTGTATTTAGCTGTGCAGGTATACATAAAGATCCCATTATAGGAGCTTTACACTGCAGTCTGTATAGGTGGACTATAGAGGTCGATGCTTTTAGACTTGAGTCAGAGCTGTGTGTAGGTGTGGGTGGCTCTAAATAAGACTGTCAGCTCTGCTCCTGGTTCAGGCCAAAGTGTCTATATGGATGTTACCTGAAAACATCTTCTTCATCCCCCTTATTTGTTTTTTTTTTTGTTTTTTTTTAACTTGACTTGTCTCCAGGGTGACCATTAGAGACCTTCCACCTTCACTCCGCGGACCGTAACCTTTGACCCCATTTAGCCGACAGTGCTGTTAAGGCGCTTCTAGGGCACATATATTTAGACAATTGACAGTGTGGGCTGTATACCCCTCAACCAATGGATATTATAGTTTTATTTACGGGAACTAATGCACCTTCAAATTGCATGTGTGACAATTGTCTGTAAATAATCCCTAAAGTGGGAAACGTAATATTTCACTTGTAATACTGATTGCCATAGCTCGGAATAAAAAAAAAGAAAAGAAAAGAAAAGAAAAAGAAAAAAACATTATGGACCGTATTGTAGCTGGTTAGTATCCAAAAATTAAACTCTTAAAGGTGCATTGTGTAACTTTTCTGTTGGGGATGTTAGTTGGGGACAACAAGCAGGTGACACCATCAGGTCACGTTAGAGGTCAGATCTGTGGAGAGGCAACCCGGCATATTTATATACACAAGGCATTTTCCAGTAATAAGATTTATTGTGAATAAATGCAAGATGGGTACATTTAATGCCATACTGGGAAATATTTTAGGCAAAGAACTAACATCTCCATGGAGATGAGCACAAACAGAAAAGTTGCACAATGCACCTTTAATATTAGCATTTTTATTGAAGAGTTTATTGAGCAAACGTAAAGTGAATTTGACTGTTTTAATATGATTTATTTACACATTTTTTTTATTCCTCCCGCTAATTCCCTTATGTAAGAGCATCTTCCAGATAATTCTCTGAAAACTGGTATTGAAATTCTTGGACACGGTTCTACATTTAACTAAAACTCCAATTACTTTTTTTCCCTTTATACATATTTGTTTATGTATTTTTTACTTTTTTTTTCTTTTAACTTATTTTACTGTATTTATTATTAATATTTTTTCTTTGTATGTTTTTATGTTATTAGGTTCTTTTTTCAGACCAAGAGTTTGTTTTCATACCTGACAGTTTCGACTGAGCA
The DNA here is from genome assembly GCF_026225935.1 of Boleophthalmus pectinirostris. Classification (NCBI taxonomy): domain Eukaryota; kingdom Metazoa; phylum Chordata; class Actinopteri; order Gobiiformes; family Gobiidae; genus Boleophthalmus; species Boleophthalmus pectinirostris. The sequence continues at coordinate 15,468,464 of NW_026571190.1, read as the reverse complement.
CTAGCGCTCTTCCTCAGACTGGTCACGTGATGTTGCTGTGACATGTCCGGTCAGCTGATGTATACAGGTTTTGGCGCTGTCTTCCTACCAGTGGAGGCAGGATGACAGCGCCATCTGCAGTCCAACTTCCTCAGGACAGTATCCCAGGTGTGTAAGAGTAAAAAAGCCCCCTCGTTCCGGTTTATAGTCCCATGCCCACGGGACTATAAACCTGTATAAATCAGCTGACCAGACACGTCACAGCAGCATCACGTGACCACTCTGAGAAAGAGCGCTAGTGCTCAGTCGAAGCTGTCAGGTATGAAAACAAACTCTTGGTCCGTAAAAAGAACCTAATAACATAAAATATTGGAAGACTAAATGAATCTCATTGGACTATTTTCTTTGTATGTTTTTATTCGATAATATCTGTTTTACAATATTAAGTTTGTTTTAGCAAGAAGGTGGGGGGAAATTAGAATTAAAAAAACAGAACAAGACTATTTCCATTAAATGTGTCTGCTTGGAACATTTCAGCCTACATGGTATGTTTTCTTTAGAATCTATAACCATTGGCGTGGGGAGGTCAGCTGCTTTAGACTTATGAGCTCACTGTCTCCATGGAGAAGAATTACATTTGTGTGTGCGTGGAGAGTTTAAATGCACCATGAGGCAGTGTTGTGGATATTTACATATCTGTGTGAGCACCAGGTTTCTGTACAGGCTGTTTCATATGTCATCTACGGAAGGAAACTGATTGTGTAACACTTATAAAAAGGGACACCAGCCCTCACCGTGTTTCTGTGAGCTATAATTATTATCGGAATAGATGGATAGATAGATAGATAGATAGATAAATGAAAAAATAATAATATATTTTTATAGATTTGGACAGGATTGGACTTGAGGGACAGTTGATGTTAATTGCCCAGTGTTTTTGGTTTGTTTTTATTATGTAAAATAATAATAATTAAAAAAAAAATGAATAAAATATATATAAATAAATGAATGTGCTGCTTTTATTCTTTTATTATTATTATTTTTTTTTTTTCAGCTTGACAATCTGGTTGATATTTCTTGGATAATCAAAGCTCGCTGCAGATTTCATTGTAAATGTTAAATGAATACATCCTGCGAAAGTTACTCGGGGAATACGGAGTGTCCCAAGCAATAAGAGCCAAAGGTCAGCTCTGGAGAGTCACTTCGACTACATTTCAAGAGTAATAAAAAATCCTAAAAGTAAAAATAAGTTCTTTCAAATTCACGGTTTGAAGCTGTCATCCAAAAGTTCACCACAGTCTCTTATTTATTATGAGATTATGCTTCATTGGGTTTTATCTGAATCTCCACAAAGGGCGCGTTAGAGATATTTATTGTAGTCTTTGACGATCTTTTAGAAAGGCCTTATCACTTGTTATTTTCAGTTTATTAAAGGTGTTTCATGTATCTTTTCTGCCACCTGTTGACCTGGAATGTTCAACTGCATTAAAGGTGCAACTTATAGCACTACAGTACATTATAATTCAGATCTGTGGGGAGTCGCCCTTATTCACAGAAGGAATGATTGTATTTTTGTGCAACAGAAACACCTATAATGGTTAAATGCTGGATGAAAATGTTAATTCCAGGCAAAGCAATAACATCTCCATGGAAATAGCAAGTGGTGGACCCTTTACCAGAAAAGTTGCACCTTTAAACTTGCCTATTTTCACAGGGGTAAGCTGATCTGTGGAGAGGCGAACAGTACACACAGACGCTTTGAAAGTATTTCTTAAAGGTAAACTGCGTAACTTTTCATGTGAAGGGGCTGCCACCTGTTTATCGTCATACAGATATTATTACTTTGCCCAGAATTTGCCACAGTACAGCATTAAAACATAGCGTCTCCACTGGGACAAGTAGTTATCATCGGTCAGATCTATGAAGAGCACAGTGAAGATGCATGTTTTCAAGGTATTTCAAGGTACAGAAACAAACAAATTGAAAAAAAAAAAAAAAAAAAAAAACACAGCCAAAGCAATAACATCTCCATGGAGACCACAATCCTACAAAAAGTTACACAGTGCCTCTTTAACAATAAATCATAATCAAATAAATGCAAGAGGGATTCTGACATTTTTTTCATAAACTAATTTCATACATATGCAAGTTAAGTGGAGTGTCTTGCCCAAGGATCACACCAGTCAGAGCTGAGATCTATTAACTAACTTGCAAATTTGGCTTTACTGCTTGCTGCATATCTGTCTATTCTATCTATTCGGTTGGGTTTGGAACTGTGAGCGGCTTCTACTCACTACTATAATTCATCATATAAAAGTAAAAAAATAAAAAATAAAAAACTTTCTTACCACCAGCCTCGCCACTTGCAAAAAATATGACACACAGAACTTTTTGGTTGATTTCTTATTGAATACTCAACCATTGTACCAGAGAGAGTGTGTGAACTCACTGTTAAAAGCAGGAACTCAAATCTTACATTGAGAATGCCTATCGGCGCTTGGGTCTCCAGTGAGAGACCAGAGGCTGCGTTTGAATACAGCCCTACAAAGCTTTCTCTCTCAAATCAGAATGAGAAATGATTTGGCATGTTTCAGAGCCTTGACAAAAACAATCTCTGATAAGTTTTATTGAAACGTTGAAGGCCCTGGCAGCTGTTGGTGCTTTCCACATATGAGTGAGAGAGAGAGTGGGTGGGCGGGCGGGGTGGGGTGGTGGAGAGCTTTATAGTCTATATCTATGACTGTGGCTATTGTTTTCAACTACATGAGTCAAATTTCAACACAGCAGGACTCAGGTTGACAGTTTGGGCATTTTGCGGTTGGGATCACTAAATTACAGTTTTCCTGTATTTCTGTAAAACTATGAGCTAAATAACTAATTAGGACATAAAATGATACATCGATACTGGAAAAAAAATGTACTTGTTTCACATGGGTCTCCTTGATCTATATCACAACCATATGACATCACTAGAAATATAAAAAAAAGTCATTTTATTTAAAAAAATATGTCATAGTGTCAACTTTTTGTTTCAATAGTTTCAAAACGGTAACAAATCTTAATAGCATTGTGACAACACTTTGATCTGTACTTTATTATGATATATTTTCTTTCCATTTTTAGCTGGTGTAGAGCAAAAAATTGTCCTCACATTTGAGTAGATTATGTAGCTGGATTTGACCTTTTCATATTAAATATTAATGCTGGTTTAAGTAAGTGCATGGCCTGAATGATTCAGAGCATTATTAGACAGAACAAGTTGACAGAACATGGTCTATTGCTGTGTCTCCGTCGTGTCCATAAACTCTATAAAGAAGTGGACCAAGGGAGTATAATATCACCCATAGCATTCGGCTCTAGTCAAATTAAGTTCATCAAGGCTAGCAGGTATAGGGGCGAATTTGGAGCCGAGTAACTAAGTATTTGGAATTCTGACCACGTGTACCAAAGAGTCATCACAAACCAGGAACGCATTTGGAAACGTGATGACAACGTCCAGCGAGCTCTGTTCACGGTAGTAAGTCTGACAAAATCTAGGAAAAATTTGAAAATGGGTCAGTTTTCTTCATCTATATGTCACTGACACACAACTCTGAGCACACTGGGTACATGGACATTAGAAGAAGCACGTACATCTGCAGTCTTCATTTTACCGCTGATCACATTTTCTTCAGTGGGTTTTATCCCTGCATTCGATTATCATTCCGAGTTGATTTTCCGAGGAAGTTGCCTAGCAACACACCCGTTTTCCTGGGACGGCGCGACTCGGAACTCAGTGGCAGACAAAGTAGACCGACAGGTAGAGGTCCTTGTAATGTAGACTGTAGGCCAATGACATCATCTAAATGTACAGTACCACAGGGATGGGAGAAAAACTCACTTCATTCTGATGTAATAAAACCAAGGTTAAATATATTTTAGCTTTGGTGTATGTATAAATCTCCTAACCTTCAACTCAGCAAGTGCCTGCAATGTTAGAGAGGTTCTTAAAATGGGAAATATAAAAGTATAAAACACTTCTCCACATCCATTTTATAACCTCACAGATGTAACTGTTTACGTGACATTTCAATAATCTGATAACTCCAGCAATCAGATAATGTTTTTTTTTTTTTTGTGTGTGTGCATGGAAACATAGCTAGTGTATCAGCCCTGCAACTACCTGCCAGCTGTTTTGAAAATACTTTGCCTATAGGGACCAAGTTACTGTCATTTCATTATAGAAGATAAACACTATAAGATGCCACCCTACATAGTTCAAGGTTTGATCCTAAGAATACGCTGTCTTTACTGTTTACTATTTTCTTTATAGTGCTCAGAATATTAACTGACAAAAGCATCATATATTTGCTTACAATGGTGTATCAGAGAGCAGCAAAAGAGATAGAGGTCAAAACAACATTTTGAAACACAGAATTTCTTTTCTTTTTATATATATTTTTGTAGGGGGCGTTGTATCAGATACACGAATATAGGCAAACGGTGAACAAGAAAACTGTTTTTGTACCCGGATCAAAAATGGTGCACCTCACAGCAGTCTCTCTCCACAGACCTCCTGTTGATGATGAGGAGAACAATGGGACGCGATAGAATTTTGAACAGACGCTTTTGTGTGTCGCTCTAAAAGAAAAGTATTGTTAGTAATGACATTTATGGCCCTTAAACAGCAGTAGACTGACAAAGAGCTCTGGGCCTTTCTCTGCTGGATGAGCCAAAACATTCAGGCAGTTATGTTCACTGTAGTGCTTCATATGGTCTAACAGAAATCAATAAGATACAGGTTTGATTTACTTTATGAAAATGTAAGATTCTGAATGTCACTGCACACTTATATGATGTATTTTCATTGTTTTGACATCTGGTTCTTTTTGCAGTTTTACTTTACATTAGTTTTACATGGGGTAACAGTGACTTCAGCAGTGATCCCTGTAACGCAAACACTGGAGGATCGATTCCTGCTTGGACTAAGTTCTCTCGACATGTGTGTGAGTGCAGCTGTGGCCACAATAAAGTGGCCACAAAGTGAAGGAGTAATGCACTATAAAGCACTTTGGGTGTCTTGAAAGGAGCTATGTAAATCCATATAGCATGCAATTTGCCATTTTGTGTCGACAGTCTGGTAACGTATCTGATCTGATCTGCATCCTACAATCTGCGTCAAAAGTGCTCTCTAAGGTCTAACATTTTAGTCCTTGACAGCTCTAATTTCAAGCTCCTATATTACACAAAATGGATTCTTGTGAGCTTTTAGGCATGTTATAATGTTGCTACCTCCTCAAAACAAACCCAGAGTTGTGTTTTATTTCATTCACATGCTTAGTAATCCTTTATTATTAGTCTGCCTACATGTCCAAAGCTCAAAATTTTCTGTTCCACCTTGTGATGTTAGGAAGCAGTGCCATGAAGGTGTATGGAGTTTTAAAACACAGTGGACCTTTTCCTGTGTTTTCTGTTTGAGATAAATATGCAGGATTTGTATGTTAAACGTGTGAATGAAACAAAATACCGTATTTTCCGTACCATAGGGAGCGCTCTTAAGTCTCCGACCCCATCTAAAAACGACTGCGCGCCCCACAATCCAGAGAGCCCTATACACGAATCCACTCGGGTGTCCCAGCACGACTTTGGTAAAATACACAGCCGCATGGAGCAGACAGTGACCGCGCAGCGAAAAAACACCCGCAGCCACAGTCATTAATACCCACGGACGAGGAATGGAACGGAGGAACGAACCGAAAAAGCGAGTGCAATGTGCCACTTCTAGCCGCAACTGAACAGCTGAGTCACTGCGAACACAGCAACCATCCAGCGGTCCCAGACAGCACCCTCCCTACATACTACAACTGAACAAAGCCCAGAGTCATGTGAACGTGCCAAACAAAGTCCCACTGACCCATCCAACTGTTGTTTTTCGTTTAAAGTCCGGTGCGGTTTATTTGTGAAAAAAGTTCGAAAATAGACCATTTAATGACAGTGTGTTTTATAATCCAGAGCACCTAATAGTGTGGAAAATAAGGTACCACTCCAGGTATGTTTGTAATGAGGAAAACGTTATAAGTAGATCATAAATCATCATGAAAAGATCATAAAATAACATAATATGAGCCCTTTAATGGATGTTTCTTTGGATGAAAATGAAAATATTTGATGGCAGATAGAGAGGTCATGATAGACAATATATCAGCTTTACTTATCTATTAATGTTACCTAAAGCACACGAGCAGTTTAAATAAATAAATAATAGGCAAATGCAAAGCTTTAGTTAGAGTTTAAATTTATGTATAAACATCGCATTTGAAAGCACGGAAATGTCACTGATTCTGCTGTACCAATCCAGAAATTAAAGTCACATTGAGGAACATTGGAGCTAGCGTGTTGTCAGACCTCAGACTTCAAAGACAAATGAGATCTGACTTTAATTCATTCCTTTTAGATAATGAAGAATTGATTACATGTAAATTCCTGCAACCGGCTCACATAACACATTTCAGTCACATGCGTTTGTATCACGGCGTGGCGTTTTCGCTCAAACCTGGGGCGTCGCGTGACATTATTCAAAGACCTTTCTGCATTTATGTCTTTATTAATCTCGCCGGACGACAGAGCGTTTCCCTTGTAAGGCTTTACATGGTCACAGTGACACAGAGATGAATCAATCGCAACCAACGCAGAAGTCCATCCATCATCCATACAGGTCAAGGATTTACAAAGACGACACGCCACATCCGGCACAGTATTTTAATAGGGCACAATTTACACCTGTTCAGACATGCTACAAACTGTGAAAGGGCTCGTATTACACTATTTTCTGGTCCACTTTATAAAGTTGTTTCCCCATCACAGACGTACCTGGAGTTATGTTTTGTTTCATTCACGCATGTTTTACACACAAACCTTGCATATATATTTAGGCTTTGTTCTTCACTTAAACGGAAAACTCTCTATTGCTTGTGATGTCATATAGTAATAAAGGAAGTGCTTCAATGTGTTTTTAAACTCTATACACCTTCACTAGAATCATCTGGATCATTTCAACTCTGAAATTTCCAATCTACTGAACTAAAGGTAAAATATAGCTGTTACCTTGAAAACTGCAGCTTCATGACATTGCAAGGTGGAACAGCGCATGTAGACAGACTAATAATAAAGATAACTCAAATGTGTGAATGAAAGAAAACATAACTCCAGGTATGTTTTTGATGAGGTATTACATTATAACCTGACTTAAAGCTCACAAGAGTCAATTTTGCGTAATATAGGGCCTTTAACTCACTGAATCCAAGGGCTTCTATTGTGTTACTGCATGTTGAATATATGAATGAAACATTTTTACATATTAAGATTATTTATAGACCTGTTTGTCTCCATGGAGATGTTATTTGTTTGCCTGAATGTTCCACTGTATGGTGTTGAAGTTATTTATTATTACCATGAACAGAGCATTCAGGTTTTTCTAGGTAGATATTTTTCCTAGGTATTTTTCTAGCAAGGAAACACCAACGACTTAAAAACAAGATGCAAGTAGCGAGTTGGTTGAGTTTGTCCACTGATCCCAAGACTGGTGTTCCGATTCCAGCTGTTACAGATTAATTCTGCTGTCGTGTTCTTGGGCAAGACACTTAACCTTCCTCTTGTGTTAGGGTCGCCACCGACCCGTTTTACATTTAAAATGTTTAAAAGAACCACACAGGGTTAGTTTATTGCATCAAGGCTTTTTGACTTTGTCAGGAATCTCTATTTCAACAGAATAATCAAATATATATATATTTTTTTAATTCTAATTGCTCTGGTTAAAAATATACCCTTTATGGTGTTAGGGTCAGTTTCGACCCGGTTATAAAAATTTGATTAAAAAGCAATAATTATAACCAAAACTGAAATCATAAATGCACTGTCAGCCAAAACAATGATAACCAGCTCCTCTTCCAATAATTTGAGCTTTGGGGGAGTCTCATTTTATCTTGCTTTCCTGTTTACCTGCACACACACAGGCAGTGCTGAGAGTGGCATCCCTGAGAAAAAAACAAGGAAAACGTGTGGTCCTTGATATGAATACTGGACTGCAGGATCACAATAATCACTTGTGACAACTTTTTAACCAGCTATGACCTTGGACAAGAGGTTCTTAGGAGGAAACTTACCATAGTGGGCATGGTAAAGAAAAATAAACCTAAGCTGCCTGCTGAAATCTCGCAGGTGAAAGGCAGGGCTTCACTTTCCTCAAGATATACTTTTACAGACACCACCAGTGTTGTCTCCTATTGTCCAAAGAAAATACTGAGTGTGGTACTTTTGTCTACTCTCCAAAAAGATGCAGCCGTGTCATCAGAAAAGCCCACAATTATCCTCGACTATAACAAAAACAAAGGCGGATTGGACAACCTGGACAAGCTGACTGTCACCTACACTTGCCAGTGAATGACCAGAAGATGGCCATGGTTGTGATGGCCATGGTTGATGTGTCTGCATATAATGCATTTGTGTTGTGGACCCACATCGACCAAGGGTGGAACTCAAACAAAAAATACAAGCAGAGAATTTTTCTTGAGGACCTGGGAAATTCAGGGTGCATGCTGAGCAAAGAGAGACGGTGTCCTGAGATCCAGAAGGCCTTAAGGCCTTGGTAAGACAACTGTGGAGCTCCCCTAGCTCCATCCACGCCACAAAGACCATCCACATCAGCATCCTCCTCAGCCAGCCGTGCCTCAACACCAGCCACAACAACCACAGCCACAACCCCACTCAATTCACCTGACTGTAAAAGGAAGAGGTGTCAGGTTTGCCCAAGTAGTAATAGCAGCTTGATAATGAAGTTCAATTGTTAAAAAAAATACAGTTTTAGCCTCTTTCTCATTGTAAATATATAAGGGTCAAAATCGACCCGTAACACCATAGATGTTACTATAGTTAAGAACATCAAAATAAAAAAAATAAAAAAAATTATTTTAGAGATGTGTTCTAATACCCCTCAGTAAAAATCAAGTAACACTAAAAAACTTTTATGTAGTTAAATTATTCTCTTGAGGTTCATTTTACCATTTTCTTTGTATTGAAATAGAGGGGTATACTGACAAAAATAGGAGCTGAAGCCCCCACCAAAGACATTAAATCCAACATTTTCATGGAAAAGGAAGCCTAACAAGGTAACCAAGAGATAAGAAACAAATTTTATGATGGATAATTACTTTAAGTGTATTTTACAGCTGATTTAGAACACGGGTCAAAACCGACCCGTTAACACAATAGATAGTGATGGAAAGCTAACACAGGAGGAAGGTTAACCCACCTTGTGTCTGCATACTTTGGTGTATGAATGGGTGAGTGGTTCCTTGTTGCAAAGCAATTTCAGTGCCTTGAATTTGGAAAAGCACTATATAAAAATGTGACCATTTTACCAAGTTTAATGCAAAACATTAACATCTCCAACAGACAGCAGGCAGGTGTATGAACTCCAGCAGAAAAGTGTACCTTTTACAAATTGTTACTAGTATGTGCAGTATTAGAATGAATCGACATTTTCTCTGTTCTGTTCAGAGAGCTGCAGAACATTAAGGGTGAGAGCAGAGTAAATCAGCTATCGTGAAGTAAAGTCAATGGTCTTTGTTTCTCATCTTACCTGTTCCTTAGGGCTATTTTAGTGCACAGAACCACTGAACCTACGCTATCCATGGCTTTCAACTTCTTTTACAGTATAAGGAACATCTTGAGGACTTTTCACCATTCAAATATGTAATTTTCTTAATTCTTAATTGCTATGGCAATGGTGCAAATTTTTCATCACTCTGAAACACATGGACAAGAGCCAGTTTTGCCTTCTGATTATATGATAGTACCATGAAATATCCAAAAGTAAATTCACAAATGTTGAACCTGATCATTTATATTATTGACCCTATATAAACTTCATTACAACATGATTCTGTATTTTAACAATATTTGTTTTATCTGCTCAGATCTGTATTAAAGGACAGATATGCAGTATTGACTTTTTTTTTTTAAGTTTTGACATTGTTCCCTCATCAAAAACATACCTGCATTTGCATTTACCTTGATTCACACTGGTTTCAGTGAACCTCAAAAAATACATGGTTTGTATTAAGATTGTTGCGCTGCAGGTAGAAACCATGCAGAGTAATTCCATAAATCTTGTTCAAAGCAATTGTGCTGTGAAATCACATTTAACAACTCAGTCGGAGCATGTTTATATTAGCTAAGACTATTTTGCGTTATGGTATTTCTGTCTGCTGCTAGTAGATAGAGCTCGACACCTGATTCCAGTATTGGGAGCACTAACGCTGGAAAAAATTGACTGATATGGTCATTATTTTATGTTCTAAAACATATGATGTTAAAAAATAGTGCATAATATATGTTCTTTAAATGTTATTCCCTTATAGAATGTTGTGATACCATATGAAAGCAAATTTACCCTCTACATACACAACTGTGTGACCCCACTCTCCCCTCATGAAACCCACTGCTTTCCCTGCAGAGGCCAGGCCACGCTATAGCCCAAGTTGTTTTCTCATTGTCAGAAGGAGCCATGCACTGCAGAGCTTAATGGCTGTTATTTCTTCTACATTTCGGTTTCAGGTTTGTGTTGGTTTGCCTGCGTCTAGGAATGCACATACCCCTGGGAGATGTTCTATTTTATTTTCATACTTCTTTCTCTTCCTCCCTCCTGGTTTCTCCACTTGTCTCCACACCAAAACAGAAAAAAAGCACTCACTGTCTTTTAATAGTGCCTAATTTGTTGAATCTTCTGCATTTGTTAACACCACCTGGATGGACCTGCTAAGATTTGCAGGTGTGGTAGTTCTTCACACCTCCACTCAACGCTGTAAGGGGCAGCAGTTGTCCTGATTTCGTTTTTGTCGCTAATAGGTAGATTTTTCAAAAGGGTAATTGTTGCACTGTGACTGTGGCATGCTGGTTTTATCATCCAAGGCTTACTGTGAAGAGATGTGCTGTCAAGAAAGGTGAACCACATGGCAATGATAACAACAGTCTCTAGTAGATACTTCAAAAACAACTCTCATACTCTCTTAAATAGGAGGCTTGTTACTGTTGATACCACCTGTTTTCTCCAGGTAGATTTCCTTGCCTAGAAAGTTCCACATTATGACATTAAACTCTTTACAATTCAGTGCAGTTTCTTTATTTGTTCACTCTACGCTTGGTAGTGATAACTTACTATTGTAGTCACAGCTGCCCTGGGGTAGAGGGGTGGAAATGAGGCTACCAATCTGCACCATCTTTTATCTATATATGTATCTATATCCCACTGAATCTGTACTATCAGTATTTCCACCAACTTGCTCGGGGACTGCAGGTGTAAATTTGGCATTCCTGCTATAACCTGACACCAGCATCTCTCCTACGACTTCTGTCTTGGTTAATATATTGTTGTACACTGTCCTTGTACAAATAAAAAGCATACCATATCACCATCAGCCCCTTCGACCACCACAAACACTCACACACACCAACACAGGCTCCCCTACCTACCAACAGCCTCCCATCCAAGCACTAACCAGGCCCAGTCCTGCTTAGCTTCTGAGATCTGACGAGATCAGGATTTAACAAAGAGGTTTGGCCACAACTTCCTAACAAAAAGGATTACATTAAATATTACATTATGTAGTGAAAAATGTAAATTGAAAATTGTTAGTTAAAGGAACAGTCCAACATTTCGCACATAGGACCTCATTTCCTAGTGAGCCAGAGTGTTGGAGACGTGTGGAGCCACTTTTTTAAATATTCCATCCAGTCCTTGTATTTGCAGAGGTCGCTGGTGCCAGGCTAGTGCATGTCAATGGACATAGTTAGCCTGCCACTAACAACAGTCTTACCCACTCCACAAAACACCCAAAGCAAATCTGTTATTACACCAGACTGTCGATGTGAATGTCTGTGTTGATAGAATAATGTTTGAAGTAAAACTATCCTTGCATCTCATGAATTGTCACATGTTGAGGAACTATTTTCTCAGCAGCAGCGGAATTTTACTTTGCTGGTAAGATAGGTACTACGTCATATCAGTCCGCCGCTGCCAAGCTTTCAGGAAGTACAACTCGCTGCTGCTACTCAGACATAAATCCTTCAAATGCAAGGTAGGTTTTACTTCTAAATTTTTTTTATTGACACAGACATTTACATTGACAGTCTGGAGAAATAATAGATTTGCCTTGGGTGTTTTGTGGAGTGGGCAAGACTGTTTTAGTGGCAGGCTAACTATGGCCATTGACATGCACTAGCCTAGCACCAGTGACCTCTGCACATACAAGGACTGGATGGGATATTTAAAAAAGTGTCTCCACATGACTCCAACACTCCGGCTAACTAGGAAATGGTCCTATGTCCAAAATTCCGGACTGTTCCTTTAAAGGATTGAGCACAGAGAGTTACTATTCGATGTTTGAGATTGCTGCATTGAGGCTGGCTATTTCAAGTGTCAGAGACTTTTCTTCAGAGCAAAGTGTTCTCAGTGCGCTCCGAAAAAAAATAAAAAAGCACATATGTCAGAAGCCCCAATACGAAGAGTGAAACCAGCATTCACTTTGAATCCATCTGGACACCACTCTTTAGAAGAAGGGTCTGAGGAGAGTCTGGTTCAAATGTCAGTAATGAGACAGCATCTTTGAAGCATTTGGAGCTAGCACGTTAGCAGAGAAAGGACCACAGCGCTACGGCTCTGGCTCTAAGTGGGTCATACTGTTTGCCTTTGTTAGCAGATGCTGTTTGCTTAAGTCTTTGTCTCACTCTTCCTCCCAAAAACAAACATGGCATGCCCTCACTCCTGCTGGCTGCTCCCCCTTCAGCACGGCTCACTAGCTTTATGTTAATTACCACATTCGGCGCACTTCAGTATCTGCATGCTGTTACAGATTTGGGTTTTGATTATAATATATTTCATTATGGCTCGGAGGAGTCCTGCTAGAGGTAGGTCTGGACTGAACACAGTAAATAGCTTCACTTTCCTCTGTCACTCACACTCTCTCACTGTGCCTCTCCAATTCTGGTAAGATTTATGCACTTGTTGTAGATGGCACTTCCTGCAGTGGACACAAAAAGACTGACTGACAGAAAATAGTGCAATACTGTTCACTGCCTCTCCAGTCACTTTGCAGTTGTCATTGACAGATTTTATTTACTTTAACTCAGGCCTCTTCAAATGTCTCGTTTTTGAGAGTTTGAGAAATTGCAAATACTGCTTCTATAGAGAATAGAATGGTTAGTGTATTGATGTGTTTTAATGCTTTGAAGGACAGAAATGAATTAAAACATGAGAACAAAATTTAAAGATGTGAGCAAAAAAAGGTTCTGTGTGAGGAAAATTAACAACACATGATATGTAAAGTATGTTTCATGGTGATCAGGGTTAACCAGGCTGGCACCACCTACTGCCTTCACTCTATTCCATTTCTCTCCAACAACTAGGTCAGGAATCAAAATACACTAGGCCATTCGCAAAAAGCTTGGAAGTGAGAGTTCGAGCAGCTGCCGATCAGCGAAGAGCCATACATTATGTGTTGGCAACGATTCCCAAGATCAAGGATTTAAAAACAAACAACAAAGAGAATGTTTGGTGAATTTTGTCAAGGTTAAAGACGTTATTGCCCTTCTTCCTACAGGATTTGGGAAAAGCTTAATATATCAGTTAGCCCCGTTAGCGGCGCATTACAGACGTCATGACCAAATAGCAGCGATTGGTTAAATGAAAAAAGTACCTGCCTGTTGAGCAAACAAATTCTAATGCTGCGAGGTAAGACTGTTTCTACAAAGTGAAACTGGCTGACGAATCAGGCTGGATCAGGGTGCTATGGCAAAAACAAAGATTTGTTTAATAAAAAATAAATATTCAGAACATATTAGAGACTTTCATATGCCCAAGACTATGGGAATTAATAGAAAAAAGAAACTATTCTTAAAGGTGCATTATGTAACTTCTTAGGTGGAAGGTCCACTACTTCGCTTGTCTACATTTGTTCATTATTTCATTCAGGTTTTTAAAGCTCAATCTGCCATAAAGAATTCTAACCATGCACTTGCTTCTCCATAGATCTGAATATTAACCTGTCTCCATTGTGTTTACCATGTTTATTTCCATACAGTGGAATCATAATCAAGGCAAAACAATAATATCTCCACGGAGACAAGCAAGTAGGGGACCCTCCACCTCAGAAGTTACGCAGTGCACCTGCGTACGCAGTAAAACCTTTATTTGATCAGTTCCATATTCTAACTCCAAATGGCTGGCAAACCTTTTCTACATTGCCCTATCTGCAGACATTTTTAGACTTGAAGGAGACAATTATTTCAGCAATGCCCTTGTTGCCTCAGTTCCTAAAACGTCCACTCAGCTGTGTCCTGAAAGACATCTGACTTACAACTTTCTGAAACAGCCAGTGGCACATGCAGTTACAGTGTTTATTTGTGCTCTCATGTCTCACTGTCAAACGAATCCTGTAATAATCACAAACATATGTAACAAGTCTGGTCCTTCATAACTGAGAGAACATGAACACAATTTTCAACTACAGACTGATTTGACAGTTTTTGATTTTGGTATAGATTTATTTTATATCCAAACCCTGTTCCTGTAGCTGATTAGACAATGCTCTCAACATGGTTCACCTTGCCTGCTTTCAGATCTTGCTTGCCTCTTAGATGTTTTTGCTTTGTCTGAAATGTTCCACAGTATATGGCGTTCTTTTCTATATCAGTTGAAACTAGCAGGTGATGCAACCTGGGCAAGTTACAGATCTGTTGGGATCTGTTTTTCAAGGTATTTTAAGTAAGTTATATTTTAGCAATAAAAACACATTTAAAAGGCCAATTTTCTTATTTATGTTATTCAGTTCAGTTCAGTTTCATTTTTTCACAGTTTTAAATTATAATTTAAAGGCACACATTTATTCGTATGTGCAAATATATTCATACAATTGGCATATATATTAAGTATGCCAATATGTGCTTACTGTGAAAAATACATGGACTCCCAAGGAAGCTGGGAAGCTTGTATAAGTGGGGCCCATCGCCACAGTGTGATTAATTTAGTGGCTTGACAGGTTGTTTTTTGTTGAAGTACAACAACAAACAAGACAATACATTAATAATAATAATGATAATTAATATAATGTTGTTTCCTCATCAAAATATATATCTGGAGTTGTGTTTTGTTTCATTCATACTTCACAAACCCTGCATATTTAGGCTGAGTTCTTCTCACAAGTTGCTCCACTGTGTTTTTAAACTCCATATTCAGTATTCTCATTTTATATCATGTCAAATCTAGAATTGCTAATCTCTCCTGAACTAAATGTAAACTGAGCTGTTCTCTTGAAAACTACTACTGCATGACATCACAACATGGAACAGAGCATTTTGAGCTTTGGAGAGATAGATAGCCTAATAATGCAGGATTATTCAAACATGTGTGAATGAGACAAAAAACAACTCCAGGTATGTTTTAATGAGGTAACATTATAACATGGCTTAAAGCTCACAAATGTCAACTTAGGACCTTTAATTTCAGAAATGTAAATTAAATTATATAGTGGAACATTCCAAGCAAAGCAACAGCATCTCCATGGAGACAAGCAGGTAGCAGTCATCCACCAGTAAAGTTACATTTAGCGCAATGACACTAGATATGACTGAGATATAACAAAACAGTATTCATTCTGGCATTTTTAAAAGCATACATACGTTAACAATATAGACCTTTTTCTTTTCACATCTCTCTCTCCGTCGCCATGGCAGTGTCCAGTGTCTAACCTGACTCCTGTGATCATTAAAGTCATGCCATTGGTGCCGGTGGGGCCCTGTGCCTCCGTCTCGTACTGCACTGAGCTCAGCAGCCTACAGCAGCTAACAAGCAGAGCATTCAGACAGCTGATGCTACAAATGGGGCTGTGCAGTGGACCAGCGCAAAGATGAACAACTCGGAGGCAAAACCAGGGCGACCTCCCACTCTGCTCATACCAACTGCACTGGACCCCACACTAACTCACTATACAGACATACACAGTCTGTCTGGGCATGTTCTATAGTGGCAAGGGCAAATGGAAACGCATGTTATTCACGCATGATACGTACAGCAGGACTAGTAATGTACACTTACAATACCAGTCAAAAGGTTAGACTTACTTTCTCATTTTTAGTCCTTCTTTATTTCTATGATTATTTACATTGTAGAATAAGATTGAGCTCAAAACTCTTTATATTTTAGTTGTTTTGTTTTTTTAAATAGTCACAGTTGCTTTGACCACTCCTTTGTATTTTGTCATTTTGTGATCCTGACATGCCACTAGTCAGGCTGGCGCCACCTAGTGCCTCCGCTCAATGTCATTTCTCTCCAGCGACCAGGTCAGGAGTCAAAATCCAATAGACGGTTTGCAAAAACCTCAGAAGTGCAAGTTTGGGCACCAACCAATCAGCGAAGAGCCATATATTCTGTGTTGTCAACGATTCCTGAGATCAAGGATTTAAAGCCTGAATAAAGAGAATGTTTGGTGAGTTTTATCAAGGGGAAAGACGTTATTGCCCTGTTTCCTATGGGATTTGGGAAAAGCTTAATATACCAGTTAACCCCATTAGCGGAGCATTACATACGTGACTACCAAATAGCAGCAATTGGTTAAATGATAAAAAGTACCTGCCTATCTTTGAGTGAACGAATTGTAACACTGCGAGGTCAGAGAGTTTGTACAAAGTGAAACAAAGTAAAACCGTCTGATGAATCAGGCTGGTCATGGCACTTCTGAAGTAAGTGAAGTAAAAAACATTTCATGTGAATTCATCAAGAAGCTCACAGAAAGAAGGCCAAGGGCTGTTGACAAAGCAAAGAGTGTCAACTTTAAGATTTTGAATATAAAGTATGAAAAATATTTAGTTCTTTTATTAAACTTTTTTTTTTAGTACAGAATCCAATATATCTTCTGTGTGAATCTAACATGTAGAAAGTAGTAAACATATAGAAAACAATATAAAATTATCAACACAAAACTCCCACAACTCCCACAGTAAAAGCCAAGCAATAAAACTTGGTTAGAATGTGTGTACTCAAGCATACTTATCTCCAGTTTAATAATAGACCATAGATTTGTATTGATTCTGTCTTTCTTCTCCTTAAATACTCAGAGGACTTATCTGGCACTAGGTTGAATAGTGATAGGCCATTATCGGCTAAAGTGTTAATTTATGCACAGAGATTAGGTAATGTAAGCAGCAGGCAAATGGAGAAACGGATTTACACCTCTCTAATGAACCTAACCCTCCCTCTCTCTTTCTCTCTCTCTTACTTTCTCTCTCTTCTTCTTCTTCATCATCTCTCTATCATTCTCACCCTAACCTGGATTTGCTACGCAGTATGGCAGTTTAATAATGACATGTCTCACTGTGTTACAACAGAAGAGGATCATAACAATTACACAGCCGCAATTAATGCGGCCGTAATAATAGCGAGGGAAATGCGGAGGTGGAGACCGAGCTGTGGTGGAGGCAGTGGAGGGGAAGGATCAGCAGATGGGGCTGGAGAATGTGGAGAATGCGAAAACATTAGTCTAAGGAGCTGACAGGAGCAGTGTGGTGAGACCTGCATCAACCCAGGACTTCTTTTTAGTTACAATGCTATTATTTTATATTGTATTGTATCTTTCTAGAGATCGCTTTGTAATAGTGAGACAATTGAACAGTTGTTTTCAGTTACAGTAACACAACATTCTATCCTGGAAAATGTGTTATATCAACTCAATTATCTATCCAATGAATCCAATGTACATGTTATAGTAATAAAAAAGTCCATGTATCTCTACGGTGAACTGTTTAAGAGTTACCATGGTGATACAATGCACACATTAATAAACCCGAGCACTTACTTTTCTGTTTAGGTGTTTGATTTCCAACAAAAATGGTGTGTGAGGAACTGAAAAACTAGCTAATGCAAATTTGATGTGTGACAAACTTGTTTAACAGCACAAATCAGCTCTCCTGTTGTTCCAACTAAATCAGCTCTTTAAGGTCAGATTGTGTTAAAATAAGCACAGATTAACATTTTAAGGTTTGAGAGGGCACTCTCCTCTAGAATAGCAAATGCGCCCCTGTAGCTTCCCTAAAGATTTTTGTCCCAATTTCATAGGACATTCAATTTCTAAAAATGTTCAAATGGCAACCACAGAGTGTTAAAAGTGAGACGACAGTAAAAAAAAGAATAGAAAAAAAAATAACATTAGACCCCACACCCTGTACAGGTCAATAGGCCTAACTAACTAACAGAAACTGTAAACAAGTAGGTGTGTTAGTTTCAGAGTAGTTAGTTAGCTCTTCCCTGCAGACAGATATAAGGAAGTGTCCACCAGCGTCTGACCAGAACTGAAGAAGCAACTTGGATGACCTTTGAAACGTATTCAACCAGACAAACTTTTGTCCAGTCGATAAACTGAATTTTCCCCTTTGGCCTATATTCAAAGTTGTATAAAACAACAAAGCAAACTGGGTAGGGGGCGGAATTGTATCCATAAAAGGCTCTGAAGTTAAGTTTAAGTTAAGTTTAAGGTTAAGTTAAGCATCCACCCCCACTGAAAAGCATAGCACCCCATAACTTCTCCAACCAAGCACCACACCGCCAGGGAATGTTGATGACATTAGCTGCAAAAAATCAATAGGGAAAATTGCAGTAACTAACCAAGAAGCCACACCAATGTGACATTTGACCAAATTCAACTATAACTGTGAGTTTGCTGATATTAAACACTATATACTGTTACATTTCTATAATGTGAAAACTCATAACAACTTTGAGGAGTTCATTGAAGAGTCGTCATAAAACCAATGGCCTCTATGTACAGTGAAATGTAGAGAGCAGTGATGCTTTGACACAATAAAACAATCCAATCTCCAGTAATAGCAAGTCTAATGGCAGACACATCTAATAGTGTTCAACTTCAAATGGGGCTGTGCTTGTGTTTGAGTGACTTGTATTATAGAAAAGCAGAGTAGCGCACACTTCCTGTAACCTTGTGGATGTGAGTTCAGTGCACAAGGGACCAGACAACGTGCCTCTCTTATAGAATGCGCTCCCCAATGGCTCAGTCCTATCAGAGGCTGTAATCAATGGAAGCGTCTGGGGAGAGGGCAGTCACCTCTCAGGAGGAAATGAGCAGACTGGAGGTAGCTGCCAAGTCCACAATAAAGAACTACAAACGCCTGGTTAATTGCTCAGGCATCGACAACGGGGGGAAGATCAAGTGGAAGAGGGATGTGAATGATCTGAATGAGGATTTTTGTCTTTGCTTTTTAGGAAATAGGACTCTGATCAGTGGCTAGATTTAGATACACAGCAAAACTCTGATTATTATTCGATTCAGTACATCTGATAGTTTATACAAAATGAATTACTAAATACAAAACACTGTGGTAACAAGTCGACAACAAATTACAAAGAAAATGGTAAAGATTTAGAGAAGAGTGTTTTTGTTTTATTTTTTATGTATAGTACTTTATCTTCAAAACAACAGTTATTCCACCATTTGACATGTATCACTAGGTGCTTTAGATTTCCTTTGTGCCTGTCAACACACATCAAAATCAGATTTAATATTGGGTTAGGTCATTATTCTTGTTATCTGATTTTGTATTGTAAATATAGCCACTGATAATGCAAGCTAAAAGCATTGAATACTAGGGGTCTATATTACCCAAAATAGTCGCAAATGTTGTTACCTCATGAAAAACATTCCTGAAGTTGTGTTGTTTCATTCACCCATGTTTGAGTAACTCTTTAGTTAGTCGCTCTACATCTCCAAAGATCAAAATGCTCTGTTCTACTTTGCGATGTCGTTCAGTAGTAATTTTCAAATGTATCTTTTACCTTTAGTTTAACAGAGAGAGGCAATTCCAGGGCTGAAACTATCCAAATGATTCTAGTGAAGGTGTATGGACTTTATGGACAATGGAGCACTTCCTGTATTGCCACATGACATCACAAAGTGGAAGGTGGCGTGCTTTCAGTTTGAGAGGAGAACATAACGTAAATATGTCAGGTCTGTGTGATGTGAGGATTAGGGATGGGCATTCGATAAAATTTTCTTATTCGATCATCGGGAGAATTAACGATAGATTATCCATTAATCATTAACGTTTTTTATATAAAAATTTATCATCATTATTATTTCTATCTGCACTACTAATCTGCATAAATAAATTCAACTTTGCGACATATAAACCGTAACCACTCTAGAGCCACATCAGCCTGTTTGACATTATAATGTGTTTAATGCAGATGTGTGCAACTCTCACAGAAATGAAACTTAAAACCGCATGGCTAATTTGTGAATTTTTTTTATTTTTTTTATTTGTGTGAAATTAAGTGAAGAAAAAAAACAGCTCTTGTGCGCTGATGTGACACGACTTAGTGAAATACATTTTAGTGTGACCATATTTGCATTTGTCAAAACCAGGACACCGTACGGGGCGTGGGAGATGGGGACTCGTCATCGACATTGCGCGACTCTCACCTGGCAAAGCTTTTTCCCACTGGACACCGAAAGATATGTTCCTGCTTTGTACACTGTGCACATGGACTCACACTTGTCCCGAACGCAACGGAAAGCATGGAATTTCTTGTCCAAGTCATCGCTAAATACGCATTTGTACTTCGGCACGTTGCAGGCTGACCGACTGTTTGTGTCTCGCTCCTTCTGAGTGCAGAGAGACACATGTACGGACCCCCGTGTAGTCACGCTTCGCACAGCAACCTACATTCGGTTTGTCAATTAAAATGAACGTAATCGATGAAATTCTTGATGATCAATTATCGATTAATCGACTAATCATGTCCATCCCTAGTGTGGATGAAATTAAATTAAACAACAAATATAATATACATCAGAAAATAGAATATGAATAATATAAATATGATAATTTGCAATTTATTATTAAGAAAACATTTGGTAACACATTATGTACACATCAATGTACAATGTAATAGTTTGTAACTGACCAATCTAACTATCACTGCATGTTGCAAATAAAACAAATTTAATAAATCATCATTTGTAAACATTTATAGTCATAATTACTTATCTCATGCAAAGTAAAATTATATAAAAATCCAGCATTTCTTCGGAGAGACTACTGTTACACAAAAGGGGGATTATATTTGGAATTAACATTGTATTTAAAAGTACAAATTAATTCATTACTTACTGCCTCAGAGAGTCAGACATACACATCACATTAACACATCTGGTAACAGTCAAATATGTGCTGTTCTACTGAAAACATTGTGTGCGACAGACCCCCACAGACCACACAGCCACCTCCACATCTATACATCCACCACTGACGCCCCACTGCACTGCACACATCCAACTCACAAGAGACTTCCATGCACTGAGTCAGGTGTTTCAAATGAAAACTAGTCACTACTTTTGTCGATTTAGCATTTCTAGAATTGAGAAACCGCTAATTTAAAACTTTCCGCCTTGAATATTGCAACACCTTGGAGAGACATGGCGCACTGGTGTTGTCATAGAGCCTGTTATGCTATGTCTATCAGAGCATGTATGAAGTGGGATTGTTGGTCGTATGCCGGGGGAGCTGCCTGGCTTATTTGCTGGAAATGTGCTGAACGGCCAATTGTGTATAGTGATGGGGGGGACACGTGGATTGGCAATGGGAAAATGTATGTCTTGTGATAGCGTTGAAGGCAAATAATGCAGATGTAGGCTACAAACTGGGAAATAAAGATCTATATAGCTTGGGAGATTTCTTTCATGTAAGAGCGCAATGAAATTTGGTGGTGATAGGGGTAACCTTGACATGCTGAATGTTTTGACTGAAGGGGACATGTCCAAACCAAATTGAGGCATGTTCTGCTCGCTTGGCACTTATCGTCACGTGAGATGAACGGAGGTTGCATCGCTGACTGCACTGTTCAACTTCTGAATATGGAGATGGTTTTCATGTCCTTGGAGGGAGGTGAATATTGCATTTTTCCAGTCTCACTTCATGTAATTGGTGCTGATAGTGAAATAAAGATGAATAAAGGTGTACAAGAGTCTTCCCTAGCTTTTATAATGTTTTGATGCAATAGATGGCAAGCGTAATTAATGACTTTCATCACTTCCATGCACTAATCAATTATAACTTCATATTGCTAATTTTCAGATTCTAATACAGTAATGTCATACTGACAGAAGAGCTAATTTTCCCTATTTATTACATTATACTGTGACATGAAATACAAATGTTGAAACAGATTCTATGATTGACTACCCTAGGACCCACTGTATTGCAACAAAAATATACCTAAATATATCTGTATTACACCATCATGGAAGAAAACAGGACACTAGGACAATGCTTTTCCATATCTAGAAATTATGTGCAATTTGATGTCACAAACTCACCTGTACTAAAACACACTGCAGAGACTTGGTAAAAAAAAAAAATAAATAATAAAAAAATAAATAAAAATAAACTAAGATAAATTCATAAATAAATAAATAAATGGATTCCAGCATAAACAACAAAGAGAAATGTGTCTCCAAGAACTCAAAAAAGTGTCTCATCACCTGTGCCATGGCTCAATTAGAATAGCTCTGTAGCAGAAAATCATTGACAATGTGTTCCATAGTGAATCCCTGTAGTCATGTGACTGGGTCATTTCCTGTCTGGTGTTTGGACATTTGAGTGGATCAGACAGAGTGGGGGGAGACTAGAACTGTTCTGATGGTCAGTCCCTAACCCACAGTCGTCCCTGGAGATCTAAAATCATTACACAGGTGAGTTGGTATTTGAGGGCTCTTAATGAAGCCAATTGATTCACTGGTAATGTGTTAATGACCAAGGCTTAGTGCCTGATTATTGTATTATTTTGCTTTAGCAGGAACATTGAATAACAGAGTGATGTTAAGTTACGGAGTAAAAGCATTTTTTAATCATGCATGAGCATAATTATCTGTCTCTTCAAAAATGTTGGATTTGACAAAAAAAAAAAAAAAAGTGGCACCACTGCACACCAAAACATCAAGATATCCAAATAAGAGGTCAGAATTACTTAACCAACTGGTTGTTCATTTAAAGAAGAGAAGCTTGATGCTGGGAGGAGCCCAGAGTAGAGCCCCTGCTCCTACACACTGAGAGGTATAAGTTGGCTCTGTTTTTCAAAGTCTTCCTCAGAAGATTTCTACAGGGGCAATTGCAATATGCTTTCCCCGTTGCAATCCTGAAAATTCATGTTTTTTTTATAATAATGTGGGGAAATCATGAAAAATAACATACACTAATTCTCATTTGTTAATGATCCTTTAACTATTTACAGTCTTGTGTCTGCTTTTTGTGTCTTCTCAATCATTTTGAAATCAGTAGAAAGACAGAAGTTGGTGGTTCTTTTGATTGTATGGTTTTACTGACATTGGTGTATATAGCTTCAGACAGCACCTCTATAACCATAAACACAGCCAAGTGTGTTTAAACAGCCTTCAGCTTGGATTGAAAGCCTATTGGAATACTAAACCTGCAAACAAATCACTGGAGAGCAGGCCAAAGCTAAGCCACAATTATAATGGACTACCTGCTTGAAGGTGACTCGAAAGCTTTATATGAAAAGGGAGAAAATTTGGTCCATGGGGGCAGCCTGTTCGGGGCCTCATAGACCTGCTGTTGAACATTGTTAAACACAGGAGTATGAGCAGACCTGCTGAAGAATTAAATGCATTTGTGCAAAATGTCAAGCAAACAAAAGCAGTGGAGATCGATAATAAGAATGTACCTTATTTAAGAGAAGGCTATTGCCCTCACAGAGAGATCCACTTCCCAATAACCAAAACACTCACAGTCTAGCATTTAGTACAACTCCTTATGTGACATTTTGACATCAGCCAGGACAAGTTCACACATGTGTACTGTTGAGACTATCATGCCGTTTACTGCTGTGTACTGATACACTGAGAAACAGTGTTAAAAGTACACTGTGTACATATTTGGGTGGGAATCTGTTTCTATAGATGGCCCAGTTTGGTCGTCATGATGATAGAAAGGTTTAATGCTATACTATGAAACATTACAGACAAAGCAATAACATCCAGCAGACCCTCCACCAGAAAAAATACACAATCTACGTTTAAAGCAAATAAACAAACACACTTCTAACTGACCCCATACTGTACATTTTTTAGTAAAATTCAAGTATCAGATCTAGACATAGGCTTGATTTGTTATGTGAATACTTTAGAACAATGTATTATCTTGTTTTATAAATTAAAATTAAATGTCCTGAGAAATTCTGTAAAAATGCAACTTGTGCAATTTATCAAAATGTGACACTGAGAATATGCATTCCTTGCTTATTGCTAAAAATTCAATTTCTTTTCAGTTTGATCATTTCAGTGAACCTGCAAAATGTCAAATGTTAAAACTGACTGAGGCAGAAAACAATGTGTTCCTTGCTACTGCTAATTACCCATGTCCTATTAAAAACCTTGTGTTATACTCCAAATCCAAATGATCTCACATAAAACCTCCAAAATATGTTTCACAAAATCCTGGACTATCCCTTTAAGCCCAACAGACGCACACACACGCGTGCACACATTTTGTCTGTATAAATAAGTTAGCATGAGAAACAAAAGCAGCTTGGACACTCCCCATCTCTCTTGAGCGCTGGGTGCATATGCTCAATTACAGTGATGCAGTGAGTTACACAGCACTGAGCACGTTCATTTCTCCCTTTGCTTTATTTGCGCCTCATGATAAACTCTAGCTTTGTTAATAACCCAAGCAGGATGCATGCTGGGAATTTAAGTCTGTACACAAGCGGAACCAAATTATTGTCTAAGCAGCTGTGCAACTTTACTTCATTTATCTTCCTCATGGCATTGATTTTTCTGGGTTTGAGCCACTACATGTGTTTCTATGGGGTTGTGCAAAGGTAAACAAGGCAGTTGGAATAAGACTATATTTCCCAAGTCAATGGCAAATTATCACCTAATCATATGCATTAGCAACAAAACAAAACAACGCCACACTGGGAATAATCCATTTAGCCTCGCTCCTGTTTAGAGTTTACAAAGACTATTTTACACATAAATTGTTATCTCCAAAACAATTGCCTTTGGTAATCTTTTGTTGAAAGTAAATGGAATGTAAATTGGTTTACAAAATGATCTATGATAAGCTTAAGTAGAAATGTGGCATTCTTGACTGAAAAAAACATCTGCTATCTTAAAATATTTGACATATGTTATGTTCTTTTTTTTTTTTTTGCAGGGGGGACTTGGAACCAACTTCAAATCTACAGTGACTATTATGTTAAAAATTATACAAATCTAATGTTTTAAAGTATTTATTCTCTCTTGGGGCCACTACACCAAATCCTATTTAAGAATATTTATCATACACTTTTACAGGACTTGCTTGTGGGCAGTACTGGTAAAATTGCTAGTTATTGTTCAATCTTTTCTTATTTCTGTTCTTATCAAGTAACTGTACACTAAAGACTGTAGAAAACAATCCAATTCACGCCTCACAGCAAGAAGGTTCTGATTTTGATTCCCAGGGTGCCTGAGCCTCCCAGGTCGCCTTCTGTTAAAAGTTCACTTCGGGCAATCAGGTTTTCTCGATCAATCCAAAAAATGTACCATAGGCAAAGTCCTTTAGCTATCTTTTAACCAAGCCTAGCTCAAGACGGGTGAGGCACTGTGGCACCTACTGCTCCTGACATACTGCCTCAGCAGCACTGAAGGATGGGTCAAATGCAGAGGACAAATTTCCCTACAGGGATGAGAAAGAGTACCTTTATCGTAACATTTATTTAGGTGTGTTCACAGTAGTTTGAGCCCAGTTTAGTCATGATGTAGACCTGGTTTGGTCCTGTTGTAGTCTTGCAGGTTGAGTTTCGGGTTTAATACCAGTTTTATGTGTTGCGCGTAGTGCTATATATGATATTGCTGCCCATGTTTTTTTTCACATAAGGTTAAACATATGGGCATCTTTTAAAACACATGTCAGGGAACATTCTCTTAAATGGTTCTATCTGTGATCACATGAAGTGAAACCGTTAACGTGTTCAGTGAATTGCGGCTCAATTTAGCGAGCGTCTGAAGCGGGTACGCAGCTGAGTGGAGATAAGAGGCCAGAGTGGATAGATGTTAATTCTGTTGCCGTGTGGTGTAGAAGAGAGGACCTGATAAGCACTACAGGGTTTTTAAAGTGCAAATCAAACCTCCGACTGCCTGTATATCAGCCGTTTTGCCCTGGAGTGCCTCAGAGAAACTTGAGACGGCAAAAATAGACCTGTTTTGCTTTTGGACGTTTGTCACTAAATGTCCTTTCTGGTTTTCTGAGCTCCGGCAGATCGAAGAATAGGCAACCAGGCTCCGCTCAGCAGGTGTGCACTGCCGACACTTTCCCCACACCTCCACACTCAACCTGTAAGAACAAGACAAGGTAGTGTTAAAATCAACTTCTCACTAAGTTCTAAAATATATTACTTTTATGTCTTTAGAGTCATTTGAGGGCACTTAACTCTAAGGAAAAGGTCAACATACTTACATTGTACCATATGTAAAGGTCTTAACATGCTGTGAGTATCCATTTGTAACTTGCTGTCTTTTTCCGGATATGTAACTTTTCTAGTGGAGAGCCGCTACCTGCTTTCCTCCATGAAGGTGTTATTGCTTTGCCAGAATTGTTTCACAATGTGGCTTTAAACCTTTCTATCATCACAGACACTAAACTAGGCCAAGTTACTGGTAAGATCTCTGGAGAGGCAACCCCGCTCACAATGCCTGTGTTTCTAGATATTTTTGAGCAAAAAAGCCACCTGTAATCGAATAAATGTGCAGTATCTGTTTAATGCCATATAGTTGAACATTTGAAGTAGAACAATGACAAATCCATAGAAAACACAAGGTGATGGACCCTCAAATACAGTTAGAAGTTAGGAAGCATTATGAAGTTAAGAAGCATTATGAAGCTACATACATGTCGTCCATGTTTTGCATTTTTTTTGTTTTGCATCATGCTTTTGTATATTTATGTAAAAATGGCCTTGTGGGACAGAATCGTCCTGTCTACAGAAGAATTCAAATAGGCCCTGGAACAAATTGCTAGATTACTAGCTAGGCACGTTTTTGATATGAGAATATAATTATAACATGGAAGAAATCTTCAAAGAGTTGACAGCACATCCTCTTTAAATAAGAGAAAGGAAGAAACTACCTTTAACCTGTAATCACCTGGAATAACAAAAGTGTAGCTCTCAAACAAAGTGTTCCAGAGAACCTGACTATCAGGAATACAAGGCCTCCTGCAGCCTAGAGGGTATCACTGAAGTACACAAGATAAAAGCTCTCCTCTCCATCTGAAGGTCTGTGATGCCAGTCTACTGGCCACTCAAAAGTTGAAGGTCACTGAGATGGGAGCCGCAAAGGAAGAGTAAACAACAAACTTTTTTTTTTTTTTTTTTTCTTCCTACAATATAACAATTTCTGTTGCATTTATTACATTCATTGCAAATAATGTTGACAGCTTTGAGACAGGCAATGACAGACAGACTAATTGGCTAAAATCTATTGATCCACATGTGGAATTCAACAAAATAAGGATTATTAATAACTAGGGGTGTCAAATTATCGCGTTAATTGCGATTAATTAATTACAGTCATATTTAGGGCGTTATGTTTTTTAATCGCGTTAATCTCATTTTTAATCTCTAACTTTACTGTTTCTGTATGTGAATTGCTTTATTATAAAACCTGTTTTTATGTGTTGTTGGGACAACAACAACAACACACACACACACACAAAAAAACACATTTATACACTTTTTTATTTCGGTAATTCCATTCAATGCCGGAAACAAACACAAAACACGCGCAGTAAAAGCGATGTAAACGTCATGTTCACGTTGGCGGCGTCAGTCGCACAATGGACGAGGTCGAAGAGCCAGTAGAACAGAGTCAGCAGTGCACAGGTAAAAACACATTTGTGTCTTGGAAATTATTCTCCCGACGTGAAATATAAAAGAAAATAACAAATATAAAATCACCTACAACTTAAATGTCACTGGTGAAAACAACCTGCATAGACTCATGATGTCTGCACTACTGTCCTATAGTGACCTGCCACATGAGGGGACACGCACACAAACACACAAACACACACAACACAAACACACAAACACAACACAAACACACACAAACAAACACACAAAACACACAAAAACAAACACACAAACACACAAACACACACCTTCATCATCGTCATTAACCTGAGAACGCGCGGACCACGTTTCCACGTACGCTGCGTAAACCGCGCTTCCTCCTGTGCACCTCTAAACCAGAACTAACACCAAGACTAAAACCAGGACTAATCCAGTCCAGGACTAAACCAGGACTAAACCAGGTCTAAACCAGGACTAAACCAGAACTAAAACCAGGTCTAAACCAGGACTAAACCAGGACTAAACCAGGACTAAAACCAGAAACTAAACCAGAACTAAAACCAGAACTAAAACCAGGTCTAAACCAGGTCTTAACCAGGACTAAACCAGGACTAAACCGGAACTAACACCAGGACTAAAACCAGGATTAAACCATTCCAGGACTAAACTAGGACTAAACCAGGACTAAACCAGTGATATCATATATAAAGCATTTCTCTATCAATAATATTTTTAATGTGGTTAAGGAAAGACTGGACTTTTTATTGTCTTTAACCACTCTTAGAAATTAACTTTTATTAATTATTAATAAAACAATACTATTATTGATTTAACACAAAAAATGCAGCACTATCCATGTGTTAGGGTTAGGTCAGCATCTATGATCATCTACATTCTTGTGTTGGAAATCTGTGTGTTGTATGTAAAATACATATTACATAATACATCATATATATTATATAAGTATATATTGCACTTTTTTTTTTAATCTATTTATCTATTCTTATTCTATTAGTGATTTGTCAGTTGCTCGTCCTATCATTGGTTTTAAAATAATTACATTTTGGTGACTGATGCTACTTCATTTTGACGTCACTGGTGATGAACGCTAAAGGGTTGAGTGTGTTTAGTATTTACAGACATAATTCCACATGCACATAATAATATTTAACCCTCTAGTCCGGGGGTCTTAAAGTCAATTGGAGCAGGGTCAGATGTTTTAAAATAAGTGATCAGGGTCCATCCATCCATCCATTTTCGTCCGCTTATCCGGGACCGGGTCGCGGGGGCAGCAGCCTAAGCAGGGACTCCCAGACTTCCTTCACCCCAGACACGTCCTCCAGCTCCTCTGGGGGAATCCCAAGGCGTTCCCAGGTCAGCCGAGAGACATAGTCCCTCCACTGTGTCCTGGGTCTTCCCTGGGACCTCCTCCCGGTGGGACATGCCCGGAACACCTCCCGAGGGAGGCGTCCAGGAGGCATCCGGAACAGATGCCCGAGCCACCTCAACTGGCAAGACAAAATGTACTGAGAAACAGGGACAGTCCCTTAAAAACCCCAAACGGTCTTGTTGACGTAATATAAAAAGTATCCATACTGGAATTCTGATTTGATAAAGATCTTATAGTCATATTATAACCTTCTTACTGACTTGTATGTACAGTGTAGGTCCCATACAGAGCAGTATCTTCTGCTTTCATTGACTCACAAATGTTGGATCACTATCAGAGGCCAAATCTCACGTGAGGAAATCGGAAATAAAGGCTTGGATCTGACCAACTACATCAAACTGAAAGGACACATGAATAAAACATATTTTGTCGTAAGGATGTTGTTTTTGAAAGACAATATTAGAAGAACGCAATGTACTCGTTTTTTTAATATACGTCTGTGCTTTAGGAAGGGATTTCAAGCACCAAAGGGGTGAAAATTAGAAACAGATTTACAGCATATCTTGAGTTGTTTTACAGCATTGCTTTTGGATGACATATTTTTATTATAGGTTGTTAAACAGCGCAGCATTATGTGCAGCTCGTCATGTTCTTATACATTGTTACACCGAACAACACAACATTTGGATGAGATGTTATTACAGGTTACGTTTGGGTTAAATATTACTGCAGGTTGTTACACTGCAAAAAGCACTATCTAGGTAAAGTAAAAAGACTTAAATTAAGAACATTTCACTTTATTTGAGTAGTTTCAACTTGACAAGTAAAATGATCTACCAGTGGAATTAGTGTGTTTTTCTTATTTCAAGCAACATTAGATTTTGTTTCTTTAAGGTTACGTTTACACTGAAACAAATCACCGTAACACCATATCGGCAACGATTTGTGTCCAGACACGTCGTTTCTGTGTCCGCAAGCCTTCCCTATCCACACAGCTTTGAGCATATTTGTTTACGTTTTTTACAGAAATGAAACTTAAAACCACTTGGCTAATTTGCATAAACTAAGTGCTCAAAAAAACAGTTTGCTCCTTGTGCACTGATGCGGTTCAGCTTCTGTCGGACTAAAGGACACGACCCAGTGGAATATATTTTGTTCTTTCTGTGACAGTGGGGTGTTCTGCTAACCACTTCTGAAGTTGCAGCAGCCGATTTCGAGCCGAGGAAGATGTCAAGTCTCATAGCTGAAGTGTACCTGTGATGAAAATGGCAGGCCTCTCATCTTTTTAAGTGGGAGAACTTGCACAATTGGTGGCTGACTAAATGCTTTTTTTGCCCCACTGTACATTGTTGCTGTTAGTGGCTTCACTCTCCACAAATCTAACCTGTAATTTGACTTGTAAGTCTCCATGGACATGAGACAAGCAAGTGACGGACCCTTCAGCGGACAAGTTACACAGTGTACCTTGCCCTTAAAGTTCACATTTCATTTCTTTGGAGGTTGTTCTGGGCTCTTTGGTTACCATTCGTATGACCCATCTCTTGAATTTGTCATAAATTGTCCCTTTGGGGCCACGTCCAGGGAGGTTGGCTACAGTCCTGTGGATCTTAAACTTCTGAAGAACATGTGTAACTGTAATCACAGGAACATCAAGCTTCCTGGAGACGATCTTATGGCCTTTATCTTTAACCTGCTTGTCTATCATTTTCTTTCTACTACTACTACTACTCAAAAAACTCATTTCTTTTCATATGGAGAACTTTGTATTGTATTTTTATTTTTGTCATTATTGATTATTTGCAACATTAGTATGTAAGATATATTGTTCAGCTGTATCTTTCTCTCAGCAGACAATAAATCATAGTTTAGAGGGGGAAAAGTGAACATTCACATTGCCATTTTACTCTTTTGATTTCTTTGATCATGTATTATATTATTTTTTGTACATTCACGTTACCCATTTCTGCATAAAAAAACAAGCCACCGCAGTATGCCATGTGGCTGGGATGTGAATTAAACAATGTGAAAAAAAACAATAAAACATGAGTAAGTACTAACTAAAGGCCAAAGCACACATTTAAAATATTTTTAGTCATTATTTTTATTGTTGCATGTAAAGGGTCATGTTTGGAGGTGTTTTAGCGCCGTTGACGCCTGGGCCCCCTCCACTGCTGCTCCACTACAGCTGCTCCTTTTGGACGACTGGATCTTTCATGATCACCACGAAGCTTCAGGAGATGCAGCTCTTCTTGTGTTGAGTAGAGTTCAGACGTCAGCTCCTGCACCCTCCTGGACAGTTTTTCATTTTCCTTTTTGATTTGGTCTCCGCCAACATCATAACAAGTGTTTTGGGCCTCTAATGTAAGTTCTTTAAGTTTTTCTTTCAGCTTCTCGTTGACTTTTCTGGTGTTGGCCAGCTCTTGTCTGAGCTCTACTTTCTCTGCCGCTGACTTGTTGTACAGAAATCGTATTTCTTTGTACACACTATCTTGATTTTCTAGCTCTTTCTCTTTTTTCAGCAGGTTTGCTTTGAGCTCTTTTAACTCCGAGTCTTTTTCGTTAGTTTTTTCCCTGACTTTTTTGAAGTTGGCAAACTCTTGCCTTAATTGGACATGTTCCTGTACTTTATTATTATACAGGACACGGATCTTCTTATGTGTGTCCTCCAGGTCTTGTTGTTGCTTTTCCTTCTGCTGGAGAGTAGTGGTAACTTTTTGTAACTCCAAGTCTTTTTCGTTTGTCATTTTCCTTAGTTGCACAAGTTCCTGTACTTTAGAATTATACAGGCACTGGATGTCCTTATGTGCAGTAACTAGCTCTTGGAATTCATTGTCCTTCTTCTGAAGAACATTAGAAAACTCCAAGGCCTGTTCTTTGGCCATCTTCTCCTCCGTCTTAAGCTTGCAGTTCAAAACAATGTTCTTTTGGATCTCATCTGCAAGCTGGGCCCTTGTCCGCTCCAACTCTAGGCGCAGCTCTCTGACCAGAGCGCTGTCCAGGGGTGGAAGTTCATGGACCGGACTTCTGTCCTCAGGGTTTGAGGAGTCCTGGATGTTGGGAGACACCTGGGTCTCCGCTGGCTTCTGAACACCGCCTGATGGTGTGGGGCAGAGCAGAGCCTCCAGGTCGAAGTCCTCGTCGTACAGGTGGGCGTCATCCTCTAATGTGTAGAGGTGCCAGGGCTTTGACAAGAAAGTGTTCGAGCTGTCCATGTTTGTATGCGTCTTCACGAGTTGTAAGTTGTGAACCAAAAGTGTTGGCTGTGCCAATCCTTATAGGGCTCAAGTCACATGATGTGACATGTGACAATGTTACATAACCTCCATGCTGTTAGCTGATTGGCTGACACCAGTTCTGGGATTCCATGGTTCTGAAATCATTTGATTATCTCCATGGTAATGACGGAACCTTGAGCTTCACCTTAGCAACGCCAAGTTCATTTCTAAGTAGACAAAGTTATTATGTTCAGATTTCCTCGTGTTTGCTACTTTACAGCAAACAGTTTCTTATTCATGGAGACTTGGGCTCAACAGCCAATTTGGAGAGATTTGTTAAACAATAAATGACTTTATAAAGTCTCTTTTTTTAATCTATATCAGTCTTTTGATCTGCCACAATAATGTAATAATGAATTTAAATGAAAATACCTCAAATTGAAGGCTTTTCTCAGCAATTTTTAGGTGAGATTAAAATGAGATTAATTAGATTAATTAATTACAGATCATAATTGATTAATCTCTCATTTTTTTTAATCGCATGACAGCACTATTAATAACAAACAGTAGATAGAATTAATGCAAATCAGATTCATGTGTCATTATTATTAAGTATTTTTTTAGTGGTGGTCTGCTACCTGTTGTTTTCAAGGAGATGTCATTTCTTTGCCTTGAATGTCCGACAGTTAACAGTCTAATATGTATTTAACATCTTCTTGCATTCTTACTACAATAGGGGTTGCCACTCTACAGATTCAGTAAATTGGTCTGATGGTGTCATCACCTTCTTCTACACAGAGGTAAATTTAATGACATAATGTGGAAAATTCTGGGCAAACTAATGACATTTAAAAGTGTGCGATTTTGCATTTTAAAGGTATATTACACAACTTTTCTTGCGGAGGGTCTGTCACCTCCTTGTCTTGATGGAGATTTTATTGCTTTGCTTTCCATGGTTCCATGAAACACATCTATCTATCATTTATTCATTACAGATGTTTCTATTGCTCAAAAATACAATAATTCTCTTTGTGAATACGTGTGACCCTCAACAGATCTAGCCTGTAATGTAGCCTATAGTTGTTTCCCTTGAGATAGACAGGTTTTATCTCTACCATGGAACATTCTAGACAAAGCAATATCATCTCCATGAAGATAAGCAGGTGACCAGAAAAGTTGCACAATGCACCTTTAAGTATGCATTGTAAGTAAACTGTCAGTAATTGATCATTCTGAATGAAGATTTTAGTCTGTAGGCATCATGTTTGCGTTCAAGTTGGAAATAATGTCACTAAACTGTTTATTTATGAAGTACATCAAGGGAGGCATTGGACATAAATAAAATACATTTTAAAAAGCATAGTTCCCTTATTACATTCTCATTAAGCTTCACAGCAGTTGCCGTGTTTTACCTGCAGTCTGGTCCCACTAATGTTGTTTGGTTCTGGTAATAAGTCATCGACAAAGAGCTGCCTTGGGGCCACGTGAAATAACTGCACTACAATATGAAGTGGGCCAGGTCCATACACCAAAATGTCAGCCATTACTCCCAAATTACGTCTGTTACGTTTTGTCTTTGCAGGTGGATTGTGGACCTAGTTTTGCCTCTCAAGGACAGTTTTTGTACCATTGAACTGCCTCAAATTGCATTGGAAAATAGTTTCAATTAACCTAGAATAGGTCTTTTTCATTTGCAGTTGGCTTTATCATTCGCTATAAAGATGAAGTAGCAACACAAATACGACTCATTATGGCTTGGGCTGCTGTGGTGATCTTAACTACTCTCCTCCATTTTATTTTTACCCACACTATTTGTCTGTGTTTGCTGCCATCACTTCAAGATTGAACACTTTGCATTGAAAAGCAGGCCGCCCTGGCAGCCTGACAAATGAAGCCAATAGCATGTTTGGAGACACCTCGTTCAACAGTTATTGAAGTTGATAACTTATAATTTGCATATAGATAAGGCTCTCTTACCTAGACTAAACCTTTAGCATATAAAGTAGAATTGTACTTTTTTTCTATTTTTCTTCAAACTAGATTGTACTGACAAAAGATGGCATATAATTTGAGGGCCAGGGGATTGATTCCAGGTTTCGGGTACATGTGCTGAATTGTATGAAGGGAAAAAATATCAGCGTGCCACTCAGTGATGTAATTTCAAATGACATCTAGTGATTAGGGCTTAAAGAGATAGCAAACATTGTGCAGTTTTATGTTTGCTAGGACAAATCCGATGTGCAATTACCCAGTCAACCCTAGAAAATACTACAGTTCCACAAATGAATTCTGCATGAATGACCTAATGAAGTAATAAGTCAAGGGAGACTTGGAACAGAGCTCAATGAACTGACACTTATTAGCTGCTTAGTTACAAACCTCAACCTTGGTGCACAAGCAAGAATCACAGTCAAGGAGCCAGGAGAGGTTTACCCCTACCTCCAAAGGAAGGAGGTCAGGTCAAGTTGGTCTTTAGTGTGGGTGGACATAGTCATTGCATCCCAGGACTCATCTGATCTCAACAGTTCATTTTGATTTATTAGTTTGATACCAAAAAGCCTCTATTCCTGTGGCTGTTCTGTGTAGTCTGCTGCACAGCTGCTCCATTCTGCTTTTTGTGAGCTTAATAGAAAGCAGAGTGCTGCTAGTCTTGCTGAAGTACTAATTCAGATCTGGTAATCAGTCCTCCTATTTAGTCCTTGTTTAGTCCTGGTTAAGTTCTGGTGCATTTCTGGTTCAAAACAGTTCTCTGCTTGCTAAACATGAATATTTCTTTACTTTTCAAAGTAAACCCACGAGTGGTAAACTATGCGCATTGCCGCTGATGCATCACTAATATTTAATTGTGCATATTTAATCATGTACTGTATTTAGCGTCACTCTTGGTTTCAAGATATTAGCGGGCCATTTCTCCATGATCACTGATTCTTCTTGGATAGTTTGAAAATTCAGATGAAGCTTAGACTTGTCTTTGTCATGCTCTGTACAGCAGGGCTCCCCTCTAAATGTCCAGCGCACAGACAGAGAGAGATGGGAAACACCTCCAAAGGTAGTTGAAAATGACCGTGCCAAGATCCTGTGGGATTTCCAGATACAGACTGAGAGAATGGTGATGGTGAACCAACTGAACATAGTGGTGGTGGATAAACAACAGAACAAAGGTGTTGTGGTGGATATTGCAATACCAAGCGATGGTAACGTCAGGAAAATTGAAAACAAGAAACTAGAGAAACACCAGGAGCTCTAAGAAGAGCATTTGGGGCAGTAACCCTCAAACTGGAGGAGTGACTACAGCAGATCCTAGGAATGTCCTGTATTATTATGTAAACAAAACAAATTAACTAATGCTCTTTTAGACCTGTCCAAAAAAGTGCAGTACTAGGAACAGCAAAGATACTGTGCTTATGCTCCCAGGCCTCTGGCAAAGGACCCAAGCTTGGAAAAACGATGAGACCACCCGCCAAGGGTAAGGAAGAGATTATATACCCCAGTGTACAAAAGACGCCAAGGGGCTCGACACACAAACCAACACTCATCACATTGGGTTAAAAAATTAGCAAGTCCGAGGCAGATAGCAAGTTTTCTGCAGATTTGATTGGCTGTGAAATTTCTGTGAATTATTGTATGAACAAGTATGAAGCCATGTAGACTTACAAGATTTTTGCACAAATAATTGACTGATGAATGTTTGCTTTGTTTCACATCAGAAGAACAAAGCTGACTCTGGATCAGAAAAGCAGCATCTTTTTTGATATCTCCCTGTAGTAGTTTCATGAAACTACGGACATAGTGAATATTACCTTTCCTCCGTGGTGATTTTGGCAGTTTTTGTGTCAGCTCAGTGCCATGTCAAAGAAATCCTCGCTGATTTACGGTAATGTTGGTGACAGTGACAAAAGTTGAAAATGTTTCAACTTTAAGGATTACGCCACAGACTGCGTGAGCACATCGACATGCACTCATGTGACATTTCCACGGGCACTACTTCCGCTTGTCTCCAGGCTGATGGAGACAGGTGATTTTTGCA
This sequence comes from Boleophthalmus pectinirostris, assembly GCF_026225935.1. Lineage (NCBI taxonomy): Eukaryota > Metazoa > Chordata > Actinopteri > Gobiiformes > Gobiidae > Boleophthalmus > Boleophthalmus pectinirostris. The sequence goes on along the minus strand of NW_026571190.1, from coordinate 15,431,901 downwards.
TTGTCAAACTCGTCCCATTGGAAATGAATAGACAAGCAGCGACGGCACTCCCTGTGTGTGGAGCCCATAAGAGGATCATCTTCATCTTCTACATGTGAAACCAAGGCAATCCAGGCTAAAAGTGTGTGATTCTGAATCAAGCCCTTCCTAAAGTGCTCTTAAGAAGACTTAAACTCACACGGTACAATGCAGTGGCTGTACTTAGCTAAATTGGTGATGGGCTTTGATAGCATGCTGCAGGATTAGCTGGCGCAGGTCTACTTGAATCAGGAAATGCCCTTGAAAAAAAAAAAGATGCAGTGGGCGGGTAGAGGGGGGATAAGGAGCGTAGCTGGGATAAGCCTGGTTAATACCCTGTGAACTAAACACCCAACGCTGCTTAAGCGCAGTGGCGTTTTCTGCTCGCTGCCTGAAAAGTGCCACCCAAGTGAAAGTGTCAGAAAAACTGTGAGAGCAGAGGAAGGATGGTTTGTATCAGGAGCTGAGCGGGCTACAAAACGCTGAGGCCAGAGTCTGTGTGAGTGTGAGTGAGTGTGTGTGTGTGTGCTATTTGGACTAGAATGCATTAAAGCTATACAATTTCCCCACACATATATTTAAATAATAATGATAATATGAATCTAATTTAAAGGTGCTACTTTTCTGGTAGAGGGGCCACCAGTTGCTTATGTCCATGGAGATGTTATTGCTTTGGCTTGAATGTTCCGCCGTATGGTATTAAACCTAGCCTGTTCACAGTATAAGAATAAGAAAGAATGTGTTCATTGCATTTTTAAAATAGCTTAAAGGTCCTATATTACACTATTTTCTGATCTATGTTATAATGTTTTCTCATCACAAATTTGCCCAGAGTTGTGTTTTGTTTGATTCACATATGTTTAATACAGAAACCCTGAATGTTTAGGCTGAGTTCTTCTCTCAAACTGAAAACACTCCACCTTGTAATATTATGTAGTACTACAGAACGTGTTCCACTGTGCTTTGAAAGTCCATACACCTTCGCTAGAAAAATTTTGATAATTTGAAGCCCAGAATTGCTATTCTGTACTGAACAAAAAGGTAAAAGCAGCTGTTAACTTAAAACCTAAAGCTACATGACATCACAAGGTGGAACAAAGCATTATTATTATTATTAGATTTTTTACTTTTTCTACTTTTTTGGAGTGCCTGGAATCTGTTGTGTTAAAGCATTATTATCTTTGAAGATGTAGACAGACTAATAATAAAACATTACTCAAACATGTGTGAATGAAACAAAATGCAACTCTGGGAATGTTTTTGATAAGGTGACAACATTATAAAATTGCTAAAAGCTCACAGGAATCAATTTGTGTAATACAGGACCTTTAATAGAAAACAGTGAGTGTACTTCTAAGACAAGAAGAAGTTTGTATTTTATGCACTGAAAACACAAAGGCCGCTTCATTGCACATCAAAAACAAACTGTAATGACGATCATTGTTTTACATGACTCATGAATGTGAAAAATTCACACATTGTTCACACATGTTGAGTTGCACAAACATTCTGTGCCAATGTGTGACACAGCACATGTTGTAACTAGACTACAAACTATACTGAGAGTTTTTTAAAAAGAACTGACTCGTTACTGGAAGAAAACAAAACATTCAAAAAACATTTTTTTAAAAGTCTTCAAAATGACATGATTTTGAGGTTGATTATTGAAGAATCTAGACATGTGTTACCATGCAAAATTGGCATACTCAAAACTTGTTCTGTGTGTCAATTTGTTGGCACAGCCTAATTAAAAATCTTTCCTCTAATGTGAGCATTGGGGATTCTCTTTGTTATTGCCTTTTTGTCCTTGAGTAATGCACATCATATTCAATGAAATTACATGACCTTATTTGTGATTTTCAGATTCTAAAATGGGATGCTGTCACACCCCAACATGGGGGCAAGAGCCAGTTTTCTCTGTTGAGATTGTACTTTGTCGTGAAATATCCAAGAGGTAAATTCCTGATAATTTCTATTACTGACTAAACCCCAAAACTCACTGTAGTACAACAAAAATCTGCATTTGAACAATCTACGTTTTACTCCCGTCTATTAAACATTATTGGCCTATACAATGTTATGATGTGAAACCCAGCAATTACAAACTCACTATACTAAGTCAAATTCATGCTTTCATGTTAAAGGGCCCATTTTATGTTATGTTATATAAATCACAAGGTGCAATAGAGCATTTTGAACTTAGGAGATGCAGATATACTAATAAAAAGGGTTATTCAAAAGGGTGAATGAAATAAAACGCAAGTGCCAGTATGTTTTTGAGGAGGTAACAACATTATTACATGGCTTAAAGCTTAAAGAGTCAATTTTGTGAAACACAGGACCTTTAAGATCCTTTATTTTTTTTCTGTAGTTACAAATTAAAATCTACATCTATGGGCAAAACCACATGATAATGGGATGTAAAAAAAAAAAAAAAAAAAAAAGGCAAATGAGCTCACACCTCTGGTCCGGTGGTGTTGTCCACTCTCTGTTGCGTGTTTGGGTTGGCTGACTCTCAGTGGGATTGATCCATGCAGACAATGGACTGTGCTCTGCTCTTTCACAGGTTAAAGATGATTCACAGAGAAAGGGCAGCCTCCGCCTCTCCTTATCACCAATGACCTAAAAACACAGCACCACGTTTGACCTGTTTTAAAATAGTACAATTAAATTAAAAAAGAGTTGGGTCAAATGTTAAAAGGAAACCCCACAATGCAATTTACTTCATTTGAACATCTCTGCATGCTCACCAAAATATCAAAGTAATTATTCTGCATGCCCACCAAGAGACTTAAACAGTCATAGTCATTTCACAAACAAATCTGGCCAATTAGTAGCAATTATATTGACATTAAAATGTGTTTTGTAGCTGCATGGCGAGGGACTGCACAAAACTGTGTCAAGATCTTATTTAGATACGGTCACAACAATACATTGTGCATGATCTTTTAGTTACAAATAAACTTACACAAATACAGTCTTTCTAGTAACAAAACAAAGATGTGTGCATATTATAAAAAGGATATATAATATAGGAGAAAAATCTGCACTGTAATGTCCTGAATATATCCTATACAAATATTTAGTATAAAAATGATTACTGTGTTCTTGTGGTCACCAGTGGATTTCGCCAAGTATATGAGCCAAAAATGATGGAAGAGACAAAACTTAAACTCATTTCTGTTGTATTTCCTATTAATTCAATTCACACACATAGGTTGCGTTCAGACTGCAGGGCTTAATGCACAATTCAGTTTTTTTGAGAAATCCATCGCTCACATTTTCAATTAAATGCGACTTCTATGTGATCTCCAGTGTGAACTTCAAACACTTCAAAAGTATCCCACATGCTCAAACGCTGAGCTTGTCTCCCAAAATATGGTCCATTTCTTTGTAAAATGGACAGGTTAAACATCCACGGCCGCTTCATTTGTTTGAGTCTTTTGCCTCCTTCGCAGGCTTTTTATTTTTTGTTGACATTAGAGCCAAGACCACCTGTAGTTGCGCTCAGCCATTTCTTTGGCAATCATTTCAAAAACCACTCGGTATCAAAGATCCCTCCAATGTGGCCTGAATACTGCGATCCTCTGAAATATCTATTAACTTGCTAACCTCGCTTTTCCTTCATTGACTAGACTCCGAGCCTAACGTGTAGGTCAGATGAATGTGACCTGGCTGTTCAGGCTGAAGTCACATGTCAAAAGATCGGATATGTATCGGCACATATCCAAGTGACCTGGGTCGCATTTGAAAAAAAAAAAAGATCTATGTCGTTCAGGTTGTCATTAAATGATCAGATACAGGTTACATTCGGGCGAAAAAAATCAGATTTGGGTCACTTCAGGCTGCAGTCTAAACGTAGCCATAGTTATAGAAGTTCATCAATGTCAGTCCAAAACTGCTAATCACCCTGCCACTATGCCCCCTGATATTTCCACCTGCAAAGTGAGCACAAGTGACAAGAAGCAGAACCAATTTTATAAGGGCTTTGTAAGCTATCAACAACTAGTATGCTAACAGGTGGACTTCCCGATTAGTGGCCAAAAAAAAAAAAGTATGTATTTGCACTGGAGTAAAGGACACGGGTGCAGACCCTTAATTCCATAGCAAAACACCAGAAAAGCCCAAACCAAGGTACCTTAGAATCTTTTAAAGCTGGCTGCCAGGTTGGATACTTGACACATGGTTCTCTTGAAAGTATTTACTCATGTTTGTGTGAGCAAAGGCCAGAGCTGTGTTCTCCTCTTTCTTCCTCTCATGTCTTATGTACTGAGATGTAGTGCTGCGCAGACTTAGCCCACTGCTGCTACCTCTGCTTTTTGCTCAAGACTTTTATGTTTCACAGCTTTCTTTTGCCTTTCCAATTTAAGTCACATTTTTAGTCTCTGGAACATATTCAAATGACATAGAAATAGGTAGTGTTCTACAATTTTATGATGTTATGATTTCAGATGGACTGCAGGGGCCTCAAATGACAACAATCACAGCAGCATTTCTTGTTATCGTTTTAGGCTAAATTCACTGAAAACTAAGTATTTAGTATGGATATTTGGAAACCTCTTCAGGCATGTTTTTAATGAGGGAACGTCCTTTTAACATTTAAAACTCTAATTGTAGAATACTGTAATGACACATGAACCCAAGGTAAAGGGGGTTACAGCAGAACTCTCCTCTCCTGTACCCTCAGTGTGGTGTATGATCCCCTCTGCAGTCTCCAGGAACGCTCTTGGATTTGCTCCTCCTCCTCTATGATGAATAGATTTTTTTATTTTTTTTTTTGTCTGAAATGTACGCAGATTCACTACATCAAATTTCATTACTTGAAGCCAGGTCTTAGTGGTTTGTAAATGATTAAAGTAAAAGTAATTCATGCATGGTAGTAGCTGTAGTTATATTAAACCAAAATGTAGGTCACAGAAATCTAAGATACCATACACCACCATTCTATATTTCTAGTAATAACATTCTAAATAAAAAGATAAGAAAAATCTATTTATCAAATGACTACTCTCATAACAATGGAATTTGATGATTTTTTTTTTTCTCTCTCGATAAAATAATGTTACTGTCTAGATCATTATTAATCTTATAGTGGTTGTGATTGGTTATTTAAATTAATTCTACAAAGAACAAATCAATTGCAACAGCACAGTAGGCATAATAAATGTTTGAAAACACATATTTCCATCACACGTGCCTCTCTATGTTTCCAACCTGATACTGATGGCATCGAAAGGTGAGTTCAGTGGAAAATCCAATTAAACTCTGACTCCGGCCTCTTTTCCATTTTGCCTGTATGAACTAATCTGGAGATACAGTAGTGGTGATAGTATTTTCCTATTAATTAAATGTTACCCAGTTTGGCTCAGTATAGAGCTCTTCTATCTGTACTATATTCTCCATTATTAATTTGTGATTTATTCTATACAGGCCAACCTTCCTTTCTAGTTGGCTTCAAACTGCATAATGAGCAAATATTGCCAAGTTTTTGTTTGGAGCACTCTATGTACTAGTAACTTGAACTGCATTCTGAGTGTAATGAACAGACAAACTATTTTATGATGAACTGTGTAAACAAAATCCTTATGATGTTTAAAGAGAGAATATATTTGGAGAAAAAGAAAAACAGGATCCTGGAGAGGTCAGGATAGACAAGATAACTGAAATATTGTGGTACCCTAACGCCAAAAGTCGTGGGCCATCACAATTTATCAACGTTTCTTTTGCATAAATTAATAGTTTTGGTGCAGCAATAGCTAAAAACAACAGAACTACATAGACCAGCGGTGTCAAACTTAAATTCACGGAGTGGAAAAAACCCAAAAAAAGTCGTGGGCCAAACTAAATAGTTATTGAAAAATTTCAAGAACATCTGCATGTTTTTTCTTTTTTCAAGATATGTAATGTTAAACCTTTTCTTATTAAAATAAATGTTTCATAATAGTTTTGCTTCAACACTGATTCCAGAACAAGCCTAATATAAAAAATAATCACAAAGGTTTAAATAAATAATGTCTCTGTAGTCTATCTGTAGCTGGCGGGCAGCTCTAATACATGTTTGATATGATGTCGCGGGCAAAATATAATTATATTTCGGGCCAAATTTGGCCCCTGGGCCTGAGTTTCACATGTCTGACATCAACCATGATCCTTTGCTCTGTTTCAATGGAGACTACATAAAGAAATAGCTTTTAGCACTTTTAAAATTTAAATAAAGTATTTGGATTTGGATAGAAACAAATGCTGGTCAAGACATTTTAAAAGGCATTTTAAATTTTTTAAATTTTTTGTTAGCCTCCACAAAGTATTGCAATAAATATTGTACCATGAGACATATTGTATCATACTGAGAGATTTGGATATCCTTACATCCCTATTTATTATGTACATAGTTTTGTTGCAGAAATGGGGAGATTTCTGGTATTTTATGTAATAACATAAGATTTGAGCTGTAGAGGATGAAAAAAGTCACTCTCAGGACTAATTATTGGTTCTTTCAACTGTTTATTTGTTGCACCTCGGGCTTTTTAATGATACTGTATTTACAAATGAGTTTACTGGGATTATAATGCTTTGTAACAGTGTAGTAGTAGTTTCAGTATTATTGTTTATCTCAATATTCCTCTGTAGCGACATATCATGCCTTATGATTTGTTATTGTGACAGGCCTACTAGGAGAGGCCTTCAACTGCACTGGGTAAGAAACAGCCAGGAAAATACTAGGACATGTGCCTGAATGTGTACTCACTTATTTTAGATCAGCAAAAATGACAAACTGGCTTCTCCACTGAGCACATGTTGTTTTGTTTTGGTCCGTTCTGCTACATTGGAGTGAAAATGAAACTTACCCGAGCTTCAATGTGGGCTATATTTGTGCAGATAACTTGGGAGTATAGCTCTTCCTGTCATGTCTGAAAATAAAATGCTCAAAGTAAATGAGATGTTGCTTATCTATTTCCATTTTCTTTTTATCTATTTCTGCTTATCTAAGTGCAGTGATAACATGTTTTAGTCATTTTTATTAGTAATTACAGCTACAAAGCTTTAGTGTATATACTACAAGCCTCTGTAAGTCTCACAGCTGCTATTTTCTTTCTTTCTTATTTGGTTCTTTGGCGTGCATGTGGACTGGGACAAGAGTAGTCTGACTCAGTGATTGAATTTGGATCTCCTTGTGCATGTAAGCAGTGACAGGAAGAATGTGTGTTTTTCAAGATTTTCTTTAATCTTTAATATTTTATTGCAATGAAATGTATTATTACCATTTATATTTTTTTTCTCTTTGTCATTATAATACATTGTGATGTGTGAACTGCTGTGTCCAAGCAATTTCCCTTGTGAAACAATAAAGTCTAAGTCTAAAAACACATCTACTCATATAGATGCAAGGTTTGCTCAATTTAAAGCCATACAGTGGGACATTCCAAATAAAGTAATAACATTTTCACGGAGACAAGTATGTGATGGATCCTGACTCAAAAATGTTCCATAGTTCACCTTTAAAGCAGGTGTCCTAAACATGGGGCCCATTCTATTTCAGGCTAAATTGACACAGCCTCGGACTAGCTGCTGCTGAGCCTCCCCAAACTATAGGAAGCACTCGGACTCCAAAGATGGTCTGGTATAATGAGGTAACCCGGGAACACTGGTCCTGCTTTAGCACTACAGCCACTAAAAGGTTAGCCCAGCCCAATTAATTCTGCTAGTTATAAAGGTCAAGGCTCCATGCGAAAGGACTAGGGAAAAGCTATGCAAGGGGCCCACCATGCCACCTCATTACTTAGGCTTCATCATACTTCATTACAGAGTCCAAGACATTGTTTAAACATAATTGGAGGGGGCCAACGAAAAGGTCCGGACCAAAGAGAAGAAATGAATGTAAACTTCATTGTCATTTTTTTTGTCGCTTTTTAAGGTTTTGGAAGCAAGACTGATCTCATTTGGAAGCATTTTTGACATGGAAGATGGTTTGAAGGGAGTAACAGAATTGGAGTACTTGTCATGAGATGATGTATGAGCACACGTGGCAGTTGGACATGCCGACAAGGAGAGTCATAATGAACACAGTATGATCACAAGTTGAGCATTTTCATCCTTCACTGTCATCTGTCTCCTGGTATTCGATGTGCTACTCAGATTTTGTTCCATTATTAGATGGTCAGTGCATTGCTTTGTCTTAACAGTCCACTGTGTAACTTTTCTGATGGAGGGTTTACTCATTTCTGTCCCCATGGACATGTTATTGCTTTCACAGAAATTTTACACAGTATGGTATTATACATATCTCTATGTAAACAAACAGATAACACCACAAAGGCTAGATATAGGTCAACTCTGTGGAGAAAAGAGTCTGCTCACACTAGTAAGTTCTGAACAACTCTCTTTTGCTTATTGAGCAGGTCAGACGTGGAACACAGTGCCTGGTCATCTACGACAACTCTCAACACTGGCAGCATTTTCTGAAACTTTAAAACAGTCGATATTCAATAAGAAAATAACATTTTTATATTGAGGCTTTGTTGTTTTAACTTATAACTTTTGAAATGATTTGTATGTACAGTGAATATGCTGGTGTTACATTTGTTTTTCTGTGATTACTGTTGTACTTTTCCCTGTCCTGTAAACTGTTTGACATCAGCCTGCTACATTTTAAATGTTCGTTAATATGTGCTGTCCCTTTACAGATAAATAAATAAGCAGTAAGAGTTATCCGGGGCCAGATCACAGGAGCAGCAGTCTAAGAAGGACTCCCATACTTCCTTCAGCCCAGATATGTCCTCCAGCTCCTCCGCGGTAAGCAGTAAGAATGCATTTTTCAAAACAAACATGCACTTGAATCATTGAATCATTTTGTGCAATTGTTGCCTCAAAAACATACGTAGAGTTTTGTTTTGCTTCATTCATTCTTTCAGTAATCATGTGCACTAGGTCCTGTCCCTCTGAGCTTTCAGAAATGACTCACTTTCAGTTTTACCTTGATACAACAGACAATGAATCTCTTGTAGTTTTTAGCTCCAAAAACTGCATTTCTGAGCATTTCTGTGGTCAAATTGTGTATATTAGCTTCCCGGTAAGGTTGGTACATGCCATTATTGTTGTTTTATTATGAGTTATCCCCAGAGCGCAAACGTTCACTTCATTCAAATAAATTAAATTCACCTGTCACTCACTCAGAGCGTTGTGAGGCTGACCAATCCAAGGAGAGGGGGAATGTATCTATGTTTGAGTATACAGCTGCATTTAAGTATTAGCAAAGAAGTGAATCACGATATGACGATTTGACTAAAATAAGAAGAAATTAGATCACAATTAGATTTTTTTATTGGACAGCTCTTTACCAAATGCTGAGGTATAAGCCTTCCACGGTAAATACTATATCAACTTATTGTTCAGTACTTGACAGATGGAACAATTATTTTTAGGTGTAAATATTTATCGTGGGTGCTTTTTCCATGTGCTAGTGGTACAAGTTTGGTTATATTTTTGTACTGTGATCAGATCTGAGCTGAAGAGGGTGGAATTATGAACTACTATGACTCATTATAGACAAACTAGCCACTGCAGTGTTGCATTCTGTTATTTATTTATTCAGTTTGTGTTTTTTTCTAATGATAATAATATTGATATTCTAACAATTATATAGGATACTTTTTGGAGAGATCTTTCTGCTTTACGGTTTGGTTTCAATATTATTGTTTATTGTCTAGATTTACTTCAGTAGTATATCTCACTTCAAAACTTCACATCGTGTTTTTTAGGGGTCAGTAAATAACAAAATAAAGTATAACACGTCCTTTGTGTGTATTGTGTATTTTGGGGATAAGTACTAATGTATAGTCTTATTATTAGTATTCTGAACTGTTACTGAGGCTCACTAGTTTACAGAAAACAGCATCAGCATTGGTTTTCTCCTCACATGTGCTCTGTTCATTTGGGCTTTATTGGCAAACTGCAGCCAACAGTGCTGCCAAATCACCACTTTATAATTGGAAATATCTCCCTCTTCCATATCTCTATTCCCTTTTGCAAAACGCCAAATGTTTGTTTGTTTTGCCCAATTCCATCCGAGAAATTACCAAACTGGATTCGCACACAGATAAAACTACAAAACTTTCTCTTTATCTGACTGTCCAATCACAAAATGCCAAATGGATCCCGCAGGGCACCTGTCTACGACTTATTTTTAGCCCTTTTCCTTTCCTCTCTTGGCATCGCTGATTACTAATGATAGCCACTTGAACATTGAGGATTTGATTTTAACTTTAATAAGCATTTTAACTTTAATGAGGGGCCCACAGGGAGAAGGAGTCCTACCAGTCTCTGCTTTCACTGAAACTACTGTTGTTTTGAGCTGCAAATGAACATGTTGTCACTACAGAGTAAATAAAGAAACAGGCATTAGCTTGTTGTGATTTCCCATGAGATTTGAGACTTTATCAACATGCTCCCAATGGTGTGTGTGTGTGTAGCATTTCTGATGGAGGGTCACATACTGGTCTCCATGGAGATTTTTATTGCTGTGCCTGAAAACTACCTGCACATGACATTTAAGTTAATCTCTTTGTTGCATTTGTTCATTTACTGTTGTTGTTTTTTTTATTGCTAAAACTTAACATTCTTTATTACTTACAGATCTGATCATAGACTGTATATAAATGGACATACCTAATCTCTGAACCGGCGTGTTCCAAATGGTAAGTGAGCATGGGCGCACATCTGGCTCCACTGACTCTGGTTCCAATCCACTTTGTATTGAAAAACGTTGCTACTCTCTCCATGACTGCTGCCAGGCTCCTCATTTTGTTCTTAAAATGCTCTCATTAACCCGCTCTACGTGACCTTTGTTTTTTTATTTCGCAATTTTTTTTCGATAAATTGATCCTTTTCTTAGTATGCAGCTCACTTTCAAATTCACCCCATAACTGCTAGCCTCATGAGCTTCATTTGACTGGAGCCTTCCCTTAGTGCACTTCTTTATACAGTCTATAGATCCGACCTGTAACTGTCTTGATCATATCACCTGTTTTTCTCCGTGGAGACAGATATGTTTAATGCCATACTGTGGAAAACTCCAGGCAAAAGACTAACATCTGGAACTAATCTGAAAAAGCAGTTGGTGCAAACTCCATTAGAACAGTGACATTGTGAGCCTTTTAAAATCTAGTGTGGCTCTATTGAAAGATTCAGCTCTTTAGACTAGTCTTTTTTTGGTGGTATTAAAATAGTTTGTAATTTATTATCACTTAAATCAGTTAAAATTCTTCATGGGTTATTGTGTTGCCTGCAGTGTTGCACAGTATGGCATTATTAAACATATACTACATTTATTCCATTGCATTCCAGAGAAGGGGCGCCTCTCCATAGATATGATATGTCACTTGATGTTATTAGGCTCCTTTTTCAGACCAAGAGTTTGTTTTCATACCTGACAATTTAGACTGCTCACTAGCGCTCTTACTTAGAGTGGTCACGTGATGTTGCTGTGACGTGTCCGATCAGCTGATTTATACAGGTTTTGGTGCTGACTTCATTCCAGCGGAGGCTGAATGAAAGCGCCATCTGCAGTTCAACTTCCTCAGGACAGTATCCCAGGTGTGTGAGAGTATAAAGACTCCTTGTCCCTGTTTATAATACCGTGGGCACGTTTCTGTATTTCGATTGCCTCTTTAATCCAGGAGGGGGCATTTTTTACTCTCACACACCTGGGATACTGTCCTGAGGAAGTCGGACTGCAGCTGGAAGACAGCGCCAAAGCCTGTATAAATTAGCTGACCGGACACGTCACAGCAACATCACGTGACCACTCTGAGGAAGACTGTGAGTGAGCAGTCCAAACTGTCAGGTATGCAAACAAACTCTTGGTCTGAAAAAATAACCTAATAACATAAAATACTGGAAGACCAAATGAACCTCATTGGATTATATGTCACTTGAACTGATGGTGCCAAATGTTTTTCTTAATGGAGATAGATCAGTTTAAAGTTAGTTAAAGATAGATTAAAGATCACCTGGCGGCAGCGCGCAGTGAGATGAACGGAGAGAAAATAGTGCCAAGCGATTATGAGGTCTGACTTTTTAGGCGAAGATGGTTTTGTCATGCAAAAATATCACTCTTTTGAACACATATTGTTTTGAGAAGAAAAACATTTTATATTAATGTCCCCAGCCAACTTGCCGGACTACTTTTGTCTGCACTGAAAAGTCAGTATCTCGGCTCACCGGACGCTTTTGGGGGTAAGTCAGTGTGGATGCACGACACTGCTCATGGGGATGCCATACAGATTTATGTCAAAAAATCTGAACTATCCCTTTAATGCCAGACAAAACAATCATATCTCCATGGAAACAAGCAGCTACATAGTCCACCTCCTATTATTAATGATATGGTCCTACTTCAACTGTTTTACATGTGATAAACTTCATTATGTGTTCACTAAATAATACAAAATTCTGCTCTGCTTGTGCTTGTGATAGCATGTCTCTTAACTTGCCATGAGAACCTTGGTTCCCCCTCACTGGAGCCAGAGGAAGCGTCTGGGGAGTTGGAAGTCTATGGATCCCCTGCTGCCTCCATTCTAGACCTCGTAAGTTTTACAATACTCCATAAAAGTTTTTCAGCTTTGTTTTCCTCGCTCCCTCTCACTCCATTCTTCACCAGTCGATCTCCAAGGGCACAAAAAGCAGAGGCTGAAATCAGATCAAAGGCCAGAACCTGTAATAATTAAAACAGATCCTCCATTGCCGGCGAAAACGAATCCATTACTTGAGCCGCACAGAGAATTCCTGGCGGCGTTCGTGCACTCAGCGTTGCTATCAAAGACCACATTAAAATCAGTAATACGCAGGGAAATTGAAAGTAAAGTTGTGCAAACGAGCTAATACCCCGTTCCAACAAGAATAGATTTACCCCCAAAGCCAAGAGAATGGGAAAGTAATTTTAAGAGAGAAAAATATTCCCATTGTGCTGATAGGACTTGAAGGAATGATTCTCAAATTGTGGAGTTGCAGTGGTGGACACAAGCATAATGTACATACTCCTTATAACTTTTATATTGTTTCAATTTGTTTTTACTGTTTTTAGTTGTCATTTCAATTCCTCTTATTTTCTATTTGAAAAACTCCAAGTTAATATCTCTGTCCACAACGGGCAGACATAGAGATGCTTTGTAATTAATTGCCCAATCTGGTTTGCAGTTACAACACATAAATGGTCACATTTTTATATACTATATTCATACACCAGCGCATGCAGACACTAGGAGCAAGGTGGGTTAAGTGCCTTGTCCAAGGACACAATGATAGCATTCATCTGTAGGATTGATGAATGCTGTAGAATCGCACTGCCAACCTGTGGGTCAGTGGATCAAACTGCTCTACCAATGGTGTTTCAATTCAATCTTTATTAAGAACACATGATATCTGGTTCATAGTATTAAAAAGAAAATAGTACGAATAAAAAAGTTAAATACAGTGCATGTTTTAATGTATACAGACAAGAGCACCAGTGTCTCCACAGCTCAGAGGTGAATCTGACAGAGCTCCTCACAGGACACACTACTACAATGATTCAATCTGATTAAGACAACAGAGGGTCTCACATCACAATTTACGAACATTTCACTGGTGCTACAAAACCTCGGCACTTTCAGTAATATTCTCAAATGTGTCAAATTATGTCAAGAGCAGGATTTGAACTGCCAGACTTCTGATCAGTGGACAAACACTCTACCAATTGAGCTACTGTTGCATATGTACAAGGTTCATTACATCTAGTTTGATGGTCAGCCGGTAAGTCTTAGGTACAGCAGGACAGGTACAGTCTTTATGTTTAGTTCTTAAGTTAGTCTGGCTGGTTAATTTCAAGGTTTATTTGCACATTTCCACATTTCCACATTTAAATTTTCAGGTTTTTAAGGTAGAACTTGATTGTCTTGCGCGCCACTGGGCTACATGGTTGAGCTCACCAAATTAAAGTCTTTTCAATACAGAAATTACAAATGCTGAATTTCACCCGAACCAGACCTGCGTACTGTGGTAAAAGCTATAGAATCACACTAGAGTGGAGGTGGCACAGCAATTAAAGCTTATTTTAAAAATAAATAAATAAAAATAAAAAATAAAAAAAAAACAGAAAGGAAAAACCAAAATGTGGGCACAGGTTTGTATTTTTTGGAACATCAATGGAACAATTTAGCCTTTTTTTTTTTTTAAATCCCCAATGATATTGAGCCTGGCTGGGTCATTTGCATTCTGAAGTAAATTCTATGGTGCAGAAATAGAAAAGGTAAAGGACTGTTTGTCCAATATAATGAAACAGGTAAGTGCAAGTTATCCTCACACTAATCACTACTATCAGAAGCCTTGAAGAAACGAAATGTATCATCTTTGAAATGATGAAGTACAAAGATGCAATTTTAAAAGAATGTATAGTTAACTGTGCATCATCACAGTCACAGAGCAAAGCCACCGCAGGAAGCAACAATTTAAGTTTTCATCAATTAAATTTAAAAAACAAAACAAAAAAACTAAACTGAATGTAATTATTCAGTTCAGTTCAGTCTTTCATAAGAACACAGAATATCTGGTTCATAGTTTCTAAAAGTAAGTAGTAAAATGAATAAAATAAAAACATATATACATTGCAAACAGGACCGCCAATGTGTCCAAGGTGAATCTGACACCTCCTCGCAGGACAAACTAAAGCTTGATCTGATTGCCCGAATTCATGCCTCTACACATGAATAAATACAATATCAGTAACACTTTATAATAAGGCATACCTGCAATTCAGATTTATTGACCTTTAACTCATCATTTACTAAAAAAAAATAAAATAAATGTAATTATTACAACATGAGTAGTTAATGATTAATAAACATTTGTAAATAGTTTGTGATTGTTTGATGATTATTGAATAGATTTCCATAATATTCCTAATTCCACATGTAAATAGGCTCTTTAATGTGTTCTGTACCAAGGTCTGCAGATGGAAATGAGCTTGTAGATAAATCCGGTGCAGAACATCTATTATGTCCACTGTCCTTGTTTTAAATAAATAAAATAAATAACAATTAAACATATATGAATGTTTTATAAATTAGTAATAACACCTTTTATCCATTTGTAATAATTATTAAACACTTGTTAATGAATAGGTAATATTAATACAGTATTTTAAGGACTATAAGTTGCTGTGGAGTATAAGTCTTACCAGCCAAAAAATGCGTAATGAAGAAGAAAAAAACATATATAAGTCACATTGGACTATAAGCCGCACTTTTACGGGGAAATTTATCTTATAGAATCAGAGATCAGGTAGTGACATTTCATCTTGAAAGGCAAGTTATAGTAATAACAACAGGATAGAGAACATCAGGCTGTTAATGTAACATATTAACAGTTCTTCAGATAATTATAGCATAAACAACAGACCATAACAAGTTCACCAAACTCTCCATCTCACTTCAAATCACTAAATCCATTGAATTCTTCATCCTTGGTGTCACTTCTGAGCAACTCCATGACCTCTAGAGGTAAACGGAGCCCCGCTTCCTCTTCTGTGTAGCTGTCGTCAGACTCAGCATCAGTTCCACTTTGAATTATTCTGGGCCTTTCTGAATCCCAACAGGATGTTTTGGTTGTCACTGAAGTCCAGGCTTTGTCGATCCATCCAATGATTTCCAGGAAAGTTGTATGGTGCACCCTCCCGGTTGTCATGAAGCTGAGTTCTCCAATCCCGCTTTCCGCCAGTCCCTCACAAGTTTCTCACTCACTCCAAACTTTCTTTCTGCTGCTCAATTACCATTTTCAGTTGCAAATTTCACTATTTACTAGCTTGAAATCTGCAAAATATGATTTTCTTTGTGGGGGCGTTTGTGTTCAGTCTTCTCAGTTGTCTTTATAAGTTGGAAGTAGCAGATAGTGGCACACAAGCCTAGGATGTCCTCTCGCGGCTGTCAGTGTGAAAATTTTAATATATAAGTCACATTGGAGCATAAGTTGCGGGACCACTCAAACCTTGAAAAATAGTGCGACTTATAGTCTGAAAAATACAGTAAATTATTTGTTAATGGTTAATAACAAATGATTAGGTATGCCAATATCTCATCGTGATGACACAGTATCTCACATCACAGTTTACAAACAATTCACTGATACTTCAAAACCTCTACACTTTTAGTAATATTCTCAACCAGTCATTATAGGCTTCTGTCAATCGCAGTGCAGTATACAAGGGCAAGCTGAAACATTTGAAAAGTGCAAGTATGCAAGCAAGTATGTTGGTTGAATGTAAAAATGTAAGTGAATGAGTTTCATTCAGTTTCTACATTGTGTCAGTTTTGTATAACTCACTATTCAGCAAGTTCTTTTTCATCTAAGGCCCATTGGTTGTTCCCAGGCATTTTTAAAAATGGATAAAACAATAAATGAGTAAGCAGTCTATGAATCAGTAAAATACAGAACCAGGATATAAAGACAAAAGGACTATGTGAGCGTGGGTTTCAGATTCTGTTGCTCCTACCACATGGTCTTGAGCATCTGCTGGGACCTCACATACAAAATAAAACCGAGAAGACGCTCTTAAGAGGATGCTACAAATTTACAATTAGTCTATTGTTCTTTTCACTCCTACCACTGTTTTGAACACTGTGCTTTTGTGATTATACCTTGTACACAGTTATTTTAAAAAGTGTTCTATTCAGACATAAACAAAGAAAATGTATAATAGCCCATAAAATGAAAGCTGGTCACAACTTTTGACCACTACAAAAATACTCTTAAAGGTGCACTGTGTAACTTTTTGGTTGGGGGTTCGTCACCTGCTTGTTTCTATGGATACGTCATTGCTCTGTCTGGAATGTGCCACAGTATGACATTAAACAGCTATACCTTACATTTATTCAATTACAGGTGACTTTATAGCTCAAAAGTACCTCAAAAAAACAGCACGCTGACTGTGAGTGGGGTTGCTGCTCCACAGAGAAGGTCTTCATGAGAAGGTCTTCAAGATAAAAAGGTTTAATGCCATACTGTAAAACATTTCAGATGATGCAGCAACATCTCCATGGCAAAAAATGCTTGATGGACCCTTCACCAGAAAAGGTCCGTCACCTGCTTTTCTTCATGTGCCCAGAATGTTCCACAGTATAGCCATGAATTTATGAATCTCCTTGGAGACTTGCAAGCCAAATTACAGGTTAGATTTGTGGAGAGGCGACCCTACTCACAGGAAGAATTAATGCTTTTTTTTAAAAATATTTTTGATCACTTAAAAACCTGTAGTTGAATAAATGCAACACAGATTAGTTTAATACCATACTGTGGACAATTTAAACCAAACCACAAACATCTCCATAGAGACAAACACATGTAAAGTTGAATACCTCCCCAGAAAAGTTACACAGTGTACCTTTGAATAGCTTTTGTGTAATCCTGTATGAATAATGCACATTTTATTGTATTAGTGTTATCTTGATAATAACTATGCAGCTTCAATAAGAGTCATTTTGTACCACTGCCAGCAGAGGGACATCAATGTAGTCTACTATTCAGATAAAACTTTTCACTATTAAAACAGAGCTACAGGCACATATAGTATGGTATAACTGGTAAAATAATTCAAAAACCTTGCTTTGTATGGGCACTTAAAATTTTAAACTTTATATAACCACCCATCCATCCATTTTCTTCCGCTTATCTGGGGCTTGGTTGCAGGGGCAGCAGTCTAAGCAGGGACTCCCAGACTTCCTTCACCGCAGACACTTTCTCCAGCTCCTCCGGGGGGACCACAAGGCGTTCCCAGGCCAGCCAAGAGACGTAGTCCCTCCAGTGTGTCCTTCTAACACCTTGAGAGGGAGACGCCCAGGAGGCATCCGGAGCAGATGCCAGAGCTATGTCAACTGACTCCTCTCGATGTGGAGGAGCAGTGGCTCTACTCCGAGCTCCTCCTGTGTGACTGCGCTCCTCACCCTGTCTCTAAGGGAGCGCCCAGCCACCCTGCAGAGGAAACTCATTTCGACCACTTGTATCCGAGATCTCGTTCTTTTGGTCATTACCCAGAGCTCATGACCATAGGTGAGAGTAGGAACATAGACTGAATGGTAAATCGAGAGCTTCGTCTTTTGGCTCAGGTCTCTCTTCACCACAACAGTCCGGTACAGCGACTCTACCGATGCTGCACCGATCCGCCTGTCAATCTCACGCTCCATCCTCCCCTCACTTGTGAACAAGACCCTTGACTTAAACTCCTCCACCTGAGGCACTTTATACTTTATATACTTATATATATAATATATAATATAATATATATATATATATATATATATATATATATATATATATATATATATATATATATATATATATATAATCATCAACTGTACTCACAATCAGCTTCAGTTCAGCTATTCTCTTTCTCAGATGCACCAAAACTCTGAAAAATGTCAGATAAACCAAAATGACCTATTTACCAAACGCCTACTGATATGAGAACAGATCAAACACATGCAAGCAGGGAAAATCTGATAGTTTGGATTTGAGGGAGGCAAAGAAGCAAAAGGGAATGAATGAAAATAATAGAACACTTTGTAAGTCAGTGTAAATCAGCCCACATGGTTTCAATACAGCTTAATGGGAGGCTGAACTGGTCAGTTAAGCTACGTTCAGACTGCAGGGCTTAACGCTCAATTCTGATTTTTTTTGTGAAATCCAATGTTTTTGCGAGGCCATTCACATTTCCAATTAAATGCGACTTGCATGTGATCTCCAGTGTGAACAGTAAATGGCCCAAAAGTGTCCCGCATGCTCACTGGAGAACACAATGATGTCAACCGCAGCGAGCGTGCTCTGTGTTTACGTAAGTTGTCCAAACATGAACACAAGCACTGAGCACCTGGAGATTTCAAAGTTCCTCTCGTACCGGATCCAGAACATGAACAACTTACTTGTTTTAAGGAGGAGATTGAGAAGGAGAAGGACGAGGTTTTTCGCCATGGTGTTTTGTGGGGCAGTGACAGCAGCGTCTGTTGAAAGGAATGTGTGGATGTGGAGACGTAGCCAAGAGTGGTGAGTGGTGATGTGCTTCACTTCAGTGACACGGAGTTCATTAACAATTTTCACCTACTTCAGCGCAGAATAGTGACGTTTGTGGCTTGTTGATAACGTGTAGGTCGGATGAATGCGCTTTGGCCATTAAATCGCATGTCAAAAGATCGGATATGTATCGGTTTTAGGACCACATATTGAAGTGGCCTGGGTCGCATTTGAAAAAATCGGATCTGTGTCGTTTAGACATTAAAAGAGGAGATACAGTTCACATATGGGCCAAAAAATCGGATTTGGGTCACTTCAGGCTGCAGTCTGAACGTAGCCTTAGAGTCTGAAGATCCTGCAACAAAAATACAAATATTAATGGTGCACTACGCAACTTTTTGGTTGGGGGTCTGTCACCTGCCTGTTTCTATGGATATGTCACTGTTCTGCTTAGAATGTTCCACAGTATGACATTAAACACCTTACCTTTATTAAACTAAAAGTGGTTTAGCTCAAATATACCTAAAAAAACAACAGGCATTCTGACTGTGAGCTTGGTTGCCTCTCCACAAATCTGAACTGTAGCTTGGTCTGATTTAGTCCCCATGAAAATAGAAAGGTTTAATAACATATTGTGAAGCCTTCAAAACAAAGCAATAACATCTCCATGGAGAAAAGTATTTGACAGAACCTCAGAAAAGTTACACAGTGCACCTTCAGTAGAGAGAAACTGATGATGATGTTAAATATATTTCAAGTTGCTGTAGGTAACTTTTCTGGAGGATGGTCCGACACCTGCTTGACTCCACTGTTCTGTGTGTTATAACATTAAACAAATCTATCTGCGTGTAGTCTAGCTGGACTGACCTGTACATTTCTGATCTTTGGAGAGGCAACCCTGTTAACAGCTAGAATGTTTGCAAGGTAATTTTGAGCAATTTGAGCAAAAAACACCTGTAATGGAATAAATGGAAGGCAAACTACTGTGAAAAATTTCAAGCAAAGCAACAACATTTCCGTGCAGAGAAGCATACCCCCCTCACCAGAAAAGTTCAATACTAGCCCCTTTAAACAATCAAATAAAAGTAATTTATATGAAGTGCAGTACAGTATATAAAATTTAAAGATCTGGAACTATGGAGTAAGAAAGCTGTCAAAAATATTCGTGCGCATAAAATAGAAATCCGTGCATATTTGGCTGTAGTTGCGCATAAAATAAATATTTGTAAACTCTCAAATGAGTCCAGTCGTACATAAAATATATTGTGTGTATTTTATCCATCAGAATACGAATTGAAAAATTACAACGTCATGAATTACAATCACGAAATGAAAATTTACCATTACGCTTTCATCAGTACGAATACGAATTCACAGACGGAACTTTACTGTCAAAAATACGTCATCACTTCACAGACATTATTCATCGAGCAGAAGAAACATCGATCAAGATCAAGACTGCGCATGCTCAAGTTTGTAGCAGAGGGTAAAAACAGAGTAATAGCACAAGAAGCTACAACAGCGACCAACAAGTGGGTTAATTCAAATCTATTGTAAAAATGTCTTGAATTCGGGAACCGAACGCTGCTGTATAATATTGTGTAGAAACACCTCCTTTGAACGGGAAATTGCACCTATATGTTAGATAACATAGTGGAGCCAGTTGGTTAACATCCGACGTAACGTTATCCCAGGGCTAATTAGCAAATATCAGGTTCTCTGTATGTTTAGATTAAAACATTCACGACTACAGCCACAGCGAGCATCAGTCAGTCTTCATCTCAGCTGCATTTCAGACAATGGGTTATACATGAGTTTTAATGGGTTATAATGAGCAAATCCATCCACGTCACGGTGACGTTAAACTTACCGGTAAATACTGTAAACATACCAAGGTGTTGCCTGTAAACACGAACATTAATTGATGCTGGAAGCTGCATTAAACTGTAATGTGTAACATTTCATTAGCTGTGACGTCTGTAACCAGGACAGTTTGGTAGTGTTTGGTGTAAACTGGGACATTTCAGCGTCCCGAGGAACTTTTGGTGGCATTTCATGCAAGAAATGCAGCTGAGATGAAGACTGACTGATGCTCGCTGTGGCTGTAGTCGTGAATGTTTTAATCTAAACATACAGAGAACCTGATATTTGCTAATTAGCCCTGGGATAACGTTACGTCGGATGTTAGCCAACTGGCTCCACTATGTTATCTAACATATAGGTGCAATTTCCCGTTCAAAGGAGGTGTTTCTACACAATATTATACAGCAGCGTTCGGTTCCCGAATTCAAGACATTTTTACAATAGATTTGAATTAACCCACTTGTTGGTCGCTGTTGTAGCTTCTTGTGCTATTACTCTGTTTTTACCCTCTGCTACAAACTTGAGCATGCGCAGTCTTGATCTTGATCGATGTTTCTTCTGCTCGATGAATAATGTCTGTGAAGTGATGACGTATTTTTGACAGTAAAGTTCCGTCTGTGAATTCGTATTCGTACTGATGAAAGCGTAATGGTAAATTTTCATTTCGTGATTGTAATTCATGACGTTGTAATTTTTCAATTCGTATTCTGATGGATAAAATACACACAATATATTTTATGTACGACTGGACTCATTTGAGAGTTTACAAATATTTATTTTATGCGCAACTACAGCCAAATATGCACGGATTTCTATTTTATGCGCACGAATATTTTTGACAGCTTTCTTACTCCATATGGAACATCTGGGAGATCTGTAAAATCAAAATTACCTATAACGTCTGTGTTTTTGTGGACATTTGCACAAGATAAGCAGTGTCAGTAAACTACCTTTAACTTTTGATGGACTTTATTCCAGAAATGGCTGACTGATAAACACCGAAACAAGACAAGAACCTTTTCATTCATCATGTTGCCAACAGTGCTTTTATTTTAAGTTTATTTTTTGTAGGATGCACTGGCACTGTAGAATACCATGTGTGTTTCTAACTGTACTGATGCAATCTATGATCTGAATGACATCCACTTGATCAGATTTCTTATGAAACAGTCTCTCTTTTCACGCTATACGGCCCCTCCAACCAAACTTTACAAACTTTACACAAACTTCTATATAGAGGCTCCACGCTGCTGGTCCTCGGTTGCCACAACAACAGGGTCATGTCTTTGTTTTTCTTTTTTCTTTTCTTTTTTTTTTTTTTTTCAGGGGATATCTAAGTTCATATGCAATTAAGCAGACATAAAGATAAGTTCATTGTCCAATAGGGGAGATAGTTCACTGTCCATAAAAGGATTAAAGTTCTTGTTCATAAGTGGTCAAAGTTTATTGTCCAAAAGGGGCTGAGGCTGTGTAATCGTCAGTTCACGGAGAATATTATACAGGGGGACGGGCGCTCATTACTTTGAATAATAGTTTTTAAAGACGATACATAGTTCTTCAATTCATTTTTAAAACAAGGCACAGAAGGTTTACAATTGTTCCATTTACATTTGTGAAAATTATATTTACTTACAAGTATGATTATATTCAAAGCTTCTGACATAATATTAGAAGGACAGTCTTTATAGATTAGAATTAGGTAGTGATGGGCAAATGAGACGGAGCCCCGGAGCACGTCTCGTTCTTTCTGAAACAAATCTCGGAGCTTGTCTCGCAGCAGCCACTCACGTGACCAAAGTGTCGAAGTGTCGGTCCCTCCCCCGACTGCTTCGCTCTGTGTGTCAATCGCTTCAGTGTATCGAAGGGTTTCATTGGCTCAGTGAATGTTCCTCTCTGCGATTGGTTCAGAGTGCGTCAGAGTGTTCAGCGCACTTCCATGGTTTGACAAGCGCTAAACTGCTACAGTATAAAAGATGCACCATTATTTGTTAAAAATGTTGGGTAGTGAAGAGTATTGTGTGACATTAGTGGTGATTTTGGAGACTTTTGGCAACTTTTGGCATTTGTTTCATTTTCGATGGCATCTACAAGTGGAAAAAAGTGATCCATGGTTTGGGATCACTTTGACCTAATTCCACCTAACAAGGTCACCTCTTTCCTTATTTAGAGCATGCTATTTATGTTGCTCTTTACATACTATTTGAAATCATCATTATTATTGTTGTTGTTAGGTATGGTGTTGCTCTGCACACAAGTATTGTCTTACACTAACAATACTTCATCAGTGCTGAGACACCTGTGTGCAAATGGTTAAATTTGTCCACTAGAGGGCAGTGTTTCTCCGAGGCCTCAGACACGTCAAACCATTTGAGACAATATTGCGACTGAGGTGTCAATGCTTCACGAGGCTCCATTCGCCCATCAGTAGAATTAGGACATCACCAAATGTTAAGTTAGAATGGTCAATTTGCATCCACTTTAAAATATCCAGTCAAAACCTTTTGGGTCACTGAGCAACTGAAAAAGAGATGTTCTGTGGTTTCAGGGTTTTGTGTGCAAAATACACATGGCACAACTTCAAAGTTCAATCTTTTCCTCAAGGTTTCAGCAGAGGGATATATGTTGTTTAAGATTTTGAATTGCACCTCTTTTATTTTGGGCAGGACCGGCTATTTTAAGAAGTTATACTGTTTGATTTCCACTTTAATTCTAGGTTCAGTTATTTTAATCTTGGATGGAGTTGCAAAATCTGTGTCACATCTTTACACCATTTGGTTTTATGTTTTTTAGTTTTGAATTGTAGGAAAAAACAAAACAAAACAATAACTAGATTTGATTATAGTCCTTGAAGAATAAATATTGTTGATTTAATATTTAATATAAGCTAAATGGGTCATAGAGACGTTTTCAGTAACTATTAGGTTCAGTGCACAGACGAAAAACAGGCCAGTTTACAGACATGAGTGTTTACAAGAGACTATAATCACCTTTACAGATATTTTTACAGACTTAGATGATTCGCACTGGAATAGAAACCCAGATGATGTTCGTAATTATTACAATTTACCATCTGATATTATGTACAGCTAATCCCATACAAACAGAGCTATAGCTGCACAGTTGAAGGTCAGTCTGAATGACCACTTTCGCAAGTTCACAGTATCGGTATTATATACTTTTCAAAACCATTGCGGTGACACCTGCCGTGATCCTGTGTGCTGACAGGTGCAGGAGTGATGTGTGGCTCTGCTTTGATGGCACTAATCTGTTCTCACCTCTCTGTCACTTACTGTTATGGGGCATTAAAGCGTCAGATCTCTGGCTCTTCACATCTCCCCTGTTACCCGGGCTGCTGATGCTGATGTCTGCTGTCAGGGTCTGTCCAAAACACTTACAACCACCAAGAGTCAAGTACACAGTGTGTCACCTCCATGCAGGCACACTCAGGCTCTAGCCTCTTTAAAAGCTTGTTACCACCAAGCTCGGATTAATATTTGAGGTAGTTTATGAATATGTGAAGGAGATTTCTGAGGAGTTATTTTTTTCTCACTTTCAAAATCTAAAATTCTTTTGAAATGCAGATATTCATGTATACGGTAACATTATGGAAATACATATTGTGGAGTGCAGACATTGTTGGATTGGCTGGAAAAATATTGAACTGAAATGATTTGAATTTACATTCAAATCAAAATAATTATAGAGTGTCATTTGGGATATATTTTGAGCTCAACGTCCTCCTGATGCTCTCCTCTTCATTTCTATGGCTTGGAATAACAACATGGTTTGAGAAGTAGACTGTTTTGAAAATTACTGTTTGAAACAGATCAGAATAAAAATAAAAAGAAGATGTATTTTGGCTCAGTTGTTATAGATTCTCTAATTTGCATTATGCTTTCATACTAATGGGTAATTTTTAATTATATTTTCTTTGCCAAAAATGTGTTGGCTAAAAAACTCACTTGAAATATTTCACACACAAAATAATTTGATTGAGCGTGACAGTGACGTCAGACTTAGGCCACATTTATAAGACTGGTCAGTGGGTTCGGCACACACTTACAGACGGTTACTTGGATATGGTCTATTATACCAACAAAGGCAACGATGTGTATTTGACCAAAAGCAACACATAATAACACATGCAATGAAAATAGAATAAAAAATAGAAAATGTAATAAAATAGACTTCTTGAGGAACCCACACTTTGCAAACACTCATTCAATCTCAAAGGAATAAAACATAGTACTTGTAAATATTCAAAGGCTGTTTGAGATGAGAACAAGCTACTACAATTTAAAAGGAGCAGATCTGTTCAAAAAACTCCAATTCAGAACCAAGGTTACAGAAGGAAGCATTGCTCTGAAAGGAGTTACTGTATTTTTGGACTATAATTTGCTCCGCAGTATAAGTCGCACCAGCCAAAAAATGTGAAGAAGAAGAAGATGAAAAAAAAAACATATGTAATTCGCATTGGACTATAAATCGCACTTTTTGGGGGAAATGTATTTTATAAAATCAGAGATCAGGAACTGACATTTCATCTTGAAAGCAATAACAATAGAGCAGAGAAGAACAAGCTGTTAATGTAACAGTTGTTCAGATACAGTAACTGTAGCATAAACAATAGACCAGGGGTGTCCAAACTTTTTTCATCAAGGGCCACATATCTAAACACAGACGAAGCAGAGGGCTGATCGAGGGCTGTAGACTGATGCTCAATACAGCGAATAATTGAAATATGTGCATGTTTAAACATGTTAGAATGAGCCATCAGTCTTTATTCATGTTAAGATCCTTAAAACCACACACTAAATATAAAATGTTTGCTTTATTAAGGTAGATTTTCAAAAAACTTGCAGTGAAAAATACATTTTTAATTGATGCAAGGTAATTTGGGCCAATTCACCTGGAAGCTTGAGGGCCAAGAAAAAATTTATCCGAGGGCTGCATTTGGCCCACGGGCCAAATCCATCTCACGCCAAATCACAAAATCTTGAATTCTTCATCCTCAGTGTCACTTCTGAGCAACTTTGTGACCTGCGGAAGTAAACAGAGCGCTGTTTCCTCTTCTGTGTAGCTGTTGTCAGACTCAGCATCATTTCCAGTTAGAATTATTCCGGCCTTTCTCAATCCCAACAGGATGGATTCTTTTGTCACTAAGTCGAGGCTTTGTTGATCAATTTAAAGAATACACAAAATCCAGTACAGAAAGCTATTGTACATAAAAGTGAAGTGAATGTCTTTTTTATACTTTATGCCTGAAATAAATAAACAAACAAACTAAATCAGGCGTAAACAACCGTGAATTATATGACCAGTTACTTTTGGTTCAACTTTTTTGTTTGTTAAATTCCTGCACAATGCTCCGTCATTTTTCCAGCCCAAAACCCGTTGTCTCCAGTCTCCTCTGACACGTCCCTCAGCGAAGGTCCAGATGAATAAATACAGTTGTAAATGGCTTCGCAGAATGTGTCACTCAAAAACATGTCACATCATAATGGTTCTGCTATTCAAAAATAAATGGGTGTCAAGGGTACCATGTTGTGCTCGGGCTGTAAGAAATGAATGGTGAAAAGATTACTCAGGAGAGAACACCTCGCTACTGGCCTGCTGTAGTTTTAACACGAAATACCACTGCGTTTCATGCCTTAAGTCTATCATCAAAAACAGAGGTGCAAGCTGCAAGGAAAATATTGAGGCTTGCATACTATAATATCAGTGGTTGTTTGCAATTTCAGGACCTTATGTCGTATATTAATTATTATTGCCCAATGCCCATAGAGGTGACTCCATTGTTGTTGTGTATGAAAATGAAGAGCACAAAGATGACTACAAACAAGAAACTTCAATAACAAATCATTCCTGTTTATCTCCTTAAATCTTTCAGATCTGTCCATGAATGTCCATGTCATATTTTATGGAGTTCACTATAATTTGTCTTCTTCTAACTGTAACATATTCTCATTGCGTAGTAACCTGTTTATTCGAGGCAAAGTTTCCTTTTGGACAAATAACGTTTTCTTGAATCTTACACCAGCTAGCTCACTGTGTCTCAAAGATAAATCACTTTTATTAAAATCTTAAAGCATAAAAATAATCAACCTATTAAAATTCAAAAGTAATTAAAATAAAGACTATCCAATTATTTTGATGTAGCGTACTTCAGTTTGTGGTGTTGTTTTAATATTTATCAATTTATTTTGTATGAGACACAAACATTTTTTTCTTTCTAAACACAGATGTGTTCTCCAGTGAAGTATCAGTTTTATTTGTGTACTTTTTAACATGTTGTCAGTGACATCCACCCGCGGCTCCCTGTTTACTGCCTGATCTTTAAATATTTATTCATTTTAGCGTGACGCGACAAAAACCTTATAGAGAAGAAATTGGACAGGAAATAGTGATGCTAACAGTGAGTTTGTCAGGTGCTATTGTGCACAGAGCTCATTGTTTCTTCTCTCTCTTTTTTAATTTGAGGCATGAAATAGTTACCCTAAGACGCCAAATCTTGTCACAGCCTGATCTCGTCTGATCTCAGAAGCTAAGCAGGTCAGGGCCTGGTGAGTACTTGGATGGAACACCTGTGGGAATTCCATGTGCCAAAGTGGGGCACCAGTGGTAAAACATTATTGTGTCCTTAGGTAAGGCACTTTACCCACAACATCCAGTATGAATGTGGTTTGAGTGTTGGAGTGGTCAGAAAGGCTGATGGAGCAGATTGGCAGTCTCTCTTCTCTCTTTCATCAGTCTGCCCCAGGGGCAGCTGTGGCTACAATAGTAGTTTACCACCACTATGAGTGGAGTGAATAATGCACCAAATTGTAAAGTGACTTTGAGCATTTGGAAAAGCGCTATATATGACCAGTGTTGGGGAGTAACAGATTACATGTACCGCCGTTACGTAATCAGAGTACAAATTATGAGTAACTGTATACCGTTACAGTTACTGTTTCAATGAGTGGTAATTGGATTACAGTTACTTTGCTGAAATAAGTAGATTACAAGGCGGTATTTTCTGTTTTCACATTTTGTGCTACATCCCATTTATTTATTTTTTTATTTCGGTAATTCCACTCATTGCGGAAACCCAAACAGAAACAGGAGCTACTGGCACCGGTGAAAACAACCTGCATAGACTCATAATGTCTGCACTACTGTCCTATAGTGACCTGCCACATGAGGGGACACGCACACAAACACACACAAACACACAAACAAACACACACCTTCATCATCGTCATTAACCTGAGAACCCGCTGACCACGTCTCCTTCCATAGTGACTGCGCGGACACCGCCGTCTCGTGCGCTGCGTGTGGATTGTGTTTCTCGTGTAAACCGCGCTTCCTCCTGTGCGCCTCTAAACCAGAACTAACACCAGGACTAAAACCAGGACTAAACCAGGACTAAAGCAGGACTAAACCAGGACTAAAGCAGGACTGAACCACATCTAAACTAGGACTAAACCAGGACTGAACCAGATCTAAACTAGGACTAAACCAGGTCTAAGCTCAGAACTAAACCAGAACTAAAGACCTGGTCTAGACCTGGGTTAGTCCTGGTTTAGTCCTGATTTTAGACCTGGTTTACTCCTGATTTCAGGACTTATTAATTTAATACTAAAGCAGGACTAAACCAGGTCTAAACTCAGGACTAAGCCAGGTCTAAAATCAGGACTAAACCAGGACTAACCCAGGACTAAACCACGACTAAACCACGACTAAACCAGAACTAACCAGGTCATATAAAAAATAATTTCTCTATCAATAATATGTTTTAATATGGTGAAGGAAAGACTGATTGTCAGGTTTAAGCCCACCTAAACATTATAAAAGTAAGAAGAAAGACAAGAGATTAATATCGTTTTCTCATGAGGAGGGCGAACAGAGAGTGCATTTACCGTTACAATCTCTACCCGCTCTGAATGCACTCCCTGTGTCTCCTCTTTTTATTGTCATAAGGGAGTCCCTAGTTACAATGGGTGTTTCTCTAAGGGGGGTTGAAAACAGCAAAAAACAGTAGAAACATCAGACATGATTTCATTTAGCAAATATGTATATTCAGCAGCAGGTGGCCGATAAGGTGTAGCATCATTATTGTAGCATCTTTGTTGTAGCATCTTTAGGAACAGCACGTCCCCTCCAGCACGTCCTTGAGAGCTGCCCTCTTTCCCAGAAAAGAGCTGACTAAGTCATTGTTTTAGCGGTGTGCAGAGTGGGTGACAAGTCACTGCATAGTTACAAGCACAAACATTATTCACACAAAAAACAATACATAGAAAATATGGGATAACATAAACAATTATTCTAACATTTCCCTCCTGTTTATCACATATTTGCTATGGCAGAATCAATTCATAACTACTTCTTTCGATTTTCAGTTATGATTTCATAATTTAAGCAATTGTACATTTACACTCGGAGGTAATGCTATTTAAGAGTCTGCTTTTTTCTCATGTCTAAATAGGATTGAGAGGTCCACAGAGGAGTCATCAATGTCTGAATCATCACCAGCCAACAAATGTGCCTGCATTGCCTTATCTTCGGGATGTGGGGCAATTGCAGTGGTGATTAAACGATTAATTAATTCTCTAATACAGGGTATGCAACAACAACCACACAATGTTAAAACGGCTGCAAAGACGGCTATAGAGATCAGCGCAGAGGAGACAATGGATTTGTATTTCCCAAATACATCCATCCAGTCATCCCACATAGACTGGTCAATGCCAGACTGCTCTTTAAGGCGCTTGTTGAAGGTTCGGAGACCCTCTATTGCTTTAGTCAAGCTACCATCAGACGCAGTATTGTTAGGGATGAAGGTGCAGCAGGTATCCCCAAAAATCGCGCACACCGATCCTGTTTCAGCCAGGAGCATATCTAATGCGATGCGATTTTGGAACGCCATCAGCGAAGTTGCTGCCAATTGCTCATGCACTGCCTCAAATCCAGCCTTGGTGAAATTGCCTAGTTTTTGAACATTGTAATGGATGTAGTTGATTCTATCTACATTTTTATTTGGAGTTACTGGAAATATAGCGGACAAGATTGGGAAACTTTCGAAGCCTGCGGCGACTTGATCTGCTAACTTGTATTCATTGGGAACTCCTCTGGGGACTCCTATAGCATCAATATAGGTTGGGTCAGAATCTCCTTTCCATGAGGAGGATCTTTTAGTCCTATACCAGTCTTTAGGTAAGATATTAGACATTCCATATAATAAATCTTCAGCAGAGAGGAGATGTATGGTTGTGGGCAGCAGCAGGGACACTAAAGCACAGTGTCCAATCACATCTTTGGGCAATCTATCATAAAGTTTGTTTTGGCCACACCACCACCATACATCGCCCCGTGACACTGGCTGGAAGTGGTCACCGACCTCAAATACTTCAGTACACCAAGATGCTGTCAAATTGTCTAGAAGTACCCCACTTCCAGTCATGTGTATACAAGAATAGTTAACTTTAGCAACATTTTTATTAAAAATTGGTTTTTCCTTCTCAAAGGGTGTTATTGGATATATTGAGTCCCAATAGGAGCAATTTTGCCACGGGTTTGTATTATTCATAACATTCACTAAACATGTTGAATGCATGGCTGCAGGTACTACATTAAGTATAGGTCTAGGACCCATACACACTATACAATCAGCTTTTACAGTGTTGGCTGCTTGCTCAGCTAAAAGTAACCAATTGTTATATGTGGCTGAGATACCGGTTGTAACATAGAACAAATCATCGGTTGTGAGTTTGTTAATCAACGCTACTTTGACTCCCCTTTCATGGGTTTGCTTATCTGTGGTTGGTTCAGTCATATTAACGCTTCTGCATACAAATACTGTGAACATTGGATCTGCGTCAGCGCTATATGCCCATAAGCGAATTGGTAGGCATGGTAATTTGGGATCTAGGTCAGGATCAGCCGCATTAATGGTCAGATTTAAGCCTGTGGAAGTTTTAGTCATTTTAAAGAGTTTACGGATTTTTGCGGCAGTTCCTTTGGAGTATTGCGACCAATTATAACCTATTTCTCCTATTAAGGAATCCCAACCAAATCCTGAGGTTGCATACCAAGAATATGCATTACCCCAACTGGAACCTCTTTGTCCACGATTGTTAACTAATGAATCAAAAGGTATAATAAGTGTACTAGTTTTATTTTCAGGAATACATACTGTAAGAGTTACTCTCGAAAGTCTATTTTTCTGAGTGCAATTAGTGATAGCAGTACTTGGGGAAATTAGCACAGCTCTTTTTCCCCTGTGAGAGATGTGTACTATGGGTTTGACTTGGGATGTTGTGTTGTTCGCATTGCTGGGGGCTTCCCACAGGTACCATACTAGTAGAAAGGGCCCTACAAATATTGACAATAAAATCCAGCATGTTATAGCAGCCTTAAGCCATGTCGGAGTCATTGTGTTCCTTGTATGTGATAACTTTCTTGCAGTGAGATAAATGTATCCACGTGGATCTCTCTGCTATTTTAAGTGCTGTGGGTGTGGTCAGTAGTACTTGGTAGGGTCCTTCCCACGTAGGAGAATGCCAATGTTTCTTCTTAATGCTCCGTATCAACACCCAGTCTCCTGGTTCCACTAATTCGAGTTCTACCTGGGGGACAGAGGGGTGTTGATTAACTTCTTTTTGTCTTTGTTTTTCTAATATTTTCCTCATATAATCTGCTAAATTAGCTTCTTCATCAATTTCCCATTCATTCTTAAATTGGGGTAATTTATAAGTTCTCCCAAACACTATTTCATATGGGGTTAGGCCTGTGGTACTGGTAATGTTTATGTATAATTTAACTAAGTCTAAACATTGTGTCCATGGCCTTCCTGTTTCTTCCATACATTTCTTTAGTCTATTTTTTATAGTGCCATTCATCCTCTCCACTAGTCCAGCGCTCTGAGGGTGGTAAGCACAATGGTTCTTTAAATCAATATGGAATAGCTTTCCAATGTGAGATATCAAACTGTTTACGAAATGGGTACCATTGTCACTATAAATTTTCTCTGGTATACCAAACCGTGGTATAACATCCTTGCATAGTGCTTTAGCCACTGTCAGAGCGTCGGGATTTTTTGTTGGGAACAATTCTATCCATTTAGAAAATGCATCAATTATTACTAAGCAATACTTTTTTCCTTCACTTTGGTTAAGTTCTATAAAGTCCATGTGAATTATTTGAAATGGATATTGTGGTTGTGGAAACCATCCTCTTTTTGGTCTCAAATTTCCTTGTGAATTGTGCTTTGCACAGATTAGACATGCTTTACAAAAATTTTTTGAATAAGAATTGAATCCATAGGTTGTGTAGTGTTTATCTACCTGTCCTACCATCCCCCTGTTGAGACATGTGTTAAACCATGACTCAATAAAGCTGCCCACCTGTATAAATTTTTTGGAAGGATAGGTTTGTTTTGTGGTCATACATAAATTCCATCCTTTTTAATTGCACCATTTTTTATCCAGACTTGTCTTTCTTGATCAGTGCTTTGTTGTTGCATGTCTTCTAATACGTCATGTGTGACTACATTCGTTTGTTCTAGATTTAGTAGCAATTTAAATTTGGTAGCTGCTTCTTTTGCTGTTTTATCTGCAAATGCATTTCCAAGAGCTACTGTATCTTTCCCGTTTGTATGTGCTGCGCACTTACATATTGCCAACTTCTTGGGTAGTTTAACTGCATTTAATAGGTCTTTTAGTAATTGAGCATGTGTCACTTGTTTTCCAGTAGATGTCACCATTCCTCTGTTCTGCCAATACTGAGCGAACGTGTGCACTGTTGCGTAGGCATATTGGCTATCTGTGTATATTGTAACTTTTTTATCTTTCATCAGTTTGCATGCTTCTGTCAGAGCTACGAGTTCAGCAGCTTGGGCTGAGTAGTTAGACGGCAATGCTTCTGCTTTTAGAATTTCATCAATAGTTACTACTGCATAGCCTGTCTCAGTTTTACCTTTGTCATTTTTCACGATGAGCCATCTACAAATATTATTTCACTATTAGATAATGGTTGGTTTGACAAGTCTGACCTACTTTTAGTGAGTTTTTCAGCTAACTCTTGACAATCATGTTTTTCACCTTCATCTGGGAGGGGCATTAATGTAGCTGGGTTTAATATTGGTACACCGTTCCAGAGACAGGTGTGGCTGTGATAGCAACGTGGCCATGCAGGAGAGGTGGCGTGCAGGGGACAAAAATGTCATATTAGTCTGTAGCAGTAGTGCGGAGACAGCATGGGGAACCTTCAAAATCAATGGGTGAAATAGCACAATTCCTGCACTTGATTCTACTGCCATGGACGCTGCTATGACAGCTCGCACACAGTGCGGTAATGCACAGGCTACACTGTCCAATTTGGATGAGAAATAAGCTATAGGTTTGAGCCGATCTCCATATCTTTGAGTTAATACGGACGTCATAAACTGTCTTTTGTAATCTACCATTTGGATAAAGTCTTTACTATAGTCTGGTAAGGCTAAAACCGTGCTGGACACTAATGTTTGTTTCAACACGCAAAACGCTTTTTCTGCTTCTTCAGTCCATATCAGTTGTGCAGTCATTTTTATTTGCTCATTATAGATCAACTTCTGCAGTGGATTGGTAATTTCTGCATAGTTTGGGATCCATTGTCTACAATAGTTGGTGAGGCCTAAGAATGACATCATTTTTTTTTTTGTCGTCGGTTTGGGTGCAGATAAAATAGCTATTTTTCTGCTTTCTGCAATTGTTACTTCCGCCTGCACTTAGATTATGTCCTAGGTATTTTACTTCAAGCTTGCATAATTGGACTTTATTTTTGCTAACCTTGTGACCATTTTCTGCCAGATGTTTCAATAAAGCTAACGTGTCTTTTTTACAAGTGTCTTCATCTGGGGCTGCTATGAGGACATCATCTACATATAGTAGGATCTGACTTCCTCCCGGAGGGGAGAATTTGGACATGTTTGCAGACATTACTTGTGAATATATTGTTGGACTTTCACAATAGCCCTGAGGCAATCTAGTGAAGGTATATCTTTTCCCTTCAAAGGTGAATGCAAACCAGAATTGGCTGTCTTTATCAATTGGTACGGAAAAGAATGCGTTACTTATATCAATTACAGTGAAAAACTTTTGCATCTGGTCTCAGTGAATTTAATAGTGAGTGTGCGGATCTGGTACACAAGGTGCTCGCTGTATTACTGCGCTATTGACTGCTTGCAGGTCTTGGACCATGCGCCATCCTACGGATGGTGCCTTGTTTCTTTACTGGAAATATGGGCGTATTGCACGGTGAGTCATTGCACTCTACAATAATTCCAGCTTGTATAAGGTCTTTAATGACAGGCTTTATGCCTTCGATCGCATCTGGTTTTAACGGGTATTGTCGGACACATGGTCTATATTCTGATTTTGGTCCGTATAATAACTGGTAAGGCTCCTTTTATTAACCCTACGTCAGAAGGTCCGGTAGACCACACTGTCTGAGGTACTTCAGATAAGAAGTCCTCATCTTCCTGTGTCAAAAGTATTCGTCATGGCTGCTGGTCAAAAGGTTTCAGATTAGCCTGTCCAGTCATCCTAGTTGTCCAGAATAATGAGCATTTTGTTAGACCAGTCTCTGCGCTTGCCCAGGTATTTATTCCAGTCACTACCCAATCTCTGGCATTTTGTCCTCTATGCACCATTCTACCTAGATCTTTCCATTCCCATTCTATAGGCTTGTAGAGTGAGATATGTGGAGGCAGGTGATTTCTATACATTTCAGTCTTTTGTGTGTTGATCCCAGGGGAGTATTACACTAGCTGCACTGGCACTGTTTGCATCACTATAGATGTAGTCTATTGTGACTTGTACTGGAGAGAGTTTGTGCAATTTGGCTAGGTAGTCCTCATCTGGACCAGGACTTTTCTTAAACCAGGTAGTTAACATGCAGATTACCCTTTGGCATCCTGTCCTGCTCTGTGTAAATGGCTTTTCTGCCTACATCTAAAAGTGAGGCAGCTATCTTTGTTGGATCATCCTCAGGCAAGCTCAGAGAGTAGTAATAGCCCTTGAGCATCATCATTTTCTGCCAATCCACTGTGTGTTTTAAACACTTTTGTCATTCTAATTTTAAAATCCTCAAACTTTTCATCATCTCTCTGTTTGGTTCTGGATATTTCACCATAATTAGCCTTTTTCTTGTACCTAGTTTTTGTTCTTTCTGCTAGGGCCTGTATCCTGGTTGTCAGGTCGTGAGCGTCATGTTTTAGGGCATTTCCATCAGGCCCTGAGGGATTCCAATCTCCTCTCACATGGCTCCAATTTGAGCCCAGCGCAGCCATCCAGGCCTGCTGCGTCTCATGGCCATTTAGTTTATAGGAGTCTCGAAGAGCCTCCATTTCAGCACAAAACTGATCTACATCTTCATTATAGGGTGTGATGCCTTCTACGGCTTTCTTCACATCCTCTGCTGTCCAAGTTCTGTACACCAGGATGGTATCACCCTGACCTTCAACACCTGCTCTAGGGTTGGCTACAGCAATCATAGGAAAAGCGTCTGTCTCTAGATCTTTTTTAAATGGATTGTATGGCAATGTTGGGACCTCTGGGGCAGAGGCAGAGGGTATTCTCTCCTCTAGACCTCCTCCTAGTAATTTAGACCACTGATATTGTTTTTCTGAAGTACTACGAGTGGAGGGACCTGCCTGCAATGTTTTGAGTGGATCTAGGTCTGGGTACATTGTTCCTTGAGTTTTGTGACCCTCTGCGACGTAAGGAGGTGGACGGTCTACGGCTGGGGTTGATTCATTATCACCATTGTCTGTCAATACTTCCTCTAACACTTGTCGTACAGGTTGCTGCTGTGGACGTCTCCTAACAGCTACTGTTTCGTCATCCTCTCTTTTTTGAAAACATTTCATTTTTATTTGTAACTTCTCTACTTTCCTGTTTCCTTTTCTGACGATCCTCTCTAAGTTTAGCTGTTTCTAACCAGTTTTCCAATTCACTAATGCCGTTTTTGCGCATTTTTCTTTCATTATTTTTAGTTTTTTCTTTTATTTGTTCGCGCAACTTCTCGAGTTCTTGCACATTTAATCTTCCCTTAAAATTGTATTTTGTTATCCATTTCTCTAGATACTTGACATTGTTTTTGTCTTTAACTTCCATTATCTTTGTAGTCTTTACATATTAACCTATCTATAGAATCTCCCTGTTGACTGGTTATTTCCCATTTTGAAACAATTTGGACCAGTTTTATCACTCCTAGGGAGGGCTCTAAAAACTGGTTTAAATGTTGATTGAGATAGTGATTAAATTATCTCTGTGGTATTTCTCACTTCAACCCGTCAAGGTGGAGAAATCTTGTCTTTACATCCACAAAGACTCACTATTTCCTTTCTCAATCGATTGGTATGAGGACAATAACCTAGTGGTTATTATCTTCCATTCACACGACCATTCACACTCAAAGACTTTTCTCAATTGTTTTTTGCTTTGCGGAATTTTAACACAAAGAGGACTCCGCCGTCCTGTATTTACGGAATTTTACTCCCTAGCCTGTTAACTCACATCTAGTAGTTGGACTCCGCCGTCCTTTAGTTTTACCTATTAGAGCCTAGGATTGATAGGGTTTTTCTACGCGCAATGACCCTCAGTCACTCGCTTTTTAACAAAAGTCCTACTCACTGTCTGTTGACTTTCTTCCTCGGACTTCCGTCAACCGTCAGACTCCAACCGACGAGAAAGACAACCAGCCCGGAAAGGGTCTCAAGAACTCGCTGTCGAGTCCGCCGTGGCCACGGTCTTTCTGGATTCTTAACGTCCGCTGGAGTCCTCAGGTGTGTTGGAATCCGGCTCGAAAGGACCAAGTTAATGTCAGGTTTAAGCCCACCTAAACATTGTAAAAGTAAGAAGAAAGACAAGAGATTAATATCGTTTTCTCATGAGGAGGGCGGACAGAGAGTGCATTTACCGTTACGATCTCTACCCGCTCTGAATGCACTCCCTGTGTCTCCTCTTTTTATTGTCATAAGGGAGTCCCTAGTTA
Organism: Boleophthalmus pectinirostris; assembly: GCF_026225935.1. Lineage (NCBI taxonomy): Eukaryota > Metazoa > Chordata > Actinopteri > Gobiiformes > Gobiidae > Boleophthalmus > Boleophthalmus pectinirostris. The sequence goes on along the minus strand of NW_026571190.1, from coordinate 15,394,974 downwards.
CAATGGGTGTTTCTCTAAGGGGGGGGTTGAAAACAGCAAAAAACAGTAGAAACATCAGACATGATTTCATTTAGCAAATATGTATATTCAGCAGCAGGTGGCCGATAAGGTGTAGCATCATTATTGTAGCATCTTTGTTGTAGCATCTTTAGGAACAGCACGTCCCCTCCAGCACGTCCTTGAGAGCTGCCCTCTTTCCCAGAAAAGAGTTGACTAAATCATTGTTTTAGCGGTGTGCAGAGTGGGTGACAAGTCATTGCATAGTTACAAGCACAAACATTATTCACACAAAAAACAATACATAATATGGGATAACATAAACAATTATTCTAACACTGATCTTGTTACTGTCTTTTAACAGACAAAACCTCTTATATTAAGATATCGTGGTCTTTGTTTCTCTACAGCAAACAGTTGCTTATTCATGGAGACTTGGGCTCAGACAATTTGAAGACAACAAACAAGAATTTTCAGGATGTAGTTGCTACATTCATGTCATTTACAAAAAACATGACAATATCAAGTAATCCAAAGTAATCAGATTACGTTACTCATTTTAAGTAATTTAATGGATTACGTTACAAACTACATTTTTGGGTGTGTAATCTGTAATCTGTAGGGGATTACATTTTAAAAGTAACCTTTCCAACACTGTATATGACTAATGTGTTATTATGAGGTACCCAGAGATTCATTTGATATCTTTAAATTAAAGTATTTTTCCATAAAAAAAAAAGAAAAAAGAAAAGGCTGCATGTATAAAAATCCCATACATGAAACAACTGCTGTAGCCTTGTTCTGTATTTTTGTTTGAACACTTCCCAACTTTTAAACAAGATTCTGTCTCCTTGAAGCATCTCGAGTCAGAGGAAGTCGGGTGGAAAGTGACTGAAGTTGTTTTTGTGCAGTCTTAGTCACCGGTGTCATCTCTCCCACAGAAGGAACCTGGCAGCCATGTTGTCACGAGCCAGCCATGTGAACTCCTCTCTCTTTTATTCCATTACTTTTCCCTGGTTCTTATCAGGCCCCAGAGCAGCTTGCCTCTTGTGCTTTATGATAGGTGCCCAGCTGCTGCCCACTCAAGGTACTTTCTCCACTTCACAACAGTATCTTGCATCAATTATTCACCAGTCCTGAAATAAAGTAGTTTGAAGCTTCTACTGTATCTCTTCAGGAGCAAAGAGAGAATTCAGAATCAAAGAGGAAGTTCACAACGTGGTGATGATTGGGGTACAATAAAAAGTGTGGGGTTGGTTTAGTCGCAGGAAGAGCAGTTTTAGAACAGATCAGATACTAGATATAGAGGATTCTGATTCATGTGGCGCTTTGTATCACATTCACAAATTAATTATGTATTTCCTCTGTGATAGCGAAGTAAAAGGTACTGGTGGATGGCAGGCTTTGTACAACCATACAATTATGGTAAAACATCTTTTTTCGTTTAGCTCACTGACTTCTGCTTCGTTATAAGAATTTCAGAACTGTTGGTACTTACTGTTGTGTGCAGCACCAGATGATACTTTAAATCTGTATCCAAAAAAGAGAGGAACTACAATCTTTTGTGGGCAATGTAAAAAAAAATAAAATAAATAAAAAAATACTCACTTTAAATTATTTAAAATAATTTATTGTTTGTGCTTTAATAAAAATGAAGAAAAATAAGCAGTGATATGATATAATATTTGGTTTATTTAGCAAGGACAGTGTATATTAATCAACATTTTGTGTACCAGAATTGGCCAGACAGGCAATTTTTCATCTTTTTGTAAAAAATAATTAAGTAAATGTACACATTGTAGTATTATAAAAGAAAATTTGCTGAGCCAGTTATTGAAAGGAAATGGTGCTTACATCAGATAAATCACTGGTACTTTTCCAACATGCTGCTGCTCATCTAAAAACTAAAATTTTGTCTTCTTTTATACATTAACTTCTTGGGCTCTTCTTAAGGACGATACAATGGGAGATGACATGTTTCAGCTGTCACTGGTGTTGGTGGTGATGTGTTTTATATCAGCTGTTGTTTCTTCTGTGGGCGTGGTCAGACTGACAGACCTGGTAGGTCGCTCAGCCTGACCACGCCCCCTGTTCCCCCGATGTGTGAAAGGAGGAACACTCTGGATGCAGCTTCATACAGAAAAGTAACAAGTGATATACCACACATCACCAGCTTTAAAACAAACTCAAGAAGTTAAAACTGGTATGCTATTTTTAGACATATTTTCACTTTGTTAAACCTGAACTTCTTTGCCTCTGGAGACTCCCTTTGCCTAGAGAATTCTATTCAGTGTTAATCTCATTCAAAATTTTAAATTCACCAATTCCCCTGAAAAATAATAATAATAATAATTTTAAAAAAGGTAGCTAAAAACCTAGGTAGCTAAAATACAAAATGAATCTCCTCTGCTAAAACCTTGTTCCTATCAGACATTACCGACCACACAAATACAAGTGCATCTATTATACGTAATATTAATCCATCTTGATCAATAGTTGCACAGGCCCTGCTTCTCTTGTGCCTCAGGAACACTGAACAGTCCCTGGCCCTCCTGATGTGAATCTCGACAGGCAGTACATGTGTATGCGTCACCACTAACACTCAACTGATAAAATATTGAGCAGGGACCTGTGGCTTCTTGTATTTATTCTGAATGTACCTCCAGTGTGCAGACCTGTATTGGAAGTGACTCTGCAACTTTATAAGGTAGAAATGGTCTTTGGAGATTTGGGGCTAGTAAGCTATCTAAAATGTTTAAGTTTTCACTGAATTTAATTAAATGTATCTTCACATTTCATCTAGACACGACATGATTTATAAACATAATCAAAATACTTTTTATTGGTTTGTTTGAATGTTCCATAACATGGCATTAAACATCTTGCATACATTTCATTAAGGATATTTTTATTGCTTAGAAATACCTAGAAATACATCACCTACTTTTCTCCCTACACCCTACTTGAATTCCCTAGACAAGTAGGTAGCAGATTAAAAGTTCCATAGTGCACCACTAACTACACAATCTGAATCATAACATAACCATTTCTGTGACGTCATGTTGTGCATTTTCCACCTGTTTTCCTTTATTGAGTACAGTGCACAGAGTACACAGCGTTTTTATGAACTACTGAATTTATGAAAATAATAATAATAATAATAATCCCTTGACCTTCACCATTTTGTTTCATATACATTTTTTTGTGAATGCATTGGTTTTAAATGGGTTTAAGTAATAACACCTCAATCAGGTCTAACATTATAATTGTAAATAAAATGAATACTTTTGCAGTGTTTTTACTTTATTGTATCAAATAATAATTAAACAGAATACCTTGTTAATCTTTAAAATAACAGATCATTCAGAACAGGTTTTTACTTGTTGTGTTCCTCTGATGAAGGTCACGAGGCTGAAAAACATCTGGGGCTCAGGTCTATTAAGACATAAACCATAACTAATAAAGGCATTTATGTAAGAGTGCCTTGTTTTTTCTCTGTTTTTCTACATTGATGGTCCCTCAGCAAAGAATACCTCTTTAACTATTTTTACAACATTTCAGCAATGCCTGAAGGTCCATGAAGTACCCCTTCTTATCCTTTGTTGAGATTTTTACTTATTCTTTTTCATTATTGCTGTAGTCTCCAGTTTTTCTGTAACTGATGTTTAATAATGTGTTAGTGCTGTGAATATGATGACAGTTCACTCTACCACAGCACTGATCATGTACTGTCCTTTTGTCCTTTTAACTGTCTTTTGTTTACTAATGCTTTGTACTTTATTAAGCCTCTAAACACACTGCACGCGTCAGCGTTATGTGCGTAACCTCGTGAAACCAGAGCCTTGTGACAATGCAAGGACGGCCACACCAGCGGCTCCAGGACGTATACACACGGCACTGGCTCTGTGTTTCTCAGTGGGAACTCTGATCAGACTTGACTGGGCATGTTTAGCCCCTTGTAACAGGTCTACAGTGAAACTAAACAGGTCAGTAGATAAGGATTTCCAAAGTAAATTTGAAAGTACATATTGTTTTTTTGAACCTGAGCTTCATCAAATGACAATGTGTAGGTGGTAATTGCACAAAATCAACAACAGATGCTTGCGTTCTCTGTATTTTGATATGTATATGCCTATGCTCGCATCAAGTGTCAAAAAATAGATTGGATTCTACTTTTTGAAATCTATAAACGCAGGTCTTGCTGCTTCATGTGTACATGCAGTGCCGGCAGTGTTGCCCTCCTCTTTCACCTTACAGTCTAACATTCTAAAAAATACATTTCCAAAATGTACACTTTTTACACTTGTAAGAGGCAATATACATGTGCAGTGTGTTCCCGGTCTTATAAGTGGACAGAGGGAGTGTGACGACACCCATAGCAGGACACCAGGATCATGTAGAGCGACACCATGTTCACTTCCTATTTGGAAGTGAACAGCTAGCAGATTAGCTCTGTCTGTTTAAATATACAGTCTATGCTAAGGCCTCTAAAAAAAACCAAACCAAAAAGTAGTACTAGCAGTAGTACTTGTAGTACTATTTAAACTTTTTTATTTGACAGTTAAAGGCACATTGTGCAACATTTCTGGTGGAGGGTCCATCACCTGCTTGTCTTCATGGAGATGTAAATACTTTGTCTAAAATGTTCCACATTAGAGAGTAAACCTGTCTATCACAAGGGTGACAACTACTTTCAGGTGCGTCCCTGTCAGACACATCCTTCTACGGGGCGTCGTGTTTGTGTGAGCCTCTGAGTGCTGCCTGCTCTCTCACTGTTGACATGCATATTCTTTTGTTTGGACAAATTCAATATTTGGACATCTTTCTCCAGAGATCTAAGATTTTTCTAAACCTCAAAGCTCTTTGTTTACTTTTTAGGGATTTGATCAGTGCAGAGAGAAAAAAGGACTAACAGATTATTATATGCTTGGATTTTGAAAGCCTACAATCACACAACTGAATGAATTTGAAAGAAACTAGTTTTGAAAATGAAATGAAAAAAAGCTGATTGCAGAGGAAGAAACACGTATTTTGCAGGTGATTCTGTGTAAAAAGTGCTGTTACTGCTGGATTCAAATTTGACGTGACATTAGACTTAGTGTCTCTACATTTGTTACACTCTGGAATGGAGATCTTTTGTTAAGTGACTATGATATAATATTTAAAGGGGCAATATGTAACTTTTCTGGTGGGTGGTCCATAGTATGACATTAAATGTATTTAGCTTACATTTATTCCATTACAGGAGTCGCTCTAATACTTTTAAAAACATTTATATGATAGGTGGAGGGGTTGTCTCTCCACAGGTCTGACCTTGATTGTTGTCAATAAGCAGAAAAGTTACAGAGTGGCCATATAAGAAAAAAACTTGTGGCTGCTGTTTGACCTCATGAAATCAAAATTGTGCTTTATTAATTTATGAGAAAAAAAAAACACCTTAAACCTCCAAATCTATAATACACTATAGTCAAAGACAGACACTTCTGATTGCTGATAGTAGATCCCTTTATTGAAGATGTTCTGGGATACGCTGGACATCAGGGAACATTGCTTGCAGGTTGGTGGACGGCGCCTCTCTTTGGTCACAGCTCAGCAGACAGTTCGTGTAAAATCCTAAACCTCTGTCTTTACAATACAAAAAGAATGACACAACACCATACTGACTTTATCTAACTTTTTTTAATTTTTGTTTGCTGACTAACACACATGGATAAACACAATAAAACTACACTAAACTTATCTCACATTTATTGTATTTTGGGGGATTTAGTCCTGGTTTAATTTTTGTCCTACTTTAGTTCTCGTTTAGTCCTGTTTAATCCTGGTTTAGTGCTGATTTCTTGGGTTTAGTCCTGGGTTAGTTCTGGTTTAGTCCTGGTTTTAGTCCTTGGTTAGTCCTTGGTTATTGAAGGTATTGCTCTGGCGATGGTTTGCCCTTTTTTTTTGTTTTGTTTACTGCCAAACACTTGGATAAAAACAATGAAATTACACTAAACGTATGTAAACATTTTTTTGTTTTTTTGGGCTTGGGGTTTAGTCCAAGTTAAATCTGGGTTTATTCCTGGTTTAGAACGGGTTTAGGAGTGGTTCAGTACTGGTTTAGCTGGGTTTAGTCCTGGGTTAGTTCTAGTTTAGTCCTGGGTTATTCTGGCTTTAGTCAGGGTTCAGTCCGGGTTAAGTCCTGGTGTAGACAAGGTTTCGTCCAGGTTTAGTTCTGTCTTGGTGCTGTTTTAGTCCAGGTTTAGTCCTAGTTAAGTCCTGATTAAATTCGACTTTAGTCCTGGTTGAGTCCTTATTTAGTCCGGGTTTAGTTCTGGTTTAGTTCTAGTTTAGTCTTGGGTTATTCTGGGTTTAGTCCTGGTTTAGTCTGGGTTTACTCCTGGTTTAGTCCAGGTTTGGTCTGTGTTTAGTCCTGGTTTAGTCCTGGATTAGTCTTGAGTTAGTCCTGGTTTTGGGGGCATTTTCAGTTTGACCCACTATTTAAAACATAGTAATAACAACACCACACCACACTAAACTTAAACTCTTTTTTTGTGTTTTAGTTTTACTCTGGCACAGTATTTACAACAGAATAATATCACACTAAATTTAAACTTTTTTTTTTTTTGTTATTTTTTTTTAGTTTGCCACACTATTTACATGCCATTATACAACAAAGGATACTTAAGTCAGAGTTGGTCTCTGACTCCCAGGTCTTCTCCTTTTCCTTCAAACAAACAAAGAAAGAATCGCTTGTTAAAAATAAAAAAAAATGCTTATGTTTTTCAGCTGGAATTGGCCTCTGTGCTTTACTTACCTTTTCCCATCTCTCCTGTTCAGCCAGCGCTCCTGCAGGTGAGCCTCCATCTGCACCACCTTAGGTCCAGGAAAGAGGGGTGCAGGCTCCACCTCCACCTGTGGGACAAAAGGGGTGGGGTTAGGGCTAGGGGTAACAGGTGATGGCTCAGGGACCTGCGGAGAAGAGGAGGTGAGCTTTGCCACTTTAGTGGAATAAGTGCACTGTGTAGAAGAGCACCGCTTCCGATCCTGATGAGCGTAACGAGGAGTCATAAAGCCAGAAAGCATTGAGTCAGGAAGAGGAATGATCTGGAGGCCCCTGGGAGCAGCCGAGGAGGGTGCAGCACGAGCAGCCGAGGAGGGAGTAAGACGAGGAGCAGCCGAGGAGGGCATAGGACAAGGAGAAGCTGAGAAGGGCGTAGGATGAGGAGCAGCCGAAGAGAGAGTAGGACGAGGAGCAGCCGAGGAAGGCATGGGACGAGGAGCAGCCGAGGAAGGCATGGGACGAGGAGCAGCTGAGGACGGGGTAGGACGAGGAGCAGCCAAGGGGGAGGCAACAGGAGCAAGAGGGCATAGGACAAGGAGCAGCCGAGTAGAACGTAGGGTGAGGAGCAGCCGAGGAGGACGCAACAGGAGCAGCCGAGGAGGGCGTAGGATGAGAAGCAGCCAAGGAGAGAGTAGGACAAGGAGCAGCAGAGGAAGGCATGGGACGAGGAGCAGCTGAGGACGGCGTAGGACGAGGAGCAGCCAAGGAGGATGCAACAGGAGTAGCCGAGGACGGGGTAGGATGAGGAGCAGCCAAGGGGGAGGCAACAGGAGCAAGAGGGTATAGAATGAGGAGCAGCTGAGGAGGATGTAGGGCGAGGAGCAGCCAAGGAGGACGTAACACGAGCAGCCGAGGATGGGGTAGGTCTAGGAGCAGCCGAGGACGGACTAGGACAACGAGCAGCCGAGGAGGACATAGGACATGGAGCAGCCGAGGAGGACGCAACAGGAGCAGCTGAGGAGGGCGTAGGATGAGGAGCAGCCGAGGAGGGCGTAGGATGAGGAGCAGCCGAGGAGGACGTAAGATGAGGAGCAGCTGAGTAGGGGATAGGATGAATCAGCCGAGGAAGACGCAACACAAGCAGCCAAGGAGGATGCAGGACGAGCAGCCGAGGAGGACGCAGGACGAGCAGCCGAGGAGGACGCAGGCCGAGGAGCAAAGAGGACCTCAGGAGGGAGGGGCTTAGCAGGAGCAGCAGAGGAGTGAGGAGGAGAAACGATGAGCTCAGCAGGAAAGAAAGGGAAGAACTTGGCAGGAGCAGGAGGAAGGGGGGTTCACAGGAGGAGCAAACTTTTGAAATCCTTGCGTTTGCCGTGGTGATCCTGTACAGAAGGTAAATACAAGTCTGTTCAGCTGTTAGTTTCACTGTAGACCTGATACAAGCGGCTAAACGCTCCCAGTCAAGTTTGATCGACTTCCCAATGACAAACACAGAGCCAGAGCTGCATGTATACGCCCAGCTGCAGCTGCTGGTGGAGCCGCCTTTGCGCTGACACGCAGCTGTGGTTTCGCGAGGCTTGCCACTGCACACGCTGATGTGTGCAGTGGAGCCTAAGTCCTTGTTTAGTCCTGGTTTAGTCCTGGTTTTAGTTTTGATTTAGTTCTGGGGGGGTCAACAAGAGCACTATGCACACTTCTACAGACAGTCCGTCTCCAACAGTGACATAACATTAGCAAAATATTCCTCTCTTCCTCATGCTTTCCATTTTTCTCCTAAACCAATATTTGAAACAACTTCTAAAATGACATCTTCTATAATGTTCTCTTTGATTTATCCCCAGCTCAGCTTGTGCAAAGAGCCAAAGCTATGTTCTGAAACACTGACAAATGTTAAAGCTGAAGAGTATGATTGACATCGTTGGACTGATTTCCTCTCCTCAGGCTCCATTAACTTTACACTTCATTCTGACAGACAGCGCATTAGCGAGAGGCATTAGATCCAGGGCCTTGCTCAAGGACACAACAGCAGCAGGGACGGGCGTCATTGATTTCCCCGACACACTCTATCAAGATCCCCTCCCGCCTTTTCCCACTGTGGTTTCGACATTAAAATCAACCTCCTATTGGCAGGATCTGACTTCATAAAATTTATCACACAAAAAAGTTCAAAGTCTCGCCCCCAAGCTCCCCAAATGGGCCCAGGATGTGGCTAAATAATGCATCGGCAGAGTGAGGTTACCTGAAATGCCCTGTTAAGATGGAAGTGACGTTGGACATTTGGAAAGCGTGAAAGATGGAGTGAGAAAGAGAGGGAGAAAGAAAGAGACTTGTGTGACAGAGAAATAGAGAGCTAGAAAGAGAAAGGCAAAGAGCGAGAAAGATAGTGAGAGACACGTGAGAGAGAGAAAGCGAGAGGGATGAGCGAAGCTAGAAGTGTGAAGATGGATCTCTGTACAGTTGATTGAAGTAAGGTTGGACAAGAAAGAGACAGAGTGAGAGTGAGAAGAGAAAGAGAGACAGAGAGAAAGAGGTGAAGAGTGAGAGAGAGAGAGAAGCTATAGAGGTGGAAAGAAGGATACACGTACAGTTGATTGAAGCAAAGTTGGACATTTTGGAGAAAGAGATAGAGACTGAGTGAGAGCGAGACAGAAAGACAGAAAGACAGACTCAGAGAGGGAGGTGAAGTGACTGAAGGAGAGACACACAGAGTGAGAGAGAGAGAAAGAGAGGGATAAAAGAAGCTGGAGGTGTGAAGAAGGATATCCGAACGGTTGATTGAAGCAAAGTTGGACATTTCCTAAAAAGAGATAGAGACGGAGTGAGAGTGAGACAGAAAGAGAGACAGAGAGGGAGGTGAAGTGTGTGTGCGTGTGTGTGAGAGAGAGACAGAGAGAGAGAGAGAGAGGGATGAAAGAAGGGGAGAAAGAGAGAGAGACAGAGTGAGAGAGGTGTAAAGATGGATATCCGTACAATTGATAGAAGCAAGGTTGGACATTTGAGAGAGAGAGAGAGAGAGAGAGAGAGGTGAAGTGAGAGAAAGAGAGAGAGACAGAGTGAGAGAGGGGAAGAGAGAGAGAGAAGTGTGAAGATGGATATCAGTATGGTGTGATGGGAGAAAGAGCAGTGTGACAGGGACAGGTAAACTACCAGAGCTGCATCTCTGCATTGAAAAAAAAAAGCACCCATTGATAAACAGAGAGTGGACTTAGTTTGATCAAAAAGAAAATAAAATTAAAAATAATAATAATAATAATAATTGTAAAAAAAAAGAATGACTTTACTCCATGTACAATATAACAATCAGTCCATCCATCATAAACTTGTTCTCTCTTTTTTGGTCTTAACACTGAAAGTAGAGTTTCAGTCTGTTTTAAAGTTACGTTGGTGTACACATGATGACCACACTATGACCTAATCAAAGTACTTTATACCATTACTTCCCAAAGACTGGGTCGCGTCTCCTCAGGTGGGTCACAGGAGATTTTTTGGGCCGCCTTGTCACAATCTGCATGTAGGTCTTGACTATTTTGTTCCAGTATTTCTGGTTCAATTGAATGTTGAAAAAAACAAACAAATGGGCTACATTTAATGTTCAAATAGGCGACTTATGGATCCTTTTCTTGCTGGTTCAGTTATTGTTTTGCATTGTTTAAAACTTGAGTGATACTAATTGTTCAGAGAAACACGATCACTCAGTCAACAATAAACTATTCTCATTAATGTTCAATAATCCACCTTTATTTTGTGATTTACAAATAATGTCTTTTGACTTGGGTCGATAGAAGTACTCAGCTTGATACTTTTTGTTTACATTATCTGCCTTATTTCCCCATATGAATTCTTACACTTTTTGGCTTGTGTGTGCGTGTGTGTGTGTGTAGTGTGTGTGTGTGTGTGTGTGAGTGTGTGTGCATATGTGGCCCATCTTTAATTCTCTAGAGAGTTAACCCCAGGTAGACAGCTTTTTGTTCTCCTCACCATTCAGCACTATTTCCTCTTTCAGTGCGTGCGTTTCCCCCGAGAACAAGTGACTAGCAAATAATTTCAAAGTGGAGGAGATAAAATGTGCCTATGGGTGCATTCTTTCTCAAGGGTAGCCACGGTAAAGTAATTTGCTCAAAGTAATTTGCATCGTTAATTAGCATTAGCTTTACACACTGGTGTCTGTGACTATTTATTTTTTTTTTTTTTCTTTTGTTTTACATAATCAGAATGCATCGCTTCTGCCATTTTGTAATTATGACTGTGTTCAGTGTACAGAAAAAGAAAAACATACACTACCAGTCAAAAGTTTTAGAGCACCTTAATTTTTCTGGTTATTGTAGTTCAAGTCGTGCAAGTCCAGTGAAGAGCTTGGAATAGTACAAAGGTAAGTACTAGTTAGTAGTAACAGGCAGAGGTTAAAAAATATATAAAAGATTACAAAACACAAGTCCAAGCTCTGCCAATCTACCTCAGGAAAAAATAACAACATTGTAAGCTTGAAAACATGGAGTGGGCAGCACAGTCTCCAGACTTAAACCCAATGAGCTGGTTTTGGGATGAACTGGGTAGAAGAGTGAAAGCCAAGCAAACCTACAAGTGCCACACATTTATGGGAACTTCTGCAACAGACTTGGGAAGAATTTTTTGATGAATGTTTTATTTGTATTGTAAAAAAATGAGCCACGAGTGTGTTCAGCTGTTATATCTGCCAAAGGTGGACACTTTCATGATTCAAAAGTTTAGAATACGTTTTGGTCAACAGTAGGGTTGGGCGGTAATACAGTATTATAGTATCCCGCGGTATCAAAAAGTAACAATGGTATCAGTTTCATTACTGCAATTAAAAAAAAACAAAAAAAAAACTGCAGCACATAAGGACCTAATATAATATCATAATTTATTGATGCCTAAATTTGTTTGCTCAGCACAAATGAATGTGTGGTTGTATTTTCAATTTAATGCTATCTTGATCTAAAACTAATAGTGTCTATAATGTTTCTTTTAACTGTGTGGGGAGATGACGTTCAATTAGTTTTGTTCTGTTGTCACATGATGCTCATAAGGGAGACCAAGACAAGACGGCATGTCAGGCCTCAAACGAGTTGGTCCCCCCAAATATATTTGGACTTCTGCAATTTGGCAGCATTTTGGCTTCAGGCTCACATTTGTTTGCGTTTTACTGAAACAAAACCTAAAACCACATGACTCATTTGCATAAACTGTAAAAAGCTGATAAAAACTGCTTTTTCCTTGTGTGCTTATGCGGTTCAGCTTCTGTCAGACTAAAGGACACGACTCAGTGAATTATTTGAGTTCTTTCTGTGACAGAGGATGTGCGGCTGATTTTGTGATTTTAGTGGTGTGGCTTCGTAGCTTATCAAAGTAGTACTAAAACATTTTAGTAATATAGTAATACCGTATACCTCGGTAAAATCCTGAGAAGGTTTAACGGTATAAAAATTTGGATACTGCCCAGCCCTAGTCAACACTAAACAGTAAACAATAAAAAACTGGAAAAAGTGTGGTGTTCTAAAACTTTTGACCGGTAGTGTATATCTAAAGACTAATTATACATTTGCTTCTGTTCAGACCTTGAAGAGAATAGGTGAGAAGGGGTTAAGGATCTTACCCAAGGACACAACAACAGCACCATCTGACCACTCAATGATTTTTATGTCAAGAGCAGGAATTGAACCTTCTACCAACTACCAATTGAGCTACTATTACCGGTATGTTAGAGTTTAATAATAACTACCCACAGGAAATTGTGTAACTTTTTGGTGGAAGGTCTGCCAAATACTTTTCTCCACTGAGGTGTTATTGCTTTGTCTGGAATGTTTCACAGTATGGTATTAAACCTTTCTATCTTCATGGACCAAACCAGAACAAGATATAGGTCAGATCTGTGGAGAGGCAAGCCTGCTCATAACAAGAATGCCTTTTTTTAGGTATTTTTGAGCCGTAAAATCAATACAATACAATACAATTCAGTACAATTCAATGCATTTAATTCAATAAATGTAACAAAGAGCTGTTTAATGTCTATGTTTAAGTACTGTGGAACATTCCAGAGCTTTGACATATCCATAAAAACAAAGTTATACAGTGCACCTTTAATCTGTTCAGTTGTAGAGCTTGAAAAATGCTAGCCTGATTCATTAGTCGGTTTCACTTTGTGGAAACTGTCTGACCTAACAACGTTAAAATTCGTTCACTCAATGGTAGGCGGGTACTTTTTTATTTAACCAACCCCTGCTATTTGGTTGTGACATATGTAATGCTCCACTAAGGGGATCTTGAGCTTGCAAATTGTGGCCAACACAGAATATATATGACTTTTCGCTGATTAGCTGGTGCCCAAACTCACACTTCTAGGGTTCTTTCAAACCATCTAGTGTACTCTGATTCCTGACCTAGTCACTGGAGAGAAATGAAATTGAGCGGAGGCACTAGGTGGCACCAGCCTGGCTAGAAAAATGCTGAAAAAGTCAGGAAATACTAGATAGACATGTAAAAATAACAAAAAATAACCATGAGCGGAGGGTTGGGTGAGATTTGATTGACAGAAGTGTAGTGAATAACTTCTGCTATGATGCAAATAGTCTTGAAGCAACTATTGTAACAGCCATTCTGAATAGCTCATAAAACTGTCAAGAGTACTGGCGCATTCATTTCCAAGCGTTACACCAAACGTCTGTATTTGCACTATGTTTATAATGTAATCTTATATTCCAGTCAAAGCATCTCTTAAGTTCTTTTTGCAGTCACTTCATCAGTCCTGATCAGTCAGTGTTATTTACAGCTATAACCCGGCGGGCTGCGAGCGTAGTTTTTGTGCAGTGGGAGCGTTACAAGGAGAGATTTATCACCTGCGCTTTTCCTTGAGGAGAGCCGAGCACCTTGTAAGAGAAACACAAAGTCATTATGTTGCCAGATGTGGAGAGCAATTAGAAGCAGGCGGATTGGGAGATAAGATAACAGCGCAGAGGAACTGTGTTTGAGAAGACTACACACTGTAACAACAATATCCATCACCAACTCACTGCCCTCAAATATATGCAAATGTGCGATGTCTGAATATTAAGTTGGAGCTGCTACTGGTGGGTCTTGAGTGGGACGGTTGACATAGCTATAAAGATTAAGATAAAAGTCACACAAAATGTTGAGAAAAAAAATAAAAATACTAACATAAATCTTTTATCTTCGTTCAGTAAAGATTGGCAATTCCAGGGCTGAAATCATCCAAATAATTCTATGGAAGATGTGTGCATGTTACGATCCCCAGGCCTTCACTTTTGACTTGTTTTGTGTGCTTTAATTCTTTTGCTGGCTGTCCTGGATCCTGCTGTGGGAGCCCTGGTCCTTGATTGGTGGGGAACATCTACACCTGCCCAATCCCTCTATTTAAGGAGACTGCCAGCGCCTATTCGGGGTTGCTCGCCTTAGTGGTCAGTCTGCCATTTTGTGTTTGTGTCTGTTCTTTTGTGTCAGTCACTTGTTTTGTACTGGTCTGTGTCTGACTTTGTTTGCTTTGTTGAGACACTAGTTTACTTCTTTTTTGTGCCACTCGATTCTGTTTGTGGGTTTATATGGTCCACCTTTTATTGTCATGTGGTAATACAGGAAGTGCTCTACTGTGTTTTTAAACTAATTTCAGCTCTGGACTTGCCAATCTCTACTAAACAAAAGGTAAGAGGTAGCTGTTAACTTGAAAACTATCGCTTCATCACATGACGATACAGGTATGTTTTTGATGCAGTAACAACATTATAACATGGCTTAAAGCTCACATGGGTCTATTTTGCACAATATAGGACCTTTAAACTCAGGGATCATGCCCTTGTGGTGGCTGGTGGTCATTGGAGAGGTGTACCTGGTTTGTTGTGGTTTATGTGGTTTTACTTTTACTTTGTGTTTTAGTTTTGTGTGTCCCTCAGTTTAACCACTCATTTTTGTGTAAGCCCGCTTGACCCATGTTTTGGTACAAAACTCATATGTTAATCCTGTTTTGTTTCTTAGTTTAATTATGTTCTGTGTATATTTAATCTGTTTTGTAAATTTATCTTTTACATTCCTGTTAATTAAACATTATTTAATTTATTCCATTTTGGTTCTTTTGTTACTTCCCCTGTCCTTAGCAGAGCCGGGTCATAACAATGCAGTTTAAAAACACAGTGGAGCACTTCCTGTATTACCACATGACGTCACAAGGTGGAACAGGATGTTTTCTGTCTGAATATACAGGGTTTGTGTGTTAAACATTTGTGAATGAAATAAAAAAAAAACAAACAGTATCTATTTATGCTTTTGATGAGGAAACAATATTATAACACAAATCAGAAAATAGTGTAATATGGGCCTTTAAAAGCCACAATAAAGTACACTAGCTTTCTTTATACTCCTATGTGTAGCCCTGTGAATTTTGTTCTTTTATCTGGGCTGGCTCTCGCTGAAAGTGATCAGGAAAAGGCAAAACTTTCACACGAATGTTTGAAGCTGGCTGGGCGTATCATCACAACAGCGGAACAAGCCGAGAAATCCAACTTTTGTTAAAATCAGTTGAGAGAGAAGCACAAACATCCTTTCCTGTCCACAGACGCACAAAGCACTTCCCTCTGCTTGTTTTTGTTTTGTTTGTTCCATATTTGGGCAAAATTGTACGTTAGCCGCCATCACCATTTGTTTTGTTTCATTTGGGCACTTCACCTTTGGCTTCTGCCCAAACCACAGGACTGCTCTGTGATTAGTCTGAACCACTGGTGGCCCGCGCCCATTCGGAACAGTGGGAGCTCAGCCAGAACAAATAGCATGAGAATTAATTTTGCTGGACAGATTAAAAGTCCTATATTACACAAAATTGACTCTTGTGAGCTTTTAGCCATGTTAGAATGTTATTACCTCATCAAGAGCATACCTGGAGTTGGGTTTTATTTCATTCACGCATGTTTGAATAATTGGTTTATTCATCTCATTTCCAGTGCTCAAAATGCTTTGTTCCGTTTTGTGATGTCATGAAGTGGTAATTTTTAAATTAACAGCTACTTTTTACTTTTTGTTGCGTAGAGATTTGTAATTCCAGGGCTGAAATTATGTAAATGATTCTAGTGAAGTGTATGGAGTTTAAAATCACAGTGGAGCACTTCCTATATAACCATAACAAGGTGGTAGTTTTCAGTTTGAGAAGAAGAAGAACACAGAATAAATATGCTGGGTTTGTGTGTTAAATACCATATTTTCTGGACTATAAGTAACACTTTTTTTCATGGTTTGGGTGGTCCTGTGACTTATATATTAAAATGTCCACTCTGACAGCAGTGAGAGGGCGCTCTAGGCTTATGTGCCAGTATCTGCTGCTCCTATTACTCCAGTACCACTGTCACTTCACCCTCTACTGTGCATGTCTCCTGCAGAAAGAGCCTCTGTCCTAATGCGAGTAGTGGAAATATGCAGCAGAAAGCGGTAATCGAGCAGCAGAAAGAAAATTTGGAGTGAGTGAGAAACTTGTGAGGAACTGGTGAAAGGCCGAGATGGAGAACACAGATTCACAGGAACTGGGAGGGTGTGGCAAGCAATTGTCATGGAAGTCATTGGATTGATCGACAAAGCCTGGACTTTAGTGAGAACTGAAACCATCCTGTCGGGATTCAGAAAGGCCGGAATAATTCTAACTGAAACTGATACTGAGTCTGACGACAGCTTCACAGAAGAGGAAGCGGCATTCCGTTTATCTCCAGAGATCGCCAGTTTCCTCAGGAGTGACACTGAGAATGAAGAATTCAATGAATTTAGTGATTTGGAGTGAGATCAAGAGGTTGATAAACTTGTTCTGTTATGCTGTTTATGTTGTAGTTATCTGAATAACTGCTCATATGTTGCATTAACATACCAGACGCCTATTCAGCCTGTTGTTTTCTATTCTATTGTTATTACCATAACTTACCTTTCAAGATGAAATTTCGGTTCCTGGTCTCTGATTTGATCATGTAAATTTCCCCCAAAAAGTGCAACTTATAGTCTGGTGCGACTTATAGTCCGAAAAATGCATTAATGAGTGAATAAAACAAAACACAACTCCAGGTATGTTTTATATTTTAACATTATAACATACATAGGAAAGTAGTGTAATATGGGTCTTTTAAATAAATATATATAGTATATTTTTGTAACCACTTTGTATCAGTCTTGCTGTTGCTATTGATTACTACCATTGCTTCTTCGAGCAAGACTCTTTTTTGTGTCATATTGAATAAACTGATCAATAAGAACATTTTGAGATATTAACTAAACCAACTTGAGTGATTTATGTAATTAAATGAAAAACAAACTTGCTTTGTACTCTATGACACACTAAACCAAGGGGTTTGGGCCCTGACCATGATTTCCTCTACACCCATAAATCCTCATTGAAACGATACAAGCCAGGGTCGCCAGCACTGACCTCCAGCTATTACACAGCAGCTGTTGAAATGACGTCCCCCCTCATTAAGTTTCCCATCAGCCCCGGCGCTGATAGTTCTGCTCAGAGCCGCTCACCACATTAAATAAGTAACAACCTGTAGCTGATCTCAATCAATTGGAAAACATTACGTTTGTATTCTGTGCTCTTTGTGTTCAGCTTGGTGGGCACACACTGTGAAATGAAAAACTAAATCATGTTTTATCCAGGCAGATGGGAAGGGCTTCATTGGGTGTGCTTTAACTTGTTCTTAAAATCATATTACCACAAATACACTGTGGGCCTTTTGACCATATCATGATTTTTTTTTTTTTTTTTTTTTTTTTGCATGTTTCAGCTTTAAGCATATCTGGTGGCTTGTCTTTCAGAGGGATGCAGCACTCTTGAAATTGCACAGATATTCAGCATGAACAGAACCATCCAACATTTGTTGCAAATAGTCAACAGTGTTGCAAGAAACATGTTGAGCAGCAAATTAACTGCAAGAGATTTGAAAAGAATCAAACATAAAGCTACCAGGAACCCATTATCATTCAGCACTGTCATATTCCAGAAGTGCAGCCTACCTGGAGTGTCCAGAAGTACAAGATGTTCAGAGACATGGCCAAGGTAAGGAAGACTGAAATCTGACCACCACTGAAGAAATGTAAGCTGAAATGTTTATTTGTAAATTTTGAGTTGTTTACTATTCTGACAGATTAAAATAAATAAAAGTGACAATGGAAATTGTTAATTTTTCATTTCGTTGCATAATAATTCTATGGTAGAGTCATCGTTCTGTAGGTTCCATATTAAAGGTGCACTGTGGTGTCACATTCGGGTGTCGCCATGGATGTGTTATTTCTTTGACTAGAATGTTCAAAATAAATAAATAAATAAATAAGTAAGTAAATAAAAGGTCAGATCTGTGGACAGAAGAACACACTCACAGTAAGTGGATGTTTGTTTTTCTAAGTATTTTTGAGTAGTACAAAGACATATTTTAATAAATGCAAGAGAGGTTTAGGATCATACTATGGAACATTCTAGACAAAGCAAAAAATATCTCCATGAAAACAAGTGGCAAAGTTACATAATGCTTTTTTGTAGCACTGACTGGCATTGACATAAATATAAATTTGATGAGTAAGTCCTAATGAAAAGTAGAGTTTTGATTTTAGAAATTTTACAAACCTCAAATAACATTTAAACTTAAAGCAATTTGTCAAAGTAAAAAGTCATCACATGTGCAAGAATCTTATATGTTTTTGTGTAATTTTTAAGTACCATGTATAAATTCATATAGTAAAAATATCTGTTTTGTGTTAGGAGCTTATAGGACAGAGATTGTACACAAGAGTGGTTGGTATTCCTCCTTCGCATCACCGTGGTCCATGGGGAGTTCACCTCTCTATCCCATGATACCCCTGGGTCTCCATGGAACATCTCCTCATTCACACCAGTGTAAATAATTCAATACAAATGTGAATGTGAGCATGGCTGGTCAGTAGTTCAGCTATAGAGACAACATAACATAAGGGAAACATAAGTACAAATCTAATTTTTATTATTATTATTATTTTTATTTTCCATTTAGAGAGGCTGGTGGCTCTCCCGGTTTTTGATCCGACATTGCTCCACGGACAGCGCCCACACACTCACTCAAGTATTCATTCAAGCTCTTCGGACTCAGCTCTCACCTAAGACAGTGACTCGGGTGGGTGTGCAGGTTGCATATATATCAAAATGCTGATGGTTCAAATCCTTTGCCATACTAATGTTGTGTCCTCGGGCAAGACACACTTCGCTAGTATGAAGTGTGGCAGCCCAGTTCCTCTGTCATTTTTCAGAGGGACCGCATGCCGAAATTCCACACGTGAAATCAGAAATCATTGTAGCTCAAAAACTGTATTGATCTTGGGTATAGATAAGCAAAATATTCACACATATATAGTGACAATATGATATGTTGTTTTATACTGTGTTACACGCATAAATACAGCTCAGATTCATTTCAAACCTAATTTTGGCAACAATAAAAACACTAAATAAAGCAGATGTGTGGATCTCACCTGCTGATTCTGTTGATAAGTGGTTGCTTGGTAACAGCCATCAAATAAAGCACAGGATACTGAAGTGTGATGATCAGATATCAGAGTTATTAGTCTCTGTGTGGAGCTGGACTGACAGCTTTAATCATTTTGGGCTGTATGAAGAACATTAGCTGTGTTCATAATATCCTATCATATCCTGTAAAATCTTTTGGACCAACAGTGGCAGAGTGAGTTGACTATTTATCCACTAACCAGAAGGTACTGTAGATGGTGGAAGATACATTTGAGCAGATACAGTGCCTGTGTTCTTCCCTAACTGGTTTAATTATTTTTCTTTTCATGTCAAGCAACTAACTTATTAATCAGGTTAGAAATAATCATTTGTTAAAAGTGTGAAGATCACTTTGTAACTTTTAATCTGAGTCCTCATTAAAATGCAACATCAATGCCCTCTGTACTCTCTGATGTTTCTAATTTACTTCTTCAGTGTGATTTGAGGAACCAGAAATTTTTAACTTGTACCACCTGTAGATTAGACATTTTTATTTTATGTTCTTAGAATCATTTAGTTGTTTCTTCATCTTTATCAGGCAATAAAAGTACCTGGACAATGGCAACTTCCACAATGAATTTAGATTAAGGAACTTTCCAACTCTCCCACACCAGGTACACTTCTCCAATGCTCACAGGAACATGATCCCTGAGTTTAAAGGTCCTATATTCTGCAAAATAGACCTTTGTGAGCTTGAAGCCATGTTATAATGTTGTTACCACATCAAAAACATCTGGAGTGGTGTTTTGCTTCATTCACACATGTTTGAGTAATCCTGGTTTATTAGTCTGTCTACATCTTTAAATATCGTGATGTCATGAAGCGGTAGTTTTCAAGTTAACAGTTACCTCTTACCTTTTGTTTAGTAGAGATTGGCGAGTCCAGAACTGAAATTAGTTTAAAAACACAGTGGAGCACTTCCTGTATTGCCACATGACATCACAAGGTGAAGCAGAGTATACATGATTTGTGTGTTCAACATGTGCAAATGAAACAAAACACAACTCCAGGTATGTTTTTAGTGAGGAAACAACATTGTAACATAGATCAAGATAAAGCAAAAGCATAGCAAAATAAAAGTGTCTTGCCCAGTGATATTAAAAGCAATATTCACATGTGGGAGCTAAAATCAGCCAGTGGATTTCACAGCTCTACCTACGATGTTATGCCACAAGCTTGACTTTCTTAATAAAAGTCTCTAGTTTTGAGATGCTGTGACCCATCCATCTCACACCAATCCCTCATCCAGCTCACTGAGTGTGTTTACATGTGTTTGAGTATCCTGGTTATGACAGTATTCTGGATATGCTCTCGGAGAAAACAGGTTTACAGGTTGAGGAATCAGAGTATCTTGGATAGACTGTAACTATTGTAACTATAGCACAGATATGTCAAGGAGCTATACATGTAGCAATTTTGCTAACTTAAGGCAAGATAGACGTTCAAATAAAAGGAGTTATGAACTGTGGAAAAGTACGGCAGGTCTCACAGATTCACTTTAGTTCAAGAACAAGACAGACAGCCACAGAAGTTGGCCTGGTGTTAAAAGGTGACTGTATTAAACAGCAGATAGTTTTGTTTTGTTTATAAGTATAGAGGCAACAGTAACTCAGTTGGTAAAGTGTTTCTCCACTGATCTGAAGGTTGACAGTTTGGATCCCTCTCTCGACATAAAAAAATAAAATAAAACATCATTGGCAGAGTAGTCAGATCCACTGGCCCACACATTGTAGGCACAATTCCACATCCCACAGATTAATGCTGTCATTGTGTCCTTGGGCAAGACACTTAACCAACCTAACCCCCAGTGTCTGCGTACACTGGTGTATGAGTGTGTGTATGAATGTGTGAGTGGTTCCTTGTTGTAAAGCACTTTGAGTGTCTTGAAGGTGGAAAAGCACTAGTGCCAGTGCATTTACTATTTACCTGTATTATTACTTTACAAGTAATGCTTACTTTAAAAGTTGTTGCTTAAAAGAGTTGTTTGGGGAAAGTTGCTGCTCCTACTGTATTTGTTACTTTAGTCCCCACATGCTCAGTACAGCAACAGTGTTGAGAAATCAGACATGCCACAGTAACTATCAAAAATACTCCTGTGAGAACGTTTTGTTTCTCATAACCAAGGTACTGCCTTATCAAGCATACTGAAACCAGGATACTGCATTTTCATACACACTCAAAAAACCCAATCATAACCGGGATACTCTTGTGCACGTATACACACTCACTGAAATCCTTACACTTCCTTACACTAATAGTGTTTATAATGGAATGCCTATTTGGTTCAGCTCATGCTTGTTCTATCAATAAAACAACAGCCGTTAGAAAAAGGCTATTGTATTTCACTTAACTCACCACCACTGTCCTCCTGTCCTCTAAGCGTTTTACCCACAGAACTTAATAACTCCCCAAGCAACTTAACTAATTATATTTGTACAGAGCTGAATGAACCCAAATCCCCTACAGCGGCGCGTGTCAGTCGGGGTACCACTATCAGAAAAGGTCAATTACAGAGGCGTGTCCAAGGACGCGCTCTTTCTCTATCACAGACCTTTGATTTGGATGTGAACTGAACCCACCAGAGCAGGGCCCTCTTCATCCTCCACTCGCCTCCTTTATTTACTCATCTGCTGTAAAACAATGAGGTGCTGGTAAAGACAGGTTGCTAACATGGGCTCACAGTTGGGTGGCCTTAGGGTTAGTCTTCTCATGTTGTGATCCATTTATTTATGCATTTTTTATGCTGATCAAATGTTGGATAAGGGCCATCTCATTTTGTTTATTTGTTTAAAGGTAATGATAACAACAACAACTACAACAACTACAGCAACTACAACTACAACAACAACAACAACTATAACATCAACTACTTCTGTTGAATTATTCATGTCGATTTATTATGATTATGAGTGTAATAATAATAATAATAATAATAATAATAATATAATAAGATTATTATTGATTATTATTATTATATTTATTTATTTATTTATTAAGATACTCTGTTTAAAATATATGATAATTTAACATAAAATATTTAAAGAGTGACATGGTAGCTCAAAAGAAAGGTGGGCATGTAAATCTAACTAATGTGTTCCAAAAAATACATATATTTTTAGTATCATGAAAAGTTCTGGAAATGTTCTGTGTTATAAGAAAAACAAGGAAATCCATATGAGTCAGATTTTGACACAAAATGTGGCTTTTATGATATTTTTGACAAGAAAACCAAAACTCAATATAATACAGTATAAATAAGATCTAATTGACTCCCTAATCTGTCTTGAATTACATCCACATACACAGATGCACGTTTAATCTCTTGGACAATTGTATTCCCACGCTTCTATGCGACAACTGCTACTTCAGAACTCTGCATAATTGGATTGTGGAGACAGCATTTTACGAGTGTATCTGATGTCACTGTCTTTGAGTTTGTCTGAGCTTCTGGATGTCTGTAAACAGTTGTCTTTTATCTCTCTGAAAAATAAATAGTTTTTCTTTTTTTTTTTCTTTTATGATGAGACAAAGGCTACCCTCTCTTAAAACAAATGCTCCATTGTCTGCTGCTGGAAATGTGCTTGATTTGCTTTGTGTCAATACGCTGATATAACGTAATGAGGCAGACAGTGAAGCAGTGATGACAAAATACGACTATATTTTGTAGCCTGGCAGAGATCGCAAATAAATGACTTGTGAGCTTTAAGTCATGTTAGAATGTTACCTCATGAAAAACATACCTGGAGTTGTGTTTTGTTTCATTCACACATGTTTGAGTAACGCTGTTTTATAGTCTGTCTACATCTCCAAAGCTCCAAATCCTCTGTTTCCTTGTGGTGTCATGAAGTTAACAGCTACACTTTACCTTTTATTCACTAGAAAATGGCAATTCCAGGGCTGAAATGATACAAATGATTCTAGTGAAGATGTTTGGAGTTTAAAAACACAGTGGAGCACTTCCTGTATTACCACATGAGATCGCAAGGTGGAACAGAGTTGTTGTTTTTTTTTTTTCCATTTGAGAGAA
Source organism: Boleophthalmus pectinirostris (assembly GCF_026225935.1). Lineage (NCBI taxonomy): Eukaryota > Metazoa > Chordata > Actinopteri > Gobiiformes > Gobiidae > Boleophthalmus > Boleophthalmus pectinirostris. The sequence goes on along the minus strand of NW_026571190.1, from coordinate 15,371,661 downwards.
GTACTGAGCCTGAATATGCCGAGTTTGTGTGTAAAGCATGTGTGAATGAAACAAAACACAACTCCATGTATGTTTGTGATGAGGAAACAAGATTATAACATATAGTAGATCAGAAAATAGCACATATTTAAATGGGCCCTTTAAATATAGAGATTATACCAGTGTTGTCATTCCTGACACCCAAGACCATTGCCTGCTTTCTGAAGTTATGAAATTAATACTATCGAAATGTCATGTAAATTGCCTTTGATGTAACCAGGGAAATTCAGCAAAAAGACAAACTCTGTGGCAACGATTGAAGGAGTTGTTTTGAATGTATTGTGCTTTTTCTTCCAAAAACAACAGTTAGTCAAAAAAAGGCTCCGCACCCGCCTGTTAACCCGTGATTTTATCAAAGTTAAACCCGCACCCGCCCGGACCCATTAGCATTCCACCCGTTACCCGCGCTTGTCCATGATAAATCACACACAAATCAAAAGCTTTCTAACTGAAGCGTTTATCAGAATAAGAATTGAAAAGTTATGACTTCAAGAATTACAATCACGAAATTAAACAGTTACACTTTCTTCAGTACGAATATGAATTCACAGATGTGACTTGACTGTCATCACTTCACAGACATTATTTACTGAGCATAAGAAACACTGATCGAGATGCGGGACTTTAGCGCCACACATACCACGGACTGAACCAGAACTAACCCAGGACTATCCCAGGACTGATTCCCGGGCAGTACCAGGATTAAACCAGAACTGAACCAGGACTCACTGTTGGGACAGGTCCGGAGCACTTTGTGGACACCTGCTCCACGGGCTTGGGGTTCTCTCTCTTTCTTAAGTCCGGGATTAGTTCTGCTTTAGTCCTGCTTTAGTCCTGGTTTAGTTCTGATTTAGTCCTGACCTGCCCGTGTGTAATCACTACATCCTGCATACCCGCCCGTAAAATTACAGAAAGTTAAAACCTGCTCATTTCAGCAACTATTTGCACGTACCCTCACATACCCAATGGGTACAGGCAGGATTGTATATATTTAAAAAACAACAACTAAAAAACTCAGTAGAGAAAAAACAATTCCAGGGCTAAAAGTGATTCTACTGAATGTGTATGGAGTTTAAAAACACTGTGGAGCACTTCTTGTATTACCACATGACATCAACGTGGAACAGTGTTTTCTGTTTGAGAGAACTCTTCATATTTAAGATTTGTGTATTAAATGTGTGAATGAAACACAACTTCTGGTATTTTTATTGAGGAAACAACATTATAACGGATAAGAAAATTGTGTAATATAGGCCCTTTAATGGATTTTTGGTGATCATATTTCATGAAAAAGAGATTTTTAATCTCAATGAGACTTTTTCCTGGTTAAATAAAGGTTAAATAAAATAAATAAAATAAATAGTGCATGTGAACACAACACAAACAAATCGTTTGGGTTATCTGATTATTTTTGTTTTTTAACTTTTCACTTTGTACCACCATGTAAATGTACCCACTGTTAGGTATAATTCATTTAGAACAAAGCCAAACTTCTCTCACCCCAGTTTGGTAAAAGGTCATATTTTTATATAGCGCTTTTCCACCTTCAAGGCACTCGAAGCCCTTTACATCAAGGAAGCACTCACCTATTCACAGACATTCATATACCAGTGTACCCAGTGTGACAAGATGGGTTAAGTGTCTTGCCAAAGGTCACAATGACAGTATTCACCTGTGAGAGCTGGAGTCATGTCTGACTACTCAATCAATTATGTTTGAGAGCTTCTACTGCCTCACCTCTTCAGATTTGACACATATTAGTCATGTTTGTTTTAACACAGATGGGCCAAGTGTTTTTCTGATTGGTTAATTCATCTGTCAATCACACTTTCAGAGTCCAAGATCACAGCTTATTACAGGTTATATAATTAGAGCCATGGCACAGCATCCTTATAGCATGACATGCATCAAAGAAACTATTACTATGAAGTGGACATTGCTGGCTCAAAACTAAACCAAAAATCAATTCTGAAAAGGAGTAGTTTAACTGAACTTGCAGCACGGACCTCCTCGGGCTCAGGCAGATGTTTAAATCTTTAGTTTTCGAGCGAGTCCAATAGAGGCATCTGAGAGATCTGGGAGAGTGAACAGGGATATTAGAGAATAACGATGAGAAACGTAACTTTAGGCAATAAGGGAAGAAAATGGTGTAGTCGGTGAGGTGATGCCAGCTGGCTGTAGTTTTAAAAAAGTAGGCAGTTTCGTAGATGAAATTGTAATATTGATTGGCTTGTATTATAACGGTGTTTTTGAAGTTTGCATCTAAAGGGAGGCCTGCTGCCAAAACACAGCTATAATAAGGGAAGTACAATGTCTCACAAGTTGCTATATATTGTCAACAGCTTTGAGCCACTGTTTTCGTGTTTACTGTCAGTGTTACAACCTGGCTGTTTGGGAAGCTCTTTGAAAGGGATACCTATAAGAGTTAGTGCTCAGTAAAAGCACTTTATATGATTATAATATTGGTTGTGGTGACAAGCTCACCTAAATCTGATTGATATTTGATTTCTCATGCCTCCCCATCAGGGAGACCATGGTCAGAAACAATTTAGATTATTTTGCTGTTAAAAAAGATTAAAATTTAATTATAAGACCAAAAATCTGATAATAATCAAATTTTGAGTGTGCACCACAGCCAGTGATGTAACTTTGTGAGGTACAAGTTTTAAGTGGAAAGTTGGTTTGATTCGCACTTTGCATGTGCCCATGAGCTATCAGTGGCTATAATGAATTAAGAACGATTGACATAACCTTTTAATATTGTTTTCTTGTAGCTGTTGGGAGAAAATACTCTGAAATAGACAAAGCTTGTCAACTGTAGTTAGTGGTTACAAATTTACATGTACTTTTTTGTGTGCCCAATAAACCCAACCAATAAACCATGATTATTGCTTCTGGCTTTCATCAAGGACATTGTGGGGTAGAACCTTGACTAGCCTCTCTCTTCAGTTCCAAGTGGAGCCAATGTTTTGATAGTCTTTCACTTTTGTTTTTACTGGAAACACTTCTGTTTGTGAGGTTATAGTTAGTTTTTGTTAGTGGCACATGATGGCGCTAATGAAACTTTTTGGATGTAAACCACTGCTAAACTCCATAGAAGAAGAAGGAACCAATGTTTGAATTAGTTTGTTCGCACTGGGGAGAAATAAAAAGACGGACTTCTTGGCAATCACGTGCAAAAACCTCAAAGAGGACCTGGTAAATAAAACTATCTGACCCTCCAGAAACCTGCAGAGTAGATAGTAAGCACAACATTATTTGTGTAGTTACTTACAGTTTGTAAAACTATATTACAAAAATAACTTTGTCCACAATGTGCCTTCTGTTACAGTTCAGGTTTATGTGGGTAATGTAAAAATTAAAAGTAGCCTATAGCAAATTGTATTGGTAATTCTTAAGATTAAGTAATTAATAAGAGTACTTTCTTTCTAATAACTACAAGAATGTATGTTTAAAGGTCCTATTTTACTCAAAACTGTCTTGTGTGAGCTTTAAGCCATGTTAATCTTGTTTCCTCATCAAAAACATACCTGCAGTTGTTTCATTCACACATGTTTGAGTAATACTTTATTATTAGTCTGTCTACATCCCCAAAGATCAAAATACTCCACCTTGTGATGTCATGAAGAGGTTCATTTCAAGTTAACAGCTCCTTTTACCTTTAGTTCAGTAGAGATGGGAAATTCCAGGGCTGAAATGATTCTAGTGAATGTGTATGGGGTTTACTACCACATGACATCACAAGGTGGGACAGGGTATTTTCTGTTTGAGAAAAGAACACAGCCTAAAATGGCATCATATGGACCCTTTAATGTTTTTAATTACATGCATACTTACACCTATTTTTTTTATCTCTATTTTTAGGTTTTCCATCTGCTCATCAAAGAACTAACATGAACAAAACCGATAAAAGGAAAGGAAGTTCTGTTCGTTGGTGTAAAATCTGGCTTGTGAAGACTTCCTGTAGAAAGTTCATCCTCTTCAAGGCACTGCAAAAGAAAACCTGACTGGCAGACACACACTCTTACTGCGATCCTGTCCACCACCCAAAAGGTACTCTCCACACAGTTACACGTCAAATGTCCACTGCCCAAAAACTACTCTCCACAAAGTTATATGTCAAATGCATTTACTGGTTTTGTGAAAGAAAACTTGCTTCATTAAATGCATTGTATTTTGTCATTCCATTGACATTTGACCTGGCATGAACTGGGGGATGACAAGGAAGTTATGTAACATTCAGTGGTGGAATGTAACAAAGTAAAAGTATTAAAGTACTGTGATGTGCTGTACTTAACTTTAAAGTGGATACTTTCACTTCTTTATTTGAGAGCAGGTATTTGCACTTTCTACTCCACTCCATTTTTGAACAGAACTGAAAAGTAAAAGTCATTTTTCTTATAGTTTGAGACATTCTGAAAAGGCTGAAGGTTTATCTCTGAAAAAAAAAAAACCAAAAAAACCCCAACTGTTGATTCGGTTGTTTCAACAAAATTCAAATCACTATATTTGAAGTTCTATTAGATCTCAAAATCGGTTCAAAATACTTTTTACTACTCTTATAAATACTATTTAAGTACATTTTTTAACTTGTACTTTAATACTTTTACTTGTGATCCATTTACTTTAACTTGAGTAAATTTTATTTTTTATTTTTTGCTCTGGTATCTGTAGTTTTAATTAAGCAACAAAATAAATTTTACTTAAGCAACAAAATCAAGAACAACAAAATTCTACCAGTACTCGTAACACTGAGTGATTGCAGTGTCGTGACCGGGGAAAGACGTGGCGGAAATACGTGCCGGCAAAAGGCAAAAGTGAGGACCGGGGTGTGACGACTGTAGTTCTGCGAGGATTCATGTGGTTCAGAGGGACGTAGTCAAGGCGGGGGGCAATTGTTGTCAAGGCAGCCGCTCTAACTATAAAGCGCAGCGGGAAACACTGGATTGACAGACAAATCCATCTAGAGTTATAGTAAGATAAACAGCATTATCCCAGGATATTCGATTTTCAAAGCACCAAAACATCTCTAGATAGACGAACACACAGACAGAATAGCAGAACAAACTGTTGATTGGTAAGTGATTGGTGTTCAAGACATTTTTTATTTTGATAGATGAAAAAAAGAGAATTTCAAGTGTTTGGATTTTTCACAGACCTCAAACCGTCTTTTCCTCTCTCCCTCCAGATTCCCATTTATACTGACGTGTGAAATCTGTCAAGATATTTTAGTCTTCAAAGGGGCACTTTCTTGAGATTAGGCTATGTCAAAGGGCCCAGACTTGAAAAACCAGCGACTGCGATAAAATTAACTTCAAGCATTTTTACAGAGACTCCTTCTTAAAGACATATTAACTGACACTTCTTATATATTCCATCATTACAACTTCAGACAATGACTCATTCTCAGCTATTAGCCGTCACTTAGGAGCACTGATAGTCACTGTGCATATGATAAAGTAATATAGTTGCATTATATATATATTTTTGCGACTACTAAGCAACATTTTGAAGAGTGCTCCTATGGGAAGGTCAAAAGATCACATACTAGCAGGGCCAGTTTGAAATGATACGGTATAATGTCTTTAGCTTTGCACACAGCAGGCCATAACTTCCACTGTTTCTTTGTAATAATAAATATATATCAACTGGATGGTGATTTGAAAATTCCATCGGGATTATTGGAATAATTTTCACTCCATTGGCAGGCAAACAGGACTGATAAATGATGGTGTCACAAGTAATGACAAGTTTCATCCAGTTGAATTAAAATCTTTCTCAAATATTTTAGTTTTCCCTTTCCTTTATGTTCCAGTGTGTTGGCCTGTTTTAAAGTGCGCATGGTTTTCATATTTTGTTTTGTTGTTTTCATTTTTACTTGGTTCAGTGGGAAGTGCCTGTGGTAAATAGTTATCATAATTTTGTATCATTTAAGTGGCTGTTGGTGGACAAAAACAAGTAGAAAAAGTTAAAATAGTGATAATAGAGAATAATGCTTAGGCCATCAATACCAAAATTTACATTCAAAATGATTTTATTTATTTATTTATTTTTTGTGACAGTTTAAACCTTCACATTAGGTCATATCTGCTTCTCATGTCCAACAAGTACAATAATAAATGCCACCACAAACACACACACAAATTAGCATCATCTCAAATATAATTGTTTTAACGTTGTTTTAGTGAGATGAGTCTAACCTGTCATATGTCCTTTAAGAATTGACCACAGTGTTTGGTGGTGAAAATGCAGTGGTCTGGTTGCTGAAATGATGTATTGCTCAGTGACTTCCCACCATTTTGCCTTTGACTTTTGCTGGGCCAAAGCCATCTGAGCACAGTCCCTCCATCAGGTCAGGAGCAGGTCAACAGAAGAGTAATTGTCCCTTAAAGGAGGTCAAACACTGATGCAGTGTGTGCCAGAAGTAAAGCAAAGCTTTTGGGATTCACAATACTGCTTTAAAAAATAGGACTATCAGGTTAGTAGCTCTGTATTATTTTATAACTACACTCTAGCAGTAAAGATGCAACATGTAACTTTTCTAGTGAAGGTAGTCTATGTCCATGAAGATCCTATTGCTTTGCCTAGAATGAATATCCTTTGAGACAAGGTGCAGCCACCAGGTAAGGTTACAGGTCAGATCTGTGGAGCTACATGCCTGCTGACAATATGAAGGCATGTTTATCATGGACATTTGTGAAACAGAATCCATCATTAAATGCTTCATAGATAACTGTCTCTAGTAAAACACAAAAATTGTAGGCAAATGGCAGACCCCCACCAGAAGATAACCTTTAATAAAGCAACAGATGATTGAGACTTATAACTACTTAATTAAAGGAGTAGAGTTTTAGTTTATTTAATTAATACTTCATGCTTTTTAAGGCTAATTAATATGCAGTTAATATAGAGTGTTGCAATATCGTAAGGTACTGTTTTTGATGTCGCAGTGTATGTTGGTTTGTCTATTTCAAAAACATATTGTTGAATATGACCAGCCATTATTTGTTTGTTCCTCAATTTCAATTTTATTTCAATATTTCTCTACAAATGAAAAAAAAAAAAAAAAAAAAAACAACAAAAAAACAACTACATCATAAAACTGACCCACAATCCAGAGTTACAGTGTAAAAACAAACAAAAAAAAAAGATAAAAGAAAAAGAAACAGAAAATTCATTCTTTTTTCACCTAATCTTTTATCCAAAAACTCTTTTTAGATGAGACGATTAATTAAAATTCATAGCTTGTCTCTTGAGTGTTCCCTGATGGGCAATTTGTGGGCTGTAAAAGTGATAGACAAGGACACAACAAGCCTGATTCCTAATGAATAACTGTTTGGGTACATACTCCAAAACACCCACTCCCATCAGCCCCCTCTCTCTCTGTCTCTTGTCTTCTTTCTTTCCTTCTCTTTGTCTTTCTCTTTTACTCTGTTTCTTTCAATCATTTCACGTCATCTTTATTACTTTCCCTGTCTTTTCCCTCTTTTTGTTTATTTTTTTCTTTCTTTCTGTCCCTCCTCTGTCCTCTCTCTCTGCCACTCTCTTTCTTTTCCCCTCCCTCCCTCTCTCTCCGTGAGGGCTCTGCGTTCAGTGAGGGAGGGGCTGGTACATGTGATGGACGTGTGTTTGTATTGTATGGTTTTGCACATTTTATTTTATTTTTTTAGGTGACAAGTGACTTACCATAAATATATCGTTAAAAGTCTTTCTCTCTCCCTCTCTCTTTTTCTCTCTCATTTTCTTTCTATCACCCACTTTCTCCCTTTCTGTCTCTGCCAGTTTCTCCCTCTCCCTTTCTATCTACTTCTCGTCTCTCTTTGTCTTTACCTCAATCTTTCTCTGCCTCTTTTTCGTCCTTCATCTATCTCATTCTCTCCGTATCTCATCTTTTTACCCTCTTTCTGTCTCTCTTGCTCTCTGTTCGTCTTTACCTCAGCCTCTTTCGCTCTCTCTCTTGTTCTCTGTCTCAATCTCCCTCACCAGGCTCTTGCATACACTTTCATAGCATATCTCCATCTGATCGCTCCTTGATGTGCGTGGGCCCCTCCCCTCCTCCGTATGCCTCTGGGCCCAACCTCCCCTCTCCCCCAGGACCTGTGCAACTCGCTGCCAATTCCCCCCAATCCGTCAGTGAGCGTCGTGCTCCTGCCCCAGGGACCGTGCGCTGGGGCTTGTTTTTCGTACGGAGACCAGGTTCATGCTCAGAAAATCGGCGTCACGTTAAGTTCAAGTTTTTTTTTGTTTTTTTTACATGAACTATCAGCAGTATTTACAGAAAATGTTATGGTGGGATATTGGCATGTTAGAATTTAAATCAATACATTGTTTGTAAATCGCTCTAGGGAATTCAGAGGGGGAAAAAAAATCGTCATTTAAACTTGATTGCTGGTAGGCATGAGTGAACCGTTGTGACTCATATCAATATTTATACTTCATAAATAATTGTGCAGTGTACTGTATATTTTTATTTCAGGTCACTAACAGGGAAGGTCTGTTTTTTTTTTTTTTTATAACTCAGAAAATGTGATTATTGTGCCTTAAATATATATAGTATTTTATAGTTAAATGCTTAATATGTAACATTAAAAAAGTAATTTTAACATTTTTTTCAATACAACCAAAGCCCCGAACATTTATGATGAATTTGAATTTGACACAATTAGTGATTTCTGATAATGGACATTGAAATGAAGCGGGACATACCAAGGTGTTTTAGATCGCTCCAACAGAGTGTGAATGGGCTGATGGCGGTTCTCATGAAAAGACTCAGCACCACGGACAGCGCTCTCCTCTCTCTCTTACTTAGTGCGTGTTGCCTATCTCTCCCCTCTCAGACTCTCCTCTTCCGGGCGCACATTCGGCAGCTGGCTGAGACACAGCTCCTCCTCCAGTTTGGTGGCTTTCCCGACCAAACATCCTTTGGACGTGAACTGTTTCGCTGAGGAGATCTCTTTTCTTGTTCTTTGCTTTTGAACAACTAAATCTTCTGGCGGACGACAAAAAGGCGACACTTTCTTCCGTGTTCTCACCCTGGCATCGACCTGAGCTGCCTCTTGTTCCTGACCATGGAGACTTGGGCTGACTCGTGCCCAGGCGTGCGCTTCTTTCTGGGTGTGTGGCTGGTCTTCGCCGCTCTGTGCCCGCGCGGTGCTGAGGCGGACATCACATGTGCGTCTTGCCCAACACCTATTCAACTTCGCGTGGAGGAATTACGACTGGATGCGCGCTTTGCCGAGCCCACTGAGGATCCGTGGATGCTGAGACAAATACAAGTGGAGTTTCAAGACCAAGAAGACGCAACACAGTTTCCTAACGTGAATGGAATAAAAGAGAAAAGTGAATATATGAACGTAAGTCCGAAGAAGGGTTTACGGAGAGAGAAAAGAAGCGAGTTTGCAGACTTGTCGTGGAGTGGGGGACTGGATTTTGGTGCGCCCGAGGATCGTGGTGCGTTGTTGGATGGACAAAAACAAAGCAGGTCCGACCTAAGATGGAACAGAGATGAGGGAAAAGGGAATAACCGTCAAGATGAGCCCAAACTGTCCAGCAGCACTTTCGCTTTGACCGGGGACTCTGCGCACAACCACGCTGTCGTTTACTGGTCCGGACAAAACAGCAGCGTGAGTAACTTCCCGTCACACAACGTGGCATTTCTTATGGCATTTTTATCCGATTGAAAGCTGGTTTGGAGAATTTCTGTACATGTACGATAGTGTTTGTGCGCGCTGGCGCGCAGTGCTCCATGAGCGCCACAATGCGTTTTACCATGGAAACTTTCCCTGTGCCATTACGCACGAGACTGCCACCGCTGACCTCCCCTCTTCCCGTCTCTACATTATCTGTCTACATTGATTGATTTTCTCTTATTTATAGCTGCTCTGTGGTAAAAATAAATCTGATTTATTTGAACCAATTGTAGATTATGCTTATGCATGATTCATCAATCCTTTCCTCTGATGCGCTGGCGGTTTTTCATCCAAATTAATTGATTGGGGAGAGAGGGACTCATAAATTATTACCTAGCTCGAGCCACTGCCCGCTCCTTAAAGTATGTGGATTCTGGGTGTCTCTTGGTGATTCTTCATGCTCAATCAGGTTTGGGGGGGGGTCAATAGATAAACACCTGGCCAGAATTGGAATCCATTACAAGGGAGGCTATTCATATTCTGGACGTTAAGACCACGTTTGCATTTTAAAATCAGGGACATCATTTTCAGAGTTGAGCTCTTTGCATTTCACACTGACATGCACTACCACATTCCAAAAGGGGCGTTTAATGGTTTTATGGGGCATACTCCCATCTGCAACGTACAGTCTTAACACTCCACAAGAATCCTGTTATTTGAACCTCTCAACTTAAAATAAAAGAATACTTTCTTTAAAAGTGCCAGTAAAAAAAACAAAACAAAAAAAAAACTGTTAAAAAGCATATTACTTTTTCTCAAAGTGGTTTAAATTACTGCCCTCTTACTCACTGAGTCTCGCAGAGAAATAATACAAACAGTTTTACGATCATGCCAGCTAACAGACAGCCTGTGGCTTCCTTTGTCTTTTTTGTGCATTCACCGGCTTAATTTGTCGTTGTGGCAGTTGCTTTTGCTTTATCCCGTTTGGGGAAAAACGGAAAATAATTCAAATTTCCAGTCTTCACGCCGCATGAACTTGTTTTTTAACCCGCAGTGAAGACTCTGGTGGATGGGAAGCTTTGTCTAGCTCTATGTGTGCGGAGGGAAAGAGAGAGGGCGAGGAGGTTATAGTAATGTGCCACTGCCTTTCAGCTCCGAATCTTTAATAAATATCCGAAACCACAGCGAGGCCATTATTTAAAAGTGCTGTTTTTGTTGTTGAGAGAAAACAGGACAAATGGGGTCTTGCCTGAAGAGAATCCTCCGGAGACGTGTTACTTTGTCTTCATTGAACTGTTGGCGCTGGCTGTGCTGATGAATGGAGTGGTGGGCTTGTGAGATTGAGCCTGGAGCCCTCACACTGGTGGTTAAGGTGGAGTGAGAAGAAGTGGGCGACCATTAGGAAGACGAATGGGCCGATGGATGAGCAGGTCCTCCCAGACACCTCAGTCTTAGGTTGTCACACGCCATGGCAGTCTACTCCAGTGTTACACATTATGAGCTATGTGCCGTATTACACCGGGTCATTTCCTCACAAGGTGTTTTTTGGGGGGACTGTGATTGCAGAAAACTGAAGATTTTTGAACTCTGGAACACTACATATTTTTATATTTTAGCAGTCTCGGGTCTACGCTACTGATTTCAATCCATTGATTTTGAAAAACTAAGACCATAGCGACTGACAAATTAAAACAACAATAATATTCTATTTTCTGATCTACAGTATATTAAAATGTCAAACATTTCACAAAATCACAAACATTCCTGGATGTCATGTGATAATACAGGAAGTGCTTCACTGTGTTTTTAAACTCCAAACACCTACACCATTGTTTGGCAATTCAAGGGCTGAAATGATTCAATCTCTACTGAACTAAAAGGCAGCTGTTAACTTGAAAAGTACCACTTCATGACGTCACAGAGTGGGTCAGAGCATTTTGAGCTTTTGAGATGTAGACAGACTGATAATAAAGGCTTACTCAAACATGTGTGAATGAAATAAAACACAACTTTTGATATGTTTTTGGTGAAGCAACAACATTCTAACCTGAATAAAAGCTCACAGGTGCCAATTTTTCACTGAAGATATTTGAATGGGTAAAAAGTTCTCAAAATGCTGTCTGTAACAGGAAGTTGAAACCCATCAGTTGACAGTAAATGCATGCAAATGTTTGGGCAATATTGGTTGACAAGACAACAATAATACAAGGGTCCTTATTCAACATCCCATGAGGCCATGATGTCATTGTGGTATGTTTATGGAGTTGTTAAGTGGTGGTGTCACTTTTAGGTTCAACTGGAACTTCCCAGCTGATTTCTAGCTTTGTTTTTATGTATTTATTTATTTTTGCCACAATGCTGCCTGCCTTGGTCCCGAAAGAGTCATCACAGTTGGAAATGTACTCGACTGTATTGACCTGTTGATCGAGTTCTTTGTGTTGGCTTTTATTTCAATTGAGAATTTGGGAAAAAGGTTCACAGCTAAAATCTGAAATAAAGTAGGTTTATTTGTGTAAAATGTTCAACGTTCATGAGCACCAACAAGTCAAAAATACTTTGTAGTCTGGATAAAACTTATTTGGTGGAGCTGCCAATCTCACAGTAAATAATACATATAGACAGAACTTCCAAAATAAGGTGAATGACTGCATGTGGCATTCCAAAAAGACATTGATCTCTCTTTAAAGTGATGGACATTTTTGTGATGGATGTAAAGGGATGGATATGTTTTATTTTCTGTGCAGATTTGGTGGGATTTCAACTTCTCAACTGACAATAATTTACAATTTAGTTAGTTTTTCTCTGGGAGTTTTTTGCATACCTCAATAACAGGCTCAGGGAGTGATTTGTTCCTTTTTGGGTACGCAGGTTGGTATGTTTTCTTGTTTTATTTGAGAAAGTCAACACTAATTAGGGAATGGAGGTGAAGTACAGGAATGCTTGTTTTTCTTTTTGGCATTTGCTATGGTTATCTACTTTGTTTTTTGTCACTGAGGTACCATTAAATCCAAGTAAGATAAAACAAAAACATTTCCACAAAATATCACTTAAGTAATTTTTGTCTACATTTGTTGGTACGACACTTTAAAGGGTCCACATTACGCTATTTTTCTGATCTATGTTTTAATGGTGTTTACTTCATTCACACATGTTTAACACACAAATCCTTTATATTTAGGCCGAGTTCTTCTCTCAAATGGGCAACACTCTGTTCCACCTTGTGACGTCATAAGGCAGTACAGAAAGTGTCCCACTGTGTTTTTACACCTTCACTAGAATCATTTCAATGATTTCAGCCCTGCAATTGTTAATATCTACTGAACTACAGCTAAACTGTAGCTGTTAAGTTGAAAAATACCACTACATGACGTCACAAGGTGGGTCAGAGCATTTTAAGCTTTGGAGGTGTACACAGACTAATAATAGAGGATTACTCAAACACATGTAAATGAAACAAAACACAACTCTGAGTATGTTTTTGAGGAGGTGATTTAAAGCTCACAAGAACCTTTTTTGGGTAATACAGGACCTTTAAATTGTGACAAGACATCAGACTCCTAGTTAATTTCTCTGATATTGTATGCACATCTGGTATCTTTCAAACAACATTTCCCAGCATGCTGTAACTACTACTCCGGAACATAATCAACTCACTTTTCCTCTTTGCTTCTTGATTTGACAGAGCAGCCCACATTCACACTTACCCCCAACATGAAGAATTAAAATCTGCTAATTGATAACCATCCAACTGTGCTTCTTGGCTCCACTTGAGAAGAATCTTGGCTGTGTGTGTGCGTTCTTTTGGCTTGACTGGCTTCACAGCGTTGTACCATAAATCCTGCAGTAGTAGTGGGGCCTTTCCTCTATCTGATTCAGCCCAGATTGGTGGTCTGTGTCTGCAGCGTGACTAGCTTCGGGGAGAAGTTGGCGATGTGTTGTCTCCGGGGAATGCTGTGTCCTATGAGGCGTGTACACAAGACCACTGCACTCAGTACCTGTCCAACTACTGGCCTTTTCACTGCTGGCTGCCTGTCTGTCTCTGCGTGTTTGCTTTGCATGCCTGGAGCTCTTGCAGGTCATGATTTAGGGATGAATGAATAAATAGTCATACAGTTTCTGAATATGACAACTGGTGGATCTATCGGCGTAGACATACGACACCAAATGGATTGTTGTGAGCTCTAAGCCATGTTATAATGCTGTTGCCTCCTCGAAAATATACCTGAAGTTGTGTTTTGTTTCATTCACACATGTTTGAGCAATGCTTGATCATTAGACTGTCTACATCTCCAAAGCTGAATGCTCTGTTCCATATTGTGACGTCATGAAGTGGTAGTTTTCAAGTTAACATCTACCTTTTACCTTTAGTTCATTAGAGACAGCTGAAATCATCCAACTTTTAAGTCAGTGGTTGGATGTAAGCCTGCAGGATAATTACTACATCAATTTATAGTTCAATATAGAAAAGATGGAACCATATTTTTTGGAGGTCAATATTTATCGTGTGCAAATTTTCTTTGCACTACTGGGAATCTTTTAGTCATTTTCTTGGCTATATAATAAGATTTAAGACCTAAAGGTTTGAATTAATCTCTTCTATGACTCATTATAGTTGCAAACTAAGTACCGAAGTGTTTCATTCTGCTGTTTATTTATTGCAGCTCATGATTTTGGGTTATTGTGCTAATAAATTACTTCCAGTATTATTATCGTGACAGGTCTAGTTGGACAATCCACTAACTGATCTACTCTTCAGGTAGTTTTGACTGCACTTTTATTTACTTAATATATACATACGCACACACACATACATACACAATAAAAAATAAATCAAATTAATTTCAGGACTGAAGATTTGTATTCTTACCACTGCATTGCATGATTTTCAAAGTGCAAAAGGAAGATGTATGCTATGTTAGGCCTGTCGCAATAAATACTGTATCAACTTATCAATATATGATAAACAGAACAGTAATTTTTGGTGGTTTGTGTTTATTGTGGGTACTTTTTTGTTGTAATAATGGGACATATTTTGTGTGATTTTTTTTTTTTTTTTTTTTTCTGCAGTAAGAGCAGATTTGAGCTGGAGATGGTTGAATTATGAACTAAAATGACAAAAAAGTAATTACTGTATTTAAGTGTTGGATTCTACTATGTACTGAAACAGCTTGACAATTTTTAACACCATGTACAGTTAGAATATTTTTCCATTTGGTTTAAAAATTATCATTTATTATTCATATTTTTACTGCACTTTTTTATCGTGAGGCCTAGGCTTTTTTCACAATTCTCACAAACCCTTTGACACAGTGTTCACATGCAAGCGTTTTTGGGTTAGTGCATGGGTTTAGAATGGCTTTATTCACACAGCAAAATGAAACTGGGGTAGACTGTGTTACTTTTCTATAGAGATGGAGAAAAAAAAAAAAATATATAGTTCACCTTTTCATTTCCGCTGTACCCTTGACCGTACATATGAAAAGTAGTAAAGGGTTGAGGTTGCTGAGATGTGTCACTGGTAATATACATGACTATGATTTCAATGCAGGGTTTGTGAAGAAAAGTGACAAGTTCTTTCCTGGAGTATATTTGGAGCCGTGCAACCTTCCACCACCTCGGCACCCGGGAGCATAATGGCATTGTGAGTGACAGCTTGAATTCAAAATGGAGGGCCTCAGTGGTGCATCTCTTGTGATCTTGACAGATTCCTTCCTTGCGCGTGAAACCTTGAGACTTCTTCCCAACAGCATAATCACGCCACACACGTTTGTTAAAGGGCCCATGACAAGTTGCGCTTTCTGCTCAGTTGCACATTTTCAACCATTTATATTTCATAGGTTTTGCGCGTCACTGTAAGAAACGATAGCTTCGTTGGGCTTCTTCCAGTGGAAACAGTCAAACTTTATTAGACATTAAACATGTACGGATTGGCATGTCTAAGGGCGCTTTCATGTTTAGAGGAGTTCTGTAGTGGCAGTCAGTCCGATCTGGCATGTCATCAGAAGAGCAGGCTGGAGGCCCTTTAAACTCCCACGCCCCCTGGAGGCTGAGAGGACCTCCTGCAGGCACACTGAACAGGGTTTCAAGTCGTAAATGTCACATAGGAAAAAAATAAACTAAAACATTTGTTGTTCATGTTCAGTTATGCTTGAAGCTACATGGCACTCACTGTACGCGTATCCTTTTTTCTATGAATTTTGTGTTATATTACTGAAAGTAGTCACTGATTAAGAAATGCAAAACAAAGTACATGCAGTGGTGAAACATATCAAAGTAAAAGTAGTAAAGTACTGTACTTTTAGGTATCTGTACTTAAGTATATTGAATACTTTTACTTCACTACATTTGAGAGTACACATTTGTAATTTGAGCAAACAAAAATACACAAATAAAAACAGCTAAGAAAAAAAAAAGAAAAATACTGATTCAGGTATTTCTGTTCAGCACAAATTTACCATTTTACCATAAGCAGTTCCTAGATGTAAACCCTTTTTATAAAGGCCATGAATGTATAAAAACCCTACATGAACATGAAGTTTATTTATATCATTTATATAGAAGTGCAGATAATTACTTCCCTGAATCGGCTCGGAGCTGTATGATCTTTGGCTATGGTCTGCATCAGTGAAAGAACATGATGCTGCTACCTTACAAATACATTATATATAAAGAGAGACATTCCATCAAATAGCCTCTTTCAGTATGTCTGTGTGAAAAATAAATCTGTATAGATAATAATATGACATTATGATTGAAGACCTTGCGAGGAGGCCTTTAATCAGAAAGGCCTTCTCTTAATTACAGTTAGTCCAAACATGTTTATTACTACACTATGTTCTCTTTCACTGAGCACCACTTCATTTTAATACACTCTTCAAAAAATCCCCATCCCACTGGTCTTTAAAGGCACCACATGTTCACAACAAGGACGCAGCCTTGGGGTAAAATTACATTATAAAGTTGTTTCGTTCGTCTCTCTGCCCTGGTGGCCCTCTGCTGTGAAGGACTGGAGAAAAAGCTACAGGAATTCATAAATAATAAACCCTTATCTTCATCCTCTCCTCCTCCTCTTCCTCCTCCTCTACCTCCTCTAATTAGCCTGTACAAATCTGCCTCTCTTGCCTGGTTTTCCCGCTGTGGAGGTTTGATGTTGTGGCAGCAAGCCATGTGCCACAAAACATGAATGAGAGTCGGAGAACCAAAGTCCTGCCAAAAAGAGACGCTGTGCTCAAGCTGCTGTGCTTTTAATGGCGCGGTACACAGCATAGTGCTAATAATTTATTATACTGTAGCTTATTAAGAAATTTGGATTATAGAGGTCTACGCACTTTTTTAATTTCATGTATTTCCTGGAGAATTGGTACAGGAACATAGATCTACGGTATTTCATATTTGAATGTCTCCCCTTCCTTAGAGTAACTTCTAGTACTCCTCATTGTGTACTTGTCATGTATTTTGGTTGTCAGATGTCTCTATGTGAGTTATATGTTTACATATCTTTTGGGGGCATCACATTGACTTCAGTTTATTTCCTGGAAACTGATCCTAACCCAGCCTTAACTAATGGCTTAACCTAAACCCTACCTTGACCTATATATGATAATTCAAAGTTGTTTAGTATTTACACAGGGACCTGATTAGATTGCTTTCACACAGATTTCCTCTTGAGAGTACATGTACTGACTATAAAGTACTGTATTTTTTTCAATATTGGTTTCCATGGAAGAATTGCAAGAAGTCAAACAAATATGAAATGTTACAGTGAAATGCATATATAATATAATGTATTAGTACAATATACACAAACAGGTGATTTTGTATTTCGGTTTGAGAATTTAAAAAGTCAAATTTAAACTTAATCACCAAATGATCACAGAAAAGCAGGACACACCATTGTAATTTTGGAAGATTTGAAAGATAAATTTGAGTTCATATTGTTTGAATAGAACAGACCCATGAGAGTCTGTTGCGCTACCTTCAGTCCTGCGATGGTTATCTCCGTCAGCAGAATTTAAAAGCATTTTATCACTACTGCTAAAGGTCATGGAAAGCACTTACAGATGGTGCATAAAACCCCACTTTGCACTTGTCTCTGAATTGCCACCACATAATGAAACACCCATTGAAGAAAACTACCCAATTAGAACACACTACTACAGCACTGGTCATGTAATAAAAGTGTTAATTTTTAAAGAATATTTCCTTGTCATTCAAGCCAATTTGTGGAGCTTTTGACAAAGGGGTGAGCAGCTAATTTTTCACCGCCAAGCTTGAGGACTCTGCTAAATCATTAAAGCTGCACTATGTAACTTTCCTGGTAGAGGGTCAGCAACCTGCTTGTATCCATCTAGATGTTACAGGTCAGCTCGTGCAATGTTTTTCACAATATTTTTATCAACAAAAAGGCCTGTAATTGAATAAAAACAAGATAGATAAGACAAATAAGATAATGCCATACTGCAGAACATCTCTATGGAGACAAGAAGGTTGACCTCGAACAGAAAAGTTACTTAATGTACCTTTGGATGGATGTTATGGGCAAAATGTTATAATATTGTGTTCTAATATTGTTGCAAAATCCAGGTCGTCCAGTTCCAATACTGTAACTTTAAGTATTTAGCAATATCAAGCGATACCAGTGCATGACAAAACATTGTTTCTCAAAATTTCTTAACTGGAAAACAGCTTTGGTCAAACATAAAAGGTCAAACATTATAAAGCTTTCTGGGCCATCTAAAATCAATAAATAGTCTTACAACAAATTACATGCTCAACCAGGATATCAGCTGAATTAATATTTGGAAGCCGATATCCAATCCAGCACAATTTTCAGTATCAGTGCCCAGTATCGGATTGGTGCATCTCTACTCACAGGCTTTCGTAACACAACAAAATTTGGTACATGGCAAAGCTGATGTGTTTTCACGGAAAAATGAAGCCCAATACGTTAATATCCATTGTTATTACAGGATTATCAAATAGAATAATATAAAAACCAACACACTTCCACCTGCTGCTTGTATGAGAAACACTGGGAGGTTGTGAGCATGTGCTTGGTGAGAACCCATGCGGTGGAACAAGTGGCTCTAAAGCAGCGTCGGCCAAACCTAATGGGCTCATTATGTCTGTGGTATGATGGTGGTGCTGCGGCCGATGAAGGCCAGTGTGAAACAACTTCACAGAGCAGGTTTAATCACAAGCCTGGACACTGAAGCCTGCACACATAAGAGCAGAGACGAGAGACGTGTCAGAGGAAATGGTCCAATGTGTTTCTATAGGTGATAATTACATTTGTACAACACACAGTCGACCTCTGTTTAAAAACCATTCTGTTGTTAAATGCCATTTCCCGTGTGAGTGGATGTAACACAGCTGTCACAGTGCACTTAGGTCAGTATTAGGATGGGTGTTTTCTAAGACTGTTATACTAATGGGAGATATCCATAGACTGTATATATAAACGGGTATAGCTAAACCACAAGCCGTCGCTTCCCAAATAGGAAGTGAGCATGAGAGTGCTTTGATCAACTCTGGCTTCAACTGGCTTTACTGGGGGGAGAAAAAAAACAGACCTCTGTATTCATGGTAAAAGAGAGGTCATAGCTTTTTAAAATGGTCAGGAGAGGAGCAGAGAAGGCTTCACCGTTTTGGATAAATAATAGATTTTTACACATTCTGTAACTATGATGTCAGTCGCATAGAAACTTAAAGGGTCTGTATTATGATATTTTCTGATCTATCTTATAACATTCTTTTCTCATCAAAAACACGGAGCTGTATCTTGTTTCATCCACACATGTTTAACATACAAGCCCTGTATTCTGTTCCACCTTGAGATGTCATGTAGTGGATTTCAAGTTAACAGCTCCTTTTATATTTTCGTTCTTTAGAAATTGGTAATTGCAGGGCTGAAATCATCAAACTGATTTTACTGATGGCTTATGGAGTTTAAAAACACGGTGGAGCACTTCTTGTATTACCACATGACATCATAAGGTGGGACAGAATATACAGGGCTTGTATGTTAAACACAACTCCATGTTTTTGATGAGGAAAGAATGTTATAAGATAGATCAGAAAATAATGTAATACAGGCCCTTTAAGTCTATGCAGTTGACATCATAGTTACAGAATGTGTAAAAATCTATTATTTATCCAAAACGGTGAAGACTTCTCTCCTCCTCCCCTGACCACTTTAAACAGCTATGACCTCCCTTTTACCATGAATACAGAGGTCTGACCGAGGGCCCTCCTCGTCCCAGCAGGCGCACTTCATTGTAACCTTTTCCGCGATCGAGTCGAGAGCGCACCTTGTAAGGCTGATGTCCTCTGACGCCGCGGAGACTGAGAGAGCACCATGGCGATGAGCGGTTAATAATATCAGAGCTCAGAGCCAATAGACCCCATGCTGTCCCCCTCCTCTGCTGTCTCTGCCATGTATTTGTGCTCCAGTGTCCTCCCCGGCTTTGTTATTCCTCCCCCACTGTCCCCACTCACACATAATATAAGAGATACACAGTAATCCACGTTACACACAAGGTTCGATACTGACTATGCTCATGTGCACACCCCAAATCGGATTATGATCGGATTTCTGGAGAATCAGATTATTGAAATGTCAAGTAAACACTTGCATCTGATGTGAGTAATCTGATTTCTTTGTGATTATTGATACCTGCACGAGATTTAGCAAGAAAAATTATGCACAAAAGGGTAAATGAATTGAAAGTGCAACTGTTAAAGAGGCCATATCAGGCTATTTTCTCATTTATGTCATCACAAACGTACTTGGAATTGTTTTTGCTCCTTTCAAACATGTTCAAGACACAAACCCTGCATATTTTTAGTTGGTTCTTCTCTCAAACAGAAAACACTCCACCTTGTGATGTCACGTGGTAATACAAAAACTGTGTTTTTAAACTCCATACACCTTCACTAAAATAATTTGGATTCAGCTCTGGAATTGTCAATCTCCACTGAACAAAATGTCAAAGGTATGAACTTGAAAACTACTGCTTCATGACATCACAAGGTGGAACAGAGCATTTTGAGCTTTTGAGATGTAGACAGACTAATAATAAAGCTCACAAGAGTCATGGATGACATGAAGAAGAAAGGTAGAACTGACTTTTCTGTTTAAGAGAAAAACTCAGCACAAATACATAGAATTTGTGTGTTAAATATGTGTGAATGAAATAAAAGGTATGTTTTTGATGAGGAAACAATATTAAAACATAGATCAGAAAATAGCATAATATGTTCCCTTTAACATGTACTACTAAGTCTCCATTCTGGTGCATATTTGTTGCAAGTGGGCGCACTCAAATGATGTCATGCTATTGTGAATAAAAACTAAGGAGGGCATTCAAGTAAGATTTGCTAAAATGTCTTGGCAGTGTAAATGGTGCAAAGGTTCAATCTGTGTTCTTTCGGCACAAATAAACTGAAGATAAATAACTTTTCATAGTTGCAGTAAGTAAAAAGTGGTTCATCATTTCTGTATTTTCTTTTCACTCATAATAGATGCTCTCTCCATCTGAGATTTTGAGAAATGTTTTGAAATGGTTGGATCAGCTGAAAATAAATCTGACGTAGTGGAGAAAAGGGTAAATCAGGTTTAAGGTATAAACCAAAGTTAGGCCTTTATCATATATCGATTAACTCTTTCCTGTACATGATTACATCTCTGGAGCTATTCTCTTAAAATAGCTGATCTCATGTCTAAGTTTATGACTGCTTCCCTCCTCTCCTCATCCTCGCTGTCATTGATGTAGACTGATGTTGACGCGCCACACCTCAGGACCTCAGTCAATTAAAACAGTGTCTAATGAAAATGATGAATGCGCTTATCCACCAGAGGAGGGCAGCGCAGTAAAACCTGTCTACGGCGCATTAACTTTACAACCTGGGCACACTTTTTATTTCCGTTTGGACTCTAATGCTAATAACTGCCTCAAACATCCGCCATTACCAGACACACTGTGCGAGCAGCTTGTATTGATTGTGGAGTGATATATGTGCATGATTTGTGAAGGCATTTGCAGAACTCAGTCATTTGTTGTGTTGTTTTAATTTCCCTGTGGTACAGTTGTGTAACTTTAAGTTCCTTTATTGGGTCTTGATAAATATGAAGTTTCAACTATTAGTATGCTAAAGAAGTTGTTGTTTCTGTTTGTGTAGCAACACTAAGACACTCTGTTGCCTGTGTTCATAGTTGCAAGTGTGTTTATTCAGCCTAGTTCACACCCGAGTTGGGTGTGTTCTACGTGCATCTCTAATGGTGGAATGTTTAGGAGTTACTATGGTGACAGTGCACACATTAGCCAGAAAGTTTTAAGATTGTCTGAAAACTCAGGCTCCATCCACACTAGTACATATATCAATCGTTTTTGTTGCGAATGCAGTGTTCGTCCACACTAATCTGATTGAAAATGGCTCCAGAGACGGAACGATCTGGTGTCGCCAGCTCCCACAAATTCATCTGAGTATGGATCTGATCCAGCGCTGTGTGGATGCCTGAAAACACTGATGCACTGATGGAGGTCTGTGCGCCGTGAAGTAATTCACCGCCAAAATGCTAAGAGGCTAGAATATATTCATATATACGGTCTATGCGTATGACCTTCAGACGTATAATCTCTGAAAAGTTTAACATGAACCATCTCCAGCACGATAGAAGCACAGGAAAGACTCACCATCAGCAGAACACCCCTCTGTCACAGAAAGAACACATATAATCCAAGGAGTCATGTTCTTTAGCCTGACACAAGCTGAACTGCATCATGTAAACAAACGTAAACGTAAACAAATATGCTCAAAGCTGTGTGGATAAGGAAGGACTGCGGACACAGAAACGACATGTGTGGACGCAGATAGTTTCTGATACGGTGATAGGTGGATTCTTTTCAGTGTAAACAGGGTCTCAGAGTGACTAACTGAAAAACTTTCTTTCTGGTCAGATTGTGGTCAAATAAAACTCAGATTAAAGTTGAACAGAGCTTCTAACAGAGTAGTGCCTTCAGTTAGCATCACACCCCCGAGGAATGTTCATGACATCTGCTGCAGAGTCCAAAGTGGATCAGGGAAAGTATTAATTGCTATTGTATATTCACATTACTTTTTTAAAACTGCATTAAATCTCTTCAAATAATATAGTAAATAGGCTACTGTAGTTGTAGTTGTACCTATGTTTGTCATGGGATATATTTAAAGGTGCAGTGTGCAACTTTTCTGGTGGAGGGTCAGCTACCTGCTTGTCTCTGTCGATGTTATTGCTTTCACTGGAATGTCCCATGGTATGACATCTAACAACTAATCCATCTAGTGTTTATTCATTAAGGGTGTTTCTATTGCTAAACAATACAATAAATCCTACGGTGAATAAGGGTGACTCTCCACAGATCTGAACTGTAGAGTAGTGCTGTAACCTGCTTTTCTCCCTAGTTATAGACAGGTTTGCCACGGGGAAAGTTCAAAACAACAGGAGGCATGCAATAAAAATCTAGATTAATAACACAAGTGGAGTGAAGCTATAAGGAAACACTATTATGTGCAATTAAAGGCTATGGTTATGTACAGTGCAGCATCTGGACAAAACAATATGGAATGATTGGACAGTTTGAAGTGGCTATCTATTTTTATGAACAAAAAGACAAGAACTGTATTACTATATTTACGTAGCACTTTTCGAGATCTGCCCTTGGTTCAACAGTAGCCATTATCCACGTGCCTGAACTTCTGTCTGTCTGTTAATATGGTGTGGTACAGAGCCTGAATAGTGCCCTTTAAATAAATCATACTCGACTGGCCATAAGTCATTTTCCTCCCTCAAGGGTTGTGCCAACTTCCCTTTAAAACATGGTCCACATATTAGGCTTCCATTGCTACCCATAATTGTCTTTTATTTCTCCGGGCCCCACGCTGAGAGCCTTCACATTTTCATCAAGTGTTGTTTAGACTCTTTGGCAGGTAGCACTAATATGAAGTAGGTCTCTGTTATAAAAGAAAATGCGAGTGCTCATGGATACTGATGAATTATTAAACCACTCATCTCTCTTTGTGTTTTCTGTGTAAAAGCGAGTTTGGCAAGAGATGTGGGACTGGAGTTGAATTTGTATAAAACTATGGTAAAAGAAAATCTAGGCTGAGGTATAAAACGTAAAGGTGCGGTTTCAGATTTTTATTATCTTAAAAACTTAAAGAGAACTAGTTTGTTTTAAATGGTTTGCAGTGGGCTATGGTTTTTTAATTACCTTATGCATTCTGAGCCTCCTAATTACTTATTGTGACGTTTATTTATTCCATATTCAATTATTAAACAATATCTTGAAATAAATAAATAAACATCTGAAAGGAATGTTAATCCAAAAGTAGGCCACATTACTGACAGTGGTCCACGAGGTACTGTCTGTGTATCATTACTCTGAATCATTACACTGGGGCTCCCCTCCTTGTCTAAATGTGATTTGATCATGGTTTTATTCTGGTTTGCCCTGTTATTTATGTATGAAATTACCTTTAATCTTTTGGTGTAGATTTTACCTGCTTTTTCGTGACTTATCCCAGGGTGTAACTGACAGGCAGATCAAACCATCAGATAATTGCATGGTCAGTCTGTTTCAAAACAAACATGGCAGCTTAAGAGGTAAAAAAAAACAAAAAAAAAAAGCACAAAACCCCTCATACCCTTATGCTTCGTAACAGAAAATATCAGGGAGTGACTCACCAGGCGAGGCTCGACCTACAGTCGTTATCTGTCCTTTTCTTCAAAAGTTTAACAGTAAATATTTCCGAGTTAGTACGTGGGATCATTCTGAATAACAGAATATCATTAGAACTTTACGGTTGTTGTTCCAGACAGGTTATTTGGATGGACGTTTTTTTTTTAAAATGGACGCCTGGACATTGTTGGCTCCCATTATGTTCTTTGTGCACCTAATGCATCAAATCCATTTCCCTGTTTCCTCTCTGCTTTCAGTGTGTTGATATAAAAGCATGGGTTCACCTGTCTGCTGCACTCCTAATTGCAGTCAGTGGAGTTTACAGAGGTTCAGACCAGGCACTGAATTGTTGGCCCTCACACACTCAGCTGGGCTATAAGGCTATAGTGTGTAGTAATGACACAACTGTACTTAGTTTTATAGTGAAGACCAGTGATGGGAATAACGGCGTTAAAATAAATGGCGTTGCAAATGGTGTTACTTTTTTCAGTAACGGGTAATCTGACTAATTACGTTTTCTATCTTTACAACGCTGTTACCGTTACCAACATGCCGTTACTGCACGTTACTGAAACTACTCATTGAAGCTGTCATCTGGCTCACACAGACACAGAGCTGCAAGTGTGTGAATGTGTGTGTGTTTTTTTTTTTTTTTTACCCCTTTGGTGAGGGGGGAGAGGCGAGATAACCCCCAAAGTCAGGGTCACCAAACTTTTTTTTTTTCTGGGGGCCACATTATTGCTCCTGCTCCTGTGATGGTGGTCCGTGGTTGGAACTGTAATAGAACTGTATGACCCTGACTACGCAAATTATATTCTTTGAAAACTGCCACACTTTCTTTACATATCGGACAAACTGCACGGTCTTTACACTGAAGAAAAAAATAATCGGTCATCCACTGTTCGTTGAAAACTCTGCACTCTCTGCCAACTTTTTGTACTTTAACACAAGCCATTTTGCTGTCCTTAACTGCTCTACAGAACTCTGCGCTTGTGTTGACTGTCACTGTTTGAGTCTGGAGCTTGTCAAGTGACAAAAATTCAGCAAAAGTAAAGTAGTAAAGTAATGGTGGCTGGGTGACTAGCACTCATGCCCCACAGCGAGAAGGTTCCGGGTTCGATCCCCGGGTTGCCCGGGCCTTTATGTGTGGAGTTTGCATGTTTCTCCCCGTGTTTGGATGGGTTTCCTCCGAGTGCTCCAGTTTCCCCCATCAACCCAAAACGTGCTACACAGGTCTCCAAGAACAGTTGATAGTTAAGGTCAGTTAAATACAATCAATCAAGGAATCTGCCCACAGACTACAGGTGGAAATTAGCATTGATGCTACAACCTGGTACAATGCCTCTCTCCTGTTAAGGTTAATGTCAAAATTCTGCACTGTCCCTGTCTCAAATAAATAAATGTCATAGAATTATTTAAATATATATACTTCATGTAAATTAAAAAAATGTAATTGAAAAAATCAACAAAAAATACAAGATGCCGACATGTTATTATTTACCAAAAAGTAATTTTTTAAAAACAGGCCATGACAACTTTGATTTCTCATAGCGCCAGTTCAAGTGGTGGGGGGTAGAGGGGCTGGTTGGCTGGTCAAAGGGGCACGGTGGGACTTGTTGCTCATGCACGCACACGCACAGCCTTACTATACAATCCCTGTGAGGTGGGCTGATGTTACTCTTATGAGGAAAACAATGAATAAAGCAATGAGTATCTCAGCGGGACTCATATCTGCCTCACTATTTAATAATGAGTGCGGACCGTAGAACCCAATGCAATTGTGCTTGAGTACAGCACAGTTCAAAAGTCCTAGTGTGAGTGCGTCCTAAGATTTCATGTTAAGCCAACCGGAGACATCAGGTGGGCGGGTGTTTACACACAAACCCAGCACATAGCAGCACACACACACAAACGATCAGAGATGGCGAGTACAGAGTCACAGGGTGTTTTCAAGGTGGAAATACAGGCACTACTTTAACCTCATTGGGGTCAAATTGAACATGTTGAGAGTACATTATGTCCCAGAGCATAAAGTTTGTCGATGTCCAGTGTAAGTAACTCCAAATCAATGAAACGCCTCTCAACGGCACATGCTTCTGATAAACTAATGGCCAAAACCACCTTTGACATGATAATGATTAGCAGACAGGGTGCTGTTAATGTGAGCTACTTAAAAAAATAAAAAATAAAATACACAATAGTAACTTTCCATGGTAACTAGTTTCTTTTATAGTGGAGAAACTCAGTTGCTAACTCAGTTACTTTTTGGAAGAAGTAGTAACTATAACTAATTACTTTTTCAAAATAACGTGCCCAGCACTGGTGAAGACTAGCTAACACCACTGTTGTTTATTTGATCGAGTGGATGAGAGCCGAAAAAGTGAATGCAGAGTCAAAAACATGAACAAAGTGAGATCAGTGAATAGAGCGATTTTGGCTGTGGCTAATTGAACCTTTCAGGAGCTTTGTACTGAAAAAATGTTGATTAATTGTCCCAACTGTGAGTCATTTGTTTGAGTTGAGTTTTGGTGACGGCATTTTACACAACAAGGACTCTTAAAACAATGTACTTTGAATAATCTACATACTGACTTTCCTTATTATTCACCTTAAAATGAATTTAAACTAGAACTTAAACAGCACTGTTCTTTAAAACAAAAAGTACAGGGAATATTCCACTAACATTTAACATGTCTTATTTAGTTACAGAATTTTATTGTGAGTGGGGTAGTCTGTTACTAACTTATTTTAATCATCAAACTACAGTAATGATGGTTCTACCTCTGTGCCTAAGTGAAGCTCGGAGGTTTCTCTTTTCCCATAACTCCCAGAGAAGTTGGCCCAAGCGCTGCCCCAGTCCTGTCACATGAAGACTGATAGTGGCCCTTTACAATCAATGGTGCTCAGTATGATTCCTGGTGTGTCAGATACCTCTGGGCTCCAGTCGAAATAAGCCAACCACCAACCCAGTCATGGAGAGAGTTTTCCGGGTGCAATGTTATTTTTTAGCTATAAGGGCACCGTAAAGCAGCTTGTATTCATATTCTTTGACAATGCAATGAATCAGGAGGTAGTGGTGAGCACAAAGGTCATATGTTCAACAAAAATCAGAAGAAGTTGACCCACTCTGCAGATCTGTGTTGGATTATTTTGCTTAAATGTCAAAGTTAGGAAGAAAAACTGGGTTGCTAAAACTTCTCACAAATTTGTCAAGTAAATATGACATAATGATGCCTCTGAGTTGTTTGAGTGACTTTTGGGAGTGCGGATTGGTGGATTAATGAGGCACTTTATCGGGCTGCGGCAGTTACTTGGGTTTAATTATGTATGAGCATTCTGAATTCTATAAGTGACAATATGAAGTCTATAATGTCCAGCTTGTCTCAACGGAGATCTTATTGCTTTGTGAATGCTCTACAGTATGGCATTCTCCATATTGTATTCATTAAAGACACAGTATATAACTTTTTAGTCACTTTTTTTTTTCATTTTTGGTTATATTTGTTGCACTAAAAACACTGAGTCGGCTTGCATCCCCACAAACCTGACTCTTATTTGGCCTGGAAGAGGGCATCCCCCAGCAATAATATTTCTTCTTTAGCTGTAATATTCCACAGTATGGCATAAAAACATATCTGTCTCCATGGAAAATGTTTTTAACTTTCTATTTTCGTGGTATCTTGCAGCTGACTTGTCACCTTTAGAAAGTTACATACTGTATCTTGTAAATTTTGAATAAATAGATGAAGATAAATAACATTAGGATCCTGAAATTTCACAAAATGAACCTTTGTGTAAGCATTCTTTTTAATTAAAAAGAAAAACATACAATTATTATTATTCTCTTGGAATAACCACATGACCACAATGATTAAAACTGCTGCTATTGGCAATCGTAGATATCTCTGACTAATTATGGTGACCTGGAAACCTAACAGTTAAATTTGTCACTTCCTTTAATTGTCTCCCTGCTCCTCTGGTCTCACATGGTTTCCCACAGCTCCTCACAGCGTGCTAGCAGAAGTAGCCATATGCCAAAGTCTATGTAATTATCATGGTTATCCTAAAGCTGTCAGACACTTCGGAGCTCAGGGATGACCTTTTCCCTTTCATAAATGAGCTAAATTTAGCCTGTCCTTTTGCGGACAGTTGCCTAAGTTACCTGCAGTCCTCATATGCAATCTTCCAATTAGTAACACTGATTATTTAGCTATAGCGACATTTACGTTTCAGACAAACACTAGCGGCGTCTCAGTCTACTCCATTATGTTTTCATTATGGTTCAGATCACTATCACTTTGAGTTTTACAATGAATTGGCCATTTTGTAATCTTCTCAAGAAATTCAGTTATATAAAATGTTATGAATTATGAATAATGCCCCATTTTCGCCAAGTATCCTGCTCAGACTTAAATCTCATTCAAGCCACAATCTGATTTTAACCATGTAAAAGACCTCACTGAATTTCAATGAGGGGACTTAATGTAGAGATGTGATTTGTTGCCTGTTTATTGCTAAGGGTATAAGAACCATGTGTAGCATTTTAATAGTTTTACAACATAAAGGAGAATACTAGTGCATGGTTGGTTTATATTTTAGAAAGACATCTGGACTATCAATCAAACTAACTACAAAGAGGACAGGTTTGCCCCTCACCAAAGAAGCTTTGTTCATTCTGAATTGAGTTTGAATTAAAAGTCTAGCTGGCCTTTATCTCCCCCAAATGACAGAGGGATTTCCAAGATAGTAATTTATGGGGGTGTGCAAAAATATTGAAATATCGATATATCGTGTTGTTTAATGTGATGATACAGTATCAATATCGTGGGCTGCTGTATCAATATATCGCCAAGGGTATATTTTGGTACATTTTACAAAATTGTTTTGTTACTGTGCTACAATTTTGTTGTTTGTTCAGGAGAAGGAAACTTTATTATGCAACACATTTGACATTTTCATTATTTTGATGATTAACTTTGCACAAAAAAGTAGTTTACACGAGTTAGGCTTTATGTTTTGAATCGATTTGAAATATATTGTATTGAATCGAAAGCTCACTATATCGAGATATGTATCGTAGCCTATGTACAGGTATGAATTGTATCGGCAACTTCATAATGATACCCAGCAATAGTAATTTGTCTTTATGTTTGTCTGATAGTTGACTTAGATTTCATTTACTATTACCACAGCATATATTTTACAAACATATCAACATAAAAAAAAAAAAAAACGTTTAATCCATGGGCCAGACCACAAAATGTATCTGTCTTTGGAGTGCAAAAAACCTTGTGTTGACAATGCGCTTTAGACACAGATCCATATTTTGTCTCCTTTCAGTTAAGAACAGTTGTCAACATGGCTTTTCAAACTGTCACGTGAGAACATTTTAAACATTTTGGAACTTTTGAAAAATCACTGATAGCTCTAGCCACCAGAATGATATGGAAATTTTGACTGGTCTTTGGATTAATTTACTTTAAGGGGCCCTTGTTAGGAACCTAAATCATAGATAACAAGAAACATGAACATTTATTTTTCAATATGATTGAAAGCATTACAGGTACATTTGACAAGACATGGACCCAAGCCTGGATAGATGAGATTTTAACATTTGGCAAGGCATCTGATGTAAACAATGGTGTGAACCTTTGCACTGCTACAGTGTTTGTCCACTGAACTGAAGATTGGTAGTTCAAATCCCACTCTCAACATAAAACTTCATTGGTAGAGCAGGTTAATGTTGTGATTCTAGATCTCACAGATGAATATTCTAGTTGTGTCCTTGGGCACGACACTTGACTCACGTCTGCGTACACTGGTAAACGAGTGTTCCTTGATGTAAAATGCTTTGAGTGTTTTGGAGGTGGCAAAGTGCTATATAAAAATGTGACTATTTACCATTACCAGTAGATACACAAGGAGACAAATAGTTAATAGCTATACTGGTGGTAGATTAAGATCTCTGTTCTTTTCAACCATTACACCTCAATACATAACTGTTGTGCCACCATTATATCATTGCTTTATCTACCCCCAGTTCTGCACAGTGGACTTTCTATCATACATAAAAAGTGATGAGTTAAAGCAACAGCGTGCTTGTTTTCTCCCTCCATGTTGTTTGTCACTGGTAGACCTCGGCCTGTTGATAAGTGCCGGGAATGCAGATACCAAAGTGGGCTCTGCGGCTATGATTATTAACACTCGCCGAGGTAGGGCCGAAGTGAAGGCAGCGCTACATCACCGCCAGCTCAGAGATGGATGTAGGAGGCTGGGGCAGAGTGGGTGGAATCTAGGCCTGCCGGTGTGGAGCCCGCTGGGAGGCATACAGAGCAGACGCAGCCCAGGTAATTATCACAATGCGTTGCTTAAATACAAATAAAGCTGCTTCTTCACAGCAGAGGCAGTTTAATCAAGTGTCTTTGTGGAACACAGCATGGCTTTGGGTGTTCTCCACATGGTCAGCTGCTACTCATGTGTATTCATGATATTTTTATGCAACACTCAGTGACATAATAAGCTAAATTTCCAGTAATTTCATTGGTTAAGGGTTAAATGTTGGTGCAAGTTACGTGATGAATGTAGGAGAATGGTTTTCAAACTTATGTTAGTATTATATTATATGTATTTGGTTTTCTGAGTACCATCAGATCTTATTCTGTATTAAGTATTGGTCTCAAATTTATTTGTGTATTTGTTTATTTGTTGGAGACAGGGACAGCGCACAATTTTGACATTAACCTTAACAGGAGAGATGCATTGTACCAGGTTGTAGCACCAGAGCTAACTTCCACCTGTAGTCCCTGGACAGGTTCATTGATTGATTGTATTTAACTTAGGGGTGGGCGATATCTCGATATTTTTAATATATCGAGATTTTTTAAAAACTCGATATGAATTCTGACATATCGTATATATCGATATTAATGCTTATATTCAATTTTGATTTCGCCGCTTTTGCTTGTTTGTTTCTCTGTCGTCGCCCGCGCGCCTCCGCTTCCTGATTTTGTTCGCTCGTGTCTCATTCACTCGTCACTGTCGCCGTGAACGCCGAAAGTTGGTGCCAGTGAAAAGCTTCTAGCGCCACGAAACTTTTCCACCATTTACAGACAAAACCATCAGCAGCACATCCTCATATTCCACCAAGTCCTGTCCTTTAGTCCAAAAGAAGTTGAACCGCAAGAGCGGCACGTGGAGTGCGCTGTTTATGCAAATGAGCCATGCGCTTTTTAAGTTTCGTTTCTGTAAAACGTAAACAAGTCTGCGCAAAGCTGCAAAAAAAATAAAATAAATAATAATAATAATAATAATAATTAACACTATTTTCTCAAATGGGCTGATGTGGCTCTTGAGTCGTTATGCTACATATCTTGTAAAGTTTAGTAATGTAAATTCTATTTATGCAGAAGATTTTAATTAATAATCTGTTGCAGTGTCACTTGTACAAAAGTGTTTGGAAACGTTGGGTTTGATCTGCAGTGGATTGTGGGAAACCTCAGAGCTCCTTACTGCTGGATAGGAACATGGATCTGTTAAAATAAGGAACGTCCTGAGCTTCTTCTGCTAAATGAGCTCATGGTTATGATTATGGTCTGGATAACAGAGTTAATGCAAAGATGAGCTTGAGTTGAGTTGTTTTATTTATGAATGAAACAAAGGAAATATGTTTTATTTCTTTTATTTGACAGTTAAATTATTATTTATGTAATTAGGGTTTTTTGTAATCTTAAATGTTCCTATATGAACTGCCTACCTCTTACACTTTAATTTTTAAAAAAAGGACCTTGTGGAATTTGGCATGTTTGTTTTTGCAGTTTTTTAGGGGGTTATTTTTTCTTGAACATATATCGAGATATATATCGTATATCGAGATATGGCAAAATATATCGAGATATATTTTTTGATCCATATCGCCCAGACCTAATTTAACTGACTTTGGTTATCAACTGTTCTTCCTGGAAACCTATGTAGCATGTTTTTGGTTGATGGGGGAAACTGGAGCGCCCGGAGGAAACCCATCCACACTGAAAGGCCCGGGATTGAACCCAGAACCTTCTTGCTGTGAGGCATGAGTGCTAGCCACTCAGCCACCATGTTGAGACAAGGTATAAAATTAACTGCATAATGCAGTTCTAAATAATGAAGGCAAAAACAAATTTGTCTGTAAATGCACCAGTCATACTCAGTATTGAAATTGCAGATGGCCCCACGCACCACCAGCGGTACAAGTACAACAGAATGACACACACTGATCTTAGGTTTGAAATATTGCTGATACAACCAGTACTAAAACTAAAGGTAACTGAAAGGTGTTTTTTTTTTTTAGTAGTAGTAGTGGTAGTAGTAATGGTGGTAGTATTAGCACCATATGAACCATCTCGTACTCTGAGAACCTCAGGCGTCGGACTCCTGTTGGTGCCCAGAATCAGGACTAAACACTGGGAGTCGGCATTTCATTTTTATGCAGCTAAAACCTAGAACAGTCTTCCTGAACATGTTAGATAGGCCTCTACTTTGGCGCTGTTTAAATCCAGGCTCAAAAAAGTTCTGTTTAGCTGTGCGTATGACTGAGAGGTTTTCATTTTTCATTCCTCACTCTTCTCTCTCATTTAATGTCTCTCTCTCTTTTAATTTCATGATGGTTATTTCATTGTTTGATTTGTTTGTATTGTGATTTGAATGTATTTCTTATTCTGTAAAGCGCTCTGAATTACCTTGTGTACAACTTGTGCTATACAAATAAACTTGCCTTGCTTTGCCTAGTAGTGGTAGTGGTGGTAGAAGTAGTAGTAGTAGTAGTAGTAGTGGTAGTACCCCTGACAGTAAGCCACTTCCCTATCCATAGCTGTCCTGGGGTACACTGGTAGAAAAGGGCTGCCATTCTGCATCATTGGCTCTTCCTCCCGCTCCCGATCACTTACTCACACACTACATTAATTCAAGAAAAGTGCGTGTCTTGCCAAAGGACACAGCAAAAGTACTCACTGTTCCGAATTGATCCCAACCACTAAGCCACTGCTGCCCTTATAACAGGCTTACCATGGGGTTTCTTTTGCAGAGTTTTGGAATTCCCGGACCATTGCTCATTTTATTGGACATGGTAGACTTGTGTGTTGTGCTCCAGTACTGTGCCCCTGCTGTGAACCAATGGGTAGCCTGTCGCCTCCAGACTATGTACTCCTGGCCTCCCTGTCCTGCCCGTGTCCGTGCCTTTACCGCCAATACTACACACAAACACATACACTGCTCCTCCCTCGCCATGTAAACCTGCTGGCCTCTCCTCGGGCAGTGCCTCCGTCCATCACTAGGGGGAGTGGACAGCCCAAAGAATAATGGAGTGTAAAATGGCTGCAGGAGAGAGGGAGAAGTGGAGCGAGCGCAGGATTATTCATTAGCCCTGGTTAGTGCCTCCGCCATTTCCGTATGTCTGCTGAATGTACAATAGATTCATGTTCAATAAAGCACAAGGGCCACTGGGAATCTTTGAGCTCTGAGTGAAAGAAAGCGATGGTCTACTCACACCAAACTCCAATTGTGAAAAAAATCGATCCACATAAATTTAGATTCATTTTCTGAGAATTTGAAGAAATTTCTTCCAAATCTCTGGACTGGCAATCAAAAGTGAAAAAGCTTTTAGATAGCCGTGATTGTAGCATGGTGGTTTAGAACTAAGGCTATCTGGATACAAAAGCATTTTGAAAACCAATTATTTCAATCCATTTTACAGTTTTGGCCCTTTGAAAAACAAAGTCCCACAATGCATTGAGTTGGCTTTCACTTGTGAGCGTGAGCTCTTCATCATACACATTTTCTCACTCGAGTGTCAACAAACACATTCTCCCAGGGAAAGATGTTATCATATATATGTATTTTTAGTTCACTTTTATTGTGCATATTGTGCAGTAGTCCAATATTGTTCACAAAGAAGTAAGAAAAAGTGTAAAATAAACTTTTATTGTTCTCACATTTAAGATGTTGACAGTTGTGACTCACCTTTGTACATTGAACTTCATCCTAATCTGATCAGTTTGTTTTGTCTTTTAATTGGTTAATATTTGCCTATTACTTACTATAACACATTTGGATACATTTTTGTCTAATTTTATTTTAGTTTAAAGTAAATAAAGGGTGTTTTCAATCTCTCGAATCAGTTGAGATCTGGTGTTGACAGATACTTAAGGCCATAGTCTCGGAATCGGCACATCCCAAAATTTAACCCTTGTTCTCAGCTCATCCTCCTTCTGCATATTTTAAATACATGTTATTTTTGTACAATTGTTTAAAACAGTATATATTAGGGATGTAACAATAACCAAAATATTGTGATATAGTATCGTCAAAGTTCTCACATTAATATCGTGGACCATCTCAATATATCAAATTACAAGTCTCTTTACTTAAATTAAGATTTATGGTGCATCAATAACTAAAAAAGACAGAGGGAACTACATAGACCATGATCCTTTGCTCCATTTCAGTGTAGACTACAAGAAGAAATAACAATTCTAAGCACTTTTAAGTCTTAGTTCTTTGGATTAAATCTTGTCAAGGCATTTTAAGAGGAAAAAGTAGCATATTCACAATTTTGAGCCTCCACAAAATATCGCAATAAATATGGTACCGTGAAATGTATATCGTGAAAATATCGTACCGAGAGATTGTTACATCCCTAATTGTGAGCCTCCCGACCATATCGCGATATCAACATAAATATTGTACCGTGAGGTTCATACCTTGACGATATTGTATCGTGAAACTTGGATATCGTTACACTCCTAGTATATACTGAATCAACTTTTTAGCTCTAAGCTCTTCATTTTACCGTGCATCATGTGATATATGTTTTTCAGTATTTTAAAAAGTTTTAAAGTATGTAGGTTGTAAGTTGTATGTAGTGAAAGAAGTCGGTAAAGTGGCGTTATATGTACAAATCTGAACCTTGTTAATGTTGTGCGTCTGTGCTTTATCCAAGCTCTTCACAAAATTCTCACAATGGACTTGATGATAGATGATGGATAGGCTGTTTACCCCAGTGTGCGTATGTCTGCAAGGCACACACAGTCAATTAGATGGGAGGACAGAAACTTGACAGCAGCCAACACCAATCCCCTAGTATGAAAACACCCTGCTATTTTTGCATTGTCTCTAACCAAGCAGCCAGCTAAGTGCATGCTAAATATTCCAGTGTTTTTTGTGCATCATCTCTAATTTCCTCCTCTCCTTAAGTCCTCCTCGTGCAGCTGCAGTCTGTGCCCGCTAGCTGGCCTTTTCACAGCTCACTTACCACGCGGGGAAATGTTTATGTGTCCGCTAATTCAATTTGTAGCCACATGGTTTACCAGATATAAAAGCCTTTCATGAAACACCCTGCTACTTGGGAGATAATCCGGCTATAGACTTAAAGTGTCATGTCATGAGAACATGGGAAATTCCAAAATGGAGGCAGCTAGAGGCAAAAGGGAAATGGGTATTATCATTTTAATTATTGTTATTTATAGTCAGAAGGTTTAAAAAAAAAAAAAAATTGTTTTGAATTTCCAGTGTACAATGTTTATCTTCCTTGTCTAATACAATCAATAAAAAATAAAATCAGTAAATAAAGTCTAGTATCAAAATTGCATTTGAGCTTCATCAAAACTTGTGGTAAAGGATGTTACTTTTATACTGTGTCTTAAGATACATAAAAAAATACTGTCATGTCACATGATACTGGGGATAATAATATTTTATCAGTTGTAAAATCTGGATGAAAAGAATTTAAAGACATTATTTAAAAAATACAAATAAAATACTATCGATGAAAAATAAAAATCTAGCCCCAAAATTTTGTTGAGCTTCACAAAAATACATATTTGTGGTAAAGGATTTTATACTGTAAAACACTGAAAAACCACTGCAAAGTCGTTTTTTGTTTTTCTTTTTTACATGTTGTGTTATTCTGGGGCAAATCCTCACTTGTCCTTTGAAATTGCATTATGTTCCACTTCCCTTCTGCCTCCAGTTGCCTTCTTACAGGAATTTAAAATGTATTTGTTTACAGACTTTTAAAGGGTTTACAGTGGAGACTTTTCCCGGTCGGAGCCCTGTTGTGGATCATCCATCATGGGTGTGGACATTTCTAGGTGGGGGTATGTCTCTGCTGTAGGACGATGCACTTGTTGTGTGGTTTATGATTTGACTGTAGTTTATTCCCCCTAAGACAAAGTGGTGTCAGCTGGCATCTATCACCCAAGCCCTGCTGGAGATGCCCGCTCCGAGACCCGTCTACCATCTGTCCCCTCCTGCCCGTCCTGTATGTGCTCTGATCCAGGGCCTGCAGAGTTTATGTGGGCACTGGACACTACTCTCACACAAAGAACGGGCAGTTTCAACACAAAAATGTAGTATATCTGTATGATGGATGGATATAGGATTTAGACAAGAAATCCTATACTGATTTAGTGAACATCTCTCACTCCCACAACCCATCACAAACTCAAACTAAATACAGCACTTCAGATCACTTCTAAAAACCTCACCTGTTCAATCTGGCATTCCTTTGTGATGTCTACTGTTTGTGCATAAAACAAATGATCTTGTTGCCACTTGTTTCTAATATGTATTAAAAAGCTAACCTTAAACCTCTACAAACATTTTTTTGTTGTTTTGTTTAACTGTTAATGTTTTTTTCTTTTTGCTTTTTTTTAACCTTAACTCCCAACTCCTTAATTAAGTTGTGACTAATGTATATAAATATTTTTAATTATAAGCGGACGAAAATGGATTATAAAGTGGTGTTAATCTTAATGCTTTTACAAATCAGAAACTACAGTTATATATTTTCTTCAAAAATGTACCCAGCCAGAGACTCTTACATTCTATAAAGAAGATTAAACAAACCAATTCACCAAACCCATGTAGTGGGCAGTGGTAAGAACCTGAGGAGACCTTGCAGTACATGTTTACAAATGCATTACTTTCATAAGAGGTGACCTCCCTGCTGTCTCCAAAGAGCAGCTCCAGATGTACACATTACTACACATTACTTAACAAACTCTGAGCGACTTCAGTTGTGAAAGGTTTATTTTAAGGGGCCAACTTAATTTATTAAGAAAAAAAATGTTAAAAATACACCAAATTAACATTATCCTGTATGCATATTTTACTTCAACTTTTTTTTTTTTTTTTTAATTCAAAGGTTGTTTAAAAAAGCTAAAAAGTAAAGAGGGAGAGTACCATGAATAAGATCAGTAGTCTACATATTATTC
Source organism: Boleophthalmus pectinirostris (assembly GCF_026225935.1). Taxonomy (NCBI): domain Eukaryota; kingdom Metazoa; phylum Chordata; class Actinopteri; order Gobiiformes; family Gobiidae; genus Boleophthalmus; species Boleophthalmus pectinirostris. The sequence continues at coordinate 15,334,026 of NW_026571190.1, read as the reverse complement.
GTATGTCCCCGTTGTGGAACTGCAACAGACAAAAAATAATTTCCAGATCGGAGGAATATTATTTGAAATGCTGCTACTACTATCTACATATTTTGCTACATGCTTATTCATATAGATTTTACCTATAATTTTAGCACAAGTATTTGTATTGCCATGGTATGCACATTGTTCTCACTAGCTGGAGCTGTATATTTAAGTAAAGTAACACATTGTAATAAAACAGTAAATGAAACATGTTTTCTTTCAGTGGAACAAACACAAAAAAGTCTCAGTTTTAGATTAATTTGCAATCTGTCCGTCCTTGCAATTTCTCCCTTGGGATTCACTGTCAATACTTAAGTGGGAGATGCCATTCTAGTCATTTCACTTGCCGTGTGATCACAATGCCAACCACCACACTTCCTCCCAGGCCTCACAGTTGTCAGCCAGAGTTCAAAGGTCAAGAGCGGTGTGGTCGTCCCCACCAGGGGAGTGATACTGCGATGAAAACAAATCAATCACCTCCATGGACAAACCGTAACAAAATGCATTAATTTGATAAACTGTCCTTGAGTTTTCACATGCGGCCCAGCCCAGTTGTGCAGGGACATTACTCTAATCTAAATTAAAATCTTTCTTTCTGTTATTGCATTTTGTAATAGAGCAATTTTGTGTCTCAGTACAGTTAGCATGTAATTGTATTCTTTCCTGTGGGTTACATCCTGCCAATGAAGTGTTTCAGCATTGGAACATTGTAATAACATGAACACAAAGTTCAAACACTGATGAGCTGAATATTCATTTGAGGTCTCCCAGGGTAAGCTCACAGTGGATCATACCAGACTCTGTCAATAATGACTTTCCCACCTGCACCAAACAATATTCAACCAAATTCAAATGTAAAATGAAGACATGAGAAAGATGTAGCAAGATTGTAATCATAAGAGAAAGGGTTGTTCCATCAAATTAAAACAATTATCTTAGTTTTTTTTATTGTTTTTTATTAACTTGTTTTAGTAACCCAAATGTACAAGGTTAAGGTTAAGGCACACTTTATTGTTTATTTGATGTATCCTTTGTTGTTGGGGCGTTATGTTCAGAGCAGTGGGTAGCACAGTGCAGTACTCCAGGACCCATCTCCACATCTTGAACTAGGCTTGGTCAAGACCTTAGCTGGAGGATTTTGGATAAACCAGAGAGCCCAGAGGAAATCCACCCAGACACGGGGAGAAACCTGTGAACTCCACCCTGAGCCTTCTTGCTGTGAGGCAAGGGTGCTAGTCACTGTACCAGTGGAATGAGTACCTCAGAGGGACAGTTCATGTAAGATGTTTCCAAAGCAGAATTCGATTACTATATTTTTCAAGTGGAAATTACGATCACGTTCACGAAAACATTAATACCGTATTCTGGCTCATTTCAGATTGGTACGTGTAGCTCACTGAACGGAGTTCTACTCATGAAACTGGAATGACTCTCGCTGAAAGCAATCACAAACAAAGATCGGAACATTTAAACAAATCATGAGAATTCATCTTGCTTGCAATACTAGTGATTTTTGTTTCACTTCAATACCAAGTAATACTGTGGGAAATATGGCAATATATGCATCCTTTAGTTTAAACAAATGTTAAGAATCAATATTTTTTAACAGGAACTTATACTTTTTGATACCAACATTTATCATCATGTTTCTATTTCGGCACCAGCCCACCCACTACTGGTAAATTTGGTTGGGCATGCTTCACCCAGATCCACTCTAAGAATGTGATTATTTTACAGAGCCATCTTCTTCCAGCACTGTTGCTGTTTTCATATTATTATTCTCCCAGAGCCTTGATGTAGTGCAGCCCATTTTACCACTGCTGCTTTTCCCATGGTCCCAAAAACGCTAGGAGATCTAACAATCCATGTGAAAGAATTTGAATGCGCCAGAGCTTGGCAAGCTCCATTTTTTTGCTCTGTTGCTTCCAGTCATCATGAAGTGGGCCTAATTCAGCCGAGTGGAACACATTTTATCATCCAGCCAGACAAACGTGCCAAGCTCCAACCTTAGACGCAACACTCAGATCAAAGTGTAGATCATCACATTTGTATAGTGATACTCAAAGGTCGTGTCTTAGGAAGAGCTTTACATGACCTGCTATATTTAACAGTGTGTCTATAAAATAATGAACTTTCATTTTGTTTTACATCTATTTACTAACCACAAATCAGTTTCCTAAAATAATATGGCAGTCTACATGAAAATATGCCCTTTTCTTACTAAAATGTAATAAATTGCTAAATATTGTGCTAGCTCTAAATTTGTACTTCAAATTGGCACGTTTTATTTTGATGAAAAGTTGCCAAAAAGTAATAATTATGTATTTTTCTTTTTACTTAACAACTAAATTTCCAGTCAGCAACAAGGTTTAAAAATAAAAAACGGAATACATTTTACTGTTGGTGGAGCTGGGGACATTTTTTCTGTTCAGGTCATGAATCAAATCAGATCTGTGGAGAGGCAAGACCAATCACAGTAACGATGCAGTAGATTTATTTTGAAGTCTTAAACAACAGTCACAGCATAATAATAAAGTTTAATGCTACACTGTGGAACATTTCAAACAAAGCATCTCCTTGGAGACAAGAAAAGTTACATAGTGCACCTTTTAAATATAATTACTCCCATAACAAAAGTATTACATCAAAACATGTAAGTATCTCGTGTATATTGCTTTCTGTATTTGGTACTTCCATTGTCGGTCTAACTGTAGAAGTCTGTGGGTGTGACTGAAATGACTCAAAATCTTCCATGGGGCACATTTCTTGTTCGTTCAGGGCTACAGGACTTTCCCAGACTCCCAGAGTGTCCCAGACTCGCCGTTTTCTGGGTTGTGATTAAACACGGAGCCTGACTCACGGAGACTTTAAATGGATAAAGTCTAAAGGGCCCGTGCAGTACAGTGCCTGAGTGCAAATTATCAGCATTTACAGACATATGGGCTGGCACAGGTTTAGAGAGAGAAAACACGACTGAGCCTCCGCAAACAGGAAACAGTCAGGGGACTCTGTCAACATAACATTCTGACATACTGCTCATACTGCTATATATTTTCTCTGGCCTTCACTCCATATAGATGTTATTACTTTGCCTAGAAAGCGCCTCAGTATGGCATTAAACTAGATTCTGTCACCACAACACCGTGAGATCTTTTCTCTACCTTGTGAAAAGCAAAACAAAAAGTAGTGATGGGCGAATGGAGCCTCGTGAAACACTGACACCTCAGTCGCAATATTGTCTCAAATGGTTTGACGTGTCTGAGGCCTCGGAGAAACACTGACCTCTAATGGACAAATTTAACCATCAGCACACAGGTGTCTCAGCATTGATGAAGTATTGTTAGTGTAAGACAATACTTGTGTGCAGAGCAACACCGTACCTAACAACAACAATAATAATGATGATTTAAAATAATATGTAAAGAGCAACATAAATAGCATGCTCTAAATAAGAAAATAGGTTAACATGTTAGGTGGAATTAGATCAAAGTGATCCCAAACCATGGATCGCTTTTTTCTACTTGTAGATGCCATCGAAAATTAAACAAATGCCAAAAGTCGCCAAAAGTCACCAAAACCACCACTAACTAGGGCTGGGTATCATTAAGAAGTTGCCGATACGATACATACCTCAATACACAGACCACGATACAATACATATCTCGACACAGTGCACTTTGATTCGATATGATATATTTCAAAACGATTCAATGCTGTTCAGTAAAAAATAAAGGCTACATCGTGTCTGTGATACTAAAAGTCTTTGTTATACCACTTATTGTGCAAAGTTAAAATGAAAAACACCCATTTTACTCATCAAAAAAGTGAAAATGTCAAATGTGTTGCATAAACAAGTTTCCTTCCTCTAAGCAAGCAACAAAACTGTAGCGCTGTAACAAAATAATTTAGTAAAATATACCAAAAAATACTATTGACGACATATCGATACAGCAGCCCACGATATCGATACTGTATCATCACATTAAACGATACAATATATTGCTATTTCGATATTTTTGCAAACCCCTACCACTAATGTCACACAATACTCCTCACTACCCATAATTTTCAAGGCATATTGGTGCATCTTTTACACTGTAGCAGTTTAGCGCTTGTCAAACCACGGAAGTGCGCTGAACACTCTGACGCGCTCTGAACCAATCGCAGAGCGGAACATTCGCTGAGCCAATGAAACGCTTTGATACACTGAAGCGATTGACACACAGAGCGAAGCAGTCGGGGGAGGGACCGACACATCGACACTTTGGTCACGTGAGCGGCTGCTGCGAGACGAGCTCCGAGGCAGCGCTTCGGAGCAATTTGTTTCAGAAAGAACGAGACGTGCTCCGGGGCTCCGTCTCATTTGCCCATCACTAACAAAAAGTGATAATTCTATGGTATGCTTAAGTAATCTCTGTACATTTTAAGACTTTTCTGGTGTGGAGGTCAGTCACTTGCTTGTCTTCATGGAGATATTATTTCTGCCGCAAAACTGATATGTAAACAAGAACATTCAGCGAGTGCAAATGTTTTTGTGCGTTTGCTTCTATGGGCTGTTGAATTGTTGCAGTGTTGGGTTGTGCAAATGGTTTAGGAATATGTGATGTACGCTTTGTATACTCAGCATCTATGAAAAACATGCCTGGAGTTGTTTTGTTTCATTCACACATGATTGAGTGATCCTCTTCTATTAGTCTGTCTACCTCTCCAAAGCTCAAAATGCTCTGTTCCACATTGTGATGTCATATAGTGGTAATTCTCAGCAGCTACTGTACCTTTGAGTTGAGTTGAGTAGAGATTGGCACATTTAGTTTTCCATCTGAGAGAAAAACTCAGCCTAATTATGCAGGGTTTTTATGTTAAACAGGTATGAATGAAACAAAACACAACTCCAGGTATGTTTGTGATGAAGAAACAACATGACATAGATCAGAAAATAGCATAATATGGCCCCTTTTAAATAGGCAAGGGTCTGCATAAATTATAAGTGAGTTTTACTTTGCAGGAAACTTCAAAAAGTTCTACTGTTGTATTTAATTAAAACATAAAAGTTGAGAATATAACAAGACGTTCGCACTATTCCCTGTTGCATAAACTTTCTATAATTCTGAGAGCTTCACCAGACCCTCCTATTCATTTGTAATGTTTTATGAAAGGGGTTTGTCGAAACACATAGACTTACAGTTTCATACATAAGACCATTAATGAATCCAAGAGAAGTCCATTGTTCCTTTCCTTTATTTCTTCATATTTTATAAAAGCATTCATTCAAACTAAATGCTTAAGCCCTCAGTGTTTTATCCATTAGCACTGACTTATCCTAATGCTATGTGAATTTACATGGCACTGCAAAGAGGACCATCCCCACATTGTGTCATGGATTAAATAGGCTTAGTGAAGTCTCATTAGAAATTTCCATAAAGCAATGTGAAAACTCAATGTCACAGGGAAACAATGCATTATTTAAAGCGCTGTACCTAATTTTTACATCTTAAAAAACATGAAAAATACAACTAGTTCATTTTCAATGGTTTTCAGTGATCCAAAGTTATGCCTCATTTACCTTATGCATTCCAAGCATCTTAATTATTCAACATGACGAGTTCATGAGCACTCTTCTCAACTTTCAGTGACCAGAGCAGAGTTTTGCTGTTCAGGTGAATATCAGCTAGCATGCTATTATGAACTTCCTGATTTTTAGACAACAAAATGGTTTCTAATTAGATGCAGACAGTAGCTCAGCTGGTGTGGTGTTTGTTCAATGATTCGAACTTTTCTTGGCTTGATTCCCTCTTTTGGCATAAAAATCATTCGCTGAGCCGTCAGAGCCACTGGCCCACAGGGTGGTGGTGTGATTCCAGATCCCACAGATGAATATTGTGGTTGCGTCCTTGGGCAAGACACTTAACTCACATTGTGTGTGTGAATAGGTGAGTGAGTAAAGTGTTTTCAGTGCCTTTTGAAAGTGGAAAAAAAGTGGAACAGTATACAGCAGACATACTTTAACCTTATGAGCTGCCTATACAATATATTTGTACTGCGGCAAGACAAATTTCTCTCAAATACATAGAGTAAAAAATGTGGTACATTAAGTGTCATTGTTATGTTCCCATCGCTTCATTATTTATGCCTCATCTAGTCAAGCAGCTAATGTCCACCGTAATAGGCCATTTCTGCCACAAGAATGACTTTCAAAGGTGGCATATGTTTCTTCATATTAAGGGGCTGTTAAGTGTAAGAATTCAGCTCCCAGATGGGTCTAAATTTCCCTACGGAGGGGAACTTAAAGCAGTCCCCTCTCCGAGGGCCCTTCTGTCTATTACAGATATCATGGACTCTCTTAGTGACCTTGACAGGAAATCACGCCTCTCTCCATTAGACTCATATAATATTAGTTTCGTCCGTTCCACGGAGGAGCGAGCGGCTATACACCTGAGGAAATGTAATACAGATAATAATATATATATATATATATAATATAGATTATTATGTGTTTTTCAATTTACAACACTAACCACGGTAAACTGGTTTATCCTGATTTATTACTGTTTCACTACTAAGTTACAGTGTTACTTTTCAAAGTTTAATTTAGTCAATATTTATTCACAATTCCAACAAAAAAATGGTCAACAAAAATGTTATGCTAATTCAGTCTAAATACATAATAATTTTAGTCAACAAAACATAGGCTTTTTACAAATGTAATTTAATTTTACTTTTTTCTTTTTTTAAGCTTTCACTTTTTTTTTTTTTTTTTTTTTTTTTTTTTTAATAACACTGATGGAACATGTGCAGATGTGTTCCTCAGACTGCTACTTTGCGTATGGTCTTGGTTTGGGGCTCTGGGATTGAAAAGTACAACTTGGATCTATCTTATTTTATGTTAAGTTTTTATTATTATACACAAATAGTAGCACTTTTAGACAACAGAAATGTCTACTTTTGTCTTTAGACACTTAGACAAATTCTGTTGATCCACAAGGGAAATTATTTGGACAAAGTAGGTCACACATCACAATATAACATAATGACAATGAGAAAAAATATAAATGGTAATAAAAAATTCTAAATAAGTAGCAAAAAATAACATTACCAAATAGTGACAGTTCTAACCCGAGTCAGGAGTGGAATTTTGACAAGATAACCATTCTGTAACCTCCGAAACCCTTCTTGAAAAAGTTTCTACACAAACGAAGTTTTTCAAGACACGTCGTCACCTTTTGTTTTTGAAAACGCATAACCTTGAGATAGCGACTCTTTGTCTCTTAAATATCCTCGGGGTAGGAAAAAACGAGAAAAAAACTAAAAAAAAAAAAAAAAAAAACAGCAATTAAAACTTCTGATTGTCCCCTTAAGTGCAGTAAACCTCTGGCGATGAGTCTGGTTTCTATGTTTCCTTCATCGTTGTGGGAGGCAATTAGAAATCCGCTCCTGTTTGAGATTCTCGCTCCATCCCGCGCACTCACTGGTGATTTATGGATATATACAAACAAACGGCGTAAATCTTGATTAGTAAGCAGCTTGGGTGGTGTGGGTGTCTGTGTGCTCCCGGGAGGATAGTGGATGGTACAGCTCCCGTGGTCATTCCTCTTCAGGGGTGGCAGGGCTATGGCAGTGCGGGCCTGCCTACCGTAAATCTACCACGGACAACAGGCGCATGCTAATCCATTAGGGCGCTGGTGCAAGGGGGCAAGAATGGGGAGGGGCAAGTGGAACTTATGGAAAGGGGGGGTTTGTCATACTTAAAACACGCCCACAGTAATAAAGAGCGCAGTCAATGCTGTTTTATGGCTTATTGAAGAAGTGTGGATGTAACAGTAAAACGTTTAGGGTTAGCTGAAGAAATGTGTATTAAAGGTGCACTATGTAGCTTTTCTGGTGGATGGTATACTATTTTCTTGTCTCTGTGGAGGTGTTTTACCACAGTATGGCATTACCTACCTTTATGGAGAAAAACAGATGCGCTACTTACAAGTTACAAGTCAGATCTGCGCATGATGAACCCCTTAAGATTGAATGTTTTGGAAAATTGTGTTTTTAGCAATGGAAACATCTGTGTAGGTAGGTTTAATGCTTACATACTTTGGACCATTCCAGGCAAAGAAAAACCATCTCTACCAGAAAGGTACATATGAGCATGTTTTTAGTGTGGCGTTATCTTTGTCATATGTGTTTTTCGTCAAACTAAACGCACACATTTCATACGGAATAAGTCATTGGAATTATATGATGTAGAGCAGACATGTCAAACTCAGGACGGGTGGCAAAATTTGGCCTGCAATATAATTATATTTGGCCCGTGTGATTATATCAAATATGTATTAGAGCTGGCTCGGTGGCTACAGATAGGCTATAAAGACATTTTTTATTTAAAATTGTGTTATTATTTTATATTATGCTTGTTCTGGATTCAATATTTAAGCAAAACTATTATTAAAGGTAGGCAAAGGTAACTCACATCAATATTTTTACTATAGTGTTTATATGATAACATATAATGCCTGTGAAATGTCAAAGGATTCCAACGTTAATGAAAAGTGAAAAACTATATAGCTACTGTTCTATCAATAGCAAACAGTAACCGCATTACCATATGACTCATATCAAAAACATACTGTAAGATCTATTGAAACTTTACTTTAATATAGTGTGACTGCAAAATGACTGCATAAATCAGCTTATAATGTGGGCCCTGAAGTTATCAATAATTCTCATTTAAAACGGCCATCCATTCTTCCTGTTCTGGCCCCAAAGTGAAGTATGTGCTTTAGAGGAACCCCATATATTTTACATCAGTGTGTCCAGGCAGCACTTCTGTCCCCTGTCACTGCACTGAACCTCGGGCTCCATTCAAACTTTTCACCCTTTTATCGTCTCCTCCAACTTAAGCACCACTAGAATAAGCGCGTGCTCAGCTCCTGCTCAGCCCCTGCTCTGCTCCTGTGTGCCTCTGCAGTCTGTGTGGAGATCCTGACTGTGCATTTGTGGATATAGTGACACGTGGGGCTTGTGACACCGTGGACTGGGAGCAGATTTGCAGTAAGTGCTTCTTTATCATGTTGGGCTGCTGGTTGTTCTCCATATTGGTACATGATTGAAGGGGTCAAATGTAATCTTTTGTGGGACCTTCCTGCTGACTGGACAATATAGGGTCTTGCAACTTTTCTCCGTGCGTACATAGCAATGAATGAAAAAGGAAAAAGTGCACAAAAACATCACTTCATTCTCATTTTTTGTTAATTCTTAAGATGATACTGAGAGGTTATCGCATGAAAGCCCTTTGAAATAGTTTGGAATATATGCATTTATTTTCTATTGATCTATGCTATTTGCAGTTTCCCAACTATAATTAGTCCTAGTTTGAAGGTTTTTTTTAAAAGGTGTGCTAAGTTTGCACCTTTTAAAAAAAACTTGGTTTGGTCCCCTGCTTGTTTCCATGGAGATTACTAAGTCTTACGCTAGAAAAAACAAAAGCAACTCCATGGAACAAAGAATGTTTCTGAATCTTCACCTAAAAATGTAAATAAAGCATCTTTTAAGCTGACATTGTTCTGCTTTTTCCAAGTTAAGTTAATCGTTAGACCCTGTTTACACTGAAACAAATGTGCGTATCACCGTATCACCATATCGGAAACAATCTAAACAAAAGACACATCGTTTGTGTAACGCAAAACTGCCTGAAAAGCTAGTCACGTGATAGGCTGGTGTCACATCCTCACAATGTCCCGATGTCACGTGAGCGGTAAAAACAAGGAAGTCTGAAGTTACAGCAGCTGATTTTGAGCAGAGGGAGATGGCAAGTGTAGAAATAGTCTTTTCGTGAAATGACGACAAGGTTCAGTTGTTACTTAGCGTAACACTGGATTTTAAGACGAGCATGGCGGCTCAGAGTGTTAACTGATTTGTTTCTGTGTCCGCAATCCTTCTCTATCCACACAGCTTTGAGCATATTTGTTTATGTTTTACAGAAACAAAATTTAAAACCACGTGACTAATTGGCATAAACTAAGTGCTCAAAAAACAGCTCGCTATTTTGTGCTGTTGCGGTTCAGCTTCTGTCAGACTAAAGGACACGACTCAGTGGATTATATGTGTTGTTTCTGTGACAGAGGGGTGTTCTGCTAATGGTGAGTCTATTGTGTGTTTCTATCGCGTTGGAGATGGTTCATGCTAAACTTTTCAGAGATTATATGCCTGCAGGTCAGATGCATAGACCGTATTTATGAATGGACATATATTCCAGCCTCTTTGCATTTCTGCATTTGCAAGACTGTAAAAAGAAGTGGACGTTCGACTAACAATGCTGGGAGTTATAGGAGCGAATTTGGAGCCAGGTACATATTGGTAATAGGAATTTATTTAGGTACAAAATAGCAAAATAAAAACACCAGGATCTTGTAGTGCTGGTTAATATGAACACTTTAAGACCAAAATGATGAGGCTCATAGCAGCAGATACAAAGAGAGAGGTGACAATTTCCAATGAGAAGTCAGTTGGAAACAGAGCCAGTGGAGCTGGAAGTGCCCCATGAACACTTCCCATCTCAAATGAGGTGGCTAGAGGGTTAGCTATATTCATTTATATATACAGTCGATGAATACCCCTCTCAAGACAGTAAAATAAGCCATAATAATGAAATTTGTTGTATTAATTTTACTCCATCCATCCTGGAGACCGCCTTTTACAGCCATCTTGTCCATTTTGGTTTTCTTTGTCTAGGGCACATTGTCGTTTGGATCGACTCCAGACACCTTTATTTGAACAATTCCCCATAAAAAGTGTGTAATTTGATCATGCCCTTGGTGTATCCTTCATGCACTTTTCAACACTAGATTATGTTAAAGAAAACTCTATCAGTAATTTCCTGTGGCTTGATTGTTGTGGACCATAAGTGGCAATTACAGTGGAATCAGTTATCTGTAGTGGAGATATGGGATTGGGAGGATCACAGCGGGGGAGAGAAATTGTTTTGAACTATAGCAGTAATTAACGGCCCACACAACGAACCCCAACCTCTCTGTTTGATCGCCCAATCTTCTCTCTCTCTCCTTCTGTCTCTCCCGTGATGTCTTTCTCAATTATACTCTTTTCCACCATCATCCCTCTTTCATTTCTAAAGGCCAAATGAGTGGGACATGTGCATCTGTTTTAATTAATAGCTGTTTAGAGCCTTGAATGAACATGAAACTCTGTGGTTTGGTGAAATCACATAAGCGGCTGTCACTACACCCACAGAGTAATGTGTGGTTGAACAATCTGGTTTTGTTTTGAAAGCCAACTATCTCTGAGGGAAATTCTTTTTGCCAAGCAAGACCAAGCAAGGATGGGATGAATTTCTTCTAAGCTTTATGCAGTGGAATACATCAGGATTGAAATCCTGGTGTAAATCCTGAGAATATCCAATTGAAGTAATACAGGGAACAGGTGCAGCACTGTCAAGTGGTCTGGCTGGCCCAGTGTCAGCCTCAGTGTTGTCAGATTGATTTTCGGGTCCAACAATTGGCTGAATGCCCCTCCCATGCAACTCTTCAACCCATTTGCTCACTTGCATCTGTGTTTCATGATTTTTTATTTTTTTTCCCCCTATACTCCACAAACACAAATGTGCACATTATTCAGTTAACAAATGAATAAATACACAAATAAATAGTAATATTTTAGTGTGGTGCTGTTTGAAATATTTTAACTATATTTTAACTCTCACCACTGGTGAAAGGGATATGTAGAGATATTATGTGTAAAAATGGCCAGAATGTAAAATTTTTGGGACATTCACAGCAGAAACCTGGCAGCCTGAAACTGCCAGGTTTAAATTGCTTTTTTGTTGTTGTCATATTATATACTAAAATGCCTATGACTGGAAAATGTTTTTAGACAAAACAGTATTTAAAGTTACAATGTCCCATGTAACGTATAACTCTTTGGCTGCAAGTTGATTAAATTAAATATTAAAACATCTTTCAGTGCAGAGGGGGCAATTTTATTGTTTCCATACGCTTTTATGCTCAGAGAGCAAACTGACAAAAAAATAAATAAAATTAAGCCTGTGGTGTCACACCTTAAGCACTGATGTGATACCATAGTGTTTTTTATTGTATGTATTTTAGTTGTAGTCATCAGTTCATTTCATGTAGTTTTCAATTTGTATTATAAAACCACATTGGAAAAAGGTGCCAGGAACTCAGAAGTGCACTGTATGTATAATCCATATTTCTTATCTTTGCTGTACTGACAACAAACACCTGGACAGCTTTAAACAAGTCTAGTTCTTGGTTATGCTTTATATGCATTCAGTAATTGGAATTTGATTTTCAAGTATATGACTCTTATACCCTCATCACAGCATAACACCATTTCTTGGTTGTTTACTGGGTCAAAACTAGCTTTGCATTTCAGATCCGAAGTGCCTGTTTCCTAGAGCATTCTAATATATATGTAAACATACCCTTTGTTTCTTAATCCTACATTGTGCTTGTTGTTATTTCTTTCTTTGCTGAGCGTCATCTTAAGTTTTCCGCCTGACGATTCCGATTATATTCCACACAGTACTTCCAAATGCAAGACTTGGGGGGGAAAGCTCCCTTCTCCCCAGTAATATTCCTGCTTTGAAGCAGTGCTTGTTTGAACCTTTGACTGCAAGTGAAATGAGAAAGGAGCTAAGGAAATGAAAGAGATGGGAGAGGAGAGTTTTAGAAGAATAAAAGTGTACCATGATTGAGCTGAACATGTCTGAAGTGTGTCTGACCTAATACAGTGAACTCTTGGACCATATGGACTGATCTTGGTGCCTCCTGCTATATTCAGAAATGAAACTTATTATTTGGTTTGTACATAATAAAAGTACAATTATTTATACACTTATTATCGTAACAGCATACCCATATTGATTTTTGTTGATCTACTCCACTAGCCTGATTCATCAGCCGGTTTTGCTTCGTGGAAACCGTCTGACCTCGCAGCATTTTTCCCGTGACGGTAGGCAGGTACTTTTTTTTATTTAACTAATCGCTGCTGTTTGGTCATGATGCATGCAATGGGCCAAATCCCGTAGGAAGAAGGACACGTCTTACCCCTTGATAAAATTCACCAAACATTCTCTTTGTTCCTGCTTTAAATCCTCGATCTCGGGAATCTTTGCCAACACAGAATGTATGGCTTTGTCTACATCCATCTTGATTGCTTTGTTTACTGTTGTGCTGTACCACAAAAAGGGACCCAGACCGGCGCTTGAGTTTGACGTCATGGCTTCACAGCTCTTCGGTGATTGGCCAGTGTGCAGTCTACAACTTCTGGGGTTCTTGTAAACCATCTAGTGTATTCTGATTCCTGACCTAGTCACTGGAGAGAAATGAAATTAAATGAGAAATGAAAGAGAAATGAAATTGAGCGGAGGCACTAGGTGGCGCCAGCCTGGCTACTCCACACCTGTTGTTACTAAATCTACTACTTCTCTTCTAGATGGATAGTTTAATCTCTACTGTAGAACATTCTGGACTAAGCAATAACATCTCCATGAAGACAAGCAGGTGACAGACCCTCCACTAGAAAAGATGAATGCATTTTGTAGTACCTTTGTTTTGTATTTTAAAGTGTACACCAGAGAATAATAGAAAAGTGAGTTGTAGTGATTGTACTTGTATGTGTAGTGAACTCTTGACCTCCTCCATATGGCTTGTTCAGATCTCCTCTTGTCATGTGCAGACCCATGTGAAACACAGCTCCTGTTTTGTTTATACGCGGTACAAAAACACATTCACTTTTGCAGTCTCCTGAAAAACCCCAAATGCTCCATGAATTAAACAGTGCACCCATGTTCCCGCTGCCGGCCGCTCCACAGGGGGAACCGTGTCACTTTGTATTTGCCTCCTCTCTCACCATTGACCCATTTCTGCCTTGGTTTTCGCGCTCACTGCATTGGCCCCCAGCGAAGAGGCGCCCCAGTAACACGGCACCTGGCTAGGGGCCCATGGGAGCGGGCAAGAGGGCAGGGGCCAAACTAATATTAGAGAACATCATGGGCATTTATGGGGCCTCTTGTGAAATCATGAATAGGATAGACAGAAAGAAACAAACAAATACAGTTTCAGAGTAAAACTACTGACTGTACAAAGAAGTGGACGAAGCGAGTGCGACGTCACCCACAGTGTTTGGCTTCAGTGAAATGTAGCTCACCAGGGCTAGCAGTTATCTGGCGTATTTAGTACCACGTTCAGTATTAGGAATAGGAATTTATTTGCAGACAAAAAAATAAAAACACCAGGAGCATGTAGAGTGGATTAATAAGAAAATTTGAAGGTTATGGTTACATGATGACGGTCTGAACAGAAGACGCAAAAGTGGCATCGCGTCTTCACTTTTAATTCTGCGTTTAGATGAGCATTTGGTGATGCAAAAGTGTGTAGAATTCGATTTGGGATACATGCCAGCGTGACTAGGTGGTGCTGTGATACACTATAACATCACTTATAACATCACAGCAGACCAGACCAGAATTTTGAGTCTTGGAAGTGTAGATGGAAACGCTACAGCGGGTTCATCTTTTCCACTCTGGAGGGTGGTTTGAGATTTTTGGTCTAAATTTCACTTACGATAAAATATTTAGTCATTTTTACCAACATGAGACCAAAATGAGGAGCCTGACAGCAGCAGCAGTTATGGAGAGAGGGGCCTAATTTTTTCAATACAAAGTCAATTGAAGCCAGAGACGATGGAACTGGAAGCGCGCCCATGCTCACTTCCAATTTGGAATGCGACAGCTACCCGGTTTGCTATAGCCGTTCATTTTTCTCTCAAACTGAAAACACACTGTTCCATCTTGTAATATCAGGTAAATGAAGTACTCCACTGTGTTTTTAAACTCCATACACCTTCACTAGGATCATTTTGGTCATTTCAGCCCTGGAATTGCTGATCTCTACTGAACTAAAGGTAACTGTTAACTTGAAACTCTCACTACATGACATCACAATGTGGAACAGAGCAGTTTGAGAGTTGGAGATGTAGACAGGGTAAAGGGTTACTCAAACACGTGTGAATCAAACAATGATAAAAACACATGAAACTGATAAATGACAAAAAACACATGAAACTGAATAGTTAAAAAACGTATTACTTTTTTACAGATATTGACATTTTCTAGGAACACAGATGAACACAGAATGATGTGATCCTAGATTGTGTGCACTGTCTCTCACCAGTAGTCCCTGTTTTTGCACTCAGCACTGCCTCTTTCTATGGCAGGGCACAGAGCTTTCATCAGGACATTATCATTCCGCTCTATTCTTCAATTTATTTCAGGCCTCACGCTGTTTTATTCATCTCGCGAATGTCAGACAAAAACTCAAACCGTTCAAGAAGTGTCTTTTTCTGTCAAATACAAACAAATGGAACAACTCACCGCATTTTGATTTTTAGCATATGTGGAGGATTGCATTTGCTGGAGAAAAGAATGCTTGCTTTTAGTAGTTTTAAAGAGTGTTTTGAGTTTTGGGGGTGATGTGTACCTTTGGCGCTTGTGTCCTTCCCTTCATCTCTTCATGCTGAGTTCCTATTTCATCTCATCAACCTGTTCTACTGATTTCAAGCTGTGACATAAACAAAGCCACATACTCACAGCAATGTCATTCACACGCATTTCTAAACTGCAAGTATTAATAAAAATTGTATTTAATGGGCGTGTATTATATTATTTTCTGATCTATGTTATAACACTCTGTTCCATTTTGTGATGTCATATGGTAATTAACAGGAAGTGCTCTACTGTGTTTTTAAACTCCATACACCTTCACTAGAAATCTTTTGAATGATTTCAGCCCTGGACTTTCCAATCTCTACTGAACTAAATGTAAAATGTAGCTGTACCTGAATACTGCTGTGAATACTGCTAAAGACTCCAAGGTGGGAAAGTGCTACTACTTTGTTTGTGACTGCAAATATTCCCACGTTCCAGGCTCTAATGAGGAACCTCATGTATAAATTTATGTGTAGGTTTAATGAATCAAGAAATGGAATTATAGCATGCTTGACTGATATTAAGGAAAGTGACACCCAATATTACTCTGACATTTGGAAATATTGGAAGAGCCACCTGTATTTAATTCTACGGACCTTACGTCACTGTAGTTATTTTTATTTTTTTATTATGTGTGTGTGTGTGCTGATGGGTTTATATATGAATGTAGTGCATTGTGGGTGTGTGTCTTTCTGTGCACGGTTTGGACCCTGAGTCTGTAAATAAAGTTATATATTGTACATGACATCACGAAGTGGAACAGAGCATTTTCAGGTTTGGAGATGTAGACAGACTTGAGGATAACACAAACACGTGTGAATGAAACAAAACACAATTCCAGTTTTTGATGAAAAAAATATGATATCAAAGCTCACAATAATCAATTCTGTAAAATATCAGACCTTTAATGGAACTTACACTTAGTTTCTCTACAAATGAAGATTAAAAAATTCCATTCCCTTGTTTTTAAGATAGCAAATTACATTCTACACTCAGATATGTTGAAGTTATTAGTTTGATTTATGAATTCCCTTAATTTTTTCAGTTCAGGAAAACACCCTTCCCACCATATGCTGTTTTGTAAAAGCAGCTACTGGAAAAGAAAATAGAAAGTGAATGGCATTGCCCATATGGACTTTTATTGGATGAGAAGTACCATCCATAAGTGATGCTCCATTTTGTCCATTTACACAGGTTCTTGGATAAGAACCATGTGGAACCAGTTGCTGAGATTATGCCAGACAGTTGTTTCTCTTTTATTGTCGAACATTACGGTGAGATTATGGACTAAGTGGGTAGAGCAAACAGTTCAAACTGAACCACGGACCTCACTCATGGTTTAAAATTGGGTGCAGGGCCTTTTGACTCTTTTGTGTTGAGTGGTTATGTTCTTGCCAGAGACATAGCCATTATATAGCTAAACTACAAAAACATACATGCTTGAACTGGTGAATGTAAATGATAGAGTAAATCATAAGTGGCTGTCTGCTGTGGCATGAGTGCATTTATAAGAGATTCAAGTCCATTTTACAGTCCTTGTACATATTTGCATCATTAAGTGAAAACCTCTATAACATTTATGATAATTAAAGCATATACTCGTTGCACTAAGCCTCTGAGTCATTTTATTCAACCATGCACTCCATGTGAATACTATTACATTCTTATATTGACATTATCTTGACAAAAATTACAGTGAAATCAAAGAAAGTGAAAAATTGTACTGCAAGTTGTGCAAAAAAAAAAAAAAAAAATCACTTGTTCTTCCCCACAGCCTCATTTCAAACCTATTTTTTCTCTTCTCCTACTGTTAAAATGTACTGGGCAGCAATCATTACTAATAAACCCAGGCATTCGCACTCACACTCAGCACAATGAACTGAATTAAAGCTTGGAGTAGGTATTCAGCTGATTGTTTGCTCCTTACAATAGCCATGGCAGGCCTGTACTCAACACTGTCGTACTTTGCCTTAGGGTCCGTTCTGTGTCCTTTTTGTAATTTAATTAAATCTATAAACATTCAAAATTCTTATTCACGAACTGAGCTCAGAGCTTCTCCATCAACTACTCGACTTAAATGCTTTGTGTGTGTGTGAAAAGCTTGAGGGCTTCGATGGCAGATTTTGAGAATTGTCTTTGTTATGTAGACCAAAGAAAATGAACGCTCCGTAGAGAGGATTGGCAAGAGACAGGAAGTGCCTCCCAGGGCCTTGAATCCTAATGACTTGAAATAAATATATAATGTCACTTCTTGGTTAATTGCAGCGTGGATTGTGCCGTGTGCAGGCTTTTTCTCTGTGTCAGTCTGTCTCATGCCACTGAAGATAGGGGGAAGCTGGGAGCACACGACTGTCAGTAATGTGTCCTTAGAACTAATAAACTAGCTGGCTGCCAAGGACATTCTAACGGCATATTTTATCTGTTTGTTTCAAATATTAAATAAAGGCCCAGTGAGGAAGCGGAGGGGTGCAAAGGATCTTCCAACCCTGTTAAATTATTTTCCACTTTGGGAAGACATACAGTATTACTGCATACACAAAAAAGGCCTTTGAAAATAAGCCTCTGTTTAAACAGTATTACAAAATATTTATCAGCTTTATGCAGTTAATATTCCTACAAAAAATATTAGATCTTTCTTATACATTTTTTTTTTTACATTTTTAAATAACATTCTGACAGTAGCAGTAGCAATAGCAGCATTATAGCCTTGCATCCACATTTTTTGCTTTATCCAGGGCCAGGTCATGGGGGCAGCAGTCTAAGCAGGGACTCCCAGACCTCCCTCACCCCAGACCCTTCTTCCAGCTCCCCCAGGGACCCCAAGGCGTTCCAGGTCAGCTGAGAGACATAGTCCTTCCAGCGTGTCCTGGGTCATCCTCCTGGAGGGACATGCCCAGAAGTCCTCCCCAGTGGTGTTCAGGCATTCAGAACAGGTGCCCGAGCCACCTCAAATGGCCCCTCTCGACATAAGAGGAGCATCCCGGGTGACTGAGTTCTTCACCCTACCTCTAAGGGAGCACCCAGCCACTCTGTGTAGGAAACTCATTTTGAGCACTTGTAACTGCGATCTTCTCCTTTCGGTTATTACCAAAAGCTCATGACCATCGGTGGGGGTAGGAACATAGACTGACTGATAAATCGAGAGCTTTGCCTTTCAGCTCAACTCCTTCTTTGTCATAAAAGACTGATACAGCAACCTCATCACTGCAGAGGCTGCGCCGATTCATCACATTCACTCTCCATCCTTCCGAGATACTTGAGGCAGGGACTCTCCACCCACCTGGAGAGGGCAAGACACCATTTTTCAGTCGAGAACCATGGCCTCAAATTTGGAAGAGCTGCTCTTCATCCCAGCTGCTTCACACTGCAAACCACCCAGTAACATGTTGTCTGTATGACTCATGTAGAGCACTTAGGCACTCAAAGCGCTTAACATCATAGAACCATTCACCCAATTCACTACACACCACTACATGGAAACTGCAGGAAAAATGTTTTGCCCAAGGACACAATGAGAGTCTGCATTCTAATTCAGGATTAAACAGACAACCATCAAACTGCAGTTGTGTCTAATAAAGAGATAAAAACTATTTGCAGATTACAGACACAATCATCATGACATTTCATCAGCGTATTTTTGGCCCTATACTTCTGCTTTTGGCTCCTCCATTTTGAACCAATCTGTTCTCGTTACAAATGTCCAGAAGAATGATCCTAAAAATACAAGTCGCTTAAATATGAACTGTGCTCTCGGAATGGACACTCTTTAAATAGCCCAATTAGTATTCTTGGCTCAAAGGCTTAACAGAACGGGCAGTGTCCAAGGCCCAGTGTGTGTAGCGTGCACTGTTGTGAGACCAGTGGAGTGTATAGAAAGAAAAAGACAAGATACAAAAGATTCTGTAATGAGATGATTCACAGAGGGCTTTGGAAAAGCCCTTTAAATGCGCTGTAATCCAGGTGTTAGACTGCACCCACTGTTAGTTGTCAACAATTTTCAGACTAAGCCTGGTATTTCCTTAATTCAGTTTAGTTCAGTTCAAATTTATTGATATAGCACATTTAAAACAACTTCAGCTGACCAAAGTGATTCACATAAAAGTCAACAAAAACAGTATTACTACAGTAGTATTATGTTCTGGTTTGGTCTTTTACTGTTTACTGTAGTCATGGTTTAGTTCTGCTGTAGTCTAAACTCCAAGTCAATTTCATTTGGCACTGTTATTAATTTCTTATTTATTAAACTCTCCACAGGTCAGACGTGTAACTGTCCTGGAGGCTTTACCTGATTGGCCTAATGGATATAAGTCAAATTCCATATTGTGGACCATTTCAGGAAAATCGATATATCTATGGAGACAAGCAGATGGTGGAATCTCCAACAGAAAAGTTTTAATAGTTGCACTTTTTAAGCTTAAGGAATATCATTTTCCCTATCCATTTTTCATTGGAAATGTGTTGATTTTGGGCATGTCTGATCCAGTAATCCTACCCCTGAAGTATCAACAATTACAATATTCACAAGCAATGCATTTCTTTATTTTAGACCCTTAAGAGTCTATTTTCCATGTTCCTTTTTTACTTTAAACAACAAAATCAAACATGTTCATTTATCTCTGACACAAGCTAAAACACAAGATTTGGCAGTACTATCAACTTTCTGGCAATCTCCTAAATCTCCTGTAAATTTGGAATCGAATCTTACTCTAGGATTTATGAAACAGATGGCTTTATTCACCAGACTGAATCCCTCTAGCTGAGAGTGGAGATTGTACGAGAAGTTTCAGCCCCGACAGCAGATCTGCATCTTTCACTGCACAGCCCAAAGACAGGTAACACCCCCCACATTAGACATACTTTATAGAGCGATCCAGTCCATTTGCTCCATACTTTTTGTCACTTTTGCAGTTCATATTCTAGTATAACCCAGCCCAAAAATCCCCATTCACATGCAATCTGACTTGGGAATTTACCTGCCACTTTGCCACAACAGGGTCACGTAAGAACTAGTATTGTCGAAAGCTCCAATACTGCACATTTTTCATCAGCAGTACCTACGTATCTACGAGTACTCAGACCAATTCATCATCAGCAGTGGGGGTTTGATTTGGACAGAGTGAGCATTAATTGGACGAGGAGAAGGTGTGGCGAGCAACGGGGAGGAGTATTTCGAGTAAGAGATCTGGAGAAGCGGTGAGGTAGATGGGAGCAGTTAGGTTTTCCAGGCTGAATTTACTCTAACCCCATTTGTGTTACCTCTTTGATACCTTCATTTAGCCTTTAGTGTGGACTGTGAACTTTGTAAAATAATAATAATTAAGGAGAGTGCAGCTGACAGCAGCGCTAACACAGACTTTGTTTACTTTGCGTAATTAGTCGTGTACTCCGAGGATGAGGGTCTTTTTACAGGCCTCCCTGAGTTTAATCTACGCCCTGGTAAAAAGTGACAAAGTAGAAAAGTAAAAGTGCTTAAATCAATATTTTTTTGTACTATAAGTTGGACTTTTTTCATGGTTTGGGTGGTCCTGCGACTTACAATCTGGTGCAATTTATATATTAAAATTTTCACACTGACAGCAGCGAGAGGGCGCTCTGTGTGCCAGTATCTGCTACTCCAGTTACTTCTGTACCACTGTCACTTCACTCTACTGCGCATGTCTCCTGCAGAAAAAGCCGCTGTCCTGCTGCAAGTAGTGAAATATTCAGCCGAAAATGGTAATCGAGCAGCACAAAGAAAGTTTGGAGTGAGTGAGAAACTTGTAAGGGACTGGCTGAAAGCGGGGATGGAGAACACAGCTTCACTGCAAAGGGGAGGGTGTGCCATGTAACTTTTCTGAAAGTCAAGCCTGGACTTTAGTGACAACCGAAACCATCCTGTCAGGATTCAGAAATACTGGAATAATTCTAACTAGAACTGATGCTAAGTCTGACAACAGCCATGCAGAAGAGGAAGTGGCGCTCCATTTACCTCCAGGAGGTCGCGGAGTTCATCAGAAATGACACCGATGGATGGATTAATGATTTCAATGGATTTTGTGATTTGGAGTGAGATGGAGAGTTTGGTAAACTTGTTATGTGATGTTGTTTATGCTGTAGTTATCTGAATAACTGCTCATATGTTACATTAACATACCAGACGCCTATTCAGCCTGTTGTTCTCTGTTCTATTGTTATTACTATAACTTGCCTTTCAAGATGAAATATCGGTTTCTGGTCTCTGATTTTATAAAATACATTTCCCCCAAAAAGGGCGACTTACGGTCTGGTGCGTTCTTTTCTTCATCATTATGCATTTTTTGGCTGTTGGGACTTATACTGCGGAGCAACTTAGTCTGAAAAATATGGTAACTGCTTCTTTCTACTTCTTCACCACGTGGTAAAGAAGTAGCGTACTGGTATCGGCAAGAACACTAAACCCAAGTATCCCCCCCAACAACACTAGTGTAAACAAAGTCAGAACTGATTTTTGATCTGGCAATTTCACAGTTACTTTTTTTGTTTTTTGTTTTAGGAAAGGCTAATGTGTGAATAAAGACAGAAAAAAGTTATAGATTAAAGCCAGTAGCACTGCTTGATTTCCTTCGTTATCAGTTTAGATTATTGGTTGTTTGTGGAGATGCAAGCCCAGTCACTATGAGAACGTATTTTTTCTGTGTTTTTCAATGCAATAAAACCAACCACAATTACGAATGTGAAAAGGTGAATGGGGGTCAATGCTAAGTGTTCTGGCATTTTGTACCCGGCACTTTTCTGGGAACTATGTATGAATGGTGTTACAAATACCTCTGTAATATAATGAGACAGTTCAAAGACTCTCACTAAGCACATGGGGTCTTTTGCTCCGAGGCAAATACATATTCATCAGTATTTTTGAAGGCTGTTCGTTTGGCTTGGAAATGACTTAAACATGCTCCTCATAGCACTTTTATTAAGTCATTTACTTAATAGAGCCTTCTTGAGTTGACTATACATCTTAAGGAATCCATGCAAATCTAAGGGCAGGCTCCAGCTGGTGGTTATTAGTGTATGCAAAACACTGCAAGATGGCTGCCTCAAGGTTGAATTGATTATGTTTTTAAGCATGTGGATATTTAACAAGGCAAATGTTCTGTGGTTGTTCATAATTGTGCAGTTTTGGTTCTAACTGTGATTTCTTTTCAACGTTGATATAGTATAGCGCAGTGGTGAGAAGTACTTTTTTTTTTTTTTAAGTAAAAGTACAGATTCTGGATCAAAAAATACTCAAGTAGATTTATTCATGTGATACATTTGCTTAAGTAAAAGTATTAAATGAACTGAAAGTAAAAAGTATTTTTGGTGAGATTTTGAGATCCGATAAAGCTTCAAAATGTAAGATTTGTGTTGGATTTTGTTCAAACTACAACCATGTTAAAAATAAACCCCTCTACCTTTTCATTAGGTCTCAAACAATAATAATAATAATAATAAAACAAAATTCCATCATAGCATATTCAGTTTGGATATTCTATGCATATACCTTCACATACTTTCACACATTTGAACCCTTTGGAGAAATGTGAAATTGAAACACAAAATACATCAGAAAATATATATGGTGAAAGAGGCTACTTTGTATTCAGAAAGACATCTCTTGAGCTAGTTCCTCACTGTTGATTGATAGATCGATGAGAGGCAATTGAAAAGATTAGTTTATTGCTATGAAAATAAATTATGAATGACAACAATTATGCATGGGTGAATGGTGATAGGAGAGGAATGCATTCATATTCATATTGTATTTGCTTTACCTGGAATATGCTCTGTGGAATTAAGCATATTTTACTTGATGGAGACAAATTGTTCAGACCACTCGGCCAGATAATCTTGCACATGTATGTTTTTCAGCAATAAAAACAACTGTGCTTGAAAAAATACAAGAGAGACACATT
The DNA here is from genome assembly GCF_026225935.1 of Boleophthalmus pectinirostris. Classification (NCBI taxonomy): domain Eukaryota; kingdom Metazoa; phylum Chordata; class Actinopteri; order Gobiiformes; family Gobiidae; genus Boleophthalmus; species Boleophthalmus pectinirostris. Next base: position 15,310,581 of record NW_026571190.1, on the reverse strand, counting down.
TAATGTCATACTTTGAAATATTCCAGGCAAAACAATAATGTCATATGCAGGTGGTATACACTTAGCCAGAAAAGTGACAGTCCTTTCAAATGTCTTTATTTTCTGAGATGACACTTATTAAAGAACGCCCCCAAGAAGTGTATTACACAAAGTGTGTCTCAACTTATTTTTTGATGTTGTAAAAAAAAGTATTTTTCTCTTGACCTGTTTGACTGGACTAATTGCTTTTAGCTATTGTTCCCATCATGCTTAGCAGTCCAATTGCCCACCAAGGACACACTGTGGCAGTAATGACTCTCTGGGCTGAATTTGTCCAAATTGAATTTCACTGAAAAATCACATCACAATATAATGAGCCATTACCCATTTGGTACAATAGTCTCATTTGTCATGGAAAATGCCTATTCATTTGCCCATAATGCATCATGTACTGCCAATGCAAATGCGTGCGTGAACATACAAACAGTATACAAAACATGTATAGAGGTTATACAAGCTAAAAACAAATCTTCACATGAGCCATTTAGTCCCTCTTGTAGCTACTTGGTGTGGCATATGTGCCCTGGTCAATATTAAAGGCACCGTATGGCTTATTTTATGTTACTAATTTTTTTGACATGTTCATGTTCCCCCCATAGTACCCATGTCCACTACACTGGGTGGCCTTGTGATATTTCTGGGTTTCAGCTCCCTGTATATGCAAATCACTGAAGGACCTATGTCACATAAAATCGACTCGTGTGAGCTTTTAGCTATGTCGTTAACTCCTACCTGGACTTGTGTTTTGTTTCATTCAATGTTTAATAAGTAATTCTGGATTGTTAGACTATCTGCACCTCTAAAGATCAAAATGCTCTTCTCCACGTTGTGATGCCATGTAGTTGTAGTTTAAAGATTTACAGCTTTAAAGTTTTGGCCTCAATCAAACTGCCTTACTGTACAATACACTAGAAGCTCATCTCGTTTTTATCGTAAATATGTGATGCTTAGTATTGAGAATATTGTCAGAGAGAGTCTTCAAAGTTTGGCATTTCCAGCGCTGAAATTATCCAGATGATTCTAGTGAAGGTCTATTGAGTTTAAAAACTCAGTACTTTTACATGATTTATGTGTTAAACCTATATAAACAAAACACAACACTATGTATGTTTTGATGAGGATACAACATTATAACATAGATAAAAAATTAGCTTAAAGGTTGTATGGAGGATTTTTTTTTTGTTTTTTTTGTTTCAAGTTGTCAATGATAGCATTATAGAGGTGCAGTAGCCTTGTAATTATGATGACCAAAAAAAAAGAGAATAAAAATTCATCAACTCTGGACGTGGTGGGGCTAAACATTTGCCAATAGATAACGACACTGCCTCGTTATCTGTTAGCTGACAGGCTGTCAATCAATCTCCCTACATTTCTAGCGTAACTGACCTGCCTGCGCGCCGCCGGTACGTGGTTTACGTACGCCTGTCACGCAGTCCACAGACGCAAGATGCACAGACGCTGTTTACTCCACCAACGCAACAGTTCTTAGCGGCTTTTTTTGACCTATATCTTCTTCGCAGTTAGCACAAAGTTTGTTGCAATGGCAGACAAGAATCCAGGAGCAGTTCGCCGCAAAAGAAAGTCAGTTTTTGAGGTCGCTGAAAGAAGAAGACAAGGGGAAAAGCAGCGAAGCCAAATTAAGGTGATTCTTGTAGATTCATTCCAGCGATTGCGCAACTGAAGCAGACGCAGGGTCTAAAGACTGACGCATTGGTCGCCAAATTACTCCTGGACAGGTCACTTCTGCTTATTATGAAAACGTACTTTATTTCCAAGAGCTAGACAAACGTTTTTCAGGACACGAAAGCGATATCCTATGTCTGAAAACGTAATTTTCAAGGCAAAGAAAGAGTCCGCTTGCTGCTGCGTGTTGTAGCTAGTTCATTCGCACTGAATCTCCGCGCACCTTCTCTGCTCCCCTTTCCTGCTCCTGTCCCCACTGCCCGTTCCGCTCTTCCCCCTGCTCCTCACTTCTCCGGGCACGGAATCTCCGCGCACCGCTCCCCTCTCCTCTCTCCTCTCCTCTCTCCCTGCTCCGCTCTTCTTCCTGCTCCTCACTTCTCGTCCGCGAACGAAATGTCCGCACACCCGCTCCCCCCGCTCCTCACTTCTCCGTCTTGCCTAACCAACACTGTAGTTAGTTGTTTACAAGTCATGTGCAGCGGCTGTAAACAAACCTGTTTCTGGCGTAAGGAGGAGGCGGGAGAAGGCGTTTCTACGTATGGAGCTGTAGGGGAGGGGGGGTGGTTTCACGCATGCGCAACATTTGAAAAAGGACAAACAGTCGCTGGATTTCTCGTTCCTTGGAAAATCCTCTATACAACCTTTAATAACGGCCCTTTAATCATTGTGGCAACGACTGTTATTTTCTAATCACTCTAAAACCCATGGATAGCCTGTGTGTCGACTCATAACCACGCTGAGCCACAGATCTAAATGCTTCCACAGAAGATCAATGAACACATTCTTGTAAAGGAGAGGAATACCTTATCTCAGCAGAAATTAATAGACATGTTATCTGGGGATGTGGCATGGCATAGAGTGTGCTTTTTGACACAGCATGACACACAAGATCAGAGAGGAAAATCTAACTAGACTCTGATAGTGCTTGGGCAAACACTACATGACTTTGAGTGCAGCGTAGGCAGGAAGGGTGAAGTGTTTTGCCTAGGGACACAATGGCATAATGGGAAGTGCTTATGCCTCTTGATTTGGGCAGCCTTGTAATTTAAATTTTTCTTAATCTCATATTATTTTTTGTGAGTGCAAATTTTCAGATGGAGTATACACCACCTACTTATCTCATGTTATTGCTTTGGTAGTTTAAATAAATGCAAAATTTATCAAATTGATCAAATTGAAAAAAAAATTAAATATAGTTTTATGCCAATTTCTAGAATAAGCCAGACATAACAATGACATTTTCAGAATTTACATAGTGCCCTTTTAATGGATAAGACTATTGGGTGAAAAATTTGCACCGTAGCCATAGCGATTCAAAACAAACATTAAGGCCCCGTCCACACTAGTACGGATTTGAGTCATTTTCGTTGCGGATGCTGTGTTCATCCACACTAATCCAATTGAAAACGGCTCCAGAGACGGAACAATCTGGTGCAGCCAGTTCCCACAAATTCATCGGAGTATGGATCTGATCTGACACTGTGTGGACGCCTGAAAACGTTGATATGCTGATGTAGGTCTATGCACCGCAAAGTAATTTACCGCCAACATGCTAAGAGGTTAGAATATATGTCCATTCATATATACGGTCTATGCGTATGATCTGCAGATGTATAATCTCTGAAAAGCATAACATGAACCATCTCCAACGCGATAGACGCACAGAACAGGCTCACCATCAGCGGAACACCCCTCTGTCACAGAAAGAACACATATATTCCAATGAGTTGTGTCCTTTTGTTCGACAGAAGCTGAACCACATCAGCGCACAATAGCGAGCTGTTTTTTGAGCGCTTAGTTTAAGCAAACTGGCCATGCAGTTTTAAGTTTTGTTTCTGTAAAACATAAACAAATATGCTCAAATCTGTGTGGATGGGGAAGACTTGCGGACACACAAACGACATGTCTGGACGCAAATCGTTTCTGATACAGTGATCTGTTTCAGTGTAAACGTAACCTAAATCTTTTGAATGCTTAAATGTAGTTAAAATGGCACTTCTAAAGAGGGAGCTGAAACTCTTGAATTTAATAGAAAAATGTATAAATGTTAGTCTTTAAAAGCTTTTTTTTCATGAACAATAATTGTGTGTTTGTTGTCATTTACTTAAGTTATTATTATGTTTTTTTTTGTTTCTTATTTGATGTAAACTGAAACATAAGTCTCTTGATCTCTACACTAAATCTTTACTTATTTCTGGTAACCCTAAGGATCTCTCTACATTCATTATAGTGTGTGTAATAATATAATGTGTAAACAAAGCATTTTCTCATTAAGAGAACCTGCTGAGGCTGTGTAAAAAGCACATCTTATTGCAAGTGTGAAAAACGGTCCATTACAAAGATATTTTACTCCATATGCGTTTCTATTTTTCTTATTATAGCATCTTAGAATTATTGTGGAACCTATTCAAATGTATTCAAAGGTCTAATTACTTTCTTATAAGTAACATTTTAAAGAAACAGTCATAAGTTAGGTGGGTGATGTATTTCCAAATGCTTAATGCAGAATTAGTTGAGTTTATATGGTGTTGATCTTGTTTTGATTTAATATGTTTTTTATTAGATTTTAGACTAGATTTTTTTTGTGACTGAAGGCATTCCTAATCAAGAACACATTTTAACTTCTAGAATAACATTCACAACTATATGAATTACTGCAGACTTTGTAAGTAACCTCTTTTAGTTTTTAAGGTATTACAATTGCAACTGAACCTCAGTTGCCAGTAGCCTGATTCATCAGCCGGTTTCACTTCATAGAAACCGTCTAACCTCGCAGCATTAGAATTCGTTCGCTCGACGGTAGGTGGGTACTTTATTTTTTATTTTTTATTTTTTATTTTATTTAGCCAATCGCTGCTATTTGGTCGTGACATATGGACTGCACCGCTAATGGGACTAACTGGTATTTCATTCTGTATTTCAGCATTGGAACTGGCAACCCAAGCGATTCGTGAGACTCGTTCAACTTTTTGATCGGATAATAACCTAGACAACCAAACATCATGCCCCATGTGTAGAGTAATTAAAAATACCTGAGCATTACAGTTATCAGTAAAAGTTATGTTTGATTTGAGCATCTTTACCTTGTATCTGGGGACAGAGATTGGTCGTATTTATTGAATTTAGAATCAAATATCAAACTCTTAAATACAGTTCCTTTAATTGTGGATGCCTTATATTGCATTATTCAAACACTCCCCACAAGAATTAGCAGCATTGTATTACTGCTGTTTCCACAACTTTCAGATTTGTAGTGAGACTTGCAATTAATGCCTCCTATTTCAAAGTCTTACCCCTCAGGCGTGGTGGGCATTAAGTAATCATGGGCTGGTGCCAGTTTCCAGGAAAAGGAGTCGTATTTGGGAAGAGTGAACTCCATCTTGGCTCTGAGTATTTGGTGAGGCCCGTGTGAACTATTACATGCTTCATTTAGCGTACAGTGTGACACTTCCTGCATGCATCATTACTGTGGCCTTTTTGTGAACTGTGCTGTACTAACTTTTAGAACCAAAGTCAATGCCTCTGCCAAATGAGAATGGACTTTTATTTACAGTAATACAAAGTTCAGGGATGACCCATGGTTGTAGCAAAGTAATACAAAGTAATACAAAAAGAATAACAGAATAACAGAACATAACAAGTTTACCAAACTCTGCATCTCACTCAGCATCAGTTCCAGTTAGAATTATTCCAGCCTTTCTGAATGGGTTTGGTTGTCTTTATAAGTTTATTTAAATGTTACATTTTCAGTGGTACAGAAGTAATGGTGCAATCGACTGACATGGTCCCAGACAGGACAGTGGCTCTTTCTGCAGGAGACATGTGCAGTAGAGTGAAGTGACAGTGGTACAGGAGTAACCGGAGTAGCAGATAGTGACACACAAGCTGAGAGCACCCTCTCAAGGCTGACAGTCTGAACATTTTAATATATAAGTCAACGTTCAGTATAAGTTGCAGGACCACCCAAACTGTGAAAAAAAGTGCGACTTATAGTCCAAAAAATACTGCACTTATATATTGTAATTACTAACTTTTGACTTTAAATAAACATACATTTTGAGATGAAAATTAATATATTTAATGGTGCACCATGTTGCTTGTTGACATGAAGGTGTTATTGTGTTGCCTGGAATGTTCCACAATATAGCATTACTCATATCTACATTCTATTTGATAAATTACAGGTGTCTTTTATTGCTTGAACAACATGGATTCTTAATGTGAGTGGGCTCACCTCTCCACAAATCTGACCTGTAACTTGGTTTGGTGAAGTCATTATATCCCCACATAGATAACCAATCTGTGAAAAGTTAGCGCATCCTTCAATGTGCACTATGAATATTGGGGGTTCATCACCTGCTTGTCTCTGTGGATCCCATTGCTCTGCTTTGAATGCTCCACAATATGGTGTTTTTTTAATAGCTCAACAACATTTTATTGCAAACTGTGAAACATTTTAGACAAAGCAATAACATCTCCATGGAGAAAAGCAGGTGACGGACCCACCACCAGAAAAGTTACACAATGCACCTTAATGACTTCTGTGGGCGGTGGATGAACATAAAGCTTAAGCAATATCCTACAGTGTAAAATGTCATTATTAGAAACAGCATAAACCATGTTGGGATGCTCTGTGTTTCCATATGTTCCTCTGTGTATATAATGAGGAGTCAGATTGAGTGGCAGCTGCAGTGGGAGCGGCGAGTTCTCACCCTGGGCTTGTGTGGGTGAGCTCAGCGTCCACTGTGACTGCGGGGCCAAACCAGCCATGAGAACGGGTGCAAAACATAGCAAACTTTGAACGCCACAGCAAGCATTATGCAACTTATTTATGCAATTGTAGCAGTAATAATGAAAATAAATGTGATTCAATATCAGATTAGTGCAATTTTATAAATAGGTTACAGTATTCAACATGAAGCCTAAGAAACATTAAAACATATTTCATTTAAAGCAGTACTGTGCAACTTTTTGGAAGTGACGCATCACCTGCATGATTCAATAGAAATAAAACCTTACCTCAGAATATCTTCCATTGGGATAAATACATTTGATGCAATACTGTGGAATATTATAGCCAAAGGAACAACAATTCAGGTTTGTGGAGTTGCAAGCCCATTGAGATGTATGCTTTTCTTCAATGCAATAAAAACATCAAAAACAAAACTGAACTAAATATATATTACGATTTATTTTTATGTACAAATTTACATGATGGGGCTTTGATACATAAAACACATGATCTAACTAACATTTTCTTACTATTTTAAATCCTACACAAACAATACTCCCTTTATAACCGTGACCTCTTGTTGTTTGAATGACTGCTGAATCATCGGACATTGTGGTGCAGCTCAAACCTACTTGAGTATAAAATATTCAGGCCTGTCATGTATGTTTCATGTATGTTTGAGGCAGAAGAACAGTCCCCACTGAGCATGACATAATCCACATGTGACAGTTTATGTAGACATGTCACAGAAGATGCCCTGACAGTGCCTCGATGAGAACTGTGTGTGTGCAGCTTCTGGATATATATGATAACTGACTGGCGATAATCTAGTTATTAACACAAGTCTGAATCTCTGAGACCTCGAATGTTCCCACTGAAAACTGGTAACCCGCTGTTTCTTTGTATGCACATTGAAATACTGTCAATTCAACTGTGGCTACTGGTACTTTGCAGTGACATCACGCTGGGGGTGTTCTACGTATTAGAGGTCTGCATGGGACAAAATTTTCAGTCCTGCTCCCACCCGCTCCCACAAAGAATTATAATTTTCAGTCTCGCTCCCGCCCGCATCTGCAATATTTTTTCCCGCTCCCGCCTGCAAATCCTGCAAGATGGGGACATTCACTTTTTCAAGCTCTATCAAACACAGAGAAGCGGAAAGAAATTGTCTAAAACAGTGGTCTCTAACCTAACCTTTTTTGCGCCACAGACCGGTTTATATCAGACAATATTTCGCGGACCAGAGGGACTTGGGGGTGCTGGTTCCGTATGGGAGGAGGCGCGGTGGGTGGTCCGGCAGCATGGTTAAGTCCTGGCTAAATCCTGTTTTAGTCCTGTTTAGACTTGTTTTAGACCTTGTGTAGTTCTGGTTTGGTGGCGTGGCGTACGTGTTAGTTTGCCAGACTGCAGTTTGTCATCCCGCGTTGTGTAGTCCCGCTCCCGCCTGCGCCCGCAACGAGTTTTCAAAATGTGTCCCGCATCGCCCTGCTTTGCGTCGGGTCCCACGAGTGCAGGGCTCTACTTGATCTTGATCGATGTTTCTTCTGCTCGATGAATAATGTCTGTGAAGTGATGACGTATTTTTGACAGTAAAGTTCCGTCTGTGAATTCGTATTCGTACTGATGAAAGCGTAATCGTAAATTTTCATTTCGTGATTGTAATTCATGACGTCGTAATTTTTCAATTCGTATTCTGATGGATAAAATACACACAATATATTTTATGTACGACTGGACTCATTTGAGAGTTTACAAATATTTATTTTATGCGCAACTACAGCCAAATATGCACGGATTTCTATTTTATGCGCACGGATATTTTTGACAGCTTTCTTACTCCATAGCAGACACCCTGCCAGAAATGTTACACAGTGCACCTTTGATGAGTAGTTAATTTCAGTTTTCTGTGGGTTTTCACCAGTCAGAGCGACCCGAAGTGTGTTTATGAACAAATGTAACAGTAAATATTTTAGTATATGTCAGCGCCTGTAACTGGCCACGATCTACTGTCCCTGTCTACTGTCCTTATTTGTATTGATGTATTTTTTTTTTTTTTATCATTAGTGGTAAAGAAGTATACTTGCTAATTCAGCTTGGTTCCATTTGCATTACTTGGGCATCTGTGTTTGAAACCTGTTTAATAGTCATCAGAGTGTGAGGAAAGAGTGGGAAAATAGTGTAGTTTTCATTAAACATTGATCAAGTCAACACAGCCTGCAGCCCGTGTCTCTGTCAACATAGACTTTCAATAATTAAACTCACTGCTATTGTTTTCTCTTTTACTGCGCCTAAGCTTCCTGAGAGACTCCTTGAAAAGACACACATTTAAGAGCATCCAGAAAGAAAGGGAATAAAAAAAGGAAAAGAAAAGCCCTGTTTTTAGAACGTTCATTCACTGATTCAAAGGTTGGCAGTTCAAATCCCACTCCCAGCATAAAACATTATTGCATCTGTGCACGCTAGAGTATGTAAGTGTGTTGGATGGAGTGAGTGGTTGTTTCACTTGAAGCATTTTGGTGATCATTTATATAACATGTCAAGGCATTTTTTATTATTATTATTATTATTATTTTATTTTATTTTTTTTCAAATTTACTTTTTTATTGAAAAAGCAGATTACACCTTGCAATGTGTAGAATGAAATCACACGTTCATGCTTTTACTTTTTTTTTTTAAACATATGCAAACTCAGAACAGGTTGGGGAGTCAGGGAAACTCTTTCACAGATTAACAGAACATTGCAAATATGAAGTAGTTTTTTATAAAGTCTGATCTCAACGGCTTTACATACTCTGTCCATTTAGACCACATCTTGTAAAAAAAAAAAAAAAAAAAGATCATATCAAGGCATTTACTTCAGTAGTTGGTGCATTGTTTAACCTTTCCGGTGCAGGGTCCACCAAATACTTTTCTCCATGGAGAAGTTATTGCTTTATTTGGAATGTTTCACAGTATGGTATTAAACCTTTCTATCTTCATGGAGAAACCTGACCAAGTTACAGGTCAGATCTGTGTAGAGACAGTTAGAGTACAAGTTTTTCTAGGCATTTTTGAGCTATAAATCCACCTGTATTTAAATAACTGTAAGGCAGAGCTGCTTAATGTCATACTGTGGAACATTCCAGGCAGAGCAATGACATATTTATAGAAACAAGCGAGCGATGGACCCTCCAACAGAAAAGTTAAACAGTGCACCTTTTAATTCTAAAGGGAAGATTTAGAATGCCTTGAATTCGTTAAAGCAGTAACATTTTTTTTTTAATTATTATTAAGAAACCCACAATGCTCCTCTTGTTACCCATGAATACTATTTTTATACTTAGTTATGTTCTTGTTTTTTGGTCATATTATTGTGTTGCTCATTATTCAGAAACCACAATCTTTGGTGTTTTCTCTTACACCAAAATCACACCAGTCAAACTACAACGTTCTCACCAAGTAACTAGAATTGTACCCACTGTTGAGACACAACTTTAAAGTGCGTTCAAGCAAAAATGAAATGCCTCCTCTGTGCCGCTAATCCTGTCGCCATAGCGTTTAGCATTCGGTCTCTCAGTCACAGACGTTGAATTGACAGGTAGCGTTGATAGCCTACTGATAGCCACTCCAGCGTCTTTGTTGTTATTTCCTCCCTGCTGTGAATGTGGCGATGGAATGGCACGCCGATGAGATGCTGATGGCTCCAATACGGAAAAGAACTAATTGCAATGACTTTGACAGTGTCACAGTCTGTGTCCATATGTCCATTTTGAAGTGTCCCTGTGGAGCCTCAATATGTAACAGCAAATGACTGACTATTAGGGGCGGATGTCATGCTGGCGCGGCGCTCACTGACTCAAAAAGTTATATTGATGAGACCAGCGGCAAGTTTTTGATGGACTCACCGGCACGGGGGGGAGCAGAGTTTGAGCAGTCTAATGTGGTTTTGAACTCTGTAGATTTGTGTTATTCTAAATTCTTGATATTATTCATTTTAAGTGGAAAATCTGTCTTGATTTCACTCACTTTACAATATTTCACCAGTGATGGTTCCTTCGTTGCTTGAGGACGCTTTGTTCGCATGATGTACCTAGACCTGCAGTGAGCGAGTTCCAGATGGTGTAGCTGGAGGATGAGTTTCCGTTGTGTATGTTTTATGTACATTTTATAATAGTAGAGGAAATTGCTATGTAGTACTTTTACAAGTAATTGTATAGACCAGTGGTTCCCAATCTCTTTTGTATAGAGTAAACCTAATTTTCTCACACTCTGAGTACCACCTAAACTGGGTACTAGACAAATACATTGGTTTACATTAGTAGCAATATCAGTTATTACTATTGCACTGTTGTTTTTTTGTCCAAAATCCTCCAAAACCTACCCGCCTAGTGTCTTTGCTCAGTTTCATTTCTCTCTAGGGACTAGGTCAGGATTTGGAATACACTAGATGATTTGCCAGATTCCCAGAACAAAAAGAATGTTTGGTGGATTTCATCAAGGGGAAGGACGTTATTGCCTTTCCTTCCATGGGATTTGGTGCATTACATACATCTTGACCAAACAGCAGCGACTGGTTAAATAAAAAAATACCTGCCTACCGTCAAGCGAACGAATCCTAATGCTGCAAGGTCCGACGGTTTCCACAAAGTGAAACCGTCTGACCAGTCAGACTACCAAAACCTTCCTTAAGGATATAAATTGTCACAATTTTGTTAATACTATTAAGTTTATCCTTTTCAAATTTGACTTCAACCCAACCTAGATCCTGTAGCCCTGTTTGAAAAACACTGGTTTAGACTGACAGAAGTGCTGCTGTCAATTTGCACCATTGGCCTCACCAACCATCACAAACCACTCACACACAACACTGAAAAATAGTCAAGGTGAAGAAAAAAAAAAGTGTTGCCTAAGAACACAACACAATACACTGTCTAGAACTAGCATCAAACTGACGACCTTTGCGTTACAGGGAGAGAAAGCTTTAATCATTGAGCTACAGTTGCATAAATCTTGTAATTTCTCAAGGGCTGGTTAGATCACAGTAGATTCCATAATACAAACTCTTGACGATGACTACACAGGAAGAAGCCAAAAGAAATACTGTAAGCAGTCCACATTAAAGGTGACACTTCTGCTCCTCTTAAAGGGATGGCCACTGTTGGGGGAGGTCATGGCAAATGTTCATGGGCCATTTACTCCGGAGCACAGAAGTTCCAATGCACCATCTGTGTGATTTTCTGCGAGCGGAGACAGAAATCCCAGAATGCTTTGTGGTGATATGACAGGAGTGAGGAATGTCCCAGCCCTGTTTTGTGAGTGCAGGGCTGAATGTAATTACACTGCAGATGTCCACTGGGAGACACCAAACACACAACTCTTAATGGCTTCTGTTCAGGACATTACTACTGTCAACGGGCAGTTAAGATAAAGCCTTATCTTATATCACAGGGCTGCGCTAAGTACACACCTGGACTGATTTTTTACTTTTACTATCTGGGCCTCCATCTCCAGAGAGAAGAACTTAGTCTCTTGTGAGTTGACTGTATACACCACACTGATGTTTGTACAGTACAATGTTTGCAAGTTCAAGTGTACCGTCATGACAGTGCATTTACCATTACTGGATTATAATAGTTTCTGTAAAATAAGAGCACACTTTGAGCTAGAAGTAGTATTGAAAACAGTCTGTATTATGCTATTTTCTGATCTGTGTCATATCTAATGTTGTTTCCTCATCAAAAACATATCTGGACTTGTGTTATTTTTCATTCACAAATGTCTAACACACAAACCCTGCATAGTTATAAGCGGTATTCTTCTCAGGAACACAGGAAGTGCTCCACTGCTCCACTTCACTAGAATAATTTGGATGATTTAAATCCTCGAATTGTCTGTCTCGACTGAACAAAAGGTAAAAGAAGGTAGCTCTTATCTTGAAAACTACTCCTTCATGACATCACAAGGTGGAGCAGAACATTTTGAGCTTTGGAGACGTAGACAGACTAATACTAGGATTAGTCAAAATGACACAATGAAACACAAACAGTGAAACAAAACACACCTTAAAATATGTTTTTGAGGAGGTAACAGGATTCTAGTATGACTAAAAGCTCACAAGAATCAATTTTTATGTAATATAGGACCCTTACATATGTTTACCTCATCCCTAGTTCTCTCAAACCCTTTATCACATTATTAATATCCACATGCATTCATTTCTGTCACGTGTGCGGTTTTGGAACAGCTTTTTTCAGACAATGAAGTGAAAATGCTGTGGACTATCCGGCCAATCAGAGCATTCCTTTTGGTAGATATAATATTGGATTGAAATTTGAAGAATTATCTATAATCCAAGACAATACATAGGCCTGTCAACGATAACAAATTTTGAATGTATTACGACATATTGCTGAAGAAAATGTAGACAATAAAAAATAATACTGAAACTAATTTAAGCCACTGACACAAAAACAGTAAAGCAGGGTTATCCATGTAAACTATTTTTAATACAGCATTATTAAAAGACATAAACTGCAACAAATAAATAACAGAATTAACCAATAATTAGTCATAGATAGTTGTTTATTCAACCCTCTACAGCTGAAATCTTATATTATTGCATAAAATAGCAGAAATTTCCACACTTTTGCAAAGAATGATAAATAATGAGCCCCTATATATATATATTTTTTTTTAATCATAACTCAATATAGTAATAATTGTGACAGTCCTAAAAATACATGCACATTTTTGTTATGAAGGAAGTAAAAAAAAAAAGAAGTATGTCCTTCAATTTCCTGCCTGACAAGTGGGTTCTTACCTATAGCTCCATCTCCATATTCATACAACCCTATACAAAGAAGTACACTTAGCTGTAATTACAATTATTATGTTGTTTACTATTGATAAGACAGAGGCAAATGTATTCATAGAACATTAACGGGCCTTGTATGAACATATATTCGGTTTCTCTTCATCAGCAGAAATCTGGAGTGGTAGTGACAGTAAGTAATGCTATAACTTCAACACAGCACTACTCACAATGGCTTCTTGCAAAACTTTCGACATGTTTTCCTATTGTAAAACAAAGTGAAGACGGCACGCCGAGGTGTTGCACTGGATTTCAACTGGAGCTAACATTCGTCTACGCAGATCATAAGCCCAAACAAAGAATTTTACAGTGTTTTCTTGTGTAACTCGGGGGAAGCATATTGAGAACTATTTCATCATTTGGTATTTTGCAAAAACTCTGTGACACATTGTAGCTCAGACACAACAGCCTTTTAGTCTAAGTAATATTTCCTTCTCTACTCCACTGACGCTGCGACCTGAGGCGTTGTATAGTCATTTCATTTTCACAAACGGATGGGAGCGAAAAGCATGGTTCATTAGAGGCAAACTCTTTGACGCTTCTTTAACACGTTTGGAGCTAAACATCCCACTTTCCCTCTAGAAAATTAATTATACCTCGCCATTGTTGTAGCAAATGTGTGCGTGATAAAAGGCTGAGGAAATCTGTGAGTGCCATTCATTATGTGCATGATTCAAACCAGTTTGCCCTTTTTGGCAACACATTCTCACTATGAGCAGGGTCACCTCTCCACACATCTGATGTCTACCATGACCCGTTCTCTGTACGTATATGTGTTAAATGCTGATATCAGGAGGTAGTTGTTAATGTTTAATAACTGTAAACGGTACATTGTATAACTTTTTCTTGTGGAAGGTCTGTCAAATGCTTTTGTCCATGGAGATGTTATTGCTTTGCCTGGAATGTTTCACAGTATGATATTTAGGGTTTAAATCATACAGTATTGTGGTATTAAATGTTCATGGAAACCAAACCACATCAAGTTACAGGTTAGATCTGTGGAGAGGCAACATTGCTCACTCACAGAATGCCTGTTCTAATTATTTTTGAGCTACAAAACAAAAACAAAAAACACACACACCTGTAATTGAATAAGATCTGTCCAATGTCATACTGTGGAACATTTCAGGCAGGGCAATGACATATCCATAGAAACAAGCAGGTGGCAGACCCTCCACCAGGAAAGTTACACAATGCATCTTTAAGGTTACATTACATTACACTGAAAACTAATCACTGTATCACCGTATAGGAAACAATTTACGTCTAGACACATTGTTTCTGTGTCCGCAAATCTTCTCTATCCACACAGCTTTGATCATATTTCTTTACAATTTACAGAAACAAAACTTAAAACCACGTGGCTAATTTGCATAAACTAAGCACTCAAAAAACAGCTCAGTCCTTGTGTCCTGACGCGGTTCAGCTTCTGTTGGAATTAAAAAGGACACGACTCAGTGGAATATGAGTGTTCTTTCTGTGACAGACGGCTGTTCTGCTAATGGTGAGTCTGTTCTCTGCAAGTAGTTCTAGCTACGCTGTTTTCCCTTGGTCTGTGGTTTGTTTAAACTGACACATGACCAATGGAACGAACCCAGCAAATCAGGAAGGCACAAGTCATGGTGACATGGTCCAATAAGCAGTAAAAGCAGCAATAACCAGAGCTCATACGTCAGCATTTCAAGGTTTTCAGGCGTCCGCACAGTGCCATATCAGATCTGTACTCGGATTTATTGGTGGGAGCTGGTGGCACCAGATCCTTCCGTTTCTGGAGCCGTTTTCCATTGGATAAGTGTGGATGAACACTGCACGACTCGAATCTGTACTAGTGTGGATGGGGCCTAAGAAATGACCCCAGTGCAATTTTTTTTTTTTTTTAGTAAAACACAGACATAGGCCCATGCAGAGGGCTGACTGTGACTTTTATCCTACATAGAGAATCTCAATTCACCCATAAGACTGAGGAAAAACTATACAATCAGGCTTTCAAATGTCACACTATAGAATATACCTGGCAAAGCAATAATCTGAAGCAATTGGTTAACCTTCCACAAACTTACAAAGTGCAACTTTAACTTATGTCTTAAATTGTGGTAGTACTAAAGTAGTGTTAAATGGGTGGGATTTTCTTCAAAGACATCTGAAAATGTTAAATACTTCTAATTCTTTATTTTAAGTTTAACCATTTGTATAGCATTTATGTCTCTTTCATTGTGTGATTTCCCTTTTGTGTAGTACAGGTTTTAAGATGTATTGTATAAATACACTGCTAACAATATTTTTAACTTTTAAATCACTACTTAGAAATAACCTTGAATCCTATAGAAAGCTTTACACAGGTCTGTCTAAATCAGTTCAGTTCTTTATCCATTATACCATATTCAACAGTCAGTGGTTTAGTTTTTATTTATATTTCAAGGTAATTGTATCACTCTTTGAAGTGAAGCAGGTGATGTGTATGTAAATGCAAACCATTGTCCATAGAAATAATGGTTAACAGAGCTCTATCACTATCAGGTATTTAAAAAAAAAAAGTTGAGAAGAATGTCCCAACAAGTGACTACTTCCTCTGTGAATGTGAAGTAACAATGGGATCTGCTCTAAACCTCAAAAAATAAAACCATTTCAGATTCAGCCATTTTGGTTCACATCCTCTCACTGCATGGGCTAGTGTCAATCTTAAACTACTTCCACTAAGATAGCTTCTATTCACTGTCAAACTCTGGACCATACTGTACCTTAAATTGATTAAACAATTTTTTCCTTCTTACTTTTATTATTTACATAAAATGCAACATCAAACCCCAAACCATTTACTACAACTCTCTACATTTTATTGTACCAAGAAATGCAGAATAATCTAATAATTTATGTTCTTCTCAGCATGTGGTGTGTCATTTACTTTTTTCTCTAGGTTTGTCCTTGTGGTGTGGACCTGATTTAGAGCTACGCTAACCCTGGAATAGTTCTGTTACAGGATTGGGGTAAGGTAGAGTGTAAGGGTACTAAAATATTTTTTAAGGTGCTCATTGATCATGTGAAAAGTTTGCAAGCTGATATTAAGATAGAATATGGTTTGTGATTGTCATAAAATAGCACTTTATGTCAAAACAACTTTAGTACCATTGTCTTGATTTAATTGGATATTTTCTGTGATAGAAAGCTGACAAGATCTGCTTTAAATTTTATCCTATGTGCTTATATAAATGGAAAGAATTACATTTTTTTCATGCTGTGCTGTAATTAAAATCAAAGTTGTGCTGGTAATGCATGCGTGCTTTATGTGTAGATAGAAAATGCTAATTAAATTTAAAGAAGTGAAAAGTTCATAGGACTCCATTTGAGTGCCTCAGAAGTCAGCTCACCTGCTGCTAACAGAGCCTTCAAAGCCTGAATGGAAAGCACTGGCTGTTATTGCAGTTATGATGCAACACAGACTCTTAGTTTGTGAGGAAAACAACATGAAAATAGGCATGGATGTTGAACATAGCTGACTGAAATGGTAACTCACTTCTTGCAAAATTAACATGGCAGTATGTCAAGTGTTATTGTACTGCGTTCCTTCAGCAGTCAAGAATATCATAGGTATTCAATATTGCACTATTGTTTTGGTATGGTACAAACCCTTCTATTCCCCGTAGAGATGTTGTTTTTCACAGTGTGTTCCACAAAATGGAATACATTTGAGGAATCTCCACTGAGACAAACAGATTACTCTAAAAAACCAAGTATTAGCAGAAAACATTTAAAAAGTACACTGTGGAAAAACCCGTGGACCAACCTGATAACACACCAGCCTGCTCAGGGAATACAGGTGTAAATCAGTATTCATGCTATAACCTGGCACCAGCATCTTTCCTATCACACGTGTCTTGGTTAAAGATGCACTGTGCAACTTTTCTGGTCAAGGGTCCATCACATGTTTTGTGGTATTACATAAAACATATCCATCTAGTATTTATTCATATGGGCACACAATTAGAATAATTCCTTCTGTAAATAGGGGCGACTCTTCACAGATCTGTATCCTTTTTGTCTCCCATGTGGTAGGTTCATCCACATTCTAGACAAAGCAATAACATTTCCACACAAGCAGGTAGCAAACCCTTCATCAGAAATGTTATGCAGTGCACCTTTAATGTATTGTTGTGGACTGTGGCATCATTAACTCCTGGCTGAATTGTGTTTTTGTCCTGGTTTAGATCTGGTTTTAATTCTGGTTTAGACCTGGTTTTATTTCTGGTTTAGTCCTGGTTTAGACCTGGTTTAGTCCTGGTTTAGGCCTGGTTTTAGTTCTGGTTTAGACCTGGTTAAGACCTGGTTTGGACCTGTTTAGTCCTGGCTTTAGTTCTAGTTTAGTCCTGGTTTTAGTCCTGGATTTAGACCTGGTTTTAGTCCTGGTTTTAGTCCTGGATTTAGTCCTGGATTTAGACCTCGGTTTTAGACCTGGTTTTAGACCTGGTTTAGACCTGGATTAGTCCTGGTTTTAGTTCTGTTTTAGTCCTGGTTTTCGTCCTGGTTTTAGTCCTTGTTTAGTTCTGGTTTAGTTCTAGTTTAGAGGCATGTGCGATGTACGGGAGGAGGGACAGTCTGTGTGACATATAGGGGGGGGGGGATTTGCGCTTTTGTAGCCCGGTACCAAATGACCCACAGCCCGGTACCAGTCCCTGGGACCTCTGCTATATATCACACTAATATCACACTATAGTGACTAATGTTGAATGAACACTAGTATTTAGCACCTCTAAATCTCCATGGAGACAAGCAGGTGGCAGGCCCTCCAATAGAAATGTTGCATAGTTCACCAAAACTACACAAAATGTATAAAGTTTATTCCAAAGCTATTTTTAGGAAAACAAACTAAAGGAAGACAGTAGCAGAGACTTTATCATCATTTTCCATGTCAGCATTGAAGTATAGTGATTTTTCTCCTAAAAGAGTTCTCATTAACATACCCAATATGTTATTCCGTCTAAAATGTTTATCTTTTAATGTTTGTCTTTATTTCTTCTCCTCACATACTTCGTTTTTCACAGACTGTGACATTGCCATAGACTATATCTTCCAGTGCAGTTGTCATTAACAGTCAAAATCAAAATTCCCCCCTCTAAACCTGCATAGCTCAGGGCCTCTATAGCATGCGCGAGTCCTGTGTGAGAATCTACATATAAGGGCTTTTCTTTGTGGAGTAAAAACGTCAAAAGCAGCCAATATAAGGGCGAGTGGAAGGACATATATTTGATTTAATGTGCAAGGACAGTGCTGAGCTATAGAAGCCCCTCCGGTGGTGCACAGAGGAGAACCGGAGAACCAGGCAAGCGGCAGGGCACGGGGCTTTCATCAAACTCAAAGCCAAGACGTAGGAAGGGAAAATGACTTGGAAAGATTCAAGAATGATAGGTGGCATCTGGTCAAGCATTGAAGAGATTGGATGTGAAGACCGAGAGGTTTAAATGGAATATATTCGGACCAATGAAGAGTGTCCATAAGAAACAGACGAGAGAAAGGGTAATGAGAAGAACCAACTCCATGGGGTCTTGGAGAAACTAGAGATAGAAAAGATGGAAATAATTACACATTATAAAGCTCCGGGTGATTTAGTTTAAACTGCATTAACCATTTCACTGAAACATAGTTAAAATAATCTGATTTAAACATCCTATATTACCCAAGTCATGTTAAAATGTTGTTACTTCATCAAAAACAAACCCATAGTTCCAACTCCAGGTTTGTTTTTGATGAAGACACATATTTATAACTTAAATCAGAAAATAGTGTAATATGGGCCCTTTAGTGAGGTCATAATTTTACTTGTCTGATGCACATAGAGGTAATTTCATATCTATCTGTTACCTAGCAACCATAATTTTAGAAAAGGTTAGAACTCTCTAATTACTCTAATTTGCACGTCTGAATTATTATACTAATAGCAATAAATGCCAACACCTTTCTTTTGTTAAATGATTGTTTAACCTGCCAGGAAAAAATAGCTTCCTTCCCTGTCTCTGTCCCTTCATTTTGGATGGAATTTTTGGTGTAGCCACACTATTTTTCTATAAACACACTCTTGACTAAAATAAAACTATGATACATATTTACCACGGCTACTATCCCACAAAACCAAGTAATAATTAGATAAACTGTGAAAACCTGTCTTATGCACTTTAAGAACCTTCTACACAGTGTCCCCCCTCCAAAAATGTGTTTAGATTGAATTTCTACAAGAATATTAAAATATACTTCAACTACTTCTTAAAGATTTGCTCTATAACTATTCTGGAGGAGAATCCATCACCTGCTAGTCTCTATGGATGTATTATTTTGTCTGGAATGTTCCAAATTATGGCATTGTATTGCATTTAGTTGCATTAATTAGGTGTTTTATTGTCTTGGAAAACATGCATTGACACTGTGAGCAGGGTCGCCTCTCCACAGATCTGTCATTTAACTTTGTATGTCCATAAAGATAAAAATGCCAAACACAGGAATATTCTTGGCAAAGCGCATGTAGTGAACCTTCCACTAGAAAACTTACAGAGTGCAGCTTTAAAACAAGAATAGATCATTCAAAGGCCAATTTTCAAAACATTTAGAGGGCTTTGCTCTTGAAATGTGAACTGGGTAGACAATGGACTACAACCAAATTACAGTAAGATGAAAAAAGCTATTGAAAATATTGAGAATTTGAACAACAAACCATATAGTGTATGTAAATGGACATAGTTAACCCTCTAGCTGCCGTGTTCCAAATAGAAAGTGAACATGGGTGCGCTTCTGGCTCTATCAACTTTGATTGCAACACACTACATTGAAAAATTGTCACTACTCCCTCTGTAACTGCTGCTGTGAGCATCATTTTGATCTTAAAATGTTCACATTAAGCTCATATTAACCATGATTATGATGTTTTTATTTTGCTATATTGTCCGTAACAAATTCCTATTCCTAAAATTAAACTCACCTCTATAACTGCTAGTGTCATGAGCTTCATTTGACTGGAGCCGAATGCTACAGGTCCACATGTTTATACAGTCTATGATGTCAACACCTAAAAACTGCTTTCTTTAGCTTTTATTACACAGAAGGTTGGTTGTATAGAAAACAACCCCACCAATGGAAGACTGATTCTCTCTGTAGACGAGGTACACATGCAATTACTGAACCACTGCCTTTTTTTAGTCTTGCCTTTTATTCCACGTAACAAATGTTCTTGCTGACGTGAATGTCATCAGACCTTTTTTCAATTGTATTTCAATTCTTCGCCACGACTTGTTCAATATTGTTCAATCAACTCTCCACTTCTTCAAAAGATAAACAGTGCTTCAATACCGCCGCTACATCAGGTACATGTGTCTGACTCATTGTGCTGTCGACAGTCCTGTGTGAACACGCATGGATTACATTTGCAATCTCGGAACAATCAAACATTCAATTCAATTTCTCTGAGAGTGTCTTGCTTCATTTGTGTACGCGCTATACCTTAATCAACATAATTCAATTTGGGCTCCGTGCAGTACTAGGCTGCATCAATAGAGTGCTCACATGACATGACAACACTGGAATTGTTATACTTTAATACTGAATTGAAAGACATGTCAAAATTCTATGTTAAAACTAGATGTTTAAATATCCTATATTATGCAAAATTGTCTCTTGTGAGCTTTAAGCCATGGTAGAATGTTCTTACCTCCTCAAGAACATACCTTGAGTTGTGTTTTGTTTCAGTCTCTCATGTTTGAGTAACCTTTTTTTAAATCTGTCCACTTCTTCAAAGCTCAAAATGCTCTGTTCCACCTTGTGATGTCATGTATATTGCTGGGTATCAAAAACAAGTTGCTGATACGATACATACCTCAAAACTATAGCGCTGTAATAAAACAATTTAGTAAACTAGAAAAGTACTCAGAGAGCGCAGACCTCCGCCAAGGACTACCCCCATTTTTTATATAAATTGTGATAAAATCAGTCTTCTGGATCAGATCCGGATCAGCCTTTGGAATATGAAAGAGGATCCCATTGTCCATCCCTGAGTCAAATTTCATGGGGTTTGGTCAATAAT
Organism: Boleophthalmus pectinirostris; assembly: GCF_026225935.1. Lineage (NCBI taxonomy): Eukaryota > Metazoa > Chordata > Actinopteri > Gobiiformes > Gobiidae > Boleophthalmus > Boleophthalmus pectinirostris. Next base: position 15,289,218 of record NW_026571190.1, on the reverse strand, counting down.
TAACCGAAATATTGAGAAACAAAATTTTTGGCCCCATTTACCACAATGTTAACTAAAATTTCAAAGTGATCCAGAATCCAGGATTTCTTCCGGATCACCCCCAAAATGAAATCAGTTCTTCCTTTTCACATTTCCAACAAATCCTGAAAATTTCATCAAAATCGGTCCATAACTTTATGAGTTATGTTGCTAACAGACAAACAAACAAACAATCAAACAAACAAACAAACAAACAAACAGACAAATGCCGGCAAAAACATAACCTCCTTGGCGGAGGTAAATATACCAAAAAATACTCTTGGTGATATACCAATACACAGCCCACGATATCAATACTGTATCATTACATTAAACGATATGATATATTAATATTTCAATATTTTTGCTCACCCATAGTCATGCAGTGGTAGATTTAAGTTAACAGCTATGTTTTAACTTTTGTTTAGTAGAAACTGGCAATTTCAGGGCTGAAATTAGCCAAATGATTCTGGTGAAAGTGTATGGAGTTTAAAAACACAGTGGAACACTTCCTGTATTACCTCGTGACATCAGAAGGTGGAACAAGAGTGTAAGGAGTGTTTTCTGTTTTGAGAGAAGAACTCAGTGTAAATATGTAGGGTTTGTGTGTTAAAAGATGCGAGAATGAAACAAAAAGCAACTTCATGAAGAAACATAACATAGATCAGATTACAAATTTGTTGACCTGTTTTATTGTTAATATTTCTGTTTTTATAATTTCTGGCCCTATCCACATGATACAAATACTAGCACAGAGATTGAAATAAATAAAGTCACAGTAGCTTGTTTTTATTTAATACACAGATTCAAAATCATAAGATTAACATGGCAAGTTTGTATTCTAAATGTGGATATTTCTTTCAAAAATCGTAAATCCCCCATAGACTGAACTAGCCCCCTGCCCTCCAACTGAAATTCTGACACTTTCAAATTAACATGAACGCAACCTATTGATTTCCAAAACGAAAGAATGAAGAAAAAAGTGCAGAGGATAAAAATAAAGAAAAAAAAAATCACCATCTCTGTCTCTCTCAACACAAGCTGTACCCATCTGAAGTCAGTGCCAGTCTGCCGGAGCATGAAACACTAACAGCTTCGCCCAGGGCTAGCTTCAACCTTTCCCGCTGCAATGGAAGAGGAGATGTCTGGTGAATTTCGCTTTGTTTATCGTCTCATTTCGCGCGGAGATTAAGAGTGAGTTGTGGTTCAGGCGAAACAAGGGAGCAGGGGGAGCAAGGAAGCGCAAAAATCATTTACTCATGTGACAAAATGAATGCATCCCCTTACGCTAGTATGATCTAAAGCATATATTTAAGCTGTAAGATGTAATGCAGTGTAATTGTAGTTAGTGTGAGCTGGCAGTGACTAAAAATGCTGTGTTTTTTATTCTGGTGTTATTACGTAGTGAGTAGTTGATATACTCCAACAGGATGGAAAGATAAAGCCATACATCACAGGGACTCGGCTCATTTGTGCTGTATTTGAATCCACAGAAAATACTCGGAGGGAGATGGAAGTCATTTTCACTCCGGGTTCTTTAATAAACAATATTTTTCAAGATTAAAAAACTTGAAGGCAACTTTTTTCCCTTAAGACCTTGATAAATATTTGCATTACTGCATTTCTATATTGTATTTTTACTTGTACATTTATATAATCATGCCTTATTTGACACCAGTCTCTTGCTATTTTAGAATTCATTATTACTGTGCATATTTTTGCTATTTGTTATTATAATATTCTGATGCGTAAGCTATTGTGTCCAAGTGTTTTTCCTTTCTCATATCTACATTGGAGAGTTGCCAGGCCACCACACAATAATAACAGCATTGATGTATTGATGCAAAGGTCAGCAGGTACTGAACTGAATTTAGAGGCTGGAGCGGTCTCAACACTTGATGGATAAGAGCATATATATCTGGAGTAAGTTATAGATATATCAAGCTGACAAGGATGTATGGTATCTATGCTCTGTTCATTTGAGTTCTTTTGCCTCTGTAAATATATCGATCTTTAGAGTGGCCTGTAAGTTTTAAATGGAAGGAAGATGGTGAAAAGTACAGTATGAACATCATGAGCAATAAGCAGCCCCGAAGGAGTTTCACATATATTAAACTGATCTAGTTTAGAATCCAGCTGTCAGCCTGTTACAGTCAGAATATTCTACAGACACCAAGTATTTTAAAGAGACACATGCAAAATTGATTTTTTGCATACCTGGAACATTGTTCATACCTGGAGTTGTATTTGGTCCAGTCACACATTTCTTCTGTGTACAAGGTTGTCTTGCTCTGAGCACTCAGAAATCATTTTTCTCAATATACTGTAGTTACATAACAAATGAAAAATCCAAAAAGCTCCTGAGCAGTTTTTCAGACCCTAAACCCAGACTTGTTCTGAGTATTAGTCACATTCAAAATGAGCACATGGCTCTATTAGCATGGCCTAATGCTGTGCTTTTAAACATGAACTCTCTTAACACTGTTAACACTGCTGACAGCAGAGGCCACACCAACGCCTGAACTGTGTGCTCAAAATGACAAAATGAGAGACATTCATTTGTGTGTTTTGTGTTTTCCAAACATAGACAATGTTTTTTATTTATTTATTTATTTTAGGTGTAGAACCCAACTTTTTTTTTTTTTTTGGAAGTACTTAAGTAAGTAAGTATTAGTACATTTTGTGTTTTCCTCTAAAAAGTCGGCTATATTGTAAAAGCAGCTCTACATGACAAAAATGTGCACAGTTTGCAGTTTTCATTTTTTGTCCACATGTGTCGAAAACAACACTAATTGGCTGGATTTAGGTGGTCCCTGTTTTACTTTGCTGTCTTCAAAAAGCTGTTCTAAAGTTGAATGCATGTGAACATTTACAACTAAATGCATGAGAATATTTACAATTTGCCAAACTGTGTGAGAGCGAGGGACGGGTTACACAGATGTAAAGATGACCAAAAAGAACGTGTCAGGCTTGAAGTCCACATTATTTGTGTACATTTCGGAAGTAGCCCTATAAGGCAAGAACGAACAGTGTTCTTTAGTACAATGTAAAAACATTTTCCATAAACTCAGTTTAACCACATATTACTACAGCATAAATGCAACACAGTCTATTACCACCTCCTCCCTGCTGCTGTTGCATTATGCATGTATTAATCATTGTCAGAGAAGCACTGTTTTCCCTATACTGCCTGTCTCTGCATTTTGTCATTGGACACAATAATTACCGCTATAGCATAACATAAAGACACCAGCAAAACAAGTCCTTCACTAAACATGGCACAAAACTCTTAGCTGCTGCATTCTGATTTTCTCATCAACACAAAACCAAGAAAAGAGCCTTTATTTTAACCTTTTACTACATAAAAACTGTTATGCATTAGACATGGGTAAAGTCCTTGTATTTCCATAACTGTAGCAGGTTGTTTTGTTACCGTTGTGCATATGTGAACGACCCTGCGCTGTAATGATGCATGCTACTTGATGTTGTTGTTTTGGATGTTTTTCCGTGGCGTATGTGCTAATCTTTGTGATTTATTTTTCCCTTTCCGACTGTCTATAAAACATGGGAAGCGGGGATATGACAGCTGATGGCTCAAAGCACAGCACCTCATCTCCTCATGCTGTAATGAGCTACACGAGACAGATCGCGCCTTTAACTTTCATTTGACTTTACAACAAAACCACAATCTCTCAGCAGAACAGCTCCAACGCTGTCAGGAAGTATTGTTTACCCCTTTGAGGCTGCAAGTAAGACAAGTTGGCTCTATGAGGGTCTTTGAAGGTGGAGTAATTATTTCTCTAAATTAGTGCTTCTTTGGCATTTGCATCTTCTGTCTTTTCCCTTATCATTATTGCACGTTCTCCCTTGATGCGCGTTCACGTTACAGATTCAGTGGCATTTAGAGAGGCTTTACTTTTTTCTTTTTTTTTTTCTCCTATGTTGTTAAGCAAAATTAGTTTTATCACAGTATAGACCAGTGGTGGACTATAACAAAGTTAAAGTAATGCTGCTGTACTTGAGTAGAAATTTTAGGCATTTGTACTGCTCTTAAGTACCATTTTATGTGGATACTTTGTACTTTCTACTCCACTACTTTTTTTAACAGGGCTGAAAAGTATTTTTATTACTGTGTGAGACCTGCTGAAAAGCCAGAGGGGTTTATTTTTAAAATGTTCGTAATTTGAGCAAACAAAAATATACAAATAAAAACAGCTAGAATAAAAAAAAAAAGACTCAATAGTTTCAGGTGAACAGAATTCAGTGTAATCTTTATCAAAATCTTACTTTATAAAACCTCAAAATCTGCTTGAAATACCTTTACCTCATTAAGCATGTTTTAAACTGGTGCTTCCATCCATCCATTTTCTTCACGGGGGCAGCAGTCTAAGCAGGGACTCCCAGGCTTCCTTCACTCTGGGCACTTCCTCCAGCCATATCCACTTACCAGGCCAGCTGAGAGACATAGTCCCTTCAGCGTGTTCTGGGTCTTCCCCGGGGCCTCCTTCCAGTGGGACATGCCCGGACCGACCCGGAGAGGGCAAGCCACCTTTTTCCTGTCGAGAACCATGACCTTGGATTTGGAAGAGCTGCTCTTCATCCCGGCCTCTTCGCACTTGGCTACAAACCGCCCCAGTGCATGCTGCAGGTCCTGGTTCGATGGAGCCATTAGGACAGCATCATCTGCACCTAGAAATTCTGGTGCTTTAATACTTTTACTTAAGTAGATTTTGTCATGTGATACTTTTACTTTTACTAGTACTATTTCCACGACTCGTCTAGACGTATAAGAATGTGAAAGCAGCTCTTGGGCCAAAATGAGAATACTGCATGCTGTTTGTATCTGATTATACATCTTTTATCCTCTGAGAATTAGGAGGTACACTGTTAGCATGCTACTTATTTTTTGCATAATCATGGAAATAAAACGCCACTCTGGCCTCTGACAGTTGTGAAAAGCGCTTATAAACTCATGGTGAATAATTAGGATGCTAGGAAAGCGAAAGGTAAGAGAGTGAGTAAGTGCATTTTTAAGATTGAGTGCAGGTGATACAGAAATATTGATCCCAGTGATACAGAAATATCGATCGCCAGTGCAGTGGTTGCTGATGTGTTTGATAACTATTCACCTTAGGATTACAATGGAGATATTCGCTTTGTGGGTCTGAACCAGAGCACATAGTGACATTTGTAGAGGATGAACTGGATGATACTGAAGGGCTCAAGATGCTCAGGCCAAACGGGGAGAGTCCAGTGTTGTGTTTCGAATCATTTGTAAAGGTTTTTCAAGGTTTTGTTGAGTTTAAACAGTCATTCAAAGTATATCTTAAAATACACATCAATATATGGATTCACTGGCGTCATATAGCTTTTCTTATTTGCTTGATAATGCTGCCATCACATGAGAAGGGCAGAAGATATTAACTTGGTATAGTCAAAGCATCTCTATTGAACCTTACTTCAGTGATGCATTTTGATGTATCTGTGCATGCAGTCTGTTGAATTTGTAATGTTGATTCCATTAATTAAAAGTAAATTACATCTGGGATTACCTTTTGTGATGGAAATGTTACTGCTTTGCCCAGAATGCACCGCAGTATGGCATTAAACAAATCAATATCCACGGAGACAAGCAGGTCAAGTTCTTCATATTTGTAGAGATGTGAACCCAATCAGCTGGAATGGATGTTTTTCAACCTATAAAAGCAATGAATAAAGGATGGATAAATTAAATGCCATGCTGTGGAACATTTTAAGCAAAGCAATAGAATTTCCAAGAGACACCAGAATACCTTTTATAAACAAAACTTACAATTAATATATATTTTTTAATATAGTCAAGTTGCTATTTTTGCTGTCAGCAGTAGACTTGTCACATTGTAATATGTAATAGTAATAACAGTTTATTGATTATGAATTTTTGTATTGCTCCCTTTTTATGGGGGATGATCGAGCTCCAGAATCCTCAACAGAAAAATAAATGATGTTACTGTTACTGCATATACTAGGAGACATACTTGACCCAGGCAACTGAGTGCACAATAATCCTTCTATTAGAATGGGATAACAGTACATAACAAACAGCTATTAGCCTTAAATAGTGGTGTGACTAATCCCACAGCGACCTGGGGTTACACTGTGTGAAGAGGATTCGACTCAGCAATGCAAGAATTATCTTTAATGAGGCTCCCCTCAAAGCTTTTGTTTTTCAGGACGAGTTAGTCAGGGCGTTAAGTGGGCGCCCTAAATGTGATGACGGAGCAGAGTACAACATTGTTCATATAGTGGTGCTGCACAGGAAGACTCGAGTAGATTACAATGCAGGTTTACAAAGAGACTGGCTCGTGCTTTGTGGAGGCGATTGTTACAGGCTCAAATATGCAGAGTTTACATTGCTTTTGATGACTTAATCTTGAGACGAAAATAGGTTAACTCTATTCTACTCTACTCTAAAGTATATATTATCTTACTTTATTCATTCAAACTTTAATCCTAGGAGAAGACATTTCGGGCAGTAGCCATGTATAGTGTCCATGTTACATGAGCAGCAGTGTGGCTGGTTTGATTCCAGCTCCCACAGATGAATGCTGTCATTGTGTCCTTGGGCAAGAAACTTATCCCACCTTGCCCACAATGTCTGTGTGTACTGGTGTGTGAATGTGTGTGTGAATGGCTCACCTATTCACACACACTTTCCTTGTCCTAAAGTGCTTTGAGTGCCTTGAACGTGGAAAAGCGCTATAGAAAAATGTGACCATTTACCATTTACCATTAATCTAAAATAGATGCAATCTACAGTATAAATACAAACGACATTGAACAAGCAGACAGATCAGTCTTTCTACATTAAGTTATAGTTGAGGTCCATGGAGAAGCTAGCTATAGACCTGTGAGATGCTCCAGCCTTTTTACACCGAATGTGGCAGAAGACCTTCCAGAGGAAATACTTCAAAGTAATGGAACATTTCATCACCAAACACATCACAGCAGAGTGAGAGTGAGGCTTATGGCCGAATTACAGCTCTGCGTCGACTCAACGCACACTGCCGCCGTCGTTTTCATTTACTGATCTGCGTTCAGGTTTATGCACCTGCAGACTGTTCTTATCCTCAAATCTCCAGTTTTGATCAATATGTGCAACAACTAGGGTTAAGAGTTTGTTAAATACATATTGATATTTCATCTGATATATTTTTAGCATTTCACATAGTTCTGTTACTGATTATTCCATCAAAGTTGTGTTGAATTTTAGAAAATGTATCCGCCAATGCACGTATTTAAATCAAAATAATATAAGGAATACAAATGATAAAAGTTAGGTAAACATTTTGAGACTTTTTTCTGAACCATGGCATGCATTTCCTTGTGAAAACAGCATGTGCCCAGAGAATAGAAACTGAAATGAAATGTTTGAGTATGGCATATGGCACCCCGCACACCACTCAGTGCATATAACCCAAAGCACGGCAGAGAAAAAACAATATATCATGTTGGAGTAGACACGGCGAGAACAGCAGAAAATAACATGTTTTGAAAAAGTAAAAGTACCCAAGGGCCGGAGGTGCCGAAGTGAAGTGGGTGCTCAGTGTTGCAGTCCTTTTATTCGGGCTGTGTTGCTGATAGCGAGAGGTATTGTACAAACTCTGTGGCCTCGTGGCTTCTGTAGGTGTATTAGTGGAAAAGACTTGAATTATCTATTTAGTACCAGAGGGCCAGTTCACGACCCAAGCCCCCCGCACCCCTCTGTGCTTCCATCAATACACCCACCAACTACTGGCTTTCACAGTCAAGGTTAGCACTGTGGCTATTGTGCATTTTCTAAAATCAAGCAGGTTGAGACTGAATATACCAATGATGCTAAACTAGTTTTATGCATTTTTTTATATAATGTGGAAGTGCATGAAGGAGTAAAAAATATAGTCAACTTTTGTTGCCATGGGACCTGAAAATCTCATTTGCAAAAGAACAGAGAAAGTGTTACATTGTTAATCAAATAAGGAGAGAGAATCAGCGGGGGGCACAAGGGATTTGAGAGAAGCTAAACATAGGTTTATCTAAAATTGAAGATAACATTGTTTCATTTAGTGCAAAAAATATATACATACCTATATATTTATCTATCTAAATTGTTTTTTTAGTCTGCACTCCCCATTGCAAGATGTTATCCAATATTTTGTTCAACTGGCCTGCCTCACAACTTTCTACAATCTTTACAGTTTACATTTTTATTAATAAACTATAGAAAATGCCTCCATCTTAAACGATGACATTATCAATTTCCAAAACGTGAACAAAACCCAGTAGTTCCCTAACACTGCTCTCTGTTTTTAAAGTCCACACTTTCATCAGACTCACTGTGATCTTTTCAGTGCTCAAAGCAGTAAGTTGGATAGTTGTTATATTTAGTTTACAATGTGTTCTTGTTGTAGTATTTACACAAAACTTACTTTTTTTGTTTTGTTTCCCAATACATTTGCCTTATATTTTATGTTGCACAATGTGAAATTTAAAGGCTGAGGGGTTCCTGAAGATGTTTTTGTCAAAGTACTTTCTTTTTCCTCTTTTTAATTTTTAAATTCTACTTTCATTGACTCCCCACTGTTCTTGTTACTCCACATATAAAGGGTCTTGAATTGACAAATGCCTCAACATATAATGAGGGCTGATTAATTAAATGTTTGAATACTTAAAGAACATTCAAAGAGCCCAAGGATATGTGTAATGGCTCATAATCAGCTTTAAGGACCACGTGAGTGAACGAGACTGGCTGGGGTGATTATGTATTTAGGCCTAAGGGTTTAAATTTTCACTGCAGGAATAGATAAAAATGTGTTCCTCCATCAACTGTATGCGATTTAAATTAGATAAGAAGGTTTAAAGCAACAACACATAACTTTTTGCATGTATGCAATACAGCTTAAAGTTTTCCTGAAGAGCAGGCCAGGCCTCCAAGCCAAGTTCATTGGGATACCAACCTGTTTATGTAACTGTTATTCAACATGTTTAGTTTATTAAAAACTTTTTTTTTTTAATGATGTTTTATGGTAGTCTATTTCCTAGCTAAAGGGTTACATGATGATGCTAATCACATTTTTGGTTAGATAGAAAAAAATCTATTGGGGCTTAATGAACCATTCATTCAAGACACTACTTTGGGAATGAATAATAAGAAAGTGTTCTTGACGTACACTTGACCTGCCTGTCCCCTATTGCCTGTGATACTATATTTGGGTCAGTCGGACATTCTGAGGAGGGGGCAAATAAAAAAAAAAAAAGCAATGCAAGTATAGAAGTTATTATTCTTTTGTGTCAGCTTTTCCATTTTCAGGCCTCTACTGCAAATCTTCCTCCCCCAGTGCAGCCATTTGCATAGTGAATTGCTTTTATCTACAAAATTGTAAAGCCAAATATTGGCTCTGAAAGAACCATTTTTATAACCAGGCTCTCGCCAGATTGGTATGTGTAGCACTCTGAATAGACTTCTCTCTGAATAAAGTTCTCTCTGAAAGCGATCGGAAGGGTTCAAGCCAATACTTCACTCTGATTGGTCAAAGCATCACAACAGTGTAACAAGATGAAAAATTACACTTTGGTTGAATCCAGTTGAGAGAAAAGCACAGGTGTCTCACCTGTCCACATATTAACAAAGTGCTTCCCTCTACATGTTTTTCAAAAACCAAATAGTGTGTATTTCTGCAAACATAACTGGAATACATTAGTCAGCGTCACCATGTTTGTTTTGGTTGTTGGTTTCTGCCCAAAGCACAATGCTGCTCTGTGATTGGTCAGCCTCACAGTCAAAGGCTTCAGCTGGAGCCTAACAAGATGGATTTTCAAGGGGTTGTGAACTCACAAGAATCACAAGAAATCATCTTGCTGGCAAGGCTACCATTTTAGCTCCCCATGTCAAAGTGTGATTCTCAAATCCCAAGTTTCTTTTTGAGTTTAGTGACTGAAAAAAACATCCCTTCAGATTCTCGCCTCTTGTTGGTATCCAAGTGTGAAGACAGCAGACCCAGAGAGAAGGATCAGTCATTTTGAACCAAGTCACTGATTTCCTCAAGTGCCATTTGGAACATTGACTCTTTTGGCAGAACAGCATACACAATCTATTAAAGTGACCGGACCTCCCCTTCTGAGGAGTGTTTTGTTTGTTCCTGTTGTCTTATTACCAATCATTAAAAACTCCCGAAGTTTGACACAGCCAAGATATTCACTGCTCTGTTATAAATAGAGACATTTTTGGAATGTTGGAGATAATATTAAAAATGGCAGCCTTTTTGTCAGGCTGATTTTTAATTCTTTTCATTGCCTGTACTAGTTTCAGATATTTTCATTCAATTTAAAATGTGAGGAAATGACTGAAATTGACACTTCAGTTCAAAACCAAGAGCTGAATACGAAAACACTGATACTGTTCGCCCTTCCACGATTCAAAGTTAATTGGCAGTGTTAATATTTTTGATGCAATCTATGTAATTGTCCACATGCCTGTTTGCCTCTGTCTCCTGTGTCTCCATGTCTCTGTGTCTGTGCAGTGTGTGGAGCAGCTTAAAGAAACATGCTTGGACATATGGTGATAATTCAGTTGTAATATAACTCACCATATGATGATTCACTGCGTTTCTCTTGTGTTTTCTCTCCACTTTTTGATACTTTTGACGATATATTATTTTATATTTTTCTACTCATACTTCCAAAAACTGTATACCACCAAAAACTCTAATCTGGTTTTTAGAAAAATGTATTTAGTTTTTTTTTTTTTTCTGCATATTGCCGTACCTGTGACCAACACTGGGCTTTTGTGTGAAGAGGTTCAGCTTTAATTGTTGTCCTTTGTTTTGTGCGATTCTAACAGTGACAAATTAGACTTATTAGATTTGTGGGTTGTTTTTTTTACACTTTTAATTCATTACACAAATCATCACCAAAGGCATGATGCTTGTCTAACTTTGATTCAGTTTGAAAAGCTATTATTTCTTGCGTCACTTGGATTTGTTTGAGCTCTCATCATTCATATTCATCAGTTTTCTATTATAAGTTTGACCTGTTCTTTCAAACTCTGCAGGTTACACATGACTCACAGCAAATGAGGCATAATTACTTTTCCTATTCCTGTACATTTCCATACAAATCAATATAAAGTACAAAAGCACAGTATCTCATGTGGAAGAAAATGGAATCACTCAAGAAGTGCATATTTCTTCCTTTCATATATCTTTATTTAAAATGTACTTCTTCAGTCGCCAAGCCTTGATCTTGTGCTTGTTTGAGGAATTTTATTATTACAGATAAGAATAGAGGCACTCCTCAGAACATTACATTGAATATATTCTCAGAAAAGTAGCTTTATTACACATTATGTCTTGAGAAGTAATATAAAAGGTAAATGAATTGTTTGTATGCAGCCGGGTAGCTTAGTGGCAGAGTGGTTAGCAGTCTTGCTTTTCAGTTCCTCTGTTATATCTTTACATGGCAGAGAAGATAAAAATAAATTAGTAAATTTTTTATGTATAAATCTTATTGTATAATTGACATTTTTTTTAGACTTATAAGTAATGTTTGACAATTTACCCATTTTAATCTCTATTAGTTTGGATTGTTTAATAGTCAAGCTTTTTAAATTTTTAGATTTATTCCACTCCCTATTTAGGGTTATTTAGGGTTACAATTAGCAATTATGTTAGTAGTCGAGTCAATAATTTCTATGCATTTCTGTACCTTTTATAAATTGTTTATATTTTTTAAACAAATTCTTGCTTAAAAATATATAAAATAAAAGAGGAATACCTATTTTTAATTTTTATTTTTTCATTAAAAATCACTAAATATGTCTCATAAAATGTTTTACTATACCTTTGCTATGTGTTTGAATACCGTATTTTCCGGACTATAAGTCGCACCAGCCAAAAAATGCGCAGTGAAGAAGAAGAAAAAAAACAAAAACAAAACATAGATAAATCGCACTTTTTGAGGAAATGTATTTTGTAAAATCGGAGACCAGGAACCGACATTTCATCTTGAAAGGCAAGTTACAGTAATAACAACAGAACTGAGAACAACAGGCTGAATAGGCATTAATAATGTTAACGTAACATATGAACAGTTATTCAGATAATTATAGCATAAACAACAGAACATAAGTTTACCAAACTCACGATCTCACTCCAAATCACTAAATTCATTGAATTCTTCATCCTCTGTGTCACTTCTGCACGACCTCCAGAGATAAACCATAGATCCATAGCTTCCTCTTCTGCGTAGCTGTTGTCAGACTCAGCATCAGTTCCAGTTAGAATTATTCTGGCCTTTCTAAATCCCGACAGGATGGTTTCGATTGTCATTGAAGTTCAGGCTTTGTCGATTCATCCAGTGACTTCCAGGAAAGTTACATGGCGCACCCGCTTGGTTGCCGTGTTCTCCATTCCCGCTTTCCGCCAGTCCCTCACAAGTTTCTTGCTCACTCCAAACTTTCTTTCTGCTGCTTTATTACCATTTTCAGCTTCATATTTCACTATTTGCAGTAGGACAGCAGCTATTTCTACAGGAGGCATGCGCAGTAGAGTAGTACTAGATACTGACAAACAAGCCTAGAGCGCCCTCTCGCGGGACCACACAAACCATGAAAAAAAGTGTGACTTATAGTCCTAAAAATACTGTAAGTTTTTACAGATAAAAATGAACCACCATCATAGTCGATTAGTCACAATTATGCTGATTAATTGTTACATCCCTACAACCATTAATTCGTAGTAACACAAGTACAATATTTGACTGTACTACGTACAAGTGCCCAAGGCTAACCAGGCCAGTCCCACCATTACATCTAGATGAAGTGCAGATTGGACCACATAAACATAATTGGGTTTTCATCTATTTCCTAATTGACTTTTCTTGTTGGTCTGAGGGGGTGCTTTACTGTCCTGTGGGAGGAGAGGAAGAGAGAGCGCTGGGAGATCAGAGCAGGCTGATTACAACATAATGAGTTTGAGCCTGAACGGACTCTGCCAGAGTTTAATGGAAAGGATTTGAGTGAAGCTTGCCATAATATGAGAAAGTGCCGTGCTTGGATATGTGCCACCTCCATGCATTAGACAAAGTGCACTTGAGTGGGTTAACAAGGCTACTCAGGAGAATCAACAGGCCCCAGAGACAGAACAAAGACGCATTCAAATCATTCGAGGTGCTTCCAAAAAGTCGTAAAAGAGAAAACGTAGTGTGGACCAGCTCAGCATAATAAACCTTGAATGGCTCGAGGTTTATATTTAGAGAAAGTAAAATAATAGAATTGTTCCTCGTGTTTTAAAGTGATATGTGAAGTAAGTGGGATGTTTTATGCAACAGTAAAAGAAAATACTTATGCATGTATTATTTAAAGGTTCCCTCTGTAACTTTTCTGGTGGGGGTTTGCAGTCTACTTGTCCACATTGCATTGCCTTAAATCATCCACAGTATGTCATTAAAATCTGTATTTAAAATGTACTCTGAGACACGCCCCTCTTCACAGATCTGACCTGTAACTTGGCCTGGTGGTATCATCTGCTTCTATGGAGATCGATTTTATTTGTTTATTGCCATATTGTAGAACATTCCTAACAGAGCAATATCATTTACATAGAAACAAGAAAGAGACCAGTGGTGAGGTTTTACTTCTTCTTGCTACTCAACTAAAAGTATCACATGAAAAAATTTACCAAAGTGAAAACATTATGCCACACTTTTACACATTTACTTTAAGAGTAAAAAAGTAAACAGAGAAGATTTTGAGATCTAATACGGTTTCAAATATAGTAATTTTGATTTTTTTTTAAATGGCTGAATTTTGTTCAATGAAAACAACTGAATTTATGTTTTTTCAAGCTGTTTTTTGTGTGCATTTTTGTTTGCTCAAACTACAAATGTGTAGCCACTTGAGCAGGTCTCAAACAATAATACAATGTTTTCACTTTTCAGTCCTATTCAAAAATGAACATAAAATCTTAACTTCAAAGTACAAATACCTATAAATGTATGCTGAGAGTATTTGAATATGTTTACTTTGTTACTGTCTGCCACTGAAAGAGACACACCCACCACAAGAGAAAAACAAAAAACATAAGAACTAGTATCTCTCAGTCTTTTTTCCCCATCTTTGTATAGTAGGAATAAATGTCCTTTTGTATTCTAACAATGCATCTTAATATTGACAGCCAAATAGCAGTGTCCACCCAGTAACACTACAGTACACTTGATCAATCCTGGCTTGTGTTGACACCCATTACACCATGCTAACGTTTTCTACATACTTGTTAAAGAACTTTTGCCCTCTCTAAACTTTCACTGCTCATCAGAGTGTAAAAGTCAACTTCAAGTTTACTCTGGCCTCAGAATGAACTCCAACCACTTAGGGCTGGGGAGATTTGCATGTAGTGAGTTAAACAGCGGGTTACCTTCAAACTTAACTTAACTTTACCTTCAAACCCTTAACTTAACCATACATTTCTGTGTTTTTTCTATTCTATATTCATCCTAAGCTTAAAATTCTAAAAAGCTACATTGAGAAAATGCATTGTTCCTGTAGGGAAAATTCCCCTCTGCCTGTGGCGTGTACAATGGTATTCTTTATGGCCACTTTGATAACCAGCAGTGGGTCAGTGTCTCCAAAGATTCAGGCCAATATCTTGCTCAGGAATACAGAATGAGACTGTTTCCTTATATTACTGTTTATATATTAGATTGATTTAAGTAGTTTCTATTTGTGTGGGTTTCTTCCAGGCACTATAGTTTCCAGATCAACCCCAGACATACACAATAGCTAAAATCCTCCAGCTAAACTAGTCCTGGCCAACTCTAGCTCAAGATGTGAAAATGGGTCCCACTTAACCATGCGCTTTGACACAACTTTACAAAGTCAAGTGGATCTGGCGACATATCCCGTCTCCCTGATTTCAGAGGGCATGATTGACAGGAGGATTAACCAATCAGAGATGTATGCCCTGACTGTATCACAAAACTAACATGACTGCTTACACATAGAAAAATGAGAAAAATCTACATAAAGGACTGAGAAACATTGCAGATTTTTACAGAATTGGCAATCAGAGCACCAATCTATTACTAAGGATGTAATATATTTTGTTCTGAATGTTAAGCGAATATCTTCTGCATTTGAGAGACACGTACTATAAATTAGCAGCTGTGGTTTGACTGTCTCAAGTTTGGATGGAGTTTCTTCATGCTCTATGGCCCGGTTTCAGACCCTTCTAGACTTGAACAGAATGTAGAAGGGACTGGATGATCAGGCAAGGCTCCCACTGCTCCCAACACTGCAGGATGGGTCAGCTGTAGAGAACATATTTATATGTTAAAGAACACATATCATGCCACCTTCGTGCATTAAACAAATTACACTTGAGTGGGTTAACAAGGCCACTAAGAAGACTCAACATGCCCCAGAAACAAAACAATCACTTTCAAATCATTCAAAGTGCTTCCAGAAAGTTGTAAAAGAGAAAAACAAAGTGTGGTCCTGCTCATTTTATGCTAAATTGGCTTTTTTGAGCTTTTAACCATGTTAGAATATTGTAGAACATTTCTGTTTAACTGTGCATATGACTGAAAGGTTTTCATTCCGCACTCTTCTGTCCAATTTATGTCTCTCTTTTTTAATTTTAATCTTCATGATTATTTATGTTTTGATTTGTTTTTATTATGATTGTAATGTATTTCTTATTCTGTAAAGCACTTTGAATTACTTTGTGTACGAAGTGTGCTATACAAATAAACTTGCCTTGCCTTGCCTTTCCTCATTAAAAACATACCCAGAGTCATATTTAGCATCATTCACATTGGTTTCAGTAATTCTCTATAAAAAGTCCTTTGGCTCTCAGACTCACTAAACACTCATAGAGCACAGATCAGCAGATTTGTATTAAGCATTACTGCTGTCAAACTGTATTCATTAAGGTTGTGTGCATGACTGGACATGTTGCTCATTACTTATATTAATTGTTTTTGCTATGGTCATTTCCTCTTCCGCCAGTAGAAGGCAAGCTGCATAAGGTCAGCATACAATGAGTGCTAAGGCATTCTTTTAACTTCTAAATTATTCCAAAGCAAACGTACTAAAGACCATGTTTATAGGCCAATAACAAAACCAGTAATACGTAATATTTATTCTTAAAACATGCAAACTGTCCCTGCAAAGTATTGTCCTTGACATTATAATGTACCAAATTCCCAGTTGCTATTCTTACCCTCCTCAAACCCAGCAGATGGATTGAACAAAACTTTAATAATAATAATACATAACATTTGTAAATCACCTTTCATGAAACTCAAAGATGCTTCACACAGGTCAAACCAAACACAAACCAAAGAGACAAAACACCAATGAAAGAAACAGATAAAAAGTCCTGCTCCTCCTCTGCTTGATTCAGTGGATCATGTCAAACTTTATTAGCCCACTCATCTTTACTTTTCTGAATCTCCATGCCCCTATCTGTGCCACCAAATGCCGGCTGGCCTGGAGTCCCCTCTGCCCCATTATGAGTGGGTACATCAAAAGGCCTGACACACTTCGCCTTTTAAAGCCCGCTCCCATTCATTATTTACCAGTGTTATTTATTAAGTGCTTGTTCCGGATGAAACCAGACTGCAGCCCAGACAGTGGTCCCCGTGGACAGAGTCAGAAGAAGCAGAGCCTTTGGAACTTATATGGACAGGAGAGCCGCTGGGATGAACTTTGTGTTAGCCTGTCACCTTCTCCGGTGTTGGTATGGTAATGGAATGTCAAGTCAAAACTCGGCTCAAAATATGTCTATAGCCAGTGATGGAAAGAATATTTTGAAAATGTATTTTGTTACAGAATACTGAATACTTGCATTCATGTGTGTTTTGTAACGTATTTTCCGACACATGGCCCAATCAGAGTGCTGTAGTCTGAATACTTAGAGTACTTTATTTTTTTTACTGAGTTGCATTTTATTATAGTAAAAAAAACATGTCATATAATTCCATATCGCTTGATTTTTGGTGCTTATTATGCATTCATTTATGTTTAATTACAGAAGGAAAATTACATGCACACACATTTCTTATACAGTGACTCATAATGTGTATTCAGGATATGTATTTTTGGTACATTTTACTCCCTAACACATTATATAACTGCATTTGGAATGGCTCAGTGGTTAGAGTGTTCTATTCTGACTCCCAACAGTGAATAAGCTGCCATTATTGTGTCCTTGGGCAATCTTGCTGGTGACTTTCACAGACAAATGCTGTTGCAACAAATGCTTTGAGACATTTGGACATACGTTATTATTGTATATGCAGTATATTTATTATAAAATCAAATTAATATTCAGATTTAAACTTTGAGATGTAAATTGAGCTTGCTGCACATAATTTTTAACTACAAGTGAAAAATAAACTAACCTAAAATTTCCCCCAAAATAAAACTTTTATCATCGTTAGTGATGAAAATTCACAAACTAGAAACATGCTTCAGCAATATTGCAACACAAAACTATTTATTCTAACAGCTCAACAGTGCCCGCCCACCCCCACCTGGTTCCACAAGTAAATTTCTCATTCATTTTTCCCATAGACTTTAAAAGTTCATATTAAAACTTTGCTCAGGCATAATCAACTACGTGATGAATAATGAGCACAAAACCTACAATTTTACGTAAAACCGGTTTCAAAAACTTTATAAACTGCAAAGTTAGTAAAGCATTTCGGAGGATCTTGCATTTTAAAAGTACTTTTGTTCTTAAAACTACCTCATTCTGAATACTATGTAGCTGGTTGGCCTCAGTAATGGATTTGAACTCTTAATATTTGAAATCCTATGGGGAAATTCTATGGGAAAAATGAATGGAGAATTTACTTGTGCAAGTGGAGCAGGCAGTCACTGAGCTTCACAGTGAAATATAAACTAGAAAATATAGTAAATTCTAACTATGAACTGATAAAAAAAAAGCTGCATAAAATACGCTGTTAGAATAAAAAGTAAAGAGCTGTTGTGCTGTTATGAACATTGCTGAAACTGTTGCTTTCATATGCCCTATCTTTAAACTTGCCACATGAAATATAAACATTATTAAAATCCGATTGCTCATTTTTATGTCCGTGCGGCAGGTGTTGGTTGTGAAATCACTCAAGTGCCAAAACCAACCGACTATGACATGACGAATGCACATTGCACATCAGAAATTCAGGTTTGTGTGCGCCTCCCTGACCCCTCCCCTCTCTGCTCGGAGTCACTATATTTGGTGCAATTTGATGGACTGCTGGACTGTGAATGTGCTCCTTTCACACGCCCCCCCCTCTGCCGCCAGTGATGGACGGACAGAGGACAGAGCGGCAAGAGGACATATGGAAATGAGCACCCATCAAAACTAACAGGGCTTGTTCCCACCTGTGCTTAACAATTGGGATCACATATTTTTCCCTGTGACGTGAGCTGGTGTCTGTATTTGAGATGCAGCTGATTTAGTTTGTGGTTTTCTAGACAGGAGGTGTGAGTTTATTAACCTAAATGTATGGTTTGTGGTAAGGCCATGTTTCGTGGTTGAGCAGATGGCTTGAGCAGTCAATATTTGTGTTAAATTTAGTAAATCCTCGTTACTTTCTGTTCAGGTGTAAGCAAAGTTTTCTGCAGTTGTAGTGTTTGTTTTACACATACTGTACATGTAAATGGACAGAGCTATCCTGCTAGCCGCCGTGTTCTGGACTAAGACTTAGGACTCGACTTGGACTTGGACTTGAAGGTCAGTGACTTGGGACTTGCTTCAGGACTTGAGGCCTGTGACGAGAAAACTTCAGAAGCACTTTTAAATCTGAATTCGTTCTATTCTGACTGTAATGATTCACACTAAGATCTTGTCAAGACATTTAAAAAAGAAAAAAATGCATTTCTAGAACTCTTATATACTCTATAAATACTCATATATAATTATACTATGTCTTTATAAGTGCAGTTTATCTAAAAATTCATATAAATTGCAAAAATCTAAGCTATATTTGGTACTTTGGTTTAAAGACTTGAAATTAATTGAAGCTCAAAGCAGACAGCTTGGACTTGACTTGGACTTATGGGCCAGTGACTCGAGACTCTACTTGGACTTGCCTGTATTTGACTTGGGACTTGACTTGGACTTGAGGTCTTACTTGAGACTTGCAAAAGGATGACTTGGTCCCACCTTTGGGTTCTGATGACTCTGGCTCCAATTCACTTCATATTGAAAAACATCACCTCTCTTAAAATGTTCATGATCATGGTGTTTTTACTTACTAGCCTCCGTGAGTTTCATTTGCCTGGAGCTGAATGCTACGGGTGACGTCACACTCACTTAGTTCACTTCTTTATGCAGTCTATAGTTTTCATTATCAGTTTTATTCACAGTTTAGTTTGATTAATGCTTGTTTTGATCTGGTTTAGATATTTAAAATTGATCTGACAAAGTTTGACATGATATCTTTGCATTAAAACATCTGTTGAATAAGTACAATGTACAGTAGATAGGTGTAATTCCATACTGTGGAGCATTCCGGGCAAAGCAAACAGGTTAGAATCTTGCCTACTCTGGTCTTACTACTGTAGCATTTAGTCTAGTCTTTTTTTCTCCTTCATCTACTGCTAAAATCGAATAAACATGCAGATGGTAACTTTAAATTATAATGAACAAATAGTTTACTGTAATCTAAGAACAGGAAACAACAGACTGTCAAAAATCGTGGGATGTTTTAAGAGCACTGATAGACATCTGCGTTTATGTAACCTTTGCACAGGTAATTAAATTGGTGATGAGTTTCACTTATTCTCCATATGCTTGAAAAGTGAAGTTGCTGCGCGTCAATGGCAGTATCTGCCAAAATATTATGTTGAACACCCTTCAGTGTACAAATGTATATTGTTGTGAAATGAAAAGTACTTCTCTTTTGTATCCGTCTTTGTGCTTCACACCAGGGATGATGCAGCCAAGCTGGTGCCACCTATTGCCTTCGCTCAATTTCATTTCTCTCCAGTGACTAGGAATCGGAATACACTAGATGGTTCCCAAAAACCCCAGAAGTGCGAGTTTGGGCACCAGCCAATCAGCGAAGAGCCATATATTCTGTGTTGTCAATGATTCCCAAGATCGAAGATTTAAAGCCAGAATAAAGAGAATGTTTGGTGAATTTTATCAAGGGGAAAGACGTTATTGTCCTTCTTCCTACAGGATTTGGATTACATACGTCATGACCAAAATAGCAGCAACTGGTTAAATAAAAAAAAAGTACACGCCTACCTTTGAGCGAACAAATTCTTACACTGCAAGGTGAGAAGGTTTGTACAAAGTGAAACTGGCTGATGAATCAGGCTAGGGACAATGGTCATGAGCATTAAATAAAAATGAATGAATGACTGAAAGCATGATTCAAGCTTAGTAAATACTCTACCCACACCTCCTAACCCAGGGGTGTCAAACTCATTTTGGTCTGGGGGCCGTATCCAACCTACTTTGATCCCGGATCAGAAAACTCATGTCATATAAACCCCAAAAATAACAATAAGTTCAAATATTTGTGCAGAGAAACACAAATCTATTATCTTTTTAATTGATGAACTTTTTCTTTTACAAAATTTTATATTATCAACAACCTGAAACTTTAAAAATACAATTTCAACACAATGTTTTAACTGAATGAACTTGTTTTACATTAACTTGTATAAATAGGAATAAGTAAATTTTTCTTGGAAAATCCTGCACTCGGCTCCACTTTTCTCATTTTGGACATTTTTCTGATGAGGGTGTCATGGTCAACAGTCAAAACGATCGTCCTTTAAGAGCATTTGGAAAGAGACAAGTCTTCATTTGTGCTGCTCTGGTGGGAGGGGCCACGTACAGAGATGCTGGAGACACTGCTGTGATAAACACCACAGAAAATTAACAATATTTTAATAAAAAATAGAATTAAAATATTTTTGTAGAAAATTAGCCAAGGGCCAGATTAAAGGTCTTGGAGGGCCGGATTTGGCCCCCGGGCCGCATGTTTGACACCTGTGTCCTAACCCTTTAATAAAGTAGTTATTAAACCTGATTATTTGTTCATTACGAATAAAGTCTTTTGTTTATGTTCTTTTCAGGATAATAAGTTGTAGTTATTATAAAGTTGTTCCCTAAAATCCTGCTTATTCTAACATTTCACCAAAGCTGTTACATTGCGTTTCATTTTGTATCAATAGTCCAGATTCAGGCACAAATTCATTTAGCAAATGCAGCATTAGTCTTGGCTTGTCTCTAATATTGATCCTAATATCCACAGCTCTCTGAGTCGGGCCCGCATTTATAACATGTGCTGTGACATCTCTGGACTGCAGTGTGGCGCTGGGTGTTACCGTGGTGACAGGGCCTAAAGATCTCTTCTGACAAAGTGGATAACCCTCCCAGATAGAGTGGCAGCTAGGCATAATACCCCAATAAGTCTCCATATTTGGCAAGGCCTGAGTCAGCAGTAGCCCGCAGCCATCAATCCCACGATGAGGGAGAGTCAGCTCGAGAGGGAGATGGAGGGAGAGAGAGGAGAGAAGGCAGGAGGAAAAGCAATAGAGAGGGGAAAAGAGTGTGTAAGTGAAAGAGAGAAAGAGAGAGATAGAGAGAGAGAGAGGAGAGGAAGTAGTAAAGTAGGATAAAGAGGCAAAAAGAGAGCATAAGTGATAGAGAGAGACAGAAGAGAGAGAAAAAGAGGTAAAGGGGGAAGAGAGTGTGTAAGTGAAGGGGGAGGGGAGTAAGAGGAAAGAAGGAAGAAGAAAAAGAGATATGGGGAGGCAAAAAGTGATAGAGAGACAGAGGGGGGATGTAGAGCGAGCTAGAGAAGGAGACAGAGTGAGAGAGGAAAGAGAAGGAAAGCAGAAAAGAGATAAATAGGATGAAAGAGAGATGATGGAAACGACAGAGATAAAGAAGGAAAAAGAGTGTAAGTGATAGAGACACACACACACACACACACACACAGAAAGGGAAATGCATAGAGAACACGGGGCACTGATAGAGAAGAGATAGGAGACGTGTGACTGCTGCAGGACTGGGGAATTATTAGATCCTCTTATGTATATTCAGTTCAGTCAGACATTTTCAAAATGATGAACTATTATTTCAAGCACAAAGAATTTAAGTTGTTCACAGTTGTGTTTTTGAACCAGTTTTGCTCTGGTGACTGTACAAGTGTGAACACATGTTACACACCCATAGTGTCAGTGCATTCAAGCTTATAGGTGGAGAGTATGGATGCACTGATGCAGCTTTTTCTGTTCCGATACCAATGTTGATACTTTGGCTTTAGGTATCTGCTGATACTCGATATTAACCGATGTAGGAAAAGATCATTTATTTCCTTTAAACACAAACAGCATAGGGTTAAAAATCCAAATAACTTCTTCTAACTGCTCTGTTCTGTTATTTATCATTTAAAGGTTGTATGGAGGATTTTTTTTTGTTTCAAGTTGTCAATGATAGCATTATAGAGGTGCAGTAGCCTTGTAATTATGATGACCAAAAAAAAGAGAATAAAAATTCATCAATTCTGGACGTGGTGGGGCTAAACATTTGCCAATAGATAACGAGACTGCCTCGTTATCTGTTAGCTGATAGGCTGTCAATCAAACTCCCTACGTTTCTAGCGTAACTGACTTGCCTGCGCGCCACCGTTACGTGGTTTGCTTATGCCTGTCACGCAGTCCACAGACGCAAGACGCACAAACGCTGTTTACTTCACCAACGCAACAGTTCTTAGCGGCTTTTTTTTTACCTATATCTTCCTCGCAGTTAGCACAAAGTTTGTTGCAATGGCAGACAAGAATCCAGGAGCAGTTAGCCGCAGAAGAAAGTCCGTTTTTGAGGTCGCTGAAAGAAGAAGACAAGGAGAAAAGCAGCAAAGCCAAACTAAGGTGATTCTTGTAGATTCATTCCAGCGGTGGCGCAACTGAAGCAGACGAAGGGTCTAAAGACTGACGCACTGGTCCACAAATTACTCCTGGACAGGTCACTTCTGCTTATTATGAAAACGTACTTTATTTCCAAGAGCTAGACAAACGTTTTTCAGGACACGAATGCGATATCCTATGTCTGAAAACGTAATTTTCAAGGCAAAGAAAGAGTCCGCTTGCTGCTGCGTGTTGTAGCTAGTTCATTCGCACGGAATGTCCGTGCACCCTTCTCTGCACCCCTTCCTGCTCCTCTCCCCGCTGCCCGTTCCGCTCTTCCCCCTGCTCCTCACGCACGAAATGTCCGCGCACCCCCTCCCCCCACTTCTCCGTCTTGCCTAACCAACACTGTAGTTAGTTGTTTACAAGTCATGTGCAGCTCACCGGCTGTAAACAAACCTGTTTCTGGCGTAAGGAGGAGGAGGGAGGAGGCGTTTCTACGTAGGGAGCTGTGGGGGAGGGAGTTGGTTTCACGCATGCGCAACATTTGAAAAAGGACAAACAGTCGCTGGATTTCTCGTTCCTTGGAAAATCCTCTATACAACCTTTAAAGTAACTACATAACAACTTTGAAAATAATATGAGGTGGTTTGGGCCAACATTGGTCAGTAAAAATCTCATCTCATTCCTTCAGTTTATATACCAAAATGGGATAGTGACTGAACCTATATCTTTTAACCGATATTTGTTCAAAATTTTAAATATCAGTGCTGATATCTGATACCAGGATTGTATCAGTGTGTCCCTAGTGGAGCATCCAAAACCTCATCTACCACCTCTCCATGGACATGCTCTTGTTTTGCCTGTAAGCAGGTGATACCATCAAAGAAAGTATTTTGAAGCAATAACTAATCTGTAAGTGAATAAATTAAAGTTAGATCTTTGTGAGACGAGCAGCTGACAGACATATTATAGACAAATAATATTTACAAAGTGCAGCTTTAAAGATGCGATTTGTAACTACCCTGGTTTTCTTCAGAAAAAAGGACTTCACGCTCCTGATGTCCATGTGTCAACTTCTATTCTTGTTTCACTCCTTCAACACGCTGAAAACTAAGACAAATAGAGACAATTTGCTCAGCTCTAATACTTACAATACTTGAAAAAATGAATGCACAATAAAACAACTATTTACTGTGTTCTCCTATACATCACCAACGGGACTTAAAGTTGCACTATGAAACTTTTTGGTTGGGGGTCCGTCACCTGTTTGTTTCAATGGATATGTCAGTGCTCTGATTGGAATGTTCCACAGTAAGACATTTAACAGTTCTACCTTACATTTATTCAATTACAGGTGGTTTTATACTTCAAAAATACTCAGAGAAACAGACATTCTGATTGTGAGTGGGGATGTCTCTCCACAGATCTGACCTGTACCTTGGTCTAGTTTAGTCTACATGATGAGAAAGGTTTAATACTCTACTGAGAATCATTCCAACAAAGCAATAACATCTCCATGAGAAAAGCATTTGTCATACCTTCCTTCAGAAAAGTGACACAATGCACCTTTAAGTAGAATATATTTGAAACTTTAACATCTTTTCTGTGCACTCTATTGTCTTTTTCATACTTCCACTGTTACTATTTCTCTCTCTCTTCAACGTCAAGGGCAAAGCGGTCACATGATTTCAAAAAAGGTGAATTTTAAAAAAAAATTTAAAAAAAGAGATAAAAAATAATACATTTCTGACAGTGTTGTTTTGATAAATCTCTGTAATTTGAACAACTATTAGGACAATAGTTTTCGGAGTGATTTTGGAAACAAATATACTGACATATTACCGTCTATATGATTCATTACTGTTTTAGCAGAGAAAGAAAAAAGTGTTTCAATTCTTTATATAACATTCTTAATTTCCCAAGAATCAAGCTATAATTTCTGTACTGTGTAAAATAGAAAATAATGCAGAATCAGTTCAAGTTTTAGCAACGGATACATTATAAGTGCAAGGTCATTTTTACTTTTACACTGAATTTTGCACTGAAAGAACTTTTGTGTGGCTATTGAGTTTTTTTTTTTTTTTTTTCTATTTATCTATTTATGACGGTTTTGGTACTCAATACAAAATCATAGCTTTGCCAAAACCCAGTCGTAGCTTGAGTCACGATTCTGTTTGATTTCATTTGTTTCTTTTGTTCCCATGAGCTGAGTTTGTGTCCGGGGGAGAGAGAGAGAGAGAGAGAGAGAGAGAGACAGAAAGAGATGGAGAGAGAGACAGAGAGAAAGCTGGTGAGAGAGAGAGAGCTGGTGGTAGTTTCAAAGGTCACTCTGTGCTCCTGTCCCTGACAGTCTGCTAAAACAGAGGAGCAGACAGCGCAACCTGACATGTACTCTGCCCATCTACTCAAAAAAAAAAAAAGAGAGAGAATAGAGAGAGAGGGAGAGGGAAAAGAGAGACAGAGAGAGATGAATGGAGAGAGATGGAGAGAAGAATGTCTGTAAAAGTAAAGCCAAATAACCTTCAACTTGGCAGAGAGGACAAAGCGCAGTATACTCTTTCAACAATATAATTTAAAATGAAAGAATGTAGTTATTCAAGTCATTCTTATTAAAAAATGTGTTATATTTTTTCATGCTTTGTTAAGGCTAAATATGGTGTAACCAGTTCCAAAATGAGTTGTATTAAAGTATTTGTAAGGTTGGATATAATAATGTCATTAATGCACTTAAAGGAGGCCTATTATGCAAAATTGATTTTTCACTTCTTCTTTTCACACTTGAAATTGCATTTCTTTTATCACTTATTTTCAAGACTCCATTTTGCTTTTTACAGCGCTTTGTACTAACTTAACTCTCCAATGTTAAATTCTTAATCGGTTATACTATATGAAGGATTCGGCAGCATTGCATAATCATTTTTGTGCAAATGAAAATAAAATCTGTGGCTCCTAGTGTGATCTGCAGCTATAGGAGGTGCCTACAACTTCACTGCTCTTTGTTGTGATGACATTTACGGTGACATTGGCTCCCTTCACCACCTCAGTTTTCTAATATGGAACTAAGCACATCTGTTTCTGTTATTATAAATTGTGTTATTTTATTTATATTTGTTATTAATGAAATAAAAATAAGATAAAAATAATACATTTCTAACTAATGGCGTGTGTGCTGTTTCTGGTAACTTCCGAGTAAACTTGCATCTTAAGTTTCATCCTTTTGTCTCTACATTTGAATGCAGTATTTTTCTGCTTCCTGGACATTTTTGTCTTGGGCTCATTGCCATTTTAATTCATCAAGCACAATGTAGATGGTGGGATATCTGCCCATCTGCAAACTGCAATAGGCCTGGAGTTTGAAAGGAATCACTTCACTGCATTCTTCAAGTGCATGCTAGCCAAAAATCTGCCTGACCTCATGAAAGACGTCAAACAGATGTGACAGAATGTAGTCAATATAAAAACAGTTTGCAACACTGTTTCACCAGGGTCAAATTAAAATTGAAGCTCCTGCACTTTATTGAATACCAAATATCCCTCACCATTATTTATGTTGGCACAGGTTTTATGGTTGACTTTTTTTTTTTTTACAATTTCTGTCAAGGACTTTGCACTCTGCATTTGATTTCTTATATCAAATAGCAGCACCTATCAGGAGTCCACTTTTCCCTAAGTACATGCTTGGGCATACCTAGCTGAACACACAAGAAGTACATGCAGATTTACACACAACTATTGAACTGGGGAGCTTCTTGTTGTGAGAGGAGAATAAGCCACTGCACTTTACTGGCAGTCAATAGCTCTATAGCTTTGTTTATTACTTGGTAAGGTTAACCTTTATTGTCCCTGTGGGGAAATTTGTCCTCTGATTCTTCCATTTCATTGTGGCAACGGGTGCCCATCTCTAGACCTTGAGCTATTCTTGGTCAGGACAACCTGAGCTGGAAGATCTGACCTGTTTTGGGTTGATGGGGAAAACTGAAGTGCCTGGAGGAAACCCACCCAGACACAGGGCAAATGCAAAGAATACAAATAAAGACCTTCTTGCTGTGAGGCGAGAATGCTAGCATTTCAACTACCGTGTCACTGTACCTTGCATTCATTAAATATTCCAACATACACACCTTTATTCTGACAGTATTTCACTTTAGAGTTTGCTCTTTATTTATTTTTTTCATTTTCTCCTTTCTAGTCCCGGCGACTGTTGTGGCTCTGAGTTATTAAAAGCTTTTGTGTGACAGTTGCACTTTGATACCAGCATATAGAACTTCTTTTAGATCTAATCTGTATTGTTTACACTGATATGGGGAAAGTAACAGGGATTCATGTGGTGTTTTGTTCAGTACAGAGCTGGATTTCATGTATTTACCACTTCAGACATCAGGGAGTGTAGAGATGAACAATGCTATTTCTGTAACAATCTATAGAGAAATCTTATTTATTTGATCTCACACTGAGCGCAATATACTTTTCTCATATTTTTACATCTAAGATTGATACAAAGAATATGGTTTTCATTTGTAATAAAGTATTTACAATAAGATAATTGCACAATCATATCTCTGTAAAGTAGTAGCAGTAGCAGTTAACGTGGAGACAAGCAGATGATGCCAATAGACCAAGATACAGGTCAGATCATTGGAGAGGCAAGTCCAAGTTCACAGCAAGAACAGATGCTCAAAATACCTTGAAAAACAACTAAAGCACCCATTACTAGTATTATTTTTAACATTCCAGGCGCAGCAATAACATCAATACAAACTCTAACAAAATATTAAACCTTTCCCTTTTAACATTCACTAGTACTTTTCTGATACAATCTTTCAAAAACATGCAAGACACGACCCTTTGGCTGCATCACAGTGGTTTTGTATAATTGATTCCCCCAATGATCGTAAATCTCCCCCATTTGCAAGGGTTTATGGGAAATCGCTGAGTGCCTCCTCTCGCCTCTGTCATATAAAGACACAAAGATTCATGTCTCTTCGTTTTACCACTGGCTATATTAAATGTTTTGTTTGTGTTCTCAGTAAGGGCCTCTGTGATAACCATAACTCACTGACCCCCTATGGCTGACAGGCAGAGGTGCACCACACAGCAGCCTGGATGGAACACGTCATAGGAAAAGATGGACAGTAAAATAGTAGCATCAAATTGTCTGGTTTTAAAAAGTGTAATTTTTTTTTTTTTGGAGTTACTAAATTGACTGCAGTGAATAGCCATTTTGTGAATAAAAAATCACCGTCACTTTTGCTTTTACACATTGACAGCTGAAAAGAGCACTTACACCGAACCGAACACTTAATCTTTGTGTTCATGGTTAGAGTACTTTCAGCTTCATATATTGATATAATGATTAAAGTTTCATATTGTTAACTTAAATTTATCTTCATTTTCTACATTGAGTAGCCAAAACTTGTATTATTAAATTGTAATATTACTCAAGTGAAAGGAGTAGTAGGAGTAGAAGGAGGATTAGTAGTAGTAGTAGTAGTAGGAGGAGGAGTAGTAGTAGAAGAAGCACTAGTAGAAGTAGCAGTAGTAGTTTAAAAATTAGTAGTAGTAGTAGTAGTAGTAGTCGTAATAGTAGTAGTCGTAGTAGTAGTAAGTAGTAGTAAAAGTAGTAGTAGTAGTAGTAGTATAAAAAGTAGTAGTAGTAGTAGTAGTAGTAGTAGTAGTAGTAGTAGTAGTAGTAGTAGTAGTAGTAGTAGTAGTAGTAGTAGTAGTAGTAGTAGTAGTAGTAGTAGTAGTAGTATAAAAAGTAGTAGTAGTAGTAGTAGTAGTAGTAGTAAAGTAGTAGTAGTAGTAGTAGTAGTAGTAGTAGTAGTAGTAGTAGTAGTAGTAGTAGTAGTAGTAGTAGTAGTAGTAGTAAAAAGTAGTAGTAGTAGTAGTAGTAGTAGTAGTAGTAGTAGTAGTAGTAGTAGTAGTAGTAGTAGTAGTAGTAGTAGTAGTAGTAGTAGTAGTAGTAGTAGTAGTAGTAGTAGTAGTAGTAGTAGTAGTAGTAGTAAAAGTAGTAGTAGTAGTAGTAGTAGTAGTAAAAGTAGTAGTAGTAGTAGTAGTAAAAGTAGTAGTAGTAGTAGTAGTATAAAAAGTAGTAGTAGTAGTAGTAGTAGTAGTAAAAGTAGTAGTAGTAGTAGTATAAAAAAGTAGTAGTAGTAGTATAAAAAGTAGTAGTAGTAGTAGTAGTAGTAGTAGTAAAAAGTAGTAGTAGTAGTAGTAGTAGTAGTAGTAGTAGTAGTAGTATAAAAAGTAGTAGTAGCAGTAGTATATAGTAAAAAAGAAGTAGTAGTAGTATAAAAAGAAGTAGTAGTAGTAGTAGTAGTAAAAAAGAAGTAGTAGTAGTAGTGGTAGTATAAAAAGAAGAGTAGTTTATAAAAGAAGTAGTTGCTGTAGTAGTAGTAGTTGTAGTAGTTGTGGTAGTTGTAGTAATGGTAGTTGTAGTTGTTGTTGTAGTAGTTAAAAAAAAACTAGTAGCAGTAGTAGAAAGAGCAATTACTCAAGTAAGAGTGAAATTGATTTTATTGTTAAAGCTTCCATCTGCAATTAGACTTGCTGACCCTTACTTATTGCATTCTCTCATATCACCACTAGATGCTATCTACATGACTTAAGTCTGACAGTGAGCCAGCTTTGGTCTGACAAAAGAGCCTGAACAAAGGATAGATGAGGGGAGGGAGGAACAGCTTTCACATCTGCCATCTACTGCTAAAATA
Organism: Boleophthalmus pectinirostris; assembly: GCF_026225935.1. NCBI lineage: Eukaryota > Metazoa > Chordata > Actinopteri > Gobiiformes > Gobiidae > Boleophthalmus > Boleophthalmus pectinirostris. The sequence continues at coordinate 15,259,596 of NW_026571190.1, read as the reverse complement.
GTCAAATAAACCCTGGTAGATGGTAGCTTTAAATAATGCACAGACTCTGTTCTTTTTAACAGATCATTCACAACAATGAGAAAAAATAAAACAAGATAAAGTCTAAATATCTGAAGGAGTGGAACAAGAAACACAAATATTCAAATAAAGAGAGTAAAGGGATGCACTCCAAAGTTACTCAAGTAAATGAAATGTCATGAGTTTTGTTACTACCACTAGTAACAGTAGTCGTAACTCTGATGATAAAAGTCATAATAGTACTGTATAATAATAGTAACAGTAGTTTGAGAATATGCTGACTGTGATTTCAGTTAAAATTTGAAGGTAACAAGAGTTGAAAAGTGAACTACAAGAGAGTGGTTGTTAAACTTTACACCGTTCTGCCAAAGACCAAATCTTCAAATCTTCCTTTTAATTGACCACCAGAGTCATCTCAGTGAGGGTCCACTCGGGCACTTTAATGGAGAGGAGATGTCAGCATCCAGGTTCGGTCTTCTCAGACGCAGGGCTCCTTTGGGTGCACTGAGAGCCAGAGGAGTCAATGAGTCTCCCATTCAAGAGATAGGACAGTGAGCGGTGAAGATAGGGCCACGGAGGGGAAGGGAGACAGGGCATAGGGGAGCAGGAGTCTGGCTCTTTCCAATAAAGGACGATCTGATTGGCTGCTGAGAAATGTCTGCCAGTGAAAGCATCAGATAGTGTCTATTTTAAAACTGGATACAGCTTGTTAGACGAAGACAGTGTCAAATATGAGAACAGAATATAGGAAAAAAGGTGCTTTGGGAAAAAGGTACAGATAAAAAAAAGATATGATTTTCAGTATAGCAACTATAAGGTGTAGCAAAGGACTGAGCTATAAAAAAAATACCACATTTTTCAGACTATAAGTCGCTCCGGAGTATAAGTCGCACCAGCCAAAAAATGTGTAATGAAGAAGAAGAAAACATATATAAGATGCACCAGACTATAAGTCGCAGTTTTTGTGGGAAATTTATTTTATAAAATCAAAGCTCAGGAACAGACATTTCATCTTGAAAGGCAAGTTATAGTGATAACAATAGAATAGAGAACAACAGGCTGTTAACAATAGAACAGAGAACAAAAGGCCTTTAATGTCACATGTGAACAGTTCTTCAGATAACTATAGCATAAACAACAGAACATAAGTTTACCAAACACTCCATCTCACTCCAAATCATTCAATCCATTGAATTCTTCATTCTTGGTGTCACTTCTGAGCAACTCTGTGACCTCTAGAGGTAAACAGAGCGCCACTGCCTCTTCTGCGTAGCTGTCATCAGACTCAGCATTAAGTTCCAGTTAGAATTATTCTGGCCTTTCTGAATCCCGGCCAGATGATTTCGGTTGTCTCTGAAGTCCAGGCTTTGTCGATCCATCCAGTGACTTCCAGGAAAGTCAGAAAGTTGCAGGGGAGGTTTTGTTACCACTTAAGTCCAGTTTAAAGTTGATTTGTGATACATATTTAAAGACAAAAAATTTAAGATATTTTACTGATTTATTTTACAAAACTCATCTCCAGATATGTTTTTGAAGAAGTAACAGCATTCCAACATGACTAAAAGCTCACAAGAGTCTTTCAAGAGTATTTAGGGTAATATAGGACCTTTCAATCATGTTCTTGGCTCTAGAAAATTGTAATAGAATATCTCCCACCACTAAATTGAAATGCATCTATGTCATGCCAAAGATGTCAAAACGTATTTCTCTATTACTTTACCTTTTTATTTCTGACTTGGAAGAATACAAATTTGATATAACGGTGCTTCAGCTTATGGCCACATGCTTGGATCACTTCTCCTCCTCCGCTAAAGTCCTTGCCGGATAACCCCTGATCCGTTCCTATACATTCTCCCTCCGCGTCGAGAGTTAGTGCCTCTAATCCTGCAGGTTGATAATGAGAGCTCAACCTCAATGATACATCAACCCAACGGAGGAACTTAACAGCAAAGGCATCATTCTTCATTGCTAAACCCTGACACTTTTATTACCCCTGCTTTTCTCCGGATCCCTATTTATAGCTGGAGCGATGGCTGCTGTCTACATTGGGAGAGCAGAGGTTGACGCTGTAGCGCACTCGGCAGTTACACTTTAGATTTAGGGCCGCGCAGGTGAGAGAAGAAAGCCTCGTGAGCTCTTTGCTTATAAAGAAAAAAGGCAATATACTAAGGATTTTTACAGTCATGAATAAAAATGGGCCCAAGCAGCAGCCATACGTCTTCGTTTGCATTCTGAGCCCTTTGTGGAATGGTCAATTTGAGCAAAAGAAAATATCAAATAGATTCTTGCAATGAGATACTTGACACATACAAAGCATATCTGTGTGACTGCCTCCCTGTCACTGATGGTGATAGTGAGACATACAAATTGGGCATATCGAAATTGTCCCTCATTCAGCTAGAAGTGGTCCAAGCAAAGACTTTGAAGGTCATCAGAAACCAGCTGCCTTTTTGCCAGACCGACCAGTCCCCTCTACATTGTGCTAGAATCCAGAAGAGTCTAGAATCAGACCATAGAGTGTGAAAAACATCTGTCCAATTTTGAGACGATCCAACCACAACCGCTAATTTCAGACATTTCCTCCTGAAAACTCTCAAAATATATTACTTACCTGATAAAAGTAATAGTTTGGTGCCTCGATTGTTGATTTTTTTGTAGAAAATTGGTCCTTTGTGTTGTTTTTTTCTCCTTTTTTACTTGTATGTTTGCTTTTGATACATCTCTGTGATTGGTTAATCCGCCTGTCAATCACATCCTCTGAAATCATGGAGTAAAGTTAGTAAAGTTGTGTCAAAGTCAAAACTTCCTTCTTCTTAGTCTAGTATAAATTGTAGCTCCTCTGCCCTGTGCCTTTATATTGACAATGGTCTTCGAATGGTAGCCAAAACAACACACTTTCAACGACTTTGCCCAGGTAACTACCTTGAAACCTTTACTATCATAGTTATTCCTCAGCAATTCGTCAGGAGACAGTAACCAGCCTATTTTTGAACCAACCTTACCTCCCGTTGTGCGTCACCTGCCACCTTTTCCTTTCTGAGACTTTTGATAGTTAATGATCGCAAGACTGGGAACAAGAAGAGCTTCAGTTTTGATTTTTGGAAGTATTGACCAAATTCTCCAGTTTGTCACTTGTTTCTACTAACAGATTTATTCCTTTTTAGATTTTCTGTGCTTACTGGGCCTGTTATTATCCTCATCTATTCATTTAATCTTTCTAAGTTACCAGAATAAACCAAATTTGAAGGGTGCACTTATTATGATATATTTTTAATAAGTTATAATCTTGTCTCCTCATCAAAAACATACTTGTGTTTTGTTTCATTCAAACAAGTTTAACACACAAACCCCGCATAACGTATTTTTCAGACTATAAGTCACACTTTTTTTTATAGCTTGGGTGATCCTGCGACTTATACGCCGGTGCGACTTATATATTAAAATTTTCAGACTGGCAGCCTGGAAGTCACTGGATGACAAAGCATGGACTTCAGTGACAACCAAAGTTGCGCAGACTTGCTTAGATGTGACACCGAAGATGAGGAATTCTATGGATTCAATTGATTTAGTGATTTGGAGTGACATTGAGAGTTTGGTAAACTTGTGTCTATGTTCTGTTGTTTATACTATAATGATCTGAATAACTGTTCATATGTTACGTTAACATATTAACTCCTAGTCCGCCTGTTGTTCTCTGTTCTATTGTTACCGCTATAACTTGCCTTTCAAGACGAAATGTTGGTTCCTGGTCCCTGATTGCATAAAATAAATTTCCCCCAAAAAGTGTGACTTATAGTCCAGTGTAACTTATACATTTTTTTCCTTCATTATACGTTTTTTGGCTGATGCGGCTTATACTCCGGAGCGACTTACAGACCGAAAAATACAGTAGTTCTTATTTCAAACAAAAACACCCTGTTCAACCTTGTGATGTCACATGGTAATACAGGAAGTGCTCCACTGTGTTTTTAAACTCATTATACCTTGGCTAAAAACATTTAAGTGATTTCAGACCTGGAATTACTAATAACTACTACAACTAATTATTTTTGAGCTTTGGCAATGCAGACGAATAATAAATGATTACTCAAACATGCGTGAATGACTTTTAATGTTCTGGCAGGTTTTCATATACTTTGTCTTGCCCAAGGAAACAGGGGCATTTTTGTCTCTGGGAAAGCGGTCCGACTCCTAACCCGGTATATGCCACTATCTCCCCTGTCATTTATGTATGTCTTTTGAATAGGTCTTCCTGAGGCTTAAGAATTGAACCATGCAAAGCTATTGACTACAAACAATAGGCGGCTTTTCTATTGGTCTTTCCTATCTCCAGAGCAGACAGAAGCTCAGGATCTGGGCCCAGGCGCCTCTGATCGACTGTGTTAATGAGACCTAATGGCCCTAATGCTCCGTCAATACCAAATCTTTTATTTTCTCTGAGCTTTCCAGGCCACAAAGCTGATTATAACCTCCAAACACGAAGACACAGAAATGGTCTTTGCGGCTTCTCACAATGGAGCACAGATAACAGCATGGTTTCACCTGATTTCACCCTGCACAATGAAATGAGTTGACTATACTCTTGTCAAAGCAGTCTATTGATAGGCTTAATAACCTTTTGTTATGGAATTCAAATCTTTTTAAACTTATTTTTTTTTTGCATGTATTATTTGAAGTTATATTTGTATCCTCTTTGTTGCTCTATGTGGAAGAGTGCATGAAGAAACATATAAAAGTTCATACACTGGATTGAACCACATAAGCAGAGACTAAAACCAGAGCCTGTCCTATATTACTCAAAACTGACTCTTGAGAGTTTTAGGCCATGTTATAATGTTGTTACCTCCTCAAGAACATAACCAGAGTTGTGTTTGAGTAATCCTTTATTATTACTCTGTCTACAAACCTCAAAACCTTGCACCACCTTGTGATGTCATGAAGCAGTCGTCCAGGTAGAATCCATGACGAGGAGAAAATTCAGTTTGTCGACTGGACAGAAGTTAGTTTGGTTGAAGATGTTTAGCAGCTCAGTCGACAAACTGAATTTTCTCCTCCCCATGAAGCAGTCCTGCTCAGGTTAACAGCTATCTTTTACCTTTTGTTCAGCAGAAATTGGCAATTCAAGACCTGAAATCATACAAATGATTCTAGTGGTGTACAGAGTTTAAAAACACAGTGAAGCACTTCCTGTATTACACCACGATATAACAGCAGTGTTTTCATTTTGAGAGAAAACCTATGCAGAGTTTGAGTGTGAAACATGTGTTAATCAAACAAAACAAACAAGCAAAAAAAAAAAAGACAAAAAACATACTCAAGGTATGTTATGATGAGGAAACAACATTATAGCATAGATCAGAAAATAGCGTACCGTATTTTCCGCACACTATAGGGCACGCTCATAAGCCTTCAACCAAAAAACGACTGTGCGCCCCACAATCCAGAGCACCCTATACATGAATCCACTCGGGTGTCCCAGCACGACTTCAGTACACAAAGCCGCACCACCAGCAGCGCACGCAAACACGCACGGAGAAAACAGCATGGAACGGAGGAACGAACCGAAAAAGGAAGTGCAATGTGCCACTTCTAGACACAACCGAACAACTGAGTCACTCCGAACACGCCAACAATCCAGCGGTCCCAGACAGCACCCTCCCTACGCACTACAATTGAACAAAGCCCAGAGTCACCGTCAACGCGCCAAACAAAGTCCGACTGACCCATCGAACTGTTGTGTTTCATTTAATGCGCCTTAAAGTCCGATGCGGTTTATGTGTGAAAAAAGTTCGAAAATAGACCATTCAATGACAGTGCGCCTTATAATCCAGAGCGCCCTATAGTGCGGAAAATATGGTAATATGGGCCCTTTAAGCAATGCATCTGAATACCAATGATGCGCCAGAGGGTTTAAGAGAACTAGGGAGTTTTGGAAAGTGGCTGAAAATTAGGTACTTCAGCTTTAATAATTGCATTTCCAGATACCTTGAACAGATATGCAGTTACTGAAAAACTTTAACTTTGAAATGTTAGTTTTATGTCACAAAATTCTCAACATAGAGCTTCTAATCCATACTTATGACTATTCTTTCTTACTGAAAACATTTAAATGCAGAGAACATCTCAAATCCTGGGTGTTCTTTAATAACCTCTTCATAACCTTGCTAGTGCCTCACATCTATTATGCATTAATTCCCACTTTGTTTGTGCGAGTGTACATTTCCCTGGTGGACTCGCATAACTCCACCCCCCCTCCCCCTCACTTTGGTATCACGGGCCTGTCACAGAGGCCTGGTTTGTACTAAACAGCAGTGAGTTGACACGAGGGAGGAGGCGGGTACTGCATGCTAAGCGGCGTCTGCAGACAACTTTCACAAACAAGAAGAAGCTTTGGATTTCCTGCTTTCATCTGTGCTAAACTCACACTGTGGCTGTTTGGATCTTTTCCTAACTTGCTCCTTTGATTGCATGGCATTAAAAAATAATTTCTCTTCAGTTGTAGGCATTTTTTGGAGATTAAAGGTGCACTGTGTAACTTTTATGGAAGAAGGTCTGTCTGTCACCTGCTTGACTCCATTTAGATGTTATTGTTTTTTTTTGTTTTTTTTCCTGGAATGTTCTACAGGTCAGATTTAGGGGAAAAGCGGGCTTGCTCAGAGTGAATAATGCATGTTTTTGTGGTAGTTTTGAAAAGTAAAAACTACTATAATGGAATAAATGGAAGATATATTTGTTTAATCTCATACTGTGGAACATTCCAAACAAAACAACAACATCTCCATGGAGAAAAGCATGTGGCGGCCCCTCCACCAGAAAAGTTACCATATGCACCTTTTAAAGTGGGATTAAAGTTTGGCGGGACATGAATAAATATGGTGGTAATAATAATCCTAACTTCAGCTATTTAACACCACTTATAAATAATTGAGATTTCAGCCCTGGTCTTAAAACAGCAATTTTTCAAAGGTGGTATAGTTTAGGAATAAAAGTTATTGGAGATCTCTTTGATAATAATGTTATTATGTCATTTGTGCAAGCCCAGAACAAATTTGGAGTCGCTCAGAGGGACTTCTTTGCTTATTTGCAGGTCCGTCACTTTATCAGTTCAAATTATAATGCTCCCCATGGGAATATGCAGTTGGCTCCTATTGAAAAAGCTATCGTTGATCTAAATTTAAAGAAAAGTGTCATTAAACAATTTTTCTCAAACTTGCAGGGACATAATCAACATAATATTGAAAAGTGGACTAATCGTTGGGAAGGAGATCTCCAATGCCACTATGAGGAACATAGCTGGAAGAATAGTATCCGGTCGACTCATTCACTATTCCTCAGCAACAAATATAAAGAGATCCAATTAAACATTTTACACAGGCAGCACAGAACACCAGTTTTTCAAGTAGATCACCTTTATGTCTTAAATGTAAGGCAACAGATGGGACTTATTTACACTGTTTGTGGACTTGCCCAAAAATCTCCAAATTCTGGCAATGTATAACTAAAGAAATAAGCAACATAGTGAAATTAAAACTAGTGAAGGATCCGGGTTGGTTTCTGCTGGGGCTGCCACCATTAAACAAAGTGGCAGACAAAAGTAAATTTAAATTAGTGGCTAAATTACTATTTCTGGCACACAAGTGTGATCTGTTTAACTGGATTCAAGAGAAGCCTCCAACTGTCACCCAGTAAAGACATTTTTAAAGTCTTAGAGTCAGCGCAAAATTGAAAGGTAATGATTATTTCTTAATGGAGTTGTGGCAGCCTCTGCTTGATTACTCGCCCGGTGATCTCACTATCATTATACAGAGAGGTACAGGCTCAGTGTTGTGGCGGGCGCTTGGTTTGCCTGTTGTGTGTATCTTGCTTAACTGGGTAATATGTATGTAATGAGAAAAAACTCAAACACATGCTCAGACTGCTCTTTGTTTTGTGTGTTGTGTTAAAATGTTGAAAAATTAATAATATATGTTTAAAAAAAAAAATAGGAATAAGCACTACTATACTACTATACTACTACTATTACTGCAACTATCTTGGTACACTAAACTCTTTATTTCATGTTTTGGCCATAGACAATGTTACTAAATCATTAGATAGAATTTAAACTGAATCTGAATTTGTTGATGAGCAATTTTTAGAAAAGTAAGGACAGAAATACCATCTTGTGAGCTTCCACCCTCACGCTCTAATCCCCCACATACCATACAGACAGACTGAGCGTTTGAGGAGAATCTGTGATGTTGAGGACGGGTTTGATAAAACTCACACAACAGACATGTATCATCGTTTCCGATAAAGAGGCTACAAGGGAAGTGTTTTGGATCACGCACTAAAGGCTAAAGAGACAAACAGAAATGACCTCTTGAAGAAAAATGGGGAAAAAAAACGCCCTTCAAAAATGTTTTCCTCTGCAAAAGTCAGAGAACATGTCATACTAAATAAAAATGTTAGTTGTAAGAACCAAAGACTCTCCTGTGTTTGCATTCCGCAGGGCCCCAACCATCAGTGATCACTTGGTGCAAAGTCACTTACCTGTGTACAAACTATCCACCGGACTGAAACAGTAAAATGGAACCTTCAAATGTGGTCACTGCACACGAGAAACAGCTTCACTGACATTTTCACCTCTCGTTCTGAAAGGGTTTCACCAACTGTAACACGCATTTGTAATTTATAGACTCGGATGTGAGTGTGGATGCTTTTATGTGGGGAGGATGAAGCGCTTTGACAGACCGGCTGAACATAAATATGCCATTAAAACACAAAACACAGACTAGCCCGTGGCAAAACACTACAGAGACACTGGACCCCAGCCCCAAAACACTGAAAGCAATGATCACTGAAACTATCCCGCAGGATGTAAGGGGTACTGTCACACTTCTTCTCCAACTCCAGACTTATTAAACATACATTAAATGCCACATGACGTCCAAGACTTAATGCGGCAATACTTCTTTTTTTTCCTTTTTTGTACATCTGCCTCTTCCTCATAACTGTTTGTAACTAAATGCCTAATATTTTTTTATTTTTGTAACAGTCTTTGTGAGCCACTGCTTTTTCTGATATGACTTATATCCATTGTAATTCATTGTTTCATTACAGTCACCAGTGATTTGTTGTTGCTTTTTTATTTATTTTATATTTTTGCCCTTGTATGTACAGCTCTATGACCTAAATGACCTAAATCCAGGATTTATACAGACCTTATACAGAACTTTTCTATGACTTTCCCATAACCATTCCTCAATTTTCCATTACCTTGAATCAACACATTTCAATTATGTACTTTTTTTAGCAGCTTCAGACTGTAATAATTGGATGGATGTGATAGATTTCTAAACAGAGTAAAAATGGCAAATGTTCAGCCCACTCAGTTACATTGACATGCCAAAGTTTTACCCGAATAAATAAAAAAAAAAAAAAACTATCCTGAGCCTGAACTTTACGTAGCTTGACCACACCTACACGCCACAAAAATACAATAAACATGATTTTTATTTAAATGTATCATGATTAATTTAACCCTTAACCCCATTGACATAAATAGAAACACTTAGGCCTGTATTCTTCTTGTTTTCTATTTTATTTATTAGGTCTTTTTTTAGATAACTATATTTTGGGCTGTCAGATGAGAGGAAATTGGAGTCTAATTCCCTAAGAAAAGGGAAAAGGGAAACATAGGCCTATATAATGCATGTTTTGTGGCTTTGTTGGCTTATTTGTCAAAGCCTCAAAGACAGTGTTTTTACCCAGAGAGCCAATAAAGTGCAGTGCATTGAAAACATTTTGATTTTTGAATATTTTGTGACCATGCAGTTGCCTTTGTCTCGCTGTCCTCCGTACTTATCCACTGTTTTAGTTGACAGACTTGTGGGCTACTTGGTTGACTTCGAGCATGCAACATAAGCACAGGTGCACCTACAGCGCTGCCACTGAGCCTTTTTATTAGTTACACACTGAAATTGTGACTAGATGTTATGTCACTGCCACACATAGAAACACTGCCTTCCAGTTTTGTACCTTAACCTCTTCTCCACACTCCACGAAGGGGTTACTCCTGTGAGTTAAGGGTGCACTATGGCATTGTCTAGCATTACCCAAGGTGAAAGCTTTTTTGAAAACAATATGTATGAGACAATGTACCAAAACACAAGCCCGTTAAATCCCAGACTAAAGCAAGCAATACACAGTCCCTGATTAGCATTTCACTGTGAATGTAATCTATAAAATATCGCTTACCTTTGTAAAGCAGGTGCCGTTTACTCCATGAAGTCAGCATCATGTATTAATATCCTCGCATGATTCATACTCTTTCATTCCTCCAAAAAAGCATGAATGCGGCACTAGAAGTTATCCGTTGTGTGTGCTTACAGCTGTGGGTTGCGCAGGTCTGATCCAAGCAGCGTGTCCTTCTTTCTTGATGATAACAAAGCAGTACAGTTTAATCCCAATGTCCACGTGATGAGCTGTGTTCCCTGTGCGCTCGTAGGCCCTGGTCCATAGGCACCTGCAGCACTTCTTCAGAGTTGTTCCCTGTCCGAGTGCAGCCTGTGCGTCGGTGTGTGCAGAGAGCAGCGAGAGCTACTGGCAGCCGTCCCTGATTTATCTTTTGATTTAGACATTTATTGTTGGAACCCAATATTTTCAAATTTTCTAAAACTTCTCCAGAACAACTGAATTCCAAATTTTTTTCCAGGCTCTGGAAATATGATTTTAATTTTGCATGACTTTTCCAGGTTTTCTATGACTGTACAAACCCTAGAAATCACATGACAACTCATTTAAAAAGCTGCCTGTTCACCTGTGCTGTATTTGCCCTGAAGATTCTTTGCAGTCAAAGCGCGTTGGCGTTTTTGTAATAAATCCATATAGCTAACACTAGACGTGCCTCGGATCTCTTTTCATTTTGACTGTGAAGTTTTTATTACAGTTACATAAACGCACTTTCATAAGCTGTCTTTCAGTACAAACGAACCTTTTGTTACCAGTGCTCCACTAGCTATTTCTATCAACAACTGAGTGACAGCCAGCAGCAACTGAATCTGAAAACTGACTACAATTCAAACATGAAGAGCAAACTGATTTTGAGATAATGGTAGTAGTAATAAGGGTATGTTCGACAATATTATAGCATGTTGGTGGTAATCAAATATGTAAAGTAAAAATGGTAAACAAAATTGTAAAAATGTATACCTATACATACAAAAATGACAATGGCAGATGAAGAAAGAACTGACTTTCTGAATGGTGCTCTTTTTGTGATTTGCAATTCTTTACAAGAAGAGTGAACCTAAAGCAGAGTTATCCCTATTTTTCCTTGCAATACATTTCATACAGACTTTTGCAGACTTATTTTTTCCTCTCTGATTCTTCTTGGTGGAGCAGCTGACACATCTCCTGTCTTGTTTTCCCTGATAAGAAACTCATGTCTGCCGTTATTGTTACTCTCCCAGAACTTGATTATAGATTGTGATCAATTTTTGGCACATTCTGCACAAGAACTCTACATCCATTTTAATAACACAGACACTTTTTATCAAGCGTATTCAGACGGTACTTAGATGCAACTTTGCTTTTTCAACTGTTCTCTGAGTTAAAAGTGCCAATGGTCTAAATTAGAGCGTGAACCAATCCAATCATTTATCTCTTCTTTCCTTCAAGACATTACAATATAACCTTTTCTCTATCTAATTGGTTTACAGAAAGTCTTGGAGGAGCTGGAAGACATGGCTCAATAAGTAATGGCTACCTCAAAAGGCCTTCTTTATTCTCAAATGTGAACTTAATGAATGTCTTAACTTGTATTGTTTATGCATGATTAGAAGAAATGTAGTTTTACGCACTGTTAGATTAACTAACTCTTTTGAGACTACAGTTAATTGTGTGGTTTTCATAATGAATCCAGATCAGTTTTAAAGGTGCATTATGCAATTTTTTTGTTTGGGAGTCCGTTACCTGCTTGTTTCTTTGGACATGTCATTGCTCTGCCACGAATGTTCCGCAGTATGACATAAAACAATTCTACTTTACGTTCATTCAATTACAGGTGGTTTTATAGCTCCAAAATACCGAGAAAAAAAGACATTGTGACTGAGCGGGGTTGCCTCTCCACAGATCTGACCTGTATCTTGGCTTGGTATGATCTCCATGACTGATAGAAACGTTTAATGCCATACTGCAGAACAAGTTACACAATGCACCTTTAAGAAATTACATCCAAGTCCTCAAATGTCTTCTTTATTCTCAAGTGTGAAGTCTTAACTTGTATTCTTCATGCATGATGGGAGGAAATGTACTTTTATGCACTGTTAAATTAACCAACTCCTCTGAGACTGCAGCAGCTAATTGTGTGGTTTTACTAATAAATCCAGATCAGTTTTAATACATTCCTTATTTTAAGATATGGCAAAGTTCTCAAAAGTTTTCCTTATTCTAAAGTGTGAATTCTTAACCTGTATCATTCTTTCACACATGATTGGAAGAAATGTACTTTTATACACTGCTAAACTAACTGTCTTAGGACTGCAGCAGAAATTGTGTGGTTTTGCTAATTGATTTATTTGAGTTTTAAGAAATTCCAATTATAGCTTTACTATGAAGTCCTAAAAAGACCAATTGTACAAAAACGCATGGTGTGTTTCGGGTTCATCAGTAGCAGTGTTGTTCCTTTTTTCGTATGCCTTCCGTATATAAATGGGTAGAACTATTATAATTTCCTGGTTTTGAATATACAGAGAGGCTATTGTTGGTAGGATCCTAGAGCAAAGGAACATATACTGAAAACATTATGTCCTCTGTTCAGTTTGAGCTCATATGGACAAAATATAAGTAATGTAAAATGTAAAATAAACAGTCGAGAAGATGCCTCAAACCTCTCCTACCTTTATGTAACACTTTAGGTAAAGACACAAATCCAAGCCACAGATATTAAGTAATTTATCTCTCAAGTAGATTTACAGGCTACAGCTCTGCACTTGTAGCCTGATTCATCAGCTAGGCGGGTACTTTTTTTAATCACATATTTAACCAGTCGCTGCTATTTGGTCGTGATGTATGTAATGCGCCGCTAATGAGACTAACTGGTATATTAAGCTTTTCCCAAATCCCGGTGGAAGGAGGGCAATAACATCTTTCCCCTTGATAAAATTCACCAAACATTCTCTTTATTCCCACTTTAATTCCTCGATCTCGGGAATCATTGACAACACTGAATATATGTCTCTTCGCTGATTGGCTGGTGCCTGAACTTGCACTTACAGGGTTTTTGTGAACCCTCTGGTGTATTCTGAAACCTGACTTAGTTGCTGGAGAGAAATTAAATTGAGCGGAGGCACTAGGTGGTGCAAGTCTGGATTCTGCACTTGTCCCTCTCTCAGATATTCTTTTTTTCAGATACGTTTTCACTGCTTGGCTATTTCTTAGCCTGTACAGTTTAATACAGTATCTTCCTGGTCATGTGAAAAGTGAAAACTTGAATTTGCAACCCCTCAGTTGTTGTCCCGTGTTTTATGCATTTTGGAAATCTCCACAGAGTATGCCAGTAACTTTTCTATGTATGCATTTGTTATTTACCAACGAAACATTCAGTTCAGTTGTTCATCTGATTCTGTCTTCTATACGCCAATAGCCAAACTCACTGTGAGTCTCCAGGCAAAGTGTCTGATTTGTACATTTCCAATTGGAACATCCTTAATCTGGAAACAGTTCTTTAGGTAATGCCGTTTTTCTCCCAATGTATCTTATCTGCAGACTCCTTATCTCGGAACACTTCCAGCAACCTTTATTCGGGCTGTCTGTGTTTTTGTGGTTTGTTTTTTATGAAGTCTGTGGAAACCTCTATGACAACTTGGAAGGAGCGACTGTAGCTGAGTTGGTGTTTGGAGTGTTTGTCCATTGATCTGACGATTTGAAGGTTTGAATCCCGCTCTCGACATAAACATCATGGGTAAAGTGGTGCGATTCCAGCTTCCACAGATGAATGCTGTTGTTGTGTCCTTGAGCGAGACACTTAACCCATATTGTCTGCATACACTGGTGTGGGAATGGGTGTAAGGCTACGTTCAGATTGCAGTCTGAACGACAGATCTGATGTTTTCAAATGCGACCCAGGCCACTTCGATATGTGGTCCGAAAACCGATACATATCCGATATTTTGACTTGCGACTTCAGTCTCAACGGCCAAAGTGCATTCATCCGACCTACACGTTATCAACAAGCCACAAACATTACTATTCTGCGCTGAAGTAGGTGGAAAATTGTTAATGAACTCCGTGTCACTGAAGTGAAGCACATCGCCACTCACCACTCTTGGCTACGTCTGCACATCCACATGTTCCTTTCAACAGACGTTGCTGCCGCTGCCCACAAAACACCATGGCCAAAAACCTCATCCTTCTCAATCTCCTCCTTAAAACAAGTAAGTTGTTCATGTTCTGGCTCTGGTACGAGAGGAACTTTAAAATCTCCAGGTGCTCAATGCTCGCGTCCATGTTTGGACAACTTCCGTAAACACAGAGCACGCTCGCTGCGGTTGACGTCATCGTGTCTCCAGTGAGCATGCGGGACACTTTTGGGCCATTTACTGTTCACACTGGAAATCACATACGAGTCACATTGAATTAGAGATGTGAACGACCTCGCAAAAACATCAGATTTCACAAAAAAATCTGAATTGAGCGTTAAGCCCTGCAGTCTGAACATAGCCTAAGGTTACTTGATGTGTAAGTATAAAAATGCTATATAGAAAGTGACTAGAGTACGCTTGTTCAGTTATAGCCTGACCACTTCTGTACCAGGTCAAACAGCTGTGTTTACTGCAGGTCAGTTACTCACAGATTGCCTTTTACACAGACTATGACAACTGTGTGGATTTGTCCATGGGTTCATGTGATAACAGACTTGCAGTGACTTGAACTGCTCCAGATCGCTGCCGTGTCCTGCCAAGATAGATTTCTCGTGGATTGTTTTCGCACATGCTCACCTCACCTGGACCTACACCCGCAATTACCCGAGTGTGTGGCAGGGCACATTGATTTTAACGACTGTCTAAAACTTTTCAGGACACGCACAAGTCCTGAACCGCACCGCACTTGCAGACAGTGTACATCTGGTGTAAGAAGTGTCCCGGGGTGTCTCAGTGTGTAATCTCAATAATGGTGCAGCTTTGTATACTGATCAATCTACTGTATATTCAATATTCAGTTTCACGGACATAAACAGACTTTTATTAAATGCTGTTTAACACAAAAAAAGTTATCTAAAGTCTGACCTCTGCTTTAAACCATTATGCTTTTACTGACAGACCCAAACATATCTTTGACAATTAGAAATAACTGAACCTCAGTCTCTCTTCTCATGTGATTAATTGCACAGCCCTATTAGCAACAACTCATTTACTTTGAGCGATGCATTTAGCAGTTACAAAATGCATTTCTGTCAAGTTCTGTGCCACTCTTGCAGCTCTATTAAACACACTGAGGCTACAGTAGTTTTAACTTTGCCTTTAAAATATAGTGGACCAAGCTGTGAAACACAAGCAAGTCCACAGCAGAGCCTAGGGAATAGGGACCATTACTTGTTTCCCTGCTGAGTTAGTAAATCTGAAAAAGAAAAATGTGTAATATTTCCCTGGCTATTTCCAGCCCAGTGCAGGTGAATATTCTCTCTTCACTTTGTCAAAGTACGCCGCGTACATGCAGCAGTAATCCAAGTATGACTAGCATTCTCCATTTGTGGATATACACTTCTTCAATACTTTATGAAGATGTGTGTCTGATCACTTGTGACAGGTGGATTAGCCAATCAGGGACATGTATTGATCTGCCTGTATGGGGGAAAAATAAAGGGAAAAACATCACACGGGACTGTAAAACATTTCTGCAGAATCAATGGGCCAAGCACTGAACCCTGTTAATCTGAGGTGTGATAGGTTTGATTTTGTTTGTAAACGATAGGTGACCAATTTTTAATAATTTTGTTAATTTTAAATATGGATGTTTTATATATGAAGTTTTGTATGGACTTGCCCCCCCTCCATTACGGGATTTTATTCAAGTAAAGACTGTCAGTGGGATGGGAACTAGGGCCACGGCCCGGGGGAACTGTGAGCTCCCACACAGACGCACCGCATTTGGACAAAGTGTCAGAGGCACTAAGTTTTGGAACAGTCTCCTATTATCAATAAGAGAGACTCCAACAGTGGCCACTTTCAAATTCACTTGAAACTGGCTAAAGGAAAACCAGACTTGTGGACACTTTTAGTTTAGAGCTGTCACTTGTTATTGTTGTTTTTTCTCTGTTTAAATTTGTGGTGTTACTGCCAAGGAACTGCAGATGGAAATGAGCATTCTTGCTATAATCTGTCATATTTACACTGCAGTGTTGTAGATGTTCATTAATGTGCACTGTCCCTATTAAATAAATAAATAAATAAATAAATGAATAAGCTCCATAGTTCCACATGTATCATTAAAAAAAAAAAATCTGATTGCACGATGTTTGGTTGGGCTTAAGACACAATGGAGAGTGCAATATGAATATGTATAAAAATACAAAGAGATATTCTGGATTTGACAGTGAATTGTGGAGCTACTAACAGAAATAGTAACTGAAATCCACCAGTCAAAGCTCTGTGTTTCTATTCATATTTAAAAATCCTAAATTCAAGATCAGAGTATGCCAGTAGTACAGTTTCCCCACCGTGCATGTACAAGTAGTATAGTAGACTGCCTCCTCTTCTCCCTGCGCGGACATTGTGGAGACACTTCACTTCAGATGTCTCTACTGTGGGACATCGGACAGAGCCCATGTCAAAAGGAATCACTGTGTAGAACACATGGTACCAACTTGTTTACTGGATGTCTCTGACTGCTCTCTGCCCCCGCCCTGAAATGTCCCAGGACAGTGAACGACGGAGACACGTAAGGACAGTGTGGGTGATGATTCTTACCTCTCTGACAGAATGCACTTTGCTTCTGTCTTTAGGGAGTCAGAGCAGAAATGGACTTTACTGCAGAAAAGTTCCTTCTGTTATGCCAAAGGTAACTCAGCTGGGAAATAAATAAATGAAACCGTTCCAAAACACATTATTATTTAACAGTGTGTCCAGCTGTGGGGTATAGGCAAGCTTCCTCTACTGAATTCTTATCTGTGGCTGGTACTGTAACAATTTCTTAAAGAGCCCGTTTTACATAATTTTTTGATCCATGTTATAATAGTTTCAAACATACCTGGAGTTGTGTTTTGTTTTGTTCACACATGTTTAACACAAAAACTGCATATTTAGGTTGAGTTCTTCTCTCAAACAGAAAACACTCTATTCCACCTTATGATGTCATTTAATAATACCGAAAGTGCTTCACTGTGTTTTTACGCCACATGCCTTCACTAGAATCATTTATATAAATTCATACCTGGAATTGGTATCTAATGTACTGAACAAAAGTGAAACAAAACATGACATCACTTAAAGTTCACAACATTTTGCTTAATATAGGACAAATTAAAACTTACTTGGAGTCAGTTTTTCTGCTTTGGTAGTAAATACATATTTGTGATACACAAATATGTAAACTTATTTTCAGTTTTTTGTGGCAAGCAGCAAGCAATTTCACTGGCAATT
The DNA here is from genome assembly GCF_026225935.1 of Boleophthalmus pectinirostris. NCBI lineage: Eukaryota > Metazoa > Chordata > Actinopteri > Gobiiformes > Gobiidae > Boleophthalmus > Boleophthalmus pectinirostris. The sequence continues at coordinate 15,241,957 of NW_026571190.1, read as the reverse complement.
TGCCATTTAACCACAGAACCAACTGGGAGCAGCTGTAATTGCCAATGTATTACTGAAGAAAGTGCTCCTCTAATGACATGTACATACTCTAGAAATGCCCCTGCACTTGGTGCCCACGCGAAATCCACTTCGAAAGGCCCCATCTGATCCAAGTATTGAACCTGGCACAGTCAGAAATGCTAACCACTGTGCTGCTTTGCCAGTGTAGGTGAAATGAGGTTGTATGGTAACTATGATTTTCCTAAAGTCTAAACTTGTTAATGTAAGTATAAATCATAGTTAAAATCCTCCGGCTAAGGTACTTAGTACAGCAAGCCTATCCATGGATTTCAGAATGATGAGAAATTAAGACCATTGCCATAGCAATTAACAATGCAAAAGAAAATATTACATATTTTGAATGGGCAAAAGTCCTCAGAATGTTACAAATAATAAATGTAACAGGACGTTGAAACCATTGAAAAGCTTTAGATAAGGATATTTTCACATTACCCCTGACAGGTTAAAAAATATATAAAAACCATAGAATACATTTACCTTTACCTCTATTATAGGTTCTCCCATCAATATCGAAGGGTGGGTCAAATGCAGGGGAAAAGGTACTTTAAATATTTGAGCAATTGGGTACTTAATATCTCAGAGAACTGGCAGCAGTGTAACAAGAATAATCTCATCTATTAAAGTATCTAATAAAACCACAATTAGAAAATAATGAGTTCTCTGGTGGAAAGGACAAATTTCTTCTGACAAAGCTGAGTTTTTTCCATCAGCTAATTTTTGCAGTTCATCCAGGCATGTCTTTTCCATCTAAATCCCTTTCACTATTTCACATTCAATCAAATATGTACTCAAGGCATTAGGCAGAATCTCCCATCTTAATGTCTTATTGGTTGCTTTGAATTAATTCCAACAAATCAGACAATTGGTACGTGGCAGCCTAAAACAAAGAATTTTCTTTTCACGCTACATTTTCAGCACTATTAATTAAAAGGTGCATGGGCTAATTATACCTGTTTTTATTTTCAACCCTGGTTACGTTAACGCTGAAACGAATCACCGTATCACCCTATTGGAAACAATTTCCATCCAGACATGTAATTTCTGTGTCCGCAATCAAATTCTTTCCTATCCATATAGTAACGCGAAATCGCCTAAAATGGTAGTCACATGACGAGGCTGGCATCACGATGTCACGACGTCACATGGGTGGTAAAAACAAGGAAGTGGAGCACCACGTCTGAAGTTACAGCAGCCGATTTCGAGCCGAGGAAGATGAGACATCCAAGGTTGTTGCTCGTTTTTCATGGCCTACTAGCAAGTAGTTCTAACTACGCTGTTTCCCCTTTGGCTATGGTTTGTTTAAACTATTTTCTGCAATAGCGTGACATGACCAATGTCATGAACCCAGCGAATCAGGAAGGCACAAGTACACTGACGTGGTCCAATAAGGACAGCAACTAGAGCTCCTACATAAGTGTATCAACGTTTTCAGGCATCCACACAGTGCCGGATCAGATGAATTAGTGGAAGCTGGCGGCACCAGATCGTTCCGTCTCTGGAGCTGTTATCTATCGGATTAGTGTGGACGAACACTGCATCCACAACAAAAACAACTCAAATACGTACTAATGTGAATGGGGCCCAAGTCAGTCCCTGATCAAAATCTACTAAAATGTATTCAAATGTCATAGCATATCTTATAGCAAATACTAGCACTGAGTTAGAAGCACTTTAGAACATGGGGGCAGGTGACACTTGACATACAATATTTAAAACTATTTATTGTTTTCTTTTACACTGCTGATAACCTGGACCTGAGTACAGTGTTTTGTTTCAGTGTATTTTTTCTATATTGAAATTACAAATTTTGATTCTGAAGGTGCAGTATGAAACTTTTCAGGTGGAGAGTCTGCCATCTGTTGACACATTATTGCTTTGCCTAGAATATTCCACATTATGATTTTAAACTTATCTTCATCAAGGGATAAATCTGCAGATGTTGGTAGGTCAAGATACAAGTTTATTTATTTATTTATGTATGTACATACCTTCATGGGGCAAAATTATTATCGCTTATTGTAGGTTGCTTTTCAATTATAGACTCTAAATGATGGGGTAAAGTTAAACACATAAAAACACAATATAAGATCTTTCATTCCCTTTTAAAAATAGTCACAGGGAAGGAACAGTGGGCATAAACGCTCCCCCTAATACACTCGATCAGTCAGGTAGGAGGCATAACAGTAATGGATGGTACCGCTACTCGCCAAGGCCTCTGCTAACCCAGCACTGTCACAGCAGATGTCCATGTAAACGGCTCCCAGCCATCAGAGAGCTACGCCAAACCCATGGATCAAGAGCCTGATGGATAACATAATGTCTCTGAAAGGACCACATATTGCAATTTTAATTATAGCCGCTTGACTTCTGGGGCTTTTAGTGCTCGGGTAGTGTCTGGCGTTAGGTAAACACACAAACCGCTGTTGACACATGAGGAGTGGCAGTGCACTTTGAGCCCGCTTTAAACTCCACAGGGCCTGAAAGCTTGTCTTGGAAGTTGTTCGGTTTTTGGGTTTTCTCACTTTTGCTGTCTAAGATCTGGACAAAGTAACAAGAGAAAACAACTGTACCTGTTTGGTGCTGAGTGATGGAGACAGACACCGCCCTATGACTTTGACGAAATTGCATGAATGTGAGAAAAATCTGAATATTACACGAAAAGTAAGCATTGGAAAAACTATCAATGCACCAGTCCAGCTTTTTCAGTTCCGATACCGATTCTGATACTGTACCTTTAGTTATCTGCTGACACCCAATATCAACCGATACTAGTACAGAGACTGAAAACGGCATTTATTTTCTTTAAACTAAAAATAAACAAAGACACAACTGATCCAAATGTGTCATGGAGCTGCTAAAAATCTCTCAAGTAACTACTGAACAACTTTGTATAACTAAAAGTACAAATATTATGAGACTTTCTGGGCCGACTACAACCAGAAAATAGTCAAACTACATCAATATCAATATCGACGGAACCAATATTTGATCTAGGCCGATATCCGTAAGAATAACAATACATTTTTTTCGTAACTGTCAATAAATAAATAAATACATTTGATATGCAAACAATTGAAACTTGAATTATCATGTCCATTTACATTTACCCAACTGATCATGTGGGAGCTACTGTTTCAAACCCACAATAATCAGCAGTCATTTGCGACACATATTTATTATTATATTAAGTTAAACGGGGAAGGTATTACTCCAATTACTTGCAAATGAGTCCCTATTATTAAGAATATCTGGACTACATTTAAGTCAATGAAGCGAGAAAGACAACGACGGAAAAGAATCTGTCTCCTGGCGAACCACAAAATGTTTCAGAGAAATCCTCTTAGAAGAAAAGAAATGGGGAGCTTAAAATGTGAATGAAGCTTATTGTTGGGTTTATTCCGGCTTGTTATCATGGCTCCAGGCTCTAAACACACATTTCCAATTCAAATCTGGAATGCTTCAACTTTGTAGCCAGCGTGATGGTACCATTTGTATTGCCTCTGTCTGGTAGTGTATTCTATAATGGATATCATGGATTATGGGTAACGGTAAGAACAAGTTTTATGTCCATTATATTGAATTTGTTAACCCTTTCAGTCTGAGATCTTAGGCTTGCTCCAGTTTTGAAAATCCGGTATTTCTCCTCTGGATGCATGACATAATTTTGGGGAAAGGAGAAACTCAGTTGTTAGAGCCTTTAACAACTAACCTCAAGGTTTCTTGTTCGACGCCCACCCCATGTAGTGCTTATACTGTTGTTGTGCTCTTCTGCTGACTTACATGGCATTACGTTCTGGCATGACATTATTTTGGTGAAAAGCAGTAAGGCAGTAAGTGTTGTTCTTCACTCCCTGCTCTTTTTAGTGTCAGTACTGTTGTTGTGCCCTTGGACAAGACACTTTCTGCTGACCTGCATGGATGACATAATGTTTTGGCGAAAAGCAGTAAGTGGTTGGTAGAGCATTTGGCAACTATAACCTAAAGGTTTGTTGTTTGATTCCCACTCCTTGTAGTGTCCATACTGTTGTTGCTTCTATGGACACTTTTTATTTTATTTTATGTTTTTTTTTTTTTTTTCTCCAAGGAACTCAAAATTACTATTGTTAATATTTAGATTTTCAAAGATAATTACATAAATATGGTTTAAAAAGCCTGTTTCACTTCGTGGAAACCGTCTGACCTCGCAGCATTAAAATGTGTTCGCTTGACAGTAGGCGGGTACTTTTTTTTTTATTTAACCAATCGCTGCTATTTGTAATGCGTTGCTACTGGTATATTAATCTTTTCCCTGTAGGAATCCTATAGTCAAAATCCTGTAGGACGAGGGGCAATGGCGTTTTTCCCCTTGACAAAATTCACCGAACATTCTTTTTGTTCCAGCTTTAAATCCTCAAGCTCGGGGATCGTTGTCAACACAGAATGTATGGCTCTTTGCTGATTGTCTGGTGCCCAAATTCGCTTTTCCGGGTTTTTTGTGAACCATCTCGTGTATTCTGATTCCTCACCTAGTCGCTGGAGAGAAATGAAATTGAGCGGAGGCACTAGGTGGCACCAGCCTGACTATAAAAATGTACCCTTCCAGTGATGACTAGTCTAATAGTCTATTATAATACTTTCAGTGATGTGAACAGGATATATACTGAAAATTCTCTAAATATTTAAAATGAAAATGTACTGTCTCCCATCTGAGAGTGTAACTTTATTGAAAACTCTATTCCACAAACATCAACAGTCACCATACCATTCCACTATATTAAACTAAGCCATACCCTTTGGTGGTATATTGACTTTAGTATTTCTCCAGCTGAATTTTAAGGAGCATAAAACAGGGGAGAGCGTCACGGGGCAAAAAGTAATTAAGACTTTGAGACAGATCCTGGTGTTAATCAGCTGTCCCACTGTCTTCATATCACGTCACCTCCACCAGTGACAATGACATCTCCTCTCCCCCTTTCTCTACTGCAAAAACTGCCTCCAAATGGGAAATTACCACTGAGACATGAGAGAGAGAAAAGTATATGCAAAGATGAAAATGACAGACTCCGACTAATTCCTGTCTCTCATTTGCTGAATCAAGAGCAATATGTCTTCCTAATCAGAAACCGAGTGCTTGTAGTAACTTGGAGGGAGAGAGAGGACAGATTTGAGATGCAGGAAAAAGAGAAAAAATGGAGATAGGTCTGATTAGATGAATACGAGCTGGAGAAGGATGCTTTTAGACTTTTCAACTGTCAGGCCGAATTCACATTTTTAGAGCAAGTTGAGATTATTGAGCTAACTAAGTGCAGTGTGGGTTTCGGTGCCTGAGGGAGAGAAGTGGATCGGATTGTGAAAGGATGTGAACTTTCGAAAACCAAACCGGAGACAAAATGGAGTTTTTCAAGTTCAATAGTGTAGGAGCTATGATCAGTCAATCTGTGTATCATTGCTACTGTCAGCGTGTGTGTTGTTGCATTAGGCTGATACTTTCCATGGGAGGACCAGGATGTGTAGGCCAATCCAACAGCACTGAATCATTGAATATGTGCATGTTCTATAATCTTCACTGTAATAAGCAGTCTAAGCAGGGACTCCCAGACTTCCTTCACCCCAGACACATCCTCCAGGTCCTCCCGAGGCGTTCCCAGGCCAGCCGAGAGACATAGTCCCTCCAGCGTGTCCTGGGCCTTCCCTGGGGCCTCCTCCCGGTGGGACATGCCCAGAACACCTCCCGAGGGAGGCGTCCAGGAGGCATCCGGAACAGATGCCCGAACCACCTCAGCTGACTCCTCTCGATGTGGAGGAGCAGCAGCTCTACTCCGAGCTCCTCCCGTGTGACTGAGCTCTTCACCATGTCTCTAAGGGAGTGAGCTGAGCTTTGTTGATATAGACAGACTAATAATAATGAAACAAAACACAACTCTAGGTAACATTATAAAATGGCTTAAAGCTCACAGTCAAGTCAATTTTGCATGATTATATGACCTTAATTTACTAAGCAATATATGCAGCTTTCTTTAGTCTACCTTGACATTGTGCCTATAGGGTCCTAAATCCAATTCCAAGTGGTCAGTTCCCTGTTGCCTGGTGAGGGCACTTATTTGTTTCCAAGGAGACATGTTTAATACTGTGGAACATTCTAGGCAAAGCAGCAGCATTTCCATGGCGACAGGGAGACGATGGACTCTGCTGACAACCAAGATCTGAGTACAGAGTTTTGTTGTGTGCTTCATAATTACAACTCTTCAACAGAAAAGTTGTGCACTGCTTTTTTTTTTTTTTTTTTTTTTTTTTTTAAATCTATATAATCCATCCAAAACACTGGATCAACATGCGTATTGAACCTTGAATGAATTTTAGTGTGCTATAAAATATAAAATGTTAAGATATTACTAAATGCATTCCTCCTATTCACCTGATCCAATTTACCCTTGAAAATATTTTTTTTCATGTTAGATTTCCTACTTGATTCACAATCCACCATTCAAAAGCCTTTTACCTGGTGACCCTCTCTGCCTCTTATAACACTACCGGTAAGAATCTCACACTTGCAAATTTGTTTTTTCACACTCATTTGCAGCAAGTGACCAAAATCAATGCCCAAATCTGTGTAATGGGGAATTAAGCTTTGCCAGTGCCTTTTATATTTTACAGTTAGATGTCTGTCGCTTGGAGCTATTTGCCTTCATCTTTGTTCTGTCTGACAGGTAATGCATAATGTTTCAGGTAAAATGTCCTTTTATTAGTTGGAATGTTGTCAAAAAATCCCCAAAATATCAAATAATTGTATAGGGCTTGTTCTTGGACCACCGGAGTATTCACAATACAGGGATTACGTCATGATTTCATGATTTGTGAAAAGAAGTGAAGTTCACAGTTTAATTTCTCTAGTGGAGGTAAAAAGAAAAAAAAAATGCAAAAGAAAAAAAGGAATAGGCATTATCTGAGTTACTGGCGCAAGCTTCAATAATAAAGTAAAGGTAGTCTTAGTAATTGTATCAGTTGGTTCTGCAGATATAAGGGAAAGTATATATGGGAAATAACATTTTTCTTTTGGAGATATGAAATATGTCAATATTGAGTTCATAGTCTATTACAGCTATTTAAAAATACTGCAAAAAAGCATGAGAATGATTAAAACATTGGGCAGTTGCCATAGCAATTAAAGGTCCCATATTACACAAAATGGATTCCTGTGAAACTTAAGACATATTAGATTGTTGTTACTTCATCAAAAACATACTTGAAGTTATGTTTTGTTTCCATCACACACTTTTGTGAAATCAATCAAGTTAACAGCTACCTTTTACCTTTTGTTTAGTACAGAATGGCAATTCCGTGAATGAAATCATCATTAAGGTGTATGGAGTTTTAAAACACAGTGAAGAACTTCCTGTATGACATGACATAACAAGGTGGAACAGTGATTTCCGTTTGAGGGAAGAACTCGGTCTAAATATGCAGGGTTTGTGTGTTAAACATGTACGAATGAAATAAGATATAACTCCAGGTCTGTTTTTGAAGAGGAAACAACATTAAAACATACTGTAGATCAAACTAGCCTAATATAAATCTTCTGAATGGGAAAAATGTTGCCTATAACAGCAAACTGAAAGCCGTAAACTAACGGTCTTATTTACCCCGTGCCCACGCTATATCCAAGGTGTCCTGTACATTCCCTTAATAAAATATGCCCTTTCATTAAAAATGTAGCAAATGCATTTCCAGGCTACACTTCAACCAAGTCCAATTATAGTTCCTTATTAGTTCCTTCTGTGCTTCAGTCCTCACTTCACAGGAGCCACATACTGGAATAGTACTTCACATAGGATCCTTCTCAGAACTACTGCAGCCATGCTAATTAGTGAGCTCGTAGTTACATACAGGATCAATGACTCCTTTTGAGGAATGGAGAATACTTGACCATTATGGGAGTGGTGTAAGCTGAATTAACGCTTCATGTATGTATAGACGCTACTGAAGATGACACCTTTTCAGAACCTCTTTATGTCATTTTTCACCAGATTTTAACAGTAAAATTATTATTATTTTTTTTTATATATAGGAAGTTCCAGGAGTAGTCATTGATAAATCTAGTCAGCTTCAACATTTGTGAATGTACGTTATGGATATTTGTCAGGTTTAAGACCATCTAAGCATTGTAAAAACAAGAAGAAAGACAAGAGATTAATCAGGTTTTACTCGCGAGGAGAATGGACAGAAAGTGCGATCAGTTACAGCAGTCTCCACCCGCCCTGACGCTCTCAGGTCCATCACCTCTCAGGTCCGTCCCCTCTTTTTATTTCCTTCGGGTGGTCCCTAGTTACAATGGGTGTTTCTGCTCTAAAGGGAGGGGTTGAAAACAGCAGAAACACCAGACATCATTATTCATTGTGCAAATATGTATTATCAACAGCAGGTGACTGGTAAGGTGCAACTGTGTAGCATATCAGTAGTCAGGGAGTCACGGAGTCGTAAGAGGCAGTTCCTTCCCTGCAACCTTGAGCACTGTCTCTTCCCAGCAGAGCATTGAATCAGCCACTGTGTGCGCGTTGTGCAGAGTGGGTGAAAGGTCACTGCATACAGTTTCTCAAGCACAAAGACATTATTCAAAATTCACACAAATACAATACATAGAAAATATGGGATAATATACAATTATTCTAACAATATTTCTCATGAAAGTTCAGTGTATTCAAAACGGGCTCTTGGCCCCCATCTGGGAGTTTGACATCAACTTTGAAAACAGGAAAATAGACAGCCTTTTATAATATTTTCTGATTGGTGTAGTACTGCTTTTTAGTGATGGGACTTTCGTCTCTTTTATGGGATCCGAATCTTTTGGATCTGTTCTTTTCAAAGAGCTGTTCAAAAGACTGGCTAATCACAGAGAGAAATGGCCAAGGCTCAGATTTGTTTAAAATGGTTCAAACTGAGTGGGAGAGTGTTTACCCTTTGAAATTAGGAAATTAAATGATTTAGTTATCTAAATAAGTAAATTATGATGTCAAATATGTTTTTGTTCACCACTGGTAAATGGTAAATGGTCTCATTTTTATATAGCGCTTTTACACCTTCAAGGCACTCAAAGCACTTTACAACTAGGAAATACTCACCCATTCACACTCATTCATACATCAGTATACACAGACACTAGGGGTGAGGTAGGTTAAGTGTCTTGCCCAAGGACACAATGACTGCATTCATCTGTGGGAGCTGGAATCACACCAGCCATCCTGTGGGTCAGTGGATTTGACTGCTCAACCAATGATGTTTATGTCGAGCGCTGTCAACAGCTGAAAGCTGCCAATCGTGTCGCTTACTCTGCTTCTGTGCTGATTGTTGTATTGGCTCACCGTCAGTATAGAAATGAGAAAAAAAAAAATTGATCCAGATCCAACGGTTCACATTAAAGTACTGTTCAAAAGAGCAGACTCATTCATAGATGTTTTTGTTTTGTTGTTTTTCATACATTTCTCAAAAATGTCCAAATGTGTCTTCTGAGAATCTGAAAGAGAGGGTTATTTTTGTGTCTTCCTTGCTGGAATGAAAAATACAAGGAAAAAACAAGCAAACAAAAAGCAAAAAAAAAAAAACAAAACAAAAAAGCTAGGGGATAAAGCCTAGGTACGTATCCACAACTCACTTTTGTTTCATTGATAGACAGTGTTACCTATTGAGTTTGTATGTCTTCAGTTTTCTGTCTGTTTGCCCGTAAACCTCCACAGAGCCCATTTTGTTGGTGTGATATGGTATGATGGCGAGCAGGCAGAGATCAGGGCTGACTTTGTTTCCCTTGTGCCCTTTTCTCTCTCTGTGATAAGCTCTAGCCTCCAGTGCGGAATCAACGGACAGAGACATTTGCTTCTCTTCGCTTCAGTTCTCCCATAGTAGCACAGACAGTCAGACTTCCACCACGGGGGAAAGAGAGGGGATAGACCAAGTTGGTGGCTGGCTTTGCTCCTACGCTTCCTGGATTCCGAAAATAGACCTCAGGGTAGTATAAATAGCAAGTTTTGTAACAGAAAAAAGATTCAAGAGAACAGACATACAGATTGTGGTGTTTTCTGCCATTTTGTTATTTCTTAAAGTTTACTGATACTAGACTAAATGTACATTGCATTATGAATATTTATTTGGCATAGCAGTTTACAAAACTTAGGAGACAAAATGCTCACATTTTTATATAGTCCTTTTCGACAACCTGGGTCAGTGGATATTTATGTCAAGACACCTTTTCAGACCCTCTTAATGTCGGTTCTGTAAAGGTGTTTCGAACCGCCAACTTTCGGATCAGAGGAAAAAATGAGTTTCAGCTTTCTGCTAAGCTTCATTTTAGGGACAGTTTCCATTCAAAATATATATTGGTTTACATTGTTTATCACTATGGCAACTGTCTTAATTTTTCATCATTCTGCATCCATGTATACAGATTGGTGTATCCCGCCATACTGTTAACACTGATATTTTACTGAAATAGATTGAATGTACACTGTATTTGCAGAAATTATGAATATTTATTTGGCACGGCAATGTTTACAGAACCCCAATCCCAGGAGACAATAAAGTATTCATGCGGTTCACTGTACTGTTGTATACATTTACATTTTGAGTTTCTCTCATTCAAAAAATGTAATATTTTACTTTAAATTGTTAATAGCTTAATTTCTGGACTCATAGATAATATTAGCTATAAGAGTTGCATGCAGGGCCTGTACGTACTTTGGATTTTCCCATTGAATCCAAATGGATCTCCCAAGTTACATAGAGCAGTCATTATTGAGCGAATTGTTCACCTCTTCAGTGAGGGCAGGGCTGTAACACTATTTAAATTTGCCTGTTTCTGACACTGAGTATGCATTTCTCCTTTTTCACTCCTATCCCTGCTATAGACTGTATATAGAAATGGACATAGCTGACCCTCTAGCTGCCACTTTCCAAATAGGAAGTGAGCATGGGGGCACTTCTGGCTCTATCGACTGGCTTCAATTGACTTACATTGTAAAATTGTCACCCCATCTCTGTAACTGCTGCAGTGAGCCTCATCATCATTTTAGTCTTAAAATGTTAACCCTCTCTACATGATCCTGGTGTTTTTATTTCGCAATTTTGTCTGTTAATAAATTTGTATTCCTAATATGGAACTTGGCTCCAAATTCACCCCGTAACTGCAACCTCGTGAGCTTCATTTGACTGGAGCCAAACACTGTGGGTGACGTCAAACCCGCTTAGTCTGTTTCTTTATACATTTTATGATCCCAGTACACAATATACAGTGCCACCTTGGGCTTGTTTTAAATGTGCTTGTACAGTGAGACTTGCGAAGCACGGAGCACACTCTTCTACCAGTGCCACCCAGACACCAGTCCTGTGGGTGCCATGATAATAACTCTGTAGAACGCCTGTCACTCATCTCAGTCACTAATGCAGCCTGATTGTAACAAGAGTGTTCAGGGCTGTCAGGACATGAACCCCGCCCCACGTAACCGTTGTTTTAATTCCCCTTGTGCAGAGTGGAAAAAACATGAACATAACAAGAGATGATGATGCAAAGTTATTCAGTAAACTGCAAAACCGAACAACAGCTCTTTGGGATTTACCTGATTTCATTGGGAGTGATTGACAGGCAGATTAAACAGAGACCTTTGCTCTTTTTGCAGTTTACGTCTAAAAAGGGGGAATGCACAGATTTTTACAGAATAAAGAATCGAAGCCCCAAACTAGATCTCAGGTTAATTTTTTTTATTTTCTGAATGTTATGATAATTTCCAAGAGGAGATGTCTTCTGGAATTTGAGAGACGTGATACAATTTAGCAGCTGTGGTTGGGCCGTCTCAAGGATTTTCACGCTCTGTGGTCTGGTTCTATATGAATCCAGAAGGGACCGACTGAGAGCGAAGGAGAGATTGACGGGAGAGTACACAGAGGCACAGAATGGAGGGGCAACCTGAGAAAACGTTAAAATAGGCCTATGTGAGTTAACATGCACGTGTGTAATGGACCGTGTGCATTTACTTGAAATAGATTAAATGTACATTATATTTACAGAAATTATGAATATTTATATGACACAACAATGTTTATAGAGCTCTAATCCCATGAGACTAATAAAATATTAATGGGTTTCAGTGAACTGAAGAGTTTTTCACATACAAAACATGTTATATTTTTGTTTTAAGTGGTTAATCATTATGGCAATGCAACTAAATTTTTCATTATTTTGGACCCATGGATACAGATTGTGCTATTTCTCCCATTCTGTTATTCCTAAAAGTTTACTGAAATTGACTGAATGTTTGCACATACGCAGATAATTGGCCATGGGAGACAATGAATTATGTTACTTGCAGATCTTCCTTTTTGGCTTCATCAGGGTCATCATCTCCCCACGGTTTGTTTTATGCCAGATGCCCTTCCTCACGCAACATTTAAATTTGGGTCTGAAATACTACCTCACACATCTTATTTATATTTCAACACGTAAGCAGGCATGCAGACCTTAAAATGTGAAATATACTAAATATAAATTGTCTTTTCACATGCAGTTAATGCCTTGGAAAAAAAAAGAAAAAAAAGAATTGAAATGGAGACTTATTGAATATGAAAACCCAGGCTGCTTTGGGCTATTATGCTATCTCCCATACCAGTCCAGGCATACGCTAGGTAACATCAAGTAAAACTATTTCTTCCTCTACATTTCCATATCAGCTGTAGCAGAATATTCCAAGCTTTTGACAAATTATTAATCCTCTCAGAAGTTGCAGATAGCAGTGGGTTTCTCTCCACTTTGACTAAGTGTGCATCCAAAATGGGTCTTCTCCAGCCTACTCTACACCACTGTGTTAAAGTTACATTTATATCATGGCTCTCAATGAAGCTGCTCTGAGTTTGACTGTAAGAAAAGCTGCACTCAAAAGTTTTCAGTTTGTTGGGATGACTGCAATGAACTGTGTAATATAATGAGTCATTTATTTTTGCGGTTTAACCTGGCTCATGCCAGATTGAGGTGTGTTACTCTGAATTGAGCTCTACATATTATTAACCTGGAATGGCTCTCGCTCAACGTGATCAGAAAACGTGGAGCGTCAAAACGACTATCTGAATCTGGTCAAAGCTCCACAACAGTGGAACAAGCCAAATAATCTAACTTTCATTACATCCAGTTGAGAGAAAATCAAAGTCATCTTCCCTGTCCACAGTTGCACTAAGCGCTTATCTTCTGCACATTTTTCACAAATGAAATAGTCTGAATAAAATAGGCTGAAATACATCTGTCCACATCACCATGTTGGACTTGGTTCACTTGGGAGCTTTGCCTTCCACACAAACATTAATGCTGCTGTGTGATTGGTCCTCACACACAATTAACTTTTCAGCAGGTGCCAAGATGGATACTTGTGAGAATATTGCAAGAATCCATAAATAACAATAATGCATTAGTCTTATATAGTGCTTTTCCAAATGCTCAAAATTGCTTTACAATTTTGTGCATTATTTGATTCATCCCATAGCCAGAGGTGGGAAGCTACTATTGCAGCCACAGCTGCCCTAGACAGACTCACGAAAGCAAGGCTGCCATCGGCCCGTCTGACCACCACCATCATTCACCATCACCACATTTAATCTAGGCAATGTGGGTGAAGTGTCTTGCCTGAGAACACAAAGACAGTTTTTTCCACTGGTGTCTCACTGTGGCACCTGGTATTCCCAGCGGTCTCCCACTCAAGTACTAACCAGGCCCTGCCCTGCAGAGCTTCTGAGACCTGACGGGATCAGGCTTTGACAAGGAGGCTTGGCCACAAACCTTTGGCCATCTTGCTGTGCAAGGCTATTTGATGTTGTTTCAGTATCACAATTTTCTTAGAGCCAGATCAAGATACAGTCAGCTGCACTACAGTCTGTTGGGGTTTACCGATAAATATATACTATTAGACAGGCCTGCCTCAGCTGACGGTGCAATTATTTGAGCAAATAAACAATAACATAAAACAGTGGCATACCATTACAGTACAAATAACAGAACATATCCATGTCATATGCTGCCTGTGTTTACAAGCAGGTGGTGGACCTTCCATCAGAAAAGATACATTGTTCAACCATGCAAAGCCATATTGCTAATTCCTGATTCTGAGCAATAGGTTAGGCAGTTCATGGTTATTCCAGTTTAGGGGGCATGGTACATTGTAATTAAGATTTATTGTTTTTGAAAGTTCTTGCATCCACAACCAACTATCCTTGTGAGACTCCCTGTGATTGCACTAGACAATGCCACCACTATTTGATATATTTTTGTTGACTGAGAAAAAAAATAATTTCACAAAAGTTCATTTGTGCAAGATTGGCAGAGTGGGTTTTAAATTGTTTATCATATGTGAATAGGCCCAGAAATTTGAGATACTAATAATTAAGTATGGCAGACAAAAGGCTAAAGGCAAACTGTGTCAGCACTTTACTTTCTTAATTAACCTGCTCATAAAATTCAAAACTAAAATGCAATAGCACGGGTTATATGTGATGAAAAGAGATAGATTGAATGAGTAAAGAAAAAGCAATTTTCTATTTAATTATAGTGGCATTTTAGCAATAGCCTGACCAACTCAAAACAGAAATCCTTGGTGATTTTTCATGTGTGAAAATACTGGAGACTGATTAAGTTCATTCCTCTGTACAGCAACAAAATTAATCACCATTGTCAAGGTTGAACTTAATTATTGAACTGCATCAACATAACATGCACTGTACAGGATGTAGAAAGCAGAACAGTACGTCTTCAAGTCTAAAAGGACTCATATTACATTACTCAACTATGTTATAATGTTTTGTCATCAAACATACCTCCAGTTGTAGTCCAATGAGGTCAATTTGGTCTTCTGATATTTTATGTTATTAGGGTCTTTTTTCAGACCAAGAGTTTGTTTTTATACCTGACAGTTTCGAGTGCTCACTAGTGGTCTTCCTCAGAGTGGTCACGTGATGTTGCTGTGACGTGACTATAAACCGGGACAAGGGGACTTTTCTGCTGTCACACACCTGAGATAGTGTCCTGAGGAAGTTGGACTGCAAACCCTGACCGGGAGGACATGTCACAGCAACATCACTTGACCACTCTGAGGAAGACTGCTAGTGAACAGCTGAAAGTGTCAGGTATGAAAACAAACTCTTGGTCTGAAAAACGAACCTAATAACATACCTCCAGTTGTGTTTTGTTTGATTCACACGTTTGACACACAAATCCTGTATACGTAGTTTTTCTCTCAAACAGAAAACACTTTGTTCCACCTTGTGATGTCATGTGGTAATACAGGGAGTGCTCCTCTGTGTTTTTAACCTCCATACACATTCACTAAAATCATTTAGATACTTTGAGCTCTGGAATTGCCAAACTCTACTGAACAAAAGGTAAACTGTAGCTAATAATGCAGTTTCATTCAAACGTGTGAAACTGAACACACCTCCAAGTATGTTTTTGGTGAGATAACATTATAACATGGCTTGTAAAAGTAATTTTTGCGTAACATAGAACCTTTAAAAATGTGAAACCTCTTTTTTTTTTCTTCTTTTTTAATGACCAGTACAGAGCAGTGGGTGGAGATGGGAGGGGTAAGTGAAATTTTGTCAGCTCTCAATTCTTAAATGCCAGACAACACAAGAATAATAAAAGTAAGTGACTGATGATGGAATACAGTTATAACTAATAATTAAAACCGTATAAAAGAAGGTTTTGTTTATATCCCCTTGAAGTTTAATTGATAACTTTAATGCCACACTGTGTAACATTGGGAAACCATGCAAAACCAACCTCAGACTGATTCTACTATCCATCATTCCTAGCACCATCGTCTCTCAAGGTTAATGTTACGTAAACTGAAATTGTTTTTTCCAAACAGAAAAGCACTGCTGTACATGCTTTTGGTTTGAATATCTTATATGGCCCCAGAATCAATGCCCCACCCATTCCCTTCCTATATAGTCCCCTATCTATATGTCCTTGTTTGTAATCTCCATGCTTGTGACTTGGGTTCAAAGTCTCAGACAAGTTGGGGAAACAAAGTAGGGCTGAGAAGTGATTGTTGGACACAGAGCCGCTGAGATAAGCCATGGTACAACGGAGGAGAGGAGCAGGGTCAGGAGACTTCAGAGGGAAATTTGAGCAAGAATAAAGATAAGAAAGAAGAGAGAGAGAGAGAGACACCTGGTTATAGCAGGGATAAGGGGCTTTTGGTTAGAGGAATAGATAGGCTGGGAAGGTTAAGGTATTGCTGAGTTGTGAGAGAATGCAACGCAGAACAAAAATGGACACACATATTGGGTGTAACACAGACTTAAAGCTCTACTGTTTGGCAACAAAATGGACTGAAATAAGCTTTTGTTATGTTTTTAATACTCTGACATATATAAAAATGTGTTCTAGACTGTATAAAGAAGTGGAGTAATGGAGTGTGACATCACCCATAGCGTTCGACTCCAGTCAAATGAAGCTCACGAGGCTAGCAGGAGTGAATTTAGAGCTGAGTTCCATATTAGATTTAGGAAATTATTTACAGACCAAATTGCACAATAAAACTAGGATCATGTAGAGCTGGTTAATATGAACATTCAAGACCAAGATGATGAGGCACAGATGAGATGATGATGATGATGATGAGAGAGGTGTGACAATTTTTCAATGTAAAAATCAATTACAGCCAGAGTGGATGGAGCCAGAAACACCCGCATGTTCACTCCTAATTGGAATGCGGCGGGTAACAGGTCAGCTATGTCCATTTATATATACAGTCTATGGTACATACATCAGGCAGGCTTGCATTTCCACAAACCTTCCTCTTTTTTTACCTGGATCAGAGACTCCTCCTGCTTGTCTCCATGGAACTGTTGTCCCTTTGACTGTAATAATCAGCACTGTGGTATAAAACTCATCTATCCCCATGCAGAATGTTTTCTGGAGCATGGCTTTAACTTTCAGAGTCCAGAAAGTTGCATGGTGCTGCTTTAATCATAAGAATGAAAACAAGCTTTGATTGAACACATTGGACATTTTGGTAACACTTTAAATGAAGGATCTTGACTAAAGGTGTTAATAAGCACTTGTCACTGTTTTTAATCATGTATAAACATTTGACTGGAATGAACCCAATAAAGCATGCATGCAGATTTGTGAGCTGGACACAATGACATGCAAATCAAGCAGCATCTAAAAAGGTTCTCTAGTGCCCTCTAAAAGTTTTATTTTGAAAATATCATAAAAGAAAATCTGTTTGTGATGGGCATATTTCAGAGAGCTTATTTGTTATGGGCAGCACTCTGATAAAGTCTCATCTTTTTTCAATTTGATAGATTTTTAAAATGAGGACCTGCAGTTATCGCTGCATTTGGGTGTCATGCCTTGAGACCATTACACTCATTTAAAATCCATACATCTGGGGACCCCTGAAATCATTTTACAAACTCCATGAGGGTCTTGACACTCATGAATGAGAAACATTAGTCTATATCAGCTAAAACACCAAGACACAAAATCAAAAATCAAACTAAAATGTAACAGGCACAGGCAGTTGTAATGCCGTAAATAGTGGCCGGTGGAGCTGGTGCACTCTGGGGTATTACATAATGGACTAAACCACTCAAATGAATTTGTGTATTATTTAATGATTTGTTATGTTATTATGAATGCATTCTTGGACATACAGATATAGACATACTGGACATACTGGTATTGCTTGATTAATTTGTCAATGTTAAAAATATTACTGATTTATTTATTTTGTCCAGCAAAACCTAAAAAAGCCAAATTTGATCATTGGTTTTCCCAGGGGAGGGCTTGAGGAGGTATTTAAGCTCATTCTGTCTTGTTAATTTCATGGACAACCTCCTGTTTCACAAAGTTGGAAGACATGTGCTTTCTTGATGAACTGCTGTGAATCAGCATCACAAAATACTTCTAGTTTGAATAATCTCTTTAATAACAAATTTTGATTAAATACTACATTAACATTCATGTTGTCTAGTTGCTGCACTGGTGGGAAGCTAATAGTACACTGAAATGGTTAACTGTAATTATATATCAATTATAGTGCAGATAAAAAGGCAAAAGAAGAAATAGTTTAATACCACTATAACATTTTGTGTAAGACATGACAACATGTCACACCAAAATGTTGCACAAGCAACACATGCAACATGTGTAGGTATAGGGGGCTTTACTGGAATGGGAGCTCCTCTAGTGCTGGGCCTTGAGTATTGGGAGGGCCTCAAATCCTTGAAGGACATAGTCTAAAATTGGAACATACAACACATTAGTCAATACAGATCAAATCAATAATCAAATCAGTAATTCAATCATTTCAGTTTAATTTTAGTGCCTTTATTCATTGTAAGAAAAACATGTATATCAGAATTTGAAAGGGACCAGAGTAGCCTTCACTGGACGCACACTTGAAGACCTAGCAGCAGTTACATGGCGAGAAAAAGAGCTACTAATCACCATATTGTTCTCTGCACATGTGTTACAACTGCAATATTAATTATAGCATGAGAAAGCCTTCACCCGGAGCCTTGAGTCCTGGTCTTTAGCTGGAAGTGATGCTCGTTAGTACAATGTGATGCGTTCAAGGGCCCAGGAGGAGTTCTCTTTGTAGTGTGAGTTTAATGATGGGCCTATGAGACAAACAGAAGCAGAGGACTGTCCTTAACCTCCACAGACACACAAGTACAGCTCCAGGTGCACCCACACACAGGATCTGATGGGGTTTATATAATGGAATAGTCAAGGTCTCTGAGAAAATGCTCTACACAACAGTCCGTGGAGTTGATGATTTATGTATGAATCCATAAATGCATAGCCCGGTCTCTATAGTATTAACCTTTTAAATGCTAGGCTGTTTACATTTAGTAGAGAATATGTTGAAGATGACAGTTGAGGTGCTGTTAGTTTACCGAGACATGTCCAAACATATGTACATAATTATATTGTATAGTTTATTTTCCTCTGTTTCTTTGGAATAATGTGTCTATTAGTGATGTGACATTAGTGAATACTTCTGATTTGTTTGTTGTTAAAATTAGTTCTCACAGTATAAATATTTAAAGAACCAGTTGTTTGAATGACTCCTTGAAATGAGCTAATCTAAAACAATCAGATCCCATAAAAGAGCCTCTAAATCCCATCTCTAGTGTGTATGTATAACCCGCAGTTAAAATTCTCATTATTTTTTTCAGTGTGATGGTAGTTGTTTGGGACCTACATTTTTTATTTAAATTTTTTAATGATATTGCTTCATTTTACCTTATATATATGTATATATATTTTGCCATTGTATGTATAAGTAATTCATAAAGAAAAGTCTGATTCATCAGCCGTTTTTACTTCGTTTCACTTTGTACAAACTGTCTGACCTCGCAGCCTTAGATTTCATTCGCTTGATGGTAGGCGGGTACTTTTTATCATTTAACTAATCGCTGCTATTTGGTCATGACGTATGTAATGTGCCATTAACGGCGCAACTGCTATATTAAGCTTTTCCCAAATCCTGTAGGAAGAAGGACAATAACGTCTTTCCTCTTGATGAAATTCACCAAACATTCTCTTTATTTTGGCTTTAAATCCTCGATCTCGAGAATCGTTGACAACACTGAATATATCACTCTTCACTGATTGGCTTGTGTCCAGACTCGCACTTCTGGGGTTTTTGCGAACCGTCTATTGTATTTTGATTCCTGACCTAGTTGCTGGAGAGAAATGAAATTGAGCGGAGGCACCAGTGGCTAGTTCTGGCGACCTCTTTACCTGAAATGTTCCACAGTACTGCATACGGCATCAAACCTATCTCTGCACTAGATTACATGCGTTTTTAAAAAATACCTTGAGCACATGTATTCCTTGTGTATGTGATCACCTCTACATGGATGTGACCTGTCATTTGGCCTCACTTGAACATTTTTATTTTTAAAGGTCCTTACACGTAATTAACTGGTGAGCTTTAAGTCATGTTAGAATGCATTCACACATGGTTGAGTATATTAGTCTGTCTACATCTCTTAAAAGGGTAAAATGCTCAGTTCCACCTTATGATGTCATGACATGGTAGTTTTCAAGTTAACAACTACCCTTTAACTTTTTGTTCAGCAGAGACTGGCAATTCCAAGTGAAGTTATCCAAATGATTCTAGTTAAGGTGTATGGAGTTTAAAAACACAGTGGAGTACTCCCCGTATTACCGTATGACAACACAAGGTGGACTGATTTCAGAGAGAATAACTCAGTCTTAATATGCTGGATTTGTATGTTAAACGTGTGAATGAAACAAATCACAACACCAGGTGTGGTTGTGATGGAGAAACAAGATTATAAGATTAAAAAAAATTAGAAATAATAATAAGAGCGGCTGTCGTTTTTATGGATGCTGTATGATGTCTCTTTAAAGTCATGTGCGATGGTTTGCATGTCTGTCTTATTAACTTCATGCAAAACAGCAGTATTTAAAATCACTATAGCAGGCATGTATCTTGTAGGTCATGGAGTTTGGTAAGTGTCTGTCAGTCTTACTGTAATTGTGAATGAAACAAATCACAACACCAGGTGTGGTTGTGATGGAGAAACAAGATTATAAGATTAAAAAAATTGAATAATATTGTCTTTTTAATTGTATATGGTCTCTCTTTCATGTGTGTTTATTAAAATCACTTACAGCCAGGCGACGTATCCATGGAGGTCAAGTGGCTTAAGTGTTTCTGTATTGACATCTGTGTAACACTATTGACATCGTGTCCCATAAAGAGCTCTTGCATTGACAAAGTAATTGCTCTACTGTTGACATGTTAGTGAGAGGAGGGATGCCTAATCACTTTTAGACAATGATTGCTTCCGGGGGCCATTTTGACAATCCTTCTGTTGTGTGTTTAAACTAGTGCATGTTTTACTTCGGTGAGCTGATTCGCTATACTGCAGCACAATCGCTTCATTAATTAAAGACTGCAAATGGTCTTTTGTTCAGAGCAGATAGTACAAAGGAAATGTCTCTGAAACTCAAAATACTAAAATGCCAAGAAGTTCTGTGATGCTTTGTTTTGAGTTGAAGATTTGAGGATCTTTTGTTATGCTCTGATGGGTTACACAGCGCTCCAATGGTATTTCAAAGGAGCAAAGGGAATAATAAAACTGCATATACAACATAGATCTTTGGCTTGAGCTACATACCGCTGTTATTAAAATGAAAATTAAGAAACGTGGAAGTCAACTTTAAACAAACTGTGATTAGAACTGTAATGCTAATGATGCAAGAGTGAGTTATTTGAGAAAACAGAAACAGTTCAAGTTCAGTATCAAGCCTGGAGGAGCCGGTTAACCCATTTGCCATTGTCAAAGAATATGAATAAAGGCTCTATTTCACTGACTGACTTTATTTGCCCAAAAGAATACTATAGTCAAAGCATATTTTAGTTGTAGTTATTTATTCATTTTTTCTTTTGAATACTTTTAGGGTACTGAAAACCATGCATCCTTATTCTGAGGGCACTTGCATCTCCACAGACCTGACTCAGACTGCCCCCGGTCCAGCAGCGCGTCCTGCATTGGTGAAGCTTTGTTGCAGTCTGACACTTGCACTTGAAGTGGAGCTCTGCTGTGCTCCTGCAGTCACTGCCCATGTGTTATCTGCACGTGTTCACTCTAAGTCTGGGGTAACTCGGCCTGTCTCTATGGAAATGTTGTTCCTTGGGCTGCTATAATATTCCACAGTATGGTGTTAAACTCATCTATCTCTGTGGAGAATGTTCTGCATGCGTTTAAACCTATATTTTCATGAATCGTGCAGTTATTTGAATTTGCTGTGTTTAAGACTGGAGGGGCTTATGGGGTTGCAGTGTTGTTAGATGTTTGCATTGTAATCAAACCAGCTAACACACAGTCGCTGAATTAATACTTAATAATGAATTCAACCCTGTCTTTTATAATTCATGTGTATGCATTTTAAACAACACACGTCGCCAACTACAGATATTACTATTAAACAGCAAAGACAGGGGCCGTACACGTGAGCCTCATGTCTGCACTCATTAGCTCTGTCATCACCCAGAGCCCAGACGCTATAGAAAAGAGTTGGTGGCATTTTGACGCGGCGTGGTGACATGGGGACATTTCCTGATGATAATAACATGTTTCTTCACAGTTGGTTAATTGCTGAGACAACAAGGCTAATGCAGCACAAAGTGAGTGACATTCTGATGTATTAATTAGCCGTCTGTGGCTGATTCAAAAAGGGAGAGCAGCGCATGAAATATGAATGTGGTATTTTATGAGCAGCTAGACCCCTGCTCCTATCTGTTGTAAGCAGATTTTCACGATTCATCATCAACATTATTTATGAATACTGCTTGATGTCTACTGCAGATGAAAATTTTTGAGGAAAAACAATATAATACTGATGTTAGAAACTGAGCTGTAACTTTTGTCTGGTGGTTTAATCCCAGCTCCAAACAGTGCATACATACACATATACTGTTTCCTTGGGCAGTACACTTTACCCACTGTGTATCATGCGGTGTTGCTAAGCGAGAGGCTGATGATAACAGATTGGCATTCTATGCAAAGGACAGCCATAGCCACAGAAATTTACTACATTGACTACTGCAAGGTAAAACAAATACACATGCTTTCAGACTTGTTGTTGTTGTTGACATCGATAGAAAATCCAATGGTTTAGGACAGGGTTGGAGTTCTTCCTCTTTAAAGCACCATGAACAAAGTCACAGTAACAGACAGTAAATAAATAATAAGCTAGACTTAATTTAGACGTACATATTCTCCTAACATGCATCTAAAATGTGACCAAAGAGAATAAACTGTACTGCAATTATACCACCCCCACCCACTTTTACTTCTGACTAGGGCTGGGTACTACTACTATTGCCGGTACGATACATACCTCGATACATAGGCCACGATACGATGCATATCTCGATACAGCGTGCTTACGATCTGATATGATTCAGTAAGATATATTTCAGATCAATTCGATACAGTTCAGTAAAAATAATGGCTAAATCATGGCTGTGATACTAAAAGTCTATGTTAAACCGATTCCTGTGCAAAGTGAATATGAAGCACACCCATTTTAATGCCAAAAACAGTGAAAATGTCAAATGCGTTTCCTTCCTCTGAACTAGCAACAAAACTGTAGCACTGTAACAAAATAATTTAATAATATATACCAAAAAATATCCAAGTCTCGCGATATGATATCCTCATGGTATAAACCTCACGGTATATGATATTTATTGCAATATTGTAGGAAAGCTCACGATATGGTCGGGAGGCTCACAATTAGGGATGTAACAATATCCAAATCTCTTGGTACAATATTTTCATGATATACATCTCACGGTACGATATTTATTGCGATATTTTGTGGAGGCTATTATGTTACTTTTTCCTCTTAAAATACCTTGACAAGACTTAATCCAAAGAACTAAAACTTAAAAGTGCTTAGAACTGTTATTTCTTCTTGTAGTCTACACTGAAATGGAGCAAAGGATCATGGTCTATGTAGTTCCCTCTGTCGTTTTTTAGCTATTGCTGCACCATAACTCTGAATTTAAGCAAAGAGACTTGTGATTCCATATATTGTGATGGTCCATGATATTATTGTGAGAACTTTGACTATACGATATCACGATATTTCAGTTACTGTTACATCCCTACCCAAAAAATACTCTTGGCAATATATCGATACAGCAACCCATGGTATTGATACTGTATCATCACATTAAATGATACGATATACCGATATTCCAGTATTTTTGCACACCCCCACTCTAACTTCTGTTGTGTTCTGTTCTTCCTGCTGAGAGTGTTGCCGCTAAAATACTATATGAAGTCAACAATGTGCCCTTTCTATGGGTGGCTTTCTAGTCTGAATAGAACATATTATTTTATTATTTCAAAAGGATAAAACCCCCCAAACATTTTATTGAAAAGTAGACTCGATATCCTTCAAAGTACAGGAGTGAGTTGTTCATTTTTTTGAATATCCTTAGAAATACACCTTCAATGCGAAACTGGCTTTGCATTCACATTTAGCGTGGGTGCTGTTTTACATGTTGGAAGAGGGACATATTGTAGACCACCCTTTTCAGTCCGTGCCTGGAGCATGTTTTCTGTGGTTTGTAGCTTGTGTCCTGAATGTTCTATGAGTAGTTCAGATGTAAGATGTGAAGAAGAAGGAGGATAAGGCAACACAGAACTGCAGAGGGCACACCACAGAGTCCTTCAGACACTCTTAACAACTCTAATACATACATACAGACGCACACATACAAGAAGTTTAAATTATTTTCTTGATTTATATTTAAGAAGAGCTATAATTTGTTCAGTACATAAGGGAATCACTGGGGAAATGAACAGGGAAGCTTTAACTTAGTTTCTTGTAAATGTTTTAGAAAGTAGAGAAAATGTTTTATTTATAGAGCACTTGGTTGAGTAAAACACTAAAATAAATCAAACGTTAAAAAAGGGATATTATGCAAGATCAAGCTTTTGGATCATGTTATAAAATTGAAAAACATACCTGAAGTGGTTTTAGATATCATCCATGCATGTTTGAATGATCTTGTGGTCTTTCCCAGGTACTAGTTGAACCCTCCTTTCAACGAGCCTGTCCAAGACTCAAGGCACAAGCCTATCCATGCCCCAACAGGCACAGCAATTCTCCATAAATATACAAACGTATAGGATACAAAACAAGACACTACCACGTCACAAACCTGTGAATCAGTTTTATGATTCATTAAATATAGTCGTGGGGATAAAATGCAGGTACACTAATCAAATAGACAGGACTTCTTTTCATATTCTTTAAATGTGGTTATTGAACTTTTAACTTGTAGTTGGTGAGAATCCCATATCCTCCATATATCCCACAATGCCCTCTGTTTGACCCCGCATCTTGCTCGGGACAAACCATATGCTGTGAGTAGTAGCAGGAGGGACCTGCATGTAGCGGATCCTAGCCTTAGCGGAGAGTTCCCTGGTGGGCGGCCATCTTGTTGGCAGAGCCCATAGGGGAGTGAGGTTGGAAAGGTCCTGGAAGTCACTGGGCCACAGAGCTGTGCCAGACCCCGGGGCCCTGCAGGGAGTGCTGCGGTGGTCAGGGGTGATGGGGCACTACTTCCTCCCATCTGCACACACATTTGGCTCCTCCTTGTCTTCCGCTCCTGAGGGAAAGACACATGTCCTCTTTTGCTCTGTTCGCTCCATTTGTGGTGGTCTCCATAATGCCTGATTTCAGACAGACTTTAGTTTGAAGTTGTAGGATGTCAGAAGTACTTTTAATCAATATAGAAACACACTGCTGTCAAAAAACAGCAATGTAAAAAGAAACAATAAGTCATCTAAAATGTGTTTTCTTAACAGGAAAATCTTTTTAGTTTACTATTTATAGTTTGTTTGTTTTGTTTTGTTACACCTTTTAGATGCTGTGTATAAGATTTTATTACTGCATATATTACAATAAGATTCAGTAGAAGCACAGCAGTCTTTTAATCCACAAAATGAAGATTATAGTTTTATATCTAATTTGTTTTGTTTCTTTAAAAAGACAGAAGAGTGGGCACTGATCATTTTTACTTATTTTTACAACTTTCTTCATTTTATATACATACAGAAGACATCAAATATGTAAAGTAAGATAAATGGAATTATGTAGCAAAGGGAAAAAGTAAATAATTACTATTATTATATCTTATATTAAAATCCTTAAAGTAGCCAGCTTCAAAAATATTTTATCTACTTATTTAACTTTTTATCTTTACTACATGATCCCATAGTTGGCAGTATCTTCATACATGTTTGTTGTCTTCCATATGTATCGAAAATGTAGAAAGTACAAAAAATAATAGAAAAATGTTTGTATATGAGTACTATATGATATATTTTGGTATGTTGTATGTATGTATGTATAGCAAGTTGCCACTGGAACCTAACAACACATCTACTTCTAAACTAGATTACTTTCCTTGATGATGTCATTAAAGAAATAGATGTACACAAAAGACCACATCTTCCCCTCTTGTCCCTACGCAGGAGACAAATTAAATGCCCATAACAGAGTGTTCTCAATTATACAACAACAAACAGATCACCATAAAAAGGCCCAATGTATGCAAATGGAGGATGCCTGGAGGGAGAGCAGATGCAGACTGCACATGGACCAAGAGATGCAAATAAAATGCGTTATGTAAAAGCATGTCTCTAACAGGGAGGTCAGGTCAAGCGTGGTATCCATGCTAAATACTGTCGCGACATTTGTTTCACTAATTTTGGCCACTTCCCCTCAAAAGTGTTTAATAACCTGGAGGTGAGAGGATTGTCACAGCTGTTAGCAGATGGCCAAGTGGAATACACATTTTGCTGCGATCCATGTACTTCATCTTGACAATGGTTCAATTTCACACCAGTGCTGTTGGCGTAGTGGAGAGGACTCTTACTGCTAACTTCTGGATTCACACCAGGCTTGTGATTGGTCCAGAAATGTACTTTGGACAGTTTTTCTCAGAACACTCGACACAGCTCTCATTCAGACAAACACATAATGATGATATTCATGTTACTTTTTGAGTACTGCATGTGTGTTCTCACGTGGTAAAGCACTTTGGCCCATAGTCTGCTATTTTTGGGTGTTAAGCTGAAAGCAACAAAGTATTTCACACGTAAATTAAACAGGGAAAAGGGTCGGCGTAGAGCAGAGATGTCCTACTTACAGTATATCCAGTGATATATAAATGTGTTGACTTTTGACTAATTTTACATTAAAAAAAAACATGAATTACATAAGTAGTATTTACATATTTGATATTATTTCAGTTTCCTTCAGATCTAAAATCTAGTCCACAGTCAGTATGCATATCAGTAAATATGACAATTTTAAATAGTATGTTTTACAAACATAATAAAATACTGACAGGTGTTGGACAAAAAGCAGCTTTTCCAGAACCATATTGATCTGAATAAAGTGTGAACCCCAAAGTCAAACTGCACTAAACTAGTGATTCTCTGTGGTCTCTGAAAGAAGGACAAAAAGTTGTAGGCTGCAGTGTCAAATGAAAGAAAGAGCACAGAAAAGCATATGATCAAAGTCTGAAAGTTTTGATGGAAAAACTTGCTTTTTGGGAAATGATTGATCAGTTTTGAATGTAAAACTGCATTTTGTTTAGGAAAACAAAATTTCTGTTTATTATTTTTTGGGTTCAGAACTTTCAGCAGAAGGTTCCCTTATTTAACTGTTTCTTACTTTCTGACCATGTTGACAAAAATCTATTGCCAAACTGTAAGATTATTCAAAGGATGTTACATTTTAGCTATTGAGGTAGCATTTTTGTTTATGTCCCAGTTCCATTGTCTATGTATTTGCTTGCATTTAAAAAAATAATTATAATAATAAAAAAATCTAAAATCCATATCTTTTGTTCACAGGTGATCCTCATTCTGACCAAGTTATATGACTTCCACATCGGCAGCGTCACTGAAAGTACTCTATGGAGGTGAGTAAAAAAACGTAAAACATTTGAACTCAATACTATGTAATATACACAGTTTTTATACAACTAAAATGTTCATTCATTTAGACAAACTTAAAGGTGCATTGTGTAACTTTTCTGGTGGTAGTATCAGGTCAGATCTGTGGAGAGGCAACTCCACTCACATTCATAATTCTTGATTTATTTTTGTTATTTTTAAGCAGTAAAACCACCTTTAGTTTAATAAAGTAAGGCAGAGATGTTTAATGCTGTAATGCAGAACATTCCAGGCAGAGCAATGACATATCCATAGAAACAAACAGGTCACGAGCTCCCAACCAAAAAGTTACACAATGTACCTTTAAACTATACCAATCACTTACAAGTTAGCAATCGTGGAAGCAATTTTTTGGGATATTATTTCGCAGACTTACAAAATATTTCTTCTTCTTGGCAGTACTCTCCAAAGTTTGACAAAATCTCCTAACAACTCTTTCAACATTTTTGTCTATTTTTCTTTTAACTCTTGCCTGTGTATTCTTGTACTGCACCTGTTCATGTCCTGTTTCTCACCTTGTATGTGAGGGGGATGTGGTCAGGAGGAGGTGGTGCGGCGTTAAAATCTGCTGGTTCTATTCCCTTTCTGCTGAATTATCTGATCTACTCCGCTTCCTCAGCCAACCCACGGGAATAGAATAAACAGCAGTACTCTTTTGTGCTCACATTTTGGGAACAGCTCGAGTTCTTGTACGGAGTAGAAACTACACTTGTAAAATGGGAAAGGGTGACAGATCCCAGATGAATTGGAACTACATGTAACCCTGTTTTTTCACACATGGTCAGACTGTGTAAAACAGACAATTTGCAGTTGGGAGACTTAGAAGCTTGGTGGCACATTGGATTATTGCCAAGTGATGTTTTTGTACGTTTTATCAATGAGTTTTTACACGTAATGCGATATGTTAATAGTTATAATCTGTCCCTGAGTTAGTTACATCTTCCTCCCGTGGTTTCTGTTGTGAGATGTGATATTACTGGAGACGGTGGCTTACAAACCAGTAGGTTGTCAGTTCAGATTCTGCATTGGTGTTCCTACGTGAGGCATTTCAAACTGTTTTCCCACTCCATTTAAACATTTGTCATGAAGCATATCAAAATATGATATGAAAATAGAATAAAATAGGCAATATTGAGGATTCTTCTAAATGTATTTGCGTATTTATTCACTCCATACTCTGTTACTACTGAAGTCTCTCCATGGCCTAGCACCAAAGTACATCTGTGACATATGAATCATCTCTCACTCTGAGGAGCTCAGGGACCGGCCTCCTGCTGATGCCCAGAGTCAGGACTAAACACGGGGAGTCAGTGTTTCAGATTCATGCAGCTAAAACCTGGAACAGTCTTCCTGAAGATGTTAGACAGGCCCCTACTTTAACTCTGTTTAAGTCCAGACTCAAAATAGTTCTGTTTTAGCTGTGCATATGACTGAAAGGTTTTCATTTTTCATTCTTTCTAAGTCTCTCTAATTTAATTTCTATCTCTCGTTTTAATTTAAGGATGATTATTTATGATTTGTGTGTTTTTAGTATATTTCTTATTCTGTAAAGCACTTTGAATTAGATTGTGTGCGAATTGTGCTATACAAATAAACTTGCCTTGCCTAGTCACAGCTGCCCAGGGGTAGACTACTGGATGCAAGGCTGCCAGTCTGCAACATCGCACCTTTTCAACCACCACCAATCATGCTCTCTCTCTCTCACACACACACGCAATATTCATAATAAAGTATGAAAGGTGAGCAAAGTGTCTTGCCTAAGGACAAAATATAGAACTTGGTCTGAGCGAGAACAATTCTTCTGACCTTCATGTTGGTGGATTAGTCTCTGTCGCTCCCAAAGAGTGAACAGTTTTTTTGTTACAGTTGTGGGTTTTATTCCAAGGCATCCAGATATCTACAATACATTGAGTTGTCAACATTTAAAGACATGTATTGACATATGGTGTAGGTTTTATGGTTTACTCTATATATGTTACCAGGGGTCATCAAACTAAGGCCTGTGTACCCCCCAGCCCCTCTGCTCCCCACCACTTGAAATGGCCCTATAAGGCAATGCTCAAAAGTTGTCATGGTCTATTTTTTTAAGTTACTTTTTGGCAATAATGACACGTCTGCATTTTTTTAAATTTTTTTTTATTTTTTCAATTAAAAAATGATATTTATATGAAGTATTTACAAATAATTCTATGATGTATTTACATTTGCCTCCTAATTTGCTGCCGAATTTTCATTATCTGACAAGTTCGAGATCAAACAGCGACAGTCAACACGAGCACAGAGTTAAAGTACGAAAAGTTGACAGAGAGTGACGAATTTTCAAAGAACAGTGGACGACCAATTCTTTTTTTGTTCAGTGTAAAGACCGTGCAGTTTGTCTAATATGTAAAGAAAGTGTGGCGGTTTTCAAAGAATATAATCTGCATTGTCAGGGTCATACAGTTCTGTTACATGGTCGACCTGAGCCCGGCCCCCCATCACAGTCAGAAGCGATAATGTGGCTACCAGAGAAAAAAAAAAAAGTATATGCAGCAGCTTCTTACAACCTCTAAAAGTGTAAGGGACACAAAACAATGAAAGAAATACACAGATATCTGCATACTTAATGGACACATTCTGTATACATATTTACTCTTTGTAGTTTTGGATTGCCAGGTTCCAGTGGAATTGGAGCATATGCCGTTTGTGTGTAATCATGGAGTTATCAGTTACCAGTGCCAACATTCCCACACTTTGAGCTTCATCTTTATGGAAATGGTGCCCTGACAGTCACAAGCGGTGCCAAAGTGACTGTTGGCTCCATCTCGCATTCAGAAAGCTACTAAGTCATTTGGACCAGAGGCAAAAAGTTATGCGTGTTTTGGAGTTAAATTGACAGGAGATTTCTAGTGGATAAAGTACAAAAAAATGAACTAAAGAGGCAATGCAAGAACAAGGGCGGCTTTTGTTTAATACTGTATTGATGTGATCTTAACTGTAGAAAATGTCATATAATGTCTAATGGGAAATGTGTAGAGGGAGAGATGAACTGGTGATTTTAAGATAATCTGGGGTAGAATGTAAAGAGGATAACTTTAGGAGGATTAGGCAGTGAAATTAAAGGTGCAGTTTGTAGCTTTTCTGGTCAGAATCAACTCACAGCTGGTCAAGTTATTGATATGCCACATATGCCAATGTTCCACAATATAGCTTTACATTTAATCTATAGCTTTCCCTTCATTATGACTTTTTATGACTCAAAAATACAGACATTCTTACTGTAGGCGGGGTCAGCTCTCCGCAGAACTGACTTTGTAACTTTGCCTGAACGTTTAAAGAGAGGGGGTATTATGCGTTTTAGTGTTATTATTTATTTATTTATTTGTTCATTTATTTATTTATTTATTTTAGCTGCCATGTTATGATGATATTTTAGATGTCATCCATGCATGTTTGAGTATTTTAGCCCACAAGCCATCAATGCTCTCATACTATAATTCTCCATAAATATAAAAATATGTAACTTGACAAACCTGATGCGATGTGCAGTAGTGTCATTAGCGGGAAGCTCGTTGAATATAGCATTTTCAAAACAACAAAAGGTTATATGGTGATCTAAATATGTTATGTGTTAGCAGTTAATACCCCATAGAAAGAAATTAACCCCAATTTAATGCCATACTGTAAAAAAATAAATAAATCCATGTTTCATCCATCTATTTATTTTCTTTCGCTTTATTCAGGGCCGGGTCGCAGGGCAGCAATCTAGGCAGGGACTCCCAGACTTCCCTTTGCACGCACACTTCCTTCAGCTCTTCTGGGGGGTCCCTGAGACATTCCCAGGCCAGCTGAGAGACAGTGTCCCTCCGGTGTGTCCTGGGTCTTCCCCAGGGCCTCCTGCCGGTGGGACATGCCCAGAACACCTCTCGAGGGAGGCATCCAGATGCCCGAGCCACCTCAACTGGCTCCTCTCAACGTGAAGGAGCAGCGGCTCTACTCCGAGCTCCTCCGGGGTCACTGAGCTCCTCACCCTATCTCTAAGGGTGCGCCCAGCCACCCTGCGGAGGAAACTCATTTCGGCCGCTTGTATCCGCAATCTTGTTCTTTCAATCATTACCCAAAGCTCATGAGCATAGGTGAGGGAAGGTAAATCCCTGTTAAGCAATGAAATCTCCATGGAGACAAGATGGTGACAAAGCTTGTACTTGAAAAGTCATACAGTTGATCTTTAAAAAAAATCAGGTAATACATTATAATGTCTATTGTTTTGCCAAAAATAACTTCTCTTGTTCATTTTTCAGCCAGACACTGAAAAACAAGTGTGACAAAGTGACAGGCCTTGAGTCATAAAGGAATGGTTTGAGAGCTGGAGGTGGCTGGTGAGTCACTGGCAAAGAGCTCATGTTATTAAGCTGCATGGTAAAGCTCAGATTGCTGACTGTATTTTAAGGATCCAGGAACTATCAGTATGTTATAGGTTTGATAACACTGTAGAGGAGGTTTCATCTGGGCTCTGTTTTGGCACTCAAGACATTTCAACTCTCATCCAGAAGGCATTTTATATTGATGGAAGTGACTTGAACCACTGGGAATCACAGAAAACTGAGTCAAGATGATCACAGATGAAACCTCCTCTACTTTGAACCACTCCTGGACTAATGAAGGATTACACCGTCTCATTTATAACAAGATCTGTAACAAGCATATCATATTGTAATATATTATTAAATTTAAGACAATCCATTGAAAATTAATACATAAAACACAACACCCCCCCACCACCACCACTCACCAGTCTGTGATTAAAATAATAAAATAGCAATAATAAATTAAATAAATAAACAGTGGTATTATTTTAATGTGTTCACCTATTTTGGTTTGGTTCTGAGACAGACTGAACCAGTCAGACTTCTAAAACTATAATATATTTTATAATTATAATAAATTATTACAACATTTGTATTATCAGTAGTTTAAATTAAAGGTATATTATGTAACTTTTTGGTTGGGGGCCATCACCTTCTTATTTCTATTGATATGTCATTGCTCTGCTTCAATATGACATTACAGATCTGCCTTATTTATTCTTTCACAGGTGGCTTTATTGCTCAAAAAAGCAGTAACATTTCCATGGAGAAAAGCATTTGACGGACCCTGCATCACAAAAGTTACACAATACACCTTTAGAGATACAAATGTGAATATTATTACGTATTAAGTACCATTATATGATATTGCTGATTCACCAACCAGAACCAGAGCAAGAACAGATGAAAACACTGCAACAAACACTGAAAACTGTGTAAGTCCCTTGTGCTCTTGAGATAGTGATGGCTGCAGTCTGTTGTGAGTGAGATGTGCGGTGACACTTTGGCTCTGTGAAAATGGTGTAATCATCAGGTAAAGAAACATCCAGAGAGTGGAAACAGGACAGGAGCTGGCACAAGCCCAGCCCAGTCACTCAGGACACACTACAGAGGACGGGCAGGTGCTGTCCATCCACAACTCACAGTCTGGATGAGAGGAAATGGGGGTTTAGGGAATACTATTTAGGAAGCTGTGAAGAGGAACAGAAGTGGAAGTCGAATGTACTTTTATGGATATAGAGTATTTTTTTGTCTTTTGATAAGATGAGAGACACGTTTTAATCAGCATTGGGGGAAATTACTACAACTAAGTACTACAGCTGGACACTTTGCAATAGTTGAAGCCATTGAGTGCGTGCAGCGACAATTTGGCAGAGTTGTGTCTCGATTCAGTGACCTTAGGTATCCCAGACGTGTGATGTAACCACCACACTGCAGTTTACACAGGACATAAACAACTCTCAAAGTTTGTAAGTTTCTCTGCTCTCATAATCAAATTCAACTGGTGCCCACTATGAATAACATGACATGCTTGGGAATAAGAATTGCAAGATTCAGGTAAAAGTGCAGAGTAGGATTTGAACCTCGGTCTTTGGATCTATAGTCCGGTATGTTATGCCGTCACAGGGAGAACATCTATGATATTGAAATGAAGTGGCAGATTACCTACTGGCATCTTCTACATTCAGTTAAACCAGTGTTTGTTATGACTAGAGCTGAATATCATTAAGAAGTGACCGATATGATACATACCTTGATGTACCACGATATGATACATCTCAATACAGTGCACTTTTAATTCGATGCGATATATTTCACAACGATTCAATATTGTTCAATAAAGGCTAAATCATGGCTGTGATACTAAAAGTCTTTGTTAAACCACTTCTTGTGCAAAGTGAATATGAAACACGCCCATTTTAATCATCAAAACAGTGAAAATGTCAAATGTGTTGCACAAACGATTTTCCTTTCTCTAAACAAGCAACAAAACTGTAGCGCTGTAACAAAATTATTTAGTTAAATATACCAAAAAATACTCTTGGCGATATATATCGATACAGCAGCCCACAATATTAATACTGTGTTATGACATAAACGATATGATGTGCTGATATTTCAATATTTTTGCACACCAAAAGTCTGTGTTAAAGTTTGAGGTGAGGTAGCAAAAGTAGGGGGGAGCCATTTCTCAATTCAAGAAAAGAGAAAAATCTGACTATCAAGTGTAATTTTTGTGTGTTAAGAAGAAAATTTTACTTCATTTAAGTTAAGAAAAAAATACTTAATTTAATAAACCAGGAAAAATCCAAACAACCATGACCCTTTAGCATTGGAAGCTCGGGAGATTCCTAACCAGATCAGATCAAACCTGACATTTCCAAACATTGTACAAGTTATACACTGCAGCAGATTCTTCATTAAAATTTTCTGCATAAATAAACTTAACTTTACGACATATAAACCATAAAGAGAGTCAGCATCATTTATGTTGGTCACTTTATTTATGTCACTACCGTTGTGGTGAAAAGACTGAAAAGTTAACTAGTAACTGGGATGCATGCCAGAGTATCCCGGTTACTATCAGAATATACCAGTTACAGTATCACGGATTCTCATAACCGGGATACTGCCTTATTCGGGATTCTGAAACCGGGACACTGTGTATACATGCACCATGACCAAACCGGGATACTCAAAAAACCCGATCATAACCGGGACACTGATACTGATGTGCATGTAAAAACACTCACACTATTGAACATTCCAGATCAAATAATAATGCCATGGAGCTAAGTGGCTGACCTAACCTTTAATATAACAATTATGGAATTTGTTTTGTGTCTTGGAAAGCCAAAATCGTAATACAGTTGACAGAGGTTGTGAGTTAACCTGCAAATTTCCCTTGAGCAGTCATCATTTTCTTAAATCAGCCACATTCCCCAAACAGCATCTCCTTTTCTGTCTGCCTGCGTAGTGTCAGCCTGGCTCTGTTATGGTTCTCACTACAGCTAATTGAGATTGCAGCTCTGATGGTGTGATGGTGTGTGAGGGGGAGAGTCACAGCCAGTGTGTTGATCATTTTGAGGTAAAACGTCACAAATGGCAACCCGAATGCTTCCTATTTTCTAGAAAAGGTCGAGACAGTGGCTACACCTCAGTATCTCCACACCGGTCAGTCAGGATTAACAAACATACTGACCTTTAAGTGAATATGACAGGTTAGACTACTCATTTCCATAATTAACACCCATTGTTGTTTAAAGTTTTGTTGAAAATTTTACTTTATCCTTTAACCTGTAACCTTTATTAATTTTGGTGAAATTTATAATATTATTACATATGTAGAGGTAATTCAATAACTATTACTAACAAAGGCCAAAACATGTCTAAACCACACGTTTCCCAAATGCCAGGATCCTTGGCTTCTGAACTACTTCGGGCAGATCCACGTCATCTGAACTCCGCCAAGTGGTGTTCCAATTCCCCCAAAGCCCTCATGTCCTCAGTGCTCGACTCCTCCATTTGGCTCTTTTACCAAGGATGCACGGGTGGATCCTTGGCCAGATTGAAGTGCACCACAACTTCATTTGTTACGAACTTTATTTAACGAGTAAAATAGATTTTGATAAAATAAAACTCATTCTACAGTAAAAAAAAAAAAAAAGTAAATATTGTGCTGTTTTAGCCACATTGCTGCAGAAAGAAGGGGATTGGGAATACAGTTAGCCTATCATCCAGAAATGTTTTAGCCTTTGTGTTTATTTATTTTGACTAATTATCAGCCTAAACAACTCCGTAACAGATGATTCATTCAGCCTTTATTGTTTGAATGCACTCTGACACATAAAAATACCTCTGAGCACATCTGTAGAAGCACTGATATTTATTAAGACTCAGGGTTTTATGACATTTGATTTGGTCACGTGACAGGGCACAGTCGCTCCCTCCACAGCCTGTTCCAGGTGAGGACCCTTGGCTATGCTTCGGAGGAACCAACCGGAGGAGAGCTACTAAGCAGTCTTTGTAGGAAGGATCCTGGGAATTGAGAAACCCCCACAGAGTTAAGTGTGATGTCACGGGTCAAAGGCATTATGAGAAAAAAAAAAAGGTTGTAAACTGGACCCTGAAGTGTTATCATCAATTAACAACTCTACAGTTGTGACTGGAGAACTGAAAGTAAGAGACAAATTTATTTAAAACTGCCAGAAAAATGCAGTTTTTTTTACCATTTTTCCATAAACTGCCTCTTAACTGATACATAACCATGATAAATATTTACCACACGTACTATCCCACCAAACCAAGCAATAATTAGAAAAGATTAAAGCCTGTCATATGCACTTTTAACAGTTGAAGCTGATCATTTGGAGGAGCGTAATCATCAAAAGGGAGGCAAAGGAAGGGGAGTCATAAATCAATTGTGCAAGGTAATGTTTCAAAGTTATCTCAAGACGTGTATCGGCTCCAGACAACATGCATTTTGGATAAATATGAATCAAATGTGACAAAAGCTGTATTCAAATGAAGGGATTTCTGATGAAGATAAAATATATGGATACAAAACAGACCAAAACTCCCCCCCAGCATATTGATGTGTCCTTGAACAATATAGTAAATGCTAGTGCTAGTCATTTCTAGGTGCAGGGTGGCAAGAAAGTTATGGGTTTGATTCCCAGGCCTTTCTGTGTGGTGTTTGCATGTCTCCCTGTGTTTAGGGGGGGTTTCCTCTGGGCACTCTGGTTTCCTCCATAAATCCAAAACATGCACAATAGGTCAAATCCTCCAGCTTGGGTTGTCCTGACCAAGATCACGGAGATGGGTCTCCAGGCACAACACAGCGGTACCCATTGCTCCTGATGAGGTGCCCCAGTGTCACTGAAGGATGGGTCAAATGGAGAGGACACATTGCCCTATGGGGATAATAAAATGTAAATTAACCTCAACCTTAGTGTGTATGAAAACATAATGCTTGGGCAATAATAGCTGAGTTGGTGGAGCGTTTGTCCACTGATCTGAAGGTTGGCGGTCAGATCCACTGACCCACAGGTTGGCTGGTTTAATTCCATCTCCTACAAATGAATGCTGTTGTTGTGTCCTTGGGCAAGACATTTAACCTACCTCACCCCCCAGTGCGTAAACTGGTGTATGAATGTGTGTGTGAATGGATGAGTGGTTCCTTGTTGTAAAGCACTTTGAGTGAAGGTGGAAAAGCGCTATATAAAAATGTGACCATTTACTTTACAGAGTGCAAGAGTGGCTCAGCATTTGGGTCCTGCAAGTCTACTTTTCCTGGACATTTTTCATGATAGTATACTATTAGTATTGTTAACTGAGCAGTTTATGGATTATAAGGACTAATGTATCAGGAAAACGGTGATTCAAACTTTGGATAGTCTTTCGGGTGAGCCAGGCCTCTATTCTGGCAAGGTTCAAATTCAGGCTCAAAACAGTTTCTTATTGTCTTGGGTTTATTTCAAAGACAATACAGTAAAGTGCATTTACCTTGTTGACATGTTTTGGCTGCTGCTGCAAGCCATCTTCAGAACTGTCACCGGTGTTGGTGGTGACGTGTCGTATATCAGCTGTTGTTACTTCCTGTAGCCGTGGTCAGCCTGATGGACCTGGCAGGTCGCTCAGACTGACCACGCCTCCCGTCGTTCGATGTTCTCTGGAGGAGGGTGTCCCAGGTGTGTGAAAGAAGGAACATTTTGTCATCATGATTAATGCTGTCCGTGACTGTGTTCCTCCTCCAGCAAGGTAAACACACTACTGCATTGTGTTTATAAGTACATAAGAAGACAAAATGAACGTCTTTGGCTGAAAACAGTTCTGCTCAGCTGTGCATATGACTGAAATAATTTGATCTGCATTCATTTTTACAACTACTTTTATAATCATTATTTAATGCAGCATTCTTGCC
Source organism: Boleophthalmus pectinirostris (assembly GCF_026225935.1). Lineage (NCBI taxonomy): Eukaryota > Metazoa > Chordata > Actinopteri > Gobiiformes > Gobiidae > Boleophthalmus > Boleophthalmus pectinirostris. The sequence continues at coordinate 15,204,085 of NW_026571190.1, read as the reverse complement.
TTAAATAACCCATGTCTTGCCTTTTCTCTTTGAGATAAGTCAAAGAACACCTACGTCAAATACATAATGTTCACATTACATTGCAATTAACAACCTCTTTCTATTGTCAAAGTCACTGTTGCTGTGATACGTCCAGCCATGTAAGGGATAAAGGTATAATGACAGTGTATTATTCAGCAGTATGATTACAGGGGAATGTCAGGGGAAAATGAAGGCAAACCATACAGAATGTCTCTATTACGGCAATTTCAGAGCTTACCAATGGCTCAACATGCGTCACGGTGCAGTGAATGTGATGTTTTTAGTAGGGCTGGGCAAAAATATTTTTTTAAAATCACGATTAATCGCATGTTATACGCAAAACCAATTAATGAATTAAAAAGTAGAGTATAGCGCTCTTTTATTGGAAATGTAAATGAAAGAGCCATACATTTGTTGTGCAAACAGCATTTCTTTCACAGGGGAACCTCAGAGCCTTCAAGGTGTTCAGGGAAGGCTCAAGAAAAAATATTGAATGGACATTTGTACTACTAATATATTTATTGAATATTTTTTTTATGCTGTGAGTAATGAACACTTCACTAGTAATAATTTCTAGATCAGTGTTATAAACTTGGACTGATAGTTCTTAGGAAACAAAGAGTTAACATAATGGAATGGAAATGGACCAATCACATTTTTTCTTCCAATGGTATCTGGGTCAATCAGTTACTCCAGCACTGAACTAAAGAAATAAGCTCAGCTCAGAGCGCACGGCTGGTCCGGCCAGAGCCGGTGCCCGTGGCTGAACCCGCGGCTCACGGAGGCTCTGGCACGTTTCATCTCACGTGGTCAGAAAAAAGTGAAAAAAAAAGAAAAGACGTCAAACTTAAAGAAACGCTCGCGGTGGACTTTTTCAGAACAAAAGCCAGTGAGAAACAAACCTTTACAATAAAATAAATAAATAAATAATAAAAACTGCGTTAATGGCGTTAAAATAATTGTCGGCGTTAATTACTTAATTAGTTAACGCAAAGTTAATGCAAAGTTAACGCGTTAACGTGCCCAGCCCTAGTTTTTAGTTATAGTGTTCACGATTCCATCAAAAGTTGTCAGTAGAAACATAAATACCATTACATTGCGCTTCTTTTGGCAAGCTTTAAAAGGTCTTACATTACTCAAAATAGCTTTTTGTGAGCTATAAACCATGTTATAATGTTGTTGCCTCCTCAAAAACATACCCGGAGTTGTGTTTTATTTCATTCACACAATCCCTTATTAGTCTGTGTACATCTCCAAAGCTCTAAATTCTCTTTTCCATCTTGTGATGACATGAAGCAGTCATTTTCAAGTTAATAGCTACCTTTTTACCTTTAGAACAGAAGAAATAGTTCATTCCAGAGCTGAAATTATCCAAATGATTCTGGTGAGGGTGCATGGCGTTTAAAAACGCAGTGCAGCACTTTCTGTATTCACATTCTTTGTTTTGCTATTCTGTGTTTTTATAGGAATTGTGTGTTAAACATGTGTGAATGAAACAAAACACAACTCGAGGTATGTTTTTGATGAGGAAACAGCATTATAACATAGATCAGAAAATAGTGTAATATGGACCATTAAATAATCTTAATAAATAAGGACTTCAACATATCCAAGGGCAAGAGAATTATGGGAATTTTAAAAGTAAACAATTTAAAATGCTATAGTTTATCTTTCGGATGGGAAAATAGAAGTCGAAACCCTTGGATAGACAGATGATTGAGGTATGAATGAAGCAAAGAAAATTTTAATAGAAACATGGGATCCAGATGCTCCAGTGGTGAACAGAAGGGACTGAGAGGCCAAGGAGACAGATGATTGCAATGCTGGAAAATATGGAGTAGAGGAACTTTGCAAGTCTGTTTATATAAATGTTGTGAAGGTAAATGGTTGAGAGACAACAGTAGCAGGCTGATGATCGAATGACAAAAAAGTGTAAACAAGATTCATTCTTAAAGACCCTGCACCTAACTTATATTTCTTCTAGTTCATGCCTTTAAACACCAAATATCAAACCGAAGGATAACCCCAAGGCATTTTATAAGACATTTTGATGGATGAGAACCATACAGAAGCTACTGCCAGGATCAAATAAGCTATATTTTTGGATGAACCATAAGAACACAACTGTCTTGACTACACCAGAAAAGTTTTTCATGTACCTTGGCGTAATATTAGAGTGAGAAAAGTGCTACGTTTTTGTTAATATGGGGCAGTGCACATTAATGGGCCCATATTAGGCCTGACCTGTTCTAATGTTGTTTCCATCATAAACATATCTGGAGTTTGGTTTGTTTCAATCACACATGTTTAATACACAAGCCCTGCATATTTATAAGCTCTTCTCTCAAACAGGAAACACTGTTCCACCTTGTGTTGTCACATAGCAATACAGGAAGTGCCCCACTGTGTTTTCAAACTCTATACATCTTCACTAGAATCATTTGGATCATTTCAGCTCTGGAATGCCAATCTCTACTGAACTAAAGTAAAATGTGACTGTTAACTTGAAGACTACTGCTTCATGACATCACAAGGTGGAACAGCGTTTTGAGCAAATATGTGTGAATTAAACACAGTGAAACACATCTCCAGGTATGTTTTTGGTGATGTAACAACATTATAACATTGCATGAAGGTCACAAGAGTAAATGTTGCATACTACATGTACACGTGTACTTTAATTAACATGTGGGCAGAGTTTGATGAGAACTACATGTAAATAATGGCCTATGACTATCAGACACACCTGTTTATTTTGACATGCATGTTTCAAAATCAGACACTCAAAGTGCTTTACAACAAGGAACCACTCACCCATTCACACACCAGTGTACACAGACACTGTAGGCAAGGTGGGTTAAATGTCTTGCCCAAGGTAACCTGGCTCAACCTGTGTGTTTATGTCATGAGTTCAGATCAGTGGGCGAATGCTATACCAACTGAGCTACTGCCGCCCAGGACTAAGGAAAGGACTAAGTTGTTGGGGCTAGTAAAGAAAAAACAAAACAAACAAAGCTACAAACATCCTTTTCATTCATTGTTCAAAATCTGGTACAGGGCCTTTAAGTATCTAAAGTATCTAAATTCCCTTTAATCACCAAAACTTCCATGCCATCGCCACATAGGTCAAGGCTCTCTTCAATAATTTATTGAGGCTCCATATTTAAGTCCACTCCCCTCAGATTGTTAGCTCTGAGCTTCTCTCCATCTGGCCTGTGGTCTCAGAGCCCCTCTCCAGTCTGTGCGTCTGCCAGCTTGTGTTGGCTGCAGATTTAGTCCTGGTCAAATCCTGCTTCTCACCAATGTCAGCATTCAGCACATTATATTGAGCAATGGGAATTCTTTTTTTATGCGTTTATATATTGAAGACGATTACTTGCAACAATTCTCTGTAATTTTGTCTAATGAAACTCCTCCTATCCTTGTACTAACCAGTTTAGCTGACACCTATAAACACATATATGGATATACAAATAGAATGTTAGCCTGTTATTGACCTCAGTACATCATGTTGCTTTGTACAAATACCATAGAGTGTAGTGTTCAACTCCAGTCAAAAGAAGCTCATGAAACTACCAATTTTAGAAGCACATTTGGAGCCGAGTTCCATATTAGGAATTGGAATTTATTTACGGACAAACACGTGGATCATGTAGAGCAGGATAATATGAACATTTTAAGACCAAAATTATGAGTCCGACAGCAGCAGTTACAGAGAGAGGCGACAGTTTTTCAATGTAAAGTCAATTGGAAACAGAGTCAGTGGAGCCGGCAATGCGACCATGCTCACTTGTTATTTGGAACGTGGCGGCTAGCGGGTTATGTCCATTTTTATATACAGTGTATGACTATAACCCAATTATTCAGAGATATAGGGTTGGTGACGCACATCTGCAATCCTAACTTTAAAAGGTAGCTATTGAAAACTGCCACTTCATGACATCACAAAGTAGAGCAGAGCATTTTGAGCTTGAGATGTAGACACATTAATAATAAATTACTCAAGCATGAAATGAAACAAAAAACAACTCAGGTATGTTTTTGATGAGATAACAACATCATAACATGGCTTAAAGCTCACAAGAGTCAATGTTGCGTATTATAGACCCATTAAAGCATACCACGGAACATTTGCAATAATATCTTCACAGAGACAAGCAGGTGGTGGATGAAAATGTACATAGTGCATAAGTATCACTATTTACATTGTGCATAAGGATCAAATTATTAATAATAAAGATGGTTCAGGCAGGGGGCAAACATCAAAACAGAATGGTGTCTAACTATATTTACTTTAATGTAGAGAAAATTCTTGCTCTTTGAGTGTGATATCAATAGGCAATCTGTCTTTGATGAAAAGGGCATATAAGGCTGGCACACTGCACAGGAATATCACCCTGTGTAAACTTTCGCTGGGTTAAGCTCTTCCACCTCATATCAGCCAATAGTGTCAAAACATTGTACATTTGTTCTTTTATTATTGTTCCTGTCACTCACCGAGCATCCTCATTCCACCTTGGGTAACCCTTTGCAGCTCCAAAGTGCTAGCTAAAACAGAAGTCTTGTAGCACATTTTTAGGTTGACCTTTTAAATTGAGCGCACATTTGTTGAGACGTGGGTTGCTTCTGAAAACTGATTGTGTCTCATTTTCTCTACAGTGGCTCTGCACTTAAAGTTTATGTTTTTGTATCTGGTGCGATCGATACATGTGAAAATCAACAGCTCTCCCAGTGGACTTTTAAATGATAACTCCACGGCATCGGCAACCAAGCAGTAAATAACAGATTTAATTTGAGCCATCAGGAGGTAGAACTGTAAGAAGTGTGCTGTCACTGCTGTACTTCAGTGTACTATCAAGACATACTAGTATTTTCTACTAAACTACTTTGGAATTTTGTTGGTTAATTATAAGTGGGAATAAGCGCCTAAACTCTGTCCACAACAACATTTCATCATCGAGCTGATAAACTGGGCAGTACCTGGAGGACTCAAGAATAGAATGGAGGGCAAAAAGGGGTGGGGTCTTGAGGTATAAAGAACATTGTGATTGGTCTAACAGTTATCCACATTTCAAACTTTGCCTCTGCAAATAGATGGCTGTAATCAGAAACACTTGTCTGTAATCAGGGCAGTTTTGTGTGATGTCACCAAGAACTTAAAATTGCAATGGCCACTGGAGTCAGGATACACATTTTTTATACATTTTGAGCCGGGATCAGCAAATGTACCTACTATTTTGCACTAAAACTACAAAAAAAAAAAAGGACTGGCAAAATGTGGACATTTCCTAAACAGATATATTTTAGCACATTCCTGAATTGTTAAAATGTAATTGTTGTTAAATGTCATCATTGAGATATTTTTGGAGACACAATACATTCAGTGCAATCTGTAAATTACAGGCAAAGCAATAACATCTCCATAACACTTTTTTTTTTTTTTTTTTTTTGGTCAGTACCGCCCACCCTTAAGAAAAGCTATTAAAACGCCACATACACAGTTTATTAGCAAAGTTGATTTTGCATTGAGTTCCTTTCTATGCATTATTTGTTCTACACCTGCAAATATTTGATTTCATTTGTTTTAGTCAGAAACAGTTATCACCAATATTGTTCTGTATTGGTTATGCCTGAATCATTCTTAAAGACAATTTCTTGAACTTTCATCCATTTTATAACATTGTTCCTACATCAAAAATGTGCCTGAGCAAGGTTTAGATGCAATTTATGCATGTTTGAGTAATTTAGTGATCTCTCCGAGGCCCTGTTCAAACCCTCCGTATTGTTAGCTGTAAGATTCTGTAAAAAGCTCAGCCCACAACAACTTGACAAACCTGAAGCGATGTGCATTAGTTTCATTAGCGGGATGCACGCTGATTATGTTGTGATGGTGCTCTGAAAGGGGCGTGACTTAGCATGGAGACCATCACAAAATAAAGTGAAAATTGTAAACCATGTTAATATGTTGTTTTCGGGTAATATAGCAATTTCAAAACAATACAAGATCAGTGTTTATTTATTTATTTTTTATTAAGGGCAGTTATAGTGTAGTAAAGTGCCACCAAGGTCAGAGCAATAGAAGCACTCTTTAATATGAAACAAACTAGTTGCTTAATATTTTATTTCCATCGTCTCCTCCAGGGAACAAAACCACCATGGCACTTTGTCCTTTTTCATTAAACCACATTTCCATGCACAATCATCTAGAGTTATTATATTTTTGTAGAATTGTTCTTCTGGCTCAGAGCACATTGACAGTGATGTGATAAGCATTCTCCTCGCTTTTCACTGTCCCCTATTAACGTCCTGATTAAAGCTATAATGACGTTTGGTAAGGAGAAATGTTCATAATCAGAACTGTGTTAAATTAGTGTCATGGAGCTCAAGTGTGATTATGAGGCGTTCAAAGACTCTTGGGCTGATGTTGGAGTGGTCTGGTGACGCATTTGCTTTTGGACAGCAAAGAAATATGGGTCTTAAGGAGTTTGCATTGTGATGGTCTCATTGATATGTATATAAATGTTTGATTTTTGAGAGCTACTATTCACATCAGTTACATGCACACCAAAAATCCACTCATTGTCTGATTTCAGGAGTTTTTAAAATATTAAAAAAACATTCAGTTTTCTCGTCTTTCACACCTGGAATGAGAAAAATCCAACCTAATGTAGCAAAGATTAAGTTTAAAAATAGGGTGTAAAAACTGAAAGCATTATTTTCAATGTCATTTTACTTAACCTGTAAAAATATACAAACAAGCTGATATATGTATGCCTTTAGTGTTTTGTGTCAGACATCTCTTGTGCATGTATACACATAATCAGATTTAAGGGGACGGTTCAGAATGTTCCATCTAGTCTTTGTATTTGCAGAGGTCGCTGGTGCTAGGCTAGCGCATGTCAATGGCCACAGTTAGCCTGCCATTAAAAATGGTCTTACTCACTCCACAAACCACCCAAAGCAAAACTATTATTACGCTAGACTGTCAGTGTGAATGTTTGTGGTGATAGAGTAATGTTTGAAATAAAACTAACCTTGCCTCGCATGAATCGTCTCATGTTGAAGGACTATTTTCTCATATGTCTGTCCACCGCTGCCGAGCTTTCTATCAGGATGAATAACTCAATGCTGCTGCTCAGACATAAAACCTTCAAATGCAAGGTTGGTTTCACTTCTAAAATTATTCTATTGACACAGACATTCACATCGACAGTCGGGCGTTATAATTGTTTTGCCTCGGGTGCTTTGTCGAGTGGGTAAGACTGTTTTAGTGGCAGGCTAACTATGGCCATTGACATGCACTAGCCTAGCACCAGCGACCTCTGCAAATACAAGGACTGGATGGAATATTTAAAATAGTGTCTCCACACATCTTCAACACTCTGGCTCACTAGGAAATGAGGAAATTCTGGCCCAGTAGATTAGTATGTACTAACTTTTATTCTCATAACTTACCCATTTTAAAATGAATGTTTATGGTATTTTCTCGTGATTTGTGTTTGTCTGTTGTTGGCATGTCTACACCTTGCCCAGGGACTACAGTTGAAAATTAGTTGTGCAGCTAAAATTGGCACTTAGAGAAAAGTTCATTAATGATTTAGACTTAGACAAACTTTATTGGTCCACAAGGGAAATTATTTGGACACAGTAGCTCACACATCATAATATATTATAATAACAAAGAGCAAACATATAAAAGATAATAATACATTCTAAATGAGTAGCAAAAAAGAGAGCAAGAGACAGGTGTCAAATAAGACATACTTATATAAATGTAAATGTACGGTAAAAATAAAATAGAAAGATAAGTAATAAAATATAAAATCACAGCTTTATACTTTATACAAGTCGTAGGGAAACAGTGCAACAGTGATATGATGATTGACATGAATTAAGGTTATCTGTTACATAAGGGTGAGTTGTTGTACAGTTGTAGGGAGTATTATTTGTTGCATAAGGGTGAGTTGTTGTACAGTTGTAAGGAGTATTGTCTGTTACATAAAGGTGAGTTCTTGTACATCTCTATGGAGTATGGTATGAATGTAGTCCTGTATCTCTCACTGTCTGAGCGGAGCTGTAGGAGCCTGTTGGAGAATGAGCTCCTCTGTCCATCTATAGTCTGGTGCAGTGGGTGAGCAGCAGTGTCCATGATGGAGAGCAGTTTGTCCAGTGTCCTCCTGTCCCTCACTGTGACAAATGTCTCCAGCTCACAGCCGATCATATGACCACCTTTGCGGATCAGTTTGTCAATCCTCCCAATGTCCCTTTTACTGATACTGCTTCCCCAGCAGACCACAGCGAAGTACAGGACGCTGGTCACCACAGACTGGTAGATGATCTCCAGTAAGTTGTTGCACACACTGAAAAACTTGAGCTTTCTCAGGAAGTTGTCTACTGATGCCCTTCTTGAACACAGCAGTACTGTTGTCCCTCCAGTCCAGCCTGTTATTCCCATGGACACCAAGGCACTTGTAGCAGTCGACTATGTCCACCTCATGGTCCTGGATGGTGATGGGCTCCACTGGTGTCCTCTTCCTCCTGAAGTCAATCATCAGTTCCTTGGCCTTGTTATCATTGAGGAGCAGATGGTTTGCCTGGGATGGTTTGCCACTCCACAAAGTTTGCAATCAGTGTGCAGTTCCTTTTCAGATAGAAATAAGATTACTCCAGTTATCTTTTTTTCTCATTTGTAAATTTAGCCATTGTTAAAGGGTCTATGTTACACACTTTTCTGATACGTTATAATGCTCTTTCCTCATCAAAAACATACCTGGAGGTACCTTGTACTGTCATGTGGTAATAAAGGAAATGCTGTGTTTTTAAACTTGATAAACCTTCACTAGAATCATTTAGATGATTTCAGACGAGGAATTGCCAATCTCTACTAAACTAAAAGTAAAAAAGAGCTGTTAAAACTATCACTACATGATATCACAAGGTGGAACAGAGCATTTTGTTTTTTGGAGATATAGACAGACTAATAATTCAAGAATACTCAAACATGTGTAAATGACACAAAACACAACTCCAGGCATGTTTTTGAGGAGGTAAACACATCATAACATGGTATGGAGTCAGTTTAGCTAAATATAGGACCTTTAAAGTCTGTAAAAATCTGAAATCTCAAAGAAGTATTTACCATGCCCTGTAACACAATTCTCCAAAGCTTTTGCTGTTCACTCAGTATAGTCTAAAAATATTAATCAGCAATTGTAACCTATAGTTTTATATATGCTTTTAACTAGTGATCACTATTCTGAGTTTACCTTTTGACAATGTCTTTCTTCCTGACCCTCTTGGTCGCTTGCAGTCTCCATAGATCCTCTCTCTGCCCTGTGTCAGTGCTCAGGTCAGCTCACATCAGACTGTCTCTAGTTGTTATCCCAGTCGAGCCTCAGTCCAATGCAAAAGTCCACAGGAGTCTAGCAGCCTGCTGTGATCCTGCTGCTGAACTGTTGGGCTGCTGCCCGGGTTACCAAACCTGTGCCATTTCTGTTCTCCATGGACAAAAGCAGATGGCAGGGCAAAACAAAGGCCAAAACACAGTCACACTTTAGATTCATAATTACAAATGACTGGAGGAAACTGATCGCAATCAAAGAATAGGTTAAAATGTGGACAAGTTCAACAGGTTCAGCACTGGCTCTTGACGTTTCAGGTAATTTCAGACTACAATCTAGAGAATAAGGCACTACTTATTTTAAGAAATACAACAAAATCTGCTTTTATGAAAATGAAAAATTCCAACACTTTTTTATGACACATTATGGTGGCATAAGCTTTAACTACCTGGTTGTTGGTTCAGTATTATGTATCGATGTCTATGGACGGACACTGCATGTGAGTGACGGGTGGGATACATATGTGTGTGTGTGCGTGTGCGTGTGTGTGTGTATATCTGGCTCTCACCAGATTGATATATGTAGCCCTGTGAATAGAGTTCCTCACATCAATCAGAGACTGCTCAGACTGTTCAAACAAATACTTCACTTTGATTGGTTGAAGCGGCACAACAGTGGAACAAGACAAATCAAACTTTAGTTAAATCCTCTTGAGAGAAAAGCACAGGCACCCGTCCAGATATGCACAAAACGCTTCCCTCTGCTTGTTTTTCAGAAAACAAAATTGTGCGTATTCCTGCGAAAATAGACCAAAGTACGTCATTCAGACTCACCATGTTTATTCTGGTTTGTTCCGGACCCATCACAGGCAAAAAAAAAGAATTTGTCTTGCTAGCAAAATGTGTAAATTTCCTAAACAGGCATAGTTTTACACATTTCTGAATTGTTAAAATGTAATTGTTGTTAAATGTCATCATTGAGATATTTTTGAGACACTTGAATTGACTAATACATTCAGTGCAATCTGTGAAAATTTCAGGCAATGTAATAACATCTCCATGGAGACAAACACATATTTTTTTGTCAGTATCGCCCACCCCTAGCTAGAATATATTTTAACACCACCAAATGTGGGAAGTGAATAATGGTCTACAGTCATGAGAAACCTAACGCTTAAACAAAATAATTAACAGTGAATGAACTAACCAACTGATTTTACACACCCCACACACTCCCTTTAAGTTTAGATTTGCTAAGGAGAATCCCACAGAGCTCCATGACGACAGGAGTGATACTGGTGCATTATGGGTAGGCTGCAGGAGACACTAGCTCTTCCTCGGGATAGGTCATGCGCAGGTGACGGGCGACATCCTCTCAAATTGCATCATTTTGCTGAGCAGGCTCACGAGCGGTTGGAGTTTAACAGGTCAGAGCCCCATAATAGAAGGCTGAGCTGGGCAGAGGGACCCACCTGATTCATGTGACCTTTGGCAATTGCACTTGGTATTTCCCCTCCAAACCTGCTGCCAGCGCCGACTCGACAGAACTTTTCAAAAGCACTTCAATCACTCTGATGTGGAGAGGCCCAGACTGATAAAGTCACCGAAAAATGTCTACACAGCGAGGAAAAGGGCACAGAATGAAGGGTTAGGCCTGAGCGTGTAATATATATGTTTTTTACGAAGACAGGTTAAATGATAGTGCTCGTTGAATCAAGGTGCTTTTCAGTCCAATTTTTATGCTGTTTTACCATTTATTGAAAATAAATAAATACATTAAGGAAATCCCAATAAGAGTATAAGGCTTTATTTATTTATTTTTGTACTTATATAACGTAACATATTACATATAACACTAGACACAAAAGGTAGGTGCAGGAAGAGGCAAAAAAAACCCCTCAAAAGTCTTATATTAAAGCATCCACCTTATGAATACATAACATTGAACATTATAATCATGCATTACTTACTTATTTACACACCTTTAAAAAAATAAAATAAAAAATTCAAACATGGAATTAAATTTAATGGCCTGGTTTTGCATGTCCTTGAAATATCTTCCATTTGTGGGAAGCAAAATAACCGAAAGCTTTTTTCCACATTTCAATTCTGTAGTGTGGTCAGTTTTTATTAAACAATAATAATATTATTTTGTATTAAAAGTGCCAATATTAAACTATTGAAAAGTAGGAGTGTAACGATATCCAAGTCTCACGATAAAATATCTTCACGGTATGAACCTCACGATATGATATTTATTGTGATATCGTGGGAAAGCTCACGATATGGTGGGGAGGCTCATGATTAGGGATATAACAATATCCAATTCTCGATATTCATCTCACGGTTTGATATTTATTGTGATTTTGTGGAGGTTAAACAGCTAAAACTGTTATTGTGCTACTTTTCCTCTTAAAATACCTTGACAAGACTTAATCCAAAGAGCTAAGACTTAAAAGTGCTTAGAACTGTTTTCTTCTTGTAGTCTACACTGAAATGGAGCAAAGGATCATGGTCTATGTAGTTCCTTCCGTCTATTGCTGCACCATAACTCTTAATTTAAGCAAAGAGACTTGTAATGCGATATATTGTGATAGTCCACGATATTATTGTGAGAACTTTGACGATACGATATTACGATATTTCAGTTATTGTTATATCCCTGTTCAAAAATATTTATTTATTGTACACTGATAAATGAGTGAATTGCCTTAGATTGAATGCAACTTAAATGTTTTTTTTTTTTTTTTCCCCTTATCACAAATCACCACTTTGCATGTATTATATTTATGATCATTTATTCAGGAGATTAATGTACATGTTATTGTCCCTATAATGAATTAGTTCTGCACTTGACCCATCCTTACATGCTGCTGGGGTAACCTGTCAGGAGCAGTGGGCGCTCCAGTGTATCATTTTTATAACATAGCAGCATGCTTCAATACAGGCTTTCTTTGCTGTTTATTCCCGAGGGCCTATAGAATGGATAAGACTACATTATCATGACATTGTTACAGTGTGTTGTGACCAGACTAGTTTTCAGACTAACCACAGAATCTACCACAACATCAAACAGAAGTCAAACTTAAAACCATAGAACTGATCATAACGCATAAAACATATTAGGCTACATACATACATTTTTGTTTTTAAATAGATAATTTATTTGGATCCGTTCGCACATATATACATCCCCAGCCTTTTTTAATTACACACTCTGGGGTTTTCCCTCATATCCTGAAGCATGTTCTCATTTGCTTCCTGTCACAACAGTAAATGGAAGCTTTCATCACGAGGCTGTGTTCCTCGGGCTATGTGGCACTTTGAGTTTATTCATTTCTTTAAATAATGCTGCAATTCAAAGGCAACGCAGTCTTCAAGTTCAAATCTCTGAAGCCATCAAGATATGACACTAATTAATGCGACTTTCATAACTTTTTTGTGTGAATTTAGTACTGAGGCATGAAAAGCTGTCAGTAAAATGAAAAGTAAGATAGCATTTATTAAGTATCTAAATAAGTGAAGTGAACCCACCTTGCCTATAGTTATGCAGATCAATGGACAGCCGTACCATGTGTGAAGTGAATAAATAATGCAATCTGACATGTTTTTGAGTGTCCAACAAAGCACTACATATTTCAGATCCATTATTATTAGGCAAGGCAAGGCAAGGCAAGTTTATTTGTATAGCACAATTCGTACACAAAGTAATTCAAAGTCCTTTACAGAATAAGAAATACATTAAAATCATAATAAAAACAAATCAGAACATAAATAATCATGAAGATTAAAATAAAATAAAAAATAAAAAAAGAGAGACTTAAATTGGAGAGAAGAGTGTGGAATGAAAACCTTTCAGTTATATGCACAGTTAAACAGAAATGTTTTGAGCCTGGATTTAAACAGCGTCACAGAAGAGTCTGTCTCACATGTTCAGGAAGACTGTTCCAGGTTTTAGCTGCATGAACCTGAAACGCTGACTCCCCTTGTTTAGTCCTGACTCTGGGCACCAGCAGGAGGCCGGTCCCTGAGGTCCTCAGAGTGCGAGATGGTTCATATGACACTAACATGTCACAGATGTACTTTGGTGCTCGGCCATGGAGAGACTTGTACACAAGCAGAGCTGCTTTAAAGTCTATTCTCTGAGGCACAGGAAGCCAGTGCAGAGACCTGAGCACAGGACTTATGTGCTCGTACTTCCTAGTTCGAGTAAGGACCCGAGCTGCAGCATTCTGGATGTTCTGCAGCGTCTCACAGCTCGTTTGGAGAGACCAGTGAGCAGAACATTACAGTAGTCTAACCTACTGGAGACAAACGCATGGATAAGTTTCTCCAAGTCTGCTTTAGACAGTAAACCTTTGATTTTTGCTATGTTTTTTAGATGGTAAAAGGCTGCAGATGTTATTGATTTGATGTGGCTGTTAAAGTTCAAGTCTGAGTCCATTATTACCCCTAGATTTCTTGCCTGATTTGAAGGTTTTAGAGAGAGAGACTGGAGGTGACTGCTGACACTGTCCCTTTGTTTCTGTGGACCAAACACTATGACTTCAGTCTTGTCAGAGTTTAGCTGGAGAAAGTTGTTTTGCATCCACACACTGATCTGTTGGATGCAGTGACCAAGTGACTCCACTGGTCCATAGTCTCCTGCTGCCAGAGAGACGTAGATCTGAGTGTCATCTGCATAATTGTGGTAGGACACATTATTGCTGCTTATTAACTGGCCTAATGGCAGCATGTAGAGATTGAACAACAGGGGGCCCAGGATTGACCCCTGAGGCACCCCACAGGTCAGGGCCATGTGATCTGAGACACAGTTTCCAATTTCAACAAAATACTTCCTGTCTTCTAGATAGGACTTGAACCAGTTTAGTACAGTACCAGAGATGTCCACCCAGTTATTACACTTTATAGTGAGTAAGTATTCATCTGCGAATTGGTAGTTGTACTTGATTGTAATTGTTCTGCATCTACGAATTGACTCTTTTGAACCTTTCCATAACTGTTGGAACTGAATCACATTTTTAAAAGAACCAAGTCTTTTTCTTTCTCATTTTTATGAGTATTTATACTGATTAATATTGAACCAACAGAAGGATTAGCACAGATGCAAAGTAGATAACATGAGTTGAGAACTTTGGGTGCAAAAAACATATTTGACATCATATTAACAGTTTGTTTTTAATTTATTATTGTTGTAGTGAAATGTTTTATTTAGTTTAGTTTTCTTCATTTTAATGGGTAAATACACTCCCACTCTCAGTTTGAACCATTTTAAACCAGTGAGACTTGGTAATTTATGCCAGTGATTAGTTTGTAGATAATGAGTTCTCACATTGGCTTCTGTCATATTAACACATGTAAAAAGAGGCAGCTCTGAAATGAAAAGGTCCAAAAGATTGTGATCCCACAAAGGAGCCAAAAGTCCCATCACTAGTAATAATAGTTTCAGTAACATATCATCCTGCTTGATTAATGTAAATATCAATGTTTGTACTTTCTCCATATATCTCTTTGTACTTTGACTACTATTGAAGTACTGGAACAATGTGCATGACATACTTGTCCTCTTGTAACACGCTCTGCATACACACATACATTCAGGCCCTAAGGTTCGACTCTGCTTATCTAAAAGGACATAAATATTCTGTCTGGAGCAGTGCAGTGACATCACTTGGCCTGTGGATGTGGGCCAGTAGTGTGCACTGAGAGAGCTGCTGGCACCACTGGTTTGTATGTTTGGATATATGAGTTTGTGCAAGTACCAGCTGCACTCTGCTTATTCATGGGTCAGAGAAACAGTCAGGGCCCAGGGCTTCAAATAATGTGGAATTATGAACAAAACACCAATCGCATTTCAGGAGAGCACAAGATGACATCATAAACTGTACGCCAATATGAAGGCTCAAAGAGGTTGTTTGCTATTCTTGGGATAATAGATACAAACTTAATTGATTCCTTTGAGGTGTGGTATCGAAAAACACAAAAATAAAGATAAAAACCTTTTGAAAGCATATCTCAAAAACCCATAACAAGAAGAAAATGTATTTGTATTGTTTTTAAGACCTCAGAGTCATGCATGTTTCATTCTGTAAAAATAATAGCCAGGTGGCAATTTGATCAAAATAAACTAAATAAATAATTATTATCAGTTATGACTATAAATGTCTATCACCAAATTATTAAAATTCAGTAGTGGTGCCAGTGTATCCACTTTTACATGTCCTTGAAATTTATTCGGTTTGTGGGACACACACACACACACACACACACACAAAAATGTGTATTTCAGTTCTAGTGCAGCTAGTTTTTAATAAACAATCATGATATTTTGTATTAAAAGTGCTAATATTTAACTATTAAAAAAACTTTATTTACTGTATATTGATAAGTGCATGAATTGCCTGGGAAATGTGGATACAACTTAAAATTGTTTTTGAAGAAAGATAAAAACCTTCTGAAAGAATATCTCAAAAACCCATAACAAGAAGAAAATGTACTTTTATTGTATTTCAGAGCACACTTCGGTGCACTCAGACCTCAGTCATATACGTTTCATTTAGTAAAAATAATGGCCAGGTGTTAATTTGAACTTGAGAAGCTTTTAGTTCAGGGTTAACCTTTAATTCCACTGAACCACATAACCTTCACATAATGAGTCAAGATCATTAACTAATTATCAGTGCTTCCCACACTTACATTAGCTTAAAAGGTGATTTTTAGACTCTGAAGTGATGTGGTCAGTGCTGTGAACTGTTATCCAGCACTACGAACCCTTTGACCCTTTGCTACTATTCACATGCATGATTTTTTCAGAGCATGTGCACAGCTTTAGAACAGCTTTTTCAAACAGCAAACAAACAAAATGGATATTCAGAGTTTTCATACAATGTTTGCAGACACAGTGTGCTGCTTTTACAATAGAAACAAAAAATTATCTTGTACCTATGACAAAAAAACTAGCACTTAAACCATAGACTGTATAGATCAGAGGTGGGCAAACTACGGGCCGGGGGCTGTATGCGGCCCTTTAAACCTTTTAATTTGGCCCGCTGAACTTGAATAAATTACAATAATACACCTTGTTGCTTGTTGTTTTTTTTTCCTGCATTTCCGGCATTTCCCAGTAGATGGCGCACTATATATATATATATATATATATATATATATATATATATATATATATATATATATATATATATATATATATATATATATATATACATATATATATATATATATATATACACATACACATATATACATCACACACACATTGAGGTGCGGTGTATTATGTTGGCCGCAATGCTTTATGGGAAGGTATTCTTTTGGACTAGCTAATGAGAGGAGTCAGTCTCGGGCGGTGTATTCGGACCATGAGTGAGGTAGAAGTGTTCAAGACATAAGACTGCACTATTTCCACTTTGATTGGGTTTAAAGTAAAGTCAAAAGACTTATAGATTGTGTAACAAATCTTAATACATGAAATGTTTCAAGAGTCTAGGTTTACTACATGTGTAAGTGTTTATGTGCGTAACCTCATGGCATGGGCTTTGTTTGTCAATGAGATTTAAGCTCTCAGGGCTCATGCTCGTCTGTGGTGTGCAGTGGAACAGACTTCATTCACTTTTCATGTATTCTGAAACTTGTGCATCAAAAAGTTGCAGCGTGTAGTGCAGGATACATCCTGTATGAGCGTAAATATGAGCGCAATAGAGCCAGGCTCTAAACATGTCATGTCCTGTCTCCTGTCCGGCGCTTCAGTCAAATTTTAGAACCCTATGTGGCCCCCGAGCCAAATAGTTTGCCCACCCCTGGTATAGATAAATGAACATAGGTAACCTGCTAGTCACCATGTTCCAAATAGGAAGAGAGCATGCATATGCTTCCGGCTCCATCATCTCTGTCTTCACTACACTTTCTATTGAAAAACATCCCTCTCTCTGCAAGTGCTGCTGTCAGCCTCGTCATTTTGGTCTTAAAATGTTTGTATTAATCCACTGACTCTACATGGCCCTTTGCTTTGTTTCATCCCTAAATCAAAATATGAACATTTAACTTCCAGGCTTGATGAGCTGGAGCCAAACGCTATGGCTGACGTCACAGTCACTTAGTCCCCTGCTTTATACAATCTTTGAGTTAATTCTTTTCAATTAATACTGAAAGGCTTTTTGAATCAGAGTTAGCATTGAGTTGTGGGTCAGGATGTCAGCCAAGAGTGATGTAGCTTGTGGCAGGCTCCTCTCGCTGTCTGAATATATGGAGCTGTTTGTGCCCACACCAGCTGTCCAGTGCTTCCTCAAAGGCCAGAGAAGCAGAGAACTGAAGCTACAGGCTCCAAAGTGTGTGTGAAATCAGAGGCCGAGCAGTGCCAGGGCCAATCCGAGCTGCCAGTGTCACGAATGAGCATGTGCAAACAGTGTGCAGGAGGAGAGACAGCGTTATATTAGGGTTAGAGAAAGTTAGTTTTTTTTTTAATTTCTTTCAACTTTGTAGAACTGATAGATACAAAAATACATAATAACACATAAAAAATAACTTAAAGGTGCATTGTGTGATTTTTTTTTTTTTTGGTGGAGAGTCCTTCATATGCTTCAATCTTCCTGGAGATACAGGTCAGATCTGTGGAGCGGCAACCACGTTCACAGTCAGAATGCCTGTTTTTCTAGGTATTTTTGAGCTATAAAACCACATATAATTGATGAAATCTAAGGTGTTGAGATGTTTAATGTCATACTGTGGAACATTCCAGGAAGAGCAATGAATTGATCCAGCTTTACAGAAAAAAAAAAAAAAAAAAAGAAAAAAACTTCTTTTATTTAAGTATTTTTGGACAAACTACTCTAAAATGACAAAAAGTGTGGACATTTAGACATTTAGAAAACTGAAATTCTTATATGTGTGTTGTGACCAGATCTTTTCTCATCTCATCACTTTCTTCACACAGGGGTGGGAAGAAGCATTTGATCTGATAGCTGTGTGTTTAGGCCAGTGTAAAATGATTGTTGTCCATATGCAGACTTTATTTTAATGTAGAACATGTTGTGTCTTTGTTGTGCCCCTGGAATGGGGGATGTTGTATTCCTGAACATAAGAAGAACAACGGGAGTGATTCTGTGCTGCTTCTCTCATGCAGAAGTTTAATATAATCAAATATAAACAGTCTCAGCAGTATTTTACATGTGGCTCATAAGCTTGTTTGATGGCGGAGTACAAGTCCACAATGTAAAAAAAATGTCAGGTCTTATTTATATCAAAACAAAGCAATAAAACGTTTTCCTAGCTTCATTTCAACGTGTTATTCCAACAGATAATTGTTTGAACAATGTACATAGAATATGTATAAAACATTTGGTAAACCTCACCTGAAATTAAGAAGAACAACTGGAGTGATTTCATGCTACTTTTCTCATGCAGAAGTTTAATACAATGAGGAGAAAGAGCCAAGCCCCGGGGTTTCAAAATGGCTGCCCATTCGAGTCAGTGGGCTGAGCTTAATGGCGCATGATTGCAGATTAACTTAGCTCGGCTAGGTACTTCCGGTGGCTGTGGGCCGACCGAGCATGCGCAGTAGTGCTCTTTTCTCCTGCGGGCACACGCGAATGCACACGTGAGCATGTACGGAGTGTGGTCTTGTGTATCACGTGATCACTTTGACCAATCAGAGCGAGAGGAGCTAGAGCAGAGCAGAGTGGAGCCGGAGCTAACGATTATAAAGCCTTTTTTTAAGACAATTGAAGAGTTTTGAGCTGAGAAAAAGTTTATGATCTAAAAACAGGTAAAAATCGCAAACAAATCCGACATTTTTGGAAGTTGTAGGTGCCCTCTCAGCTGAACACGAGCAGTTTGTTATTACATTGCGCTCTATGAGAAAAATTATTGTCTCAGCCCATGGGATTTTTTCCACTTAAGTTCCAGTGAGGGGCCACTATGTCAACTGGAGGCAGCTACGATCTAGCAATCCAGTTATTTTAATAGATCCATGGAAAGAGCACAAAATCCCCCAAGTGGTGGGTGAAGGCATTACTAATCACCAAAACAAAGGATCCCATGTTCAGCAGTCAGTCACAAATATGATTACAGTTTCCTTGAATGAAATTACAGAAATGCTACTGAAAAATAAAATAGAATAAACATTTTAGTGAACTTGTATCCTTATTTAACTGTTTTAAGACTTATGTAAATTAATATATATTCCAAACCTTTTCACACTTTTTTACCTCTTCACTTGAACATTATGAACCACATCATTGCAAACAGGCACAGAGGATAGTATTAAGGGCATATAGTACCATTGGAACCTATCGCATCTTATCCTGAAGTGATCAAAAGCTTGTTTAAGAGACCATATGCATTGTTTAAAGTACATTTCGAGCTTTCTAGCATGCCCCCTCATCAAAGGATGTTTTACATGTCATCAATGCATTTTTCAGCAATTTAGTGATCTCTCCTGGGCCCTGTTTAAACCCTCATTACTCCTAGCTCTTACAGTTTGTCCAAAGCTCAGCCCACAAACCTGCATCACCCATGGTCTGACATAACAATTCTATCTAAATACACAAAAGCAACACACAAAACTGAACACAACAGCTTCACAAACCTGATGCGATGTGCAGTAGTTTCATTAGCGTGGCGCATGCTGATTGTGTTGTGATTGTGTTGTGATAGTGCTCTGAATAGCTCTTAGCGCGGAGAGCAAAGGGAGGGGAGTCTCAGAGCATCAAAAACATGCACGCGTTGTTTTCAGCGACAGGAGCATTCTCAAAACAATAAAAGGTAACACGCTGATCAAGTATGCAACGTATTAGCAGTTAATACCTCAATCCTTTCTCCTGTCTCTGCCGTCACCAGCAGCGTCATCCTCACAGTGTTTTTAGCAGCCAGTGAATCAAAGAAAAGACCACCTGTAGTGCCGGGGAAGTGTTCCTGCGAGCATGTACATGGGGCACTGTTAGTTTGAAGCTCGTTGTCATGGAAATGAGTTTGTCAGATGACTTCTTCTCACGTGGCTCATAGTGCACTGTTTAAAGTGAAGGAAGGGAAAAAAAATAAACAAAACAACAACAAACGTATTCTGAGATGTGCACGTTTTTTTTTGTAGAATAGATCCCATTTTGTTTCCCTACAGATAACCTTTTTTATTATTATTATTCAACCCATTGCTCTCTCTTACCTCCCCTGAGATGAAATAAATAAACACAAACATTGAGAGAACAGATAGATGTATTGAAAAAGAGGTGCAACTTCACTGAATATACCTCCACTTTTATTTAATTTCATTTTACCCATGCATTTCAACTTCGAACACAAACTTCTCGGGATATACTATTCACTGTTTCCTTCCTGTTTCTGATCTTATCATCTTGGCAACCGTGGTAAAAAAAAAAAAAAAATGTTTTCAAAAGTAAAAAATACAACTGAATTCATTGAACACTTGAAGCTGAGTTCCTTTACTTCGCAGAGCTATATTTTCACTCTCACCTCTTTGAAAAACTGTTATTTACTCCACCGCTGCCTCAACAGGATGCACCAACAAATGAGCAGAAAATCAAACAAAAGCATTGCCAAGAGTTCTCCGCGTCCCTATCGGCTTTTATCACTACAAGTCCCCCTCCTCAAAAACAGCTGGTGCGCTCTGCTAAATACTTACTGTGACTTGTACTCCGAAAGAAGGAAAAGAGGAGGAGGGCGAGATAATTTAGAGTTGGATTCTGCATATGCTGCTGCAGTGCATGATGGGAATAAATTTGGAGGAGTTATGGCAGATATGAATCAAAAGTTTGTTTGCAGCCCCTATCCATTACCTCAACTGGAAGCAGGGAGAAAAGAAAAAACTAAACAAAAAAAACTGCAAAGTATTCAAATTAAGTTTGCAAGGCACATTATATTAAAGGTCCAATATTACCTCAAATCGACCCTGAAGCCATTTTAGAATGTTGTTACCTCATCAAAACATACCTGTAACTGTGTTTTGTTTCATTCACACATGTTTGAGTAAACTTTTTAGTTGTCTACATCTCCAAAGCTCAAAATGCTCTGTTCCCCCTTAAGAGCTACCTTTTTTTTTCAGTAGAATTAGGCAATTCTAGGGCTGAAATAATCCAAATGATTCTAGTGAAGGTTTTTAAATCAAAAAAGTACTTCATCTATACACAAGAATATCATAATATAGACACGCAGACACATAGGTACTATCGTATTTTCTGGGCTATTAGGTGCGCTCTTAAGCCTCCAACCCCATCAAAAAACGACCACGCGCCCCGCAATCCAGAGCGCCCTATACACGAATCTACTCGGGTGTCCCAGCATGACTTCAGTAAAATATAAAGCCGCACGCAAACACGCACGGAGTAGACAGCGACCGCGCAGCGAAACACACCCTCAGCCACACTTATCACTCCACGCCGACGAGGAACGAGACGAAAGAACGAACCGAAAAAGCAAGTGAGATGTGCCACTTCTAGACACAACTGAACAACTGAGTCACTGCGAACACGGCAACCATCCAGCGGTCCCAGACAGCACCCTCCCTACACGCCACAACTGAACAAAGCAGAGAGTCACCGTGAACACTCCAAACAAAGACCCACTGACCCATCCAACTACTGTGTTTCATTTAAAGTCCAATGCGGTTTATTTGTGGAAAAAAGTTCGAAAATAGACCATTTAATAACAGTGCGTTTTATAATCCAGAGCGCCTAATAGCCTGGAAAATACGGTACATTTGAAAGCTGTGGAGTAACATCATTCATTCAAAAACACAATTGCCTACTTCTTTATATAGATAGTAATTTTTCAGGAGCGTGTTAGTGCAGTATTGTGAGTACAGTTAGGTCAGATACATAGAGATACTTAATAGTTTTTAGGTCGACTAATTGATCAGCAGAACATCTTCAGTCGTCTAAGAATTCCTTTAGTTGTCTACAGCCTTTGAATATTGTTGTGGTATTTTCTTTTCAATATAAAGCACATCTCCGCTACTATTATTCAAGTCTCCTGGAGCTATTCAAACAAACAAACATGTGCATGAATATAACGTTAAAATGCAAGGATATGTGCACTCTCGGGAACACGTTTAAACCTTCAAAACATATTATTTTCTGTCTTTCTGTCGTTTCCCAGCAGTGTTGAAGTCTAAAGCATGATAATGTCTGTCTGTAAAGTCATTGGAGATAGCTTTAAGAAGATGTTTAGTAATAAAGTATATATCATTATCTTTAATTCATTTTTGTTAATTGTTAATCGCAATAGTGGTCTGAAATGGCTTAAAGATTAAAATCAGGTTTATTGACATTTTCACTGTGAAATTTCACCAGAGTGGAGAGCAGATTTTCATTACATTTTTACTGAAAAATAGAGACACTATTAAACCCTATGCATGTAAGAAAAACACATGTACAGACCAAAACACAGTGGAGATAAGTAAGATAGGTAAAAACAACATATTTGAGAATACAGGCCTTGAATGCAGCACAATACAGGATAAACTCAACTCAAACACGCATGAGTCTCTACCACTTAAAAAAAAATCGTGCAAGCAGATTTGCATAGTATGTTTCTTTTAAAGGAAGTGAGTTGAGAAAGTGCACTTGTCTGTCCCTGAATCATCACTCAGAGGTCCTAAGAGGGGCTACAGGGGTCACAGCATTGTAAAGATGAACCACAAGTGAATAGTCTGTGTTCTGCTCAGAACACCGTCGAACCAATGGGTCAAGGTTCTGCATTTGTCATTTCAACATGCAAGAAAACAACATGACAGAACAGAATGTGTTCAAGGCCCTGTGGTGCTTTAAAAGAAGATGAAAAGCAAAAAATAACATTGCATTTACAGTGACACTGGAAAGTAAGGGGAGAGTAGCTTAAGTCAAAAAAAGTAATGCATCTATACACAAGAATATCATAATACAGACACACAATGCTACATTTGAAAGCTATAGAGTAAAATCATTCAAGCCAGTTATGTCCAAGCTATATCTTGTAAACGGTAATTATATTCTATGTACTAAACTAAAAGAAACAACAGGTCTAATTTGTGTGAAACAGGAGATGAAGAATTTGTTTTGCTGTACTATTTTGATACACAGACATTATGCAAGGTCACAAACAATATTTTAGTTCACTCTTTTAGTACTCTCCTGTAACTAAAGAGATCAGTAGCAAAAATCTGTTTTGAAAAGTTGCCAAAAAGTGTTTTTCTTTTTGTTACCATCTTTTAGAGATATTAGCAATGGCAATGATGCATAGTGGATTTAATCAGAAGGATGGAATGATGTTTTGATTGCAGTAAAACAGATTTGGCTTTTGGAAATATTGCTATACTTGAAGCACCACATGATATAATGCAGTGTCCACCAGCAATCTGACAATAAGTGAAGAAGCAGCTTGGATGAGCTACAAAATGCATTTGACCAAAAAAAAAAAACATTTTATCCAGCTGACAAATTGTCTTTTGTCATATACTAAAAGCAAACTGCAATGCTCTGACAAACAATTTAACTCATTTGAATAATAGCAAAATGTTTAATGCCATACTGCAGCGCATTGCATATACTGCAATTACTTCTCCGTAAAGACAAGTTGGGGGTGAACAGTGCACCTTATGTTATATTGTACAGCTGATTTTTTGTAGCTGAATTCCAATCCAGAACTCGAGTATACCTTGCCATGCAGCTATTTCAACTTGGACAGACTCAGACAGACAAAGAGAAAAGTATTAGCTTTACTGAAAGAGTTATCTTTGGCGCTCAGATCTCGGCAGAAGACACGCAATGAAGGCCGTGGCTGATTATCCTCAGGGCCTGGACACTGGAGGTGGTAGAGGTGGGGCCGAGGAGAGCGAAGGGTATGATGGGAAGCCAAGGTGGTGAAGGAGAGGAGGTGGAGAATGGTAACTGAAGCGGCCGTACCATAGGGGTTTAAATTGGGGAGGCTGGGCGCTGACAGGACGAGGAGGAGGCGCAGAGAGCAACGAGGAGGAGTAATAGGAGTAGGGGTGTCAAATTATCGCGTTAATTGCGATTAATTAATTACAGTCATATTTAGCGCGTTATGTTTTTTAATCGTGTTAATCTCATTTTTAATCTCTAACTTTACTGTTTCTGTATGTGACTTTCTTTATTATAAAACCTGTTTTTATGTGTTGTTGGGACAACAACATGTTAACATTGGCGGCATCAGTCGCACAATGGACGAGGTCGAAGAGCCAGTAGAACAGAGGCAGCAGTGCACAGGTAAAAACACATTCGTGTCTTGGAAATTATTCTCCCGACGTGAAATATAAAAGAAAATAACAAATATAATATCGCCTGAAAACAACCTGCATAGGCTCATGATGTCTGCACTACTGTCCTATAGTGACCTGCCACATGAGGGGACACGCACACAAACACACACACACAAACAAACACAAACACACAAACAAACACACACCTTCATCATCCTCATTAACCTGAGAACGCGCGGACCACGTTTCCTTCCGTAGACACTGCGTGGACACCGACGTGCTGCCGTGAGCCGCGTGTGGATCGTGTTTTCTCGCGTACGTGGCGTAAACCGCGCTTCCTCCTGTGCACCTCTAAACCAGAACTAACACCAAGACTAAAACCAGGACTAATCCAGTCCAGGACTAAACCAGGACTAAACCAGGTCTAAACCAGATCTAAACCAGGACTAAACCAGGACTAAAACCAGGTCTAAACCAGGACTAAACCAGGTCTAAACCAGATCTAAACCAGGACTAACACCAGGACTAAAACCAGGATTAATCCATTCCAGGACTAAACTAGGACTAAAGTAGGTCTAAACCAGGTCTAAACCAGGACTAAAACCAGTGATCTCATATATAAAGCATTTCTCTATCAATAATATTTTAAACGTGGTTAAGGAAAGACTGGACTTTTTATTGTCTTTAAGTAGACCAAAGTTATTATGTTCAGATTTCCTCGTCTTTGCTACTTTACAACAAACAGTTTCTTATTCATGGAGATTTGGGCTCAACAGCCAAATTGGAGAGATTTGTTAAACAATAAATGACTTTATAAAGTCACTTTTTTAAATCTATATCAGTCTTTTGATCTGCCACAATAATGTAATAATGAATTTAAATGAAAAGACCTCAAATTGAAGGCTTTTCTCAGCAATTTTTAGGTGAGATTAAAATGAGATTAATTAGATTAATTAATTACAGATCATAATTAATTAATCTCTAAATTTTTTTAATCGCATGACAGCACTAAATAGGAGTGAGATGATGAAGGCTGAGGAGCAGGTAAACTCCAGAGAGGCGATGACGTAGACGAGAGCGAAGTTCGGTCTTCCAGGCTGAATGTTCCATAACCATACTACTTTCTTTAAATAAAAAAGAATAGAAAAGTTTGCACAAGTAAACCTGGGCTCTCAACAGCCTGGACAGGTCACTGGAGAAGTACCGTCCACATGCACTAAAATATAATTGGAAGATTTTGGAGAGGTATCTGTCATTCTGTCTCTGTACTATTCAAACAGACAAGTGTCCCGAATGTCCCCTGCAGCACAACCAACCAAAGCTACCATATAGACTCCAGACCCTATTAACAATGACACAAACAGATCAAATCTAAATTTACAATTGCACCTGTAGCCTGGAGGAGTTTGTCCAGTTAAAATCCTGTCTTTCGCTGAATTCCGTGTATCCCCCTCTCGTTACTTCCTCCCTCTCTTCCCCTCCCTCCCCTATCTCCGTGGTGACCTGGGCATGTCAGTTATCATCACTAACAACACTCCAGAGACTGCATTGCAACAGAAACCCCACATAGCCACTGCTGCTGGAGAGCCGTAATCATCTAGCCATCGACCGCTTGTTTCTGTGGCCTTCGCGTGGCATGAATAATAAATGGAATCATCTTTGGCTGTTCTTTTGCTCACCGCTACTGTATCACAACAATACACCATAGGCTTTTCTTTCCTTTTAATACAATTTTCAAGCCGCTAAGTGTGATTGCATTTGAGAGTAAGTCATGAGCTACGTGTCAGGGCCGACTGAAGAAAACATGGCTGGAATAGTGAAGTAGAGATATCCTTTGTGAACTAAAAGGGCCTTCTAAACCTCATGAAAAAGTCATAGTGTCTTGGAGGGATGCTAAAACTTTTATGATTTGTTTAATGTTTAAATCTGGGTAAAGTGATGCGTGGTGCACCAAGTGAGGCTGGTTGCAGGATGTTTTGCCGCTCGCCAATGTGTTTTGGATCCAGCGGAGAACATGTGTCATGGAAACTGAGATAAAGTTGGTTAAAAAGCGCTCTTGCCATTTCTTTGCTCGTCTTGTCATAGGGATAAAGCAAAGACAAACTGACTGACAATAAATTAAGAATCATATATGGCCTTGAAGCTATTTTAGGACTCTTTATTATGTTATTTTTGATTTATGTTAATGTTTCCTCATCACAAACATATCTGGACATGGGTCTTGTTTCATTCACAGGCTGAGTTCTTCTCTCAAACAGAAAACACTCCTTGTTCCACCTTGTGATGTCATGTTGTAATACAGGGAGTGCTCTACTGTGTTTTTTTTTAAGTCCATACTCTTTCACTAGGATCATTTAGATAATTTCAGCCATGGAATTTCCAATTTATACTGAAGAATTAAAATGTTAGCCTGTTTCATCGGCCAGTGGAAACTGTCTGACCTCGCAGCATTAGGATTCATTCGCTCGACAGTACGTGGGTACTTTTTTTATTTAACCAGTCGCTGCTATTTGGTCGTGATGTATGTAATGCACCACTAATGGGGCTAACTGGTATATTAATCATTTCCTGAATCCCATAGGAAGAAGGTCAATAACGTCTTTCCCCTTGATATAATTCACCAACCATTCTCTTTTTTCCAGCTTGATATCCTCAATCTCGGAAATCGTTGCCAACACAGAATGTATGGCTTCATCTACATCCATCTCGACCACTTTGTTTACTGTTCTGCTGTACGGCAAAAGGGACCCAGTCATGACTTCACAGCTCTTCGCTGATTGGCTGGTGCGCGGTCTACAACTTCCGGGGTTCTTGCAAACCATCTAGTGTATTCTGATTCCTGACCTAGTTGCTGGAGAGAAAGGAAATTGAGCAGAGGCACTAGGTGGCGCCAGCCTGGCTAGTAAAATGTAGCTGTTAACTTTAAAACTACATGACATCACAAAGTGGAACAGAGCATTTTGAGCTTTGGAGATGTAAACAGACTAATAATAAAGATGAGTGAATAAACATGAGTGAATGAAACAAAACACAATTCCAGGTATGTTTGTGAGGAGGTAACACCATTCTAAGATATGTTATTAGGTTCTTTTTTTCAGACCTAGAGTGTTATTTCATACCTGACAGTTTCGACTGCTCACTAGCGTCTTCCTCAGAGTGGTCACGTGATGTTGCTGTGACGTGTCTGGTCAGCTGATTTAAACAGCGCCAAAACCTGTTTAAATAAGTAGTGTTTTATACCAAACTTTTGATTACAAACTTTGACTAAACAATGATGCATTATTCTTTCAGTGTCCATAGCGTTTGCTCATGAGCTGCTTCTTATAACCACCATGAATCACTCACCACATTCAGGCATGGCGGTTAAAGTGTCTTGCTCAAAGATACAGTGACAGTATGCACTTGTGGGAAGAAGCTGGCAACTTGTGGCCTCCTTTTATCACTCCTTTAAATTAATATTGCATTAAAATATAAAATAAAACCTGGGTAAAGCCAATGGAAGCTATGGGTGGGTGCACAGTGTTGGGTGAGAATGGGCCGCACTGGCTGTAGTAAATATGATGTATGCTGTCATAAAGCACAATCTCCAGATGTCAGCATTTCACCCCCTCTGAATGTTCTTTTAAGGGGTTTCCTCACCTCTGGAATGCCTCGGTCAGGGAGGATCAGCTGGTGTGTCATGGTCCAGGTTTTGATGGCTTGACTTGGGTTTAATAGAGTCGTTTATAAATTGTGGTCTTTTTGCACTGACTAAAATCTGGGAATATCTGTTTTATATTTAATTTTTTTACCTTTATCATTCCTTTTATCATTCAACTGGGTGCTCATTGTGTCACCTTTTATTTCAGTCGTAGTTTAGTCCTGTTTTAATCCTGATTTACTCTTTTTTTACAACCTAGTGTGGATCTGGTGTCACTTGAAATTACAAATATTTTATTCGTATTTTCATATGCATTTTTCCGATGATAGGCTCAGGAAGGAATGTTAAAAGCTAAAGTTTCCTACAAAATCCAAACTTGAAGTGTGAGCACATTTATAGCTTTTGAAATGTTAACAGCAGACAAGTAATGCTATGCAAAATCATTTTTGCTCTCACATGGGTCGCCTGCTCTGCTCTCTTTCCAAATGTGTAAAAATGAAAAAGAAAAGATTCAACTCTTTTTAGAATGAAGATCCAAATTCAAAAGAACTTATTCCCAAATCAAGTCAACTTTATTTCTATAGCACATTTAAAAACACCAGACTAGAGATGTTTCGTTTTGTTTTTTTTATTTGTGACTGATGGTGATTAGAATCCAGAAACTGATGGCCCATATTTTTGGGCTAATATGCAGAGCAGACTTTGGAAAATTTGCCATACAATCTGTAGACTGATGTTTTCAAATAAACCTTAAAGCATTTTACTTTTTATGCACATTTCTGTAGCTGCATGGACCAAACAAAATATAGGTCTGTGCTGAAGATTAAAAGTCCTATGTTTTGTAAAATTGATCTTGTGAGCTTTGTTTCATTCACACATAGTAACCCTTTATTATTAGTCTTTCTACATCTCCAAAGCACACAACTGTCTGTTCCACCTTGTGATGTCATGTAGTAGTAGTTTTCAAGTTAACAGCTACCTTTAGTTCAGTAGAGACTGGCACTTCTAGGACTGAAATTACCCCATGGATTCTAGTGAAGGTGTATGGAGTTTAAACACACGGTGGAGCACTTCCTGTATTACCACATGACATCACAAGGTGGAACTGAGAACTGTTTTCTGTTTGTGAAAAGTACTCAGCCTAAGTATGCTGGATTTGAATGAAACAAAACACAACTCTGGTATGTTTGTGATGAGGAAACAACAGAGCGTAATATGAGCCCTTTAAGATCTATAGTCCCATTTATCTTTAACAATCACATCAACTATTAGTTTTACGTTTCAGCTCAAACCTTTAATGACCCTTACGACTTATTTAAGAGCAGCAGATGGAAACTTGAACACTCTTATTGCTATATTGATTCTATTTGCTTCACACTTGGTTTACCTGTACATTTGATTCACACGTTAAACTATCCCCCACACAAACACCAGCCACTCCTCACTTCATGTATATATATTTTAATCTATTAACTCCACTCTGCTGCGGGACCCTCCAGTATATATATAACTCCTTCACACTTGGCTGGGCCTGGCTCTCATGTGTGTTCCACCTGCAAACAGCGAATCTGCACCATCTCAATATGGCAATTCTCCAAAGTCATTTTCAATTATGCTTCAGTGGCTTTTCACATTAGAGCTGCAGAGAGGGTGCGTCATTCCCCTCAAGGTAAAAACACGCTCGCTTGTGAAGTTTGTACAAGACTGGAGCAAGGTAGATTCTGGTGATAAACTCCCTGACAGCTTGTACGAGAGCCGGGATGCGCCGCTGATCAAAAAAGGTGATTATTAAAAAACTGCCGCATGCGCAACTAAAGAAGCAAGGGCGCTGCGTTTTCCATGTTTTTGTGAGTGTGGAAGATGTAGTCTAAGATTAGCAATGTAATTCACATGACAGTATGTATAGTGTTCAATAGTGAGATTGTATTACAGATTAAGTTCAAGTATTTGAAAAGTTAGGATGCTGTGCAGTACTGTTTTGTAAACATTGGCATTTCCAGGACTTAAAGTATCCAAATACTTCTAGTGAATGTGTATGGAGTTTAAAAACACAATGGCCACGTTTACATTATGTTTTTTTAATTCCGTAATTTTGAATTAACTAATTTGGAATAACACGAACGTATTTACGTTGGCCGGAAGAAAACACACACTTCAGCTGCTACCGGCTTTTTTGTCATCTTGGTTTGTTGTTACGCGTGGGGATGCATACCGCTGTTCCCCAGTTTGTATGGGCGGGGGAACAGTCCAAACCCAGACTTCTGAACCAGCGGGAGCAGCAATGTTCCGGTTCAGGTCGAGCCCCGATGAGCTGGACCGGGGAGTGGTGCCTCGGCCTGAGAAGCGCTTTACCCAGGGAAGAACTAAGAGCACAGACGCTCAGAACAAGATATAATGAACCAAACAGGATTCGCGCTTCTGTCCGTATGTTTTTTGCACCACCTTGGAACCTGCCGCAGCCCTGGAGCAAGGAGCACGGAGGACAGGAGCAGCCCGCCCAGACCTGTAGTCCACAGCGCATTCTCACTTTCGCACAGATCCGGTGGTCTTGCTCGCCCCCGTCAGGACCCAACACATGGAGGACAGAGCCTATGGACCTGTCTGACCAACCCACTCGGAGAACGGCAAAAGACCAAAAGAAAGGCTGCGCGCTGTGGTGAGTGCTACTGTGTATTTACCGCTGTTACGCAAAACTCATAGCTTCTGCTCTGAGCTGATGTGTGGTGAGTTGTGTAAAGTTCTAGGCCACATGCTGCTGTTTTATGAGTTCATGATGATAACTTGGAATGAGGACGGCTCGTGATGTTAACGGGGAATCACGGTACCTTTAGCAGTTACATAGGCAACGGGAAACAGAGATTCGGGGACACAAACATGATATAAACTTTTTCCACCATATTGCAGTGCGTCATCTCGTCAGAAGGGTGATCCAACGCGCATGCGCTGAACAACTGGAATTAATTTTTAAGCGGAATAAACATTTACATGATCGCGGAATAAATTAATTCAGCTTTAAAATCGGAAAATAAACCACCCACTTAATTCGGATTTAAGTTTAATTCCGAATAATCATTAGGAATTAAGTTTTTACATGGTCTTTTTTAAAGCGGAATTAATTTGTATTCGGAATTAAATAATATTTAATTGGAATTAAAACTCTCATGTAAAGGGGGCAAATGAAGCACTTCCTGTATTACCACATGACATCACAAATTGGTGTCATGTTTTCTGTTTGAGAGAAGAATATAAATATGCAGGGCTTGTGTGTTAAACATGTGTGAATAAAACAAAACAAAACTCAAGATATGCTTGTGACAGTTTTATAACCTACTAGTAGATCAGAGAATATGAAAATAATGTATAGTGTTCAGTGGTGAGATTATATTACAGATTAAGTAAAAAGTATTGGAAAAATTAGGATGCTGTGCTACTCTTACTCAAAATGGTGTGTTAACTCATTTAAATACCTATTCATCATGATCAAACCCCGAAAGTAAAATTGAAGACTTTTCAAATGCTTACCTGCAATCAGTCTGTCAAATCAGTTTTGTAATTTCTCTGACAGATCCTTTTTGTAGTGCTTTATTCCTAATCACATTCTACTTGAAGCACTTAAGGCTTTTTATTTGGCTGTTAAGAGGAAATAAAACCATTATGATGAAATATGACATTATAATCTTGGCAAAAATTCATGTAAGAATATTTTTAATACCACTATTACTACTACTATTACTACTGCTACTTCTAGTACTACTAGATAAGATAGACAAGCTGTTTAGATGCACCTGATGTAGAGACAATACTATGTTCTTATATCTTTGCTTATGACATTTTATGTGGGGAAATATATATTGTTTTATTACAATTAATGTTTCTTGAATTCAGTATTTAAATTGATTGCTACAGTGCAGATGATTTAAAAAGCATTTTTGCTATTTCTATTTCATATACGCTGTTTCTCCTTAACTATTGTTGCGACTAAAACCTAGGGCCTATATTATGTAAAGCAGAGTTTTGAGCCATGTTATGGTGTTATTACCGCAACAAAAACATATTGTGTTTTGTTTCATTCACACACGTTTGAGTAACTCTTTATCATTAACCCGTCCACACCTCCAACATGTAAACATGCTCTGTTGCACCTTGTAATGTCATAAAGCAGTAATTTCAGGCCCCATTTACACGTACACAGATATTTTTTAAAACTGAAATATTTCGGTTTGGCTTTCACATGCAAAGTGAGATAAACAGAGTTTTAGGCAACTGATGTGCCAAAAGTGTGACCAATGTTTCCTTTTTGCTATGATGATGATGATGATGGAGCAGCAGTTACATTTCTTTTGGTGCAAACACTTTTCATGCGTTTCTTTTGCACACACAGCTGATGTATCATATCCATGACCAGGGACGAATGAGGCTTGGAGGTCAGCAATTTTGCCACTTTTTTAACGTATGTGTAGAGAGGCACCCCCGCACAGTAATGCACATTTTTCAAGGTATTTTTGAGTAATACTTACAACTGTAATGAAATAAATGGTACAGGTTTGAATCTCTGGCATAGTTATGATGAAGCTTGATGGCATATTTATGTGAGCTGGTGTAAACGAAAACTTTTTTGAAAACGATGCTATGTACATGATGTCATTTTGTAAAACAGAGGCAGGGAAATATTCATTTCTCAACCCAGAAATGTGTAAACGTAGCCTCAGTTACCTTTTACCTTTAGTTCAGTAGAGACTGTCAGTTCCAGGACTGGCATTATCCAAATGATTCTAGTCAAGATGCCTGGTGTTTAAAACACAATGAAAAACTCCCTACATTACAACATGACATCAAGGAGTGTTTTTTGTTTGAGAGAAGAACTTATTTGTCCTATTTCTACTTCAAAGTATTCAAAGTAGTGCTGTCATGCGATTAAAAAAATTGAGAGATTAATTAATTATGATCTGTAATTAATTAATCTAATTAATCTAATTTTAATCTCACCTAAAAATTGCTGAGAAAAGCTTCAATTTGAGGTATTTTCATTTAAATTCATTATTACATTATTGTGGCAGATCAAAAGACTGATATAGAACAAAAAAAGTGACTTTATAAAAGTCATTTATTGTTTAACAAATCTCTCCAAATTGGCAGTTGAGCCCAAGTCTCCATGAATAAGAAACTGTTTGCTGTAAAGTAGCAAAGACGAGGAAATCTGAACATAATAACTTTTGTCTACTTAAAGACAATAAAAAGTCCAGTCTTTCCTTAACCATATTCAAAAATATTATTGATAGAGAAATGCTTTATATATGAGATCACTGGTTTTTTTAGTCCTGGTTTTAGTCCTGGTTTAGACCTGCTTTAGTCCTAGTTTAGTCCTAGTTTAGTCCTGGAATGGATAAGTCCTGGTTTTAGTCTTGGTGTTAGTTCTGGTTTAGAGGCTCACAGGAGGAAGCGCGGTTTACGCCGCGTACGCGAGAAAACACGATCCACACGCGGCTCACGGGAGCACGTCGGTGTCCACGCAGTGTCTACGGAAGGAAACGTGGTCCGCGCGTTCTCAGGTTAATGACGATGATGAAGGTGTGTGTTTGTGTTTGTGTGTTTGTGTTGTGTTTGTGTGTTTGTTTGTGTGTGTGTTTGTGTGTGTTTGTTTGTGTGTTTGTGTGCGTGTCCCCTCATGTGGCAGGTCACTATAGGACAGTAGTGCAGACATCATGAGCCTATGCAGGTTGTTTTCACCAGTGACATTTAAGTTGTAGGCGATATTATATTAGTTATTTTCTTTTATATTTCACGTCGGGAGAATAATTTCCAAGACACAAATGTGTTTTTCCCTGTGCACTGCTGCTCTGTTCTACTGGCTCTTCGACCTCGTCCACTTGTGCGACTGACGCCGCCGCCAACGTTAACATGACGTTTACATCGCTCTTACTGCGCGCGTTTTGTGTGGCTTTCCGGCAATGAGAGGAATTACCGAAATAAAAAAATGTATAAATGTGGTTTGTGTGTGTGTGTGTTATTGTCCCAACAACACATAAAAACAGGTTTTATAATAAAGCAACTCGCATACAGAAACACTAAAGTTAGAGATTAAAAATGAGATTAACGCGATTAAAAAACATAACGCGCTAAATATGACTGTAATTAATTAATCGCAATTAATGCGATAATTTGACACCCCTAATTCAAAGTAGTAGTATTATTCTCATGTCTCAGCCCAGCGCTCTGACTGTAGGCCCTGTTGTAGTGATGTCTCATCTGACTGGTTCATGCCCAGGAGAGGCCTAATGTCTGGGACCTATGGCTTTGGGGGATTGCTTTAGTCATGGTCTGGACTTTGGACTGGACTCTGCCTTTGAGACAAACGCAGCCTGTGATCCATGAAGACAGCGAGACCTTTGACCTGTGTGCTGGGTTCATGTGAGCTCGGGATATTTCTCAGTCCAGTGCAGAAGTGGTCCAACAAGATCACCTTTAACTGTAGTCTTGTCCACTCTACTGAACTGTCGGAGCAGGAAGTTCTCTTTGAGCTCTCAGTGTGTGCAGCGGTAAATGAGTGTCCTATATTATACAAAGTTGGGTCTTGTAAGGTTTAAGCAATGTTATAATGTTGTTACCTCATCAAAAACATACCTGGAGTTTATTTCATTCCCACGGGTTTAAATAACCTTTTTTTATTAGCCTATCTACATCCCCAAGGCTCAAAGGCTCTCTTCCATTTTGTGATGGGATGAAATGGTAGTTTTCAAGTTAACTGCTACCTTTTATCTTAAGTTCACTTGAGATTGGCAATTCCAGGGTTGAAATCATTTAGATTATTCTAGTAAAGGAGTGTGGAGTTTAAAAACAAAGGGGAGCACTTCCCATATTACCACCTGACATCACAAGGTGGAACAGGAGTGTTCTCAGTCTGAA
Organism: Boleophthalmus pectinirostris; assembly: GCF_026225935.1. Taxonomy (NCBI): domain Eukaryota; kingdom Metazoa; phylum Chordata; class Actinopteri; order Gobiiformes; family Gobiidae; genus Boleophthalmus; species Boleophthalmus pectinirostris. The sequence goes on along the minus strand of NW_026571190.1, from coordinate 15,168,961 downwards.
AGAAGAACTCAGCGTAAATATACAGGGTTTGTGAGTTAAATGTGTGAAAGAAACAAAACACAACTCCAGATATTTTCTTGATGAGGAGACATTATAACATAACTCAGAACAGTGTAATATGGGCCCTTTAATTAATGTGTGTGAGTGTTTATCATTAATTAACAAGTAGTACTTTTGGAAAAAATATCACTTTTCTGACAAATATTCACACTTTTACATGTGATTTTTTTCTTTTCATTCGGTTTATTTTTGCATAGCCCAAAATGTTAACAGCAGTCGCATCGCAGCTTGTTGATTTAACTCAGAGAAATTTAGCAAGTCTAATCTAATACAAGAAACATGCATTTCAGTAAGTTATTTTTCCATAATTTTATTATTTAAAAATTTTAAGCTACATATTTAGCAGAGTGTATATGCAATAGGACCCCCCGGAGAAAGTCTGCAAAGGAAATTTTATAGCATACATAATTGCAGCCTGCACAATTTTCTACCCGTTAATTGCGGATAATAAAAAGAGAGCAGCTCAGGGAAATATTCAGAGATTTAGTCACAGTTTTCTTTCTAATAATGACTTTTTATGTAGTTTTAGTTTTTGTTAGTTACATTAACAGGTTTCATAAGTTCTCTCTCTTTATGACTAAGCTGTTTTACCCCGGTATACACTGACTACAGGGGTGGTGCTTGGAGGTTTTACTACGACGTGTATGGCCCACTGTCTGTGATCTCTGTTCCTGCACAGTCGCGGCAGGCTGTGGGCAGAGTGTGGAAACTGCGCTCTTAAGACAACATATTCACGGAGATTCACTCTCTGGTCAGGAGTTCATGTGATAGATTAGCATGTACAAGAAGCCAACAGCAGAATTTCACATTATGACCACTTTCTTGTGCTTTTGACTATCTACAATGGGCAAGTACATTTGCAATGAGTGGGCAAGGATATTTTATTCTTAAAATACACCAGATCTATCCTGCGTGTCTGATTTCCTGTTTTGCTCATGTGATTCTGTCAGCTTGATGCCAGAGACTGTTGCATTATCCAGCAAGAATAGACTTCTTGTGGAATCTTTCCGCAGGCCTGGATTCCTTTCGCAGGGTGCTGCTGATTTTAATGACTTTCTTGGTCTTGCAGGACCCGCCCATGTCCCAAACCGCACTGCACCTGCAGTCAGTGTACACCAGGCGTTAGAGTAATCTACACCTGCACCAAAATAAAGCTCCATACTCCACACCATAGACTGGATAAAGAAAGGGGACTAAGGGAGTGTGACATCACCCATAGTGTTCGGGTTCTATATTAGGAGTAGGAATAAATTTACTGACAAAATAGGTAAATAAAAACACCAGAATTATGTAGAACAGGTTAATATGAACATTTTAAGACCAAAATGAGAAGCCTGACAGCAGCAATCACAAAGAGAGGGACGAGAGACGCTTTTTCAGTACAAAGTGAATTTGAGTCGATGGAGCTGGAAGCGAGCCCGTGCTCAATTCTTATTTGGAACGCAGGGTCTAGCAGGTTAGCTATGTCCATTTAAACAATCTATGCTCCAGACACACCGCAGAGAGAACAAAAAGCAGGCATTTGTCTCACACAGGAATATATAGTCACTCTTCAATTCCCCATAGTTCAATGGCCTGATGATGATATATCTTTGTATTTTCGTACCATATTCATATTTTTGTCACCACTCCTTCGAACAGACTCAAACACATGTAAGCAGTTTATTTCAGTGACGCATGTGAAATGAAGGAGCTCATCGGTCACCCATCACCTTGAACATAATCAAACTTCTCTCACTGCAGATTAACAACAACATCAAACTTCTCTTTCTTCTTTTTCTCTTTTTTCCTCATAAGCAGCCATATTTGTTTTGATATGGACAGACCATGCAGGTTCCTGATTGGTTAATACATCTGTCGGTCACAGGAGGAGATGCACATTTTCATAAATTATTGCAGTAGCGTGTATTCTGGAACATTGGATGTTTGTCCAAAGAAAACTCTGCCATGTGTTTGGTAGTTTCATTCTTTAAGTCTTTGAAGTGAGAGGCAGAGTCTGGGGAGAGCGTGGTCAGTCGTGTTACGCCGCTGGAGCGTTCTGCTACACTGTCCGCCATCTGGCAAGCCCTCACACACATGCACTAAGGCAATTTCAGGGATTTTTCTTTCTGAGTTATTTGATTTTGCCACAATAAAAAGCACATTTGTTGGCTGCAGAAAATATATGATTTACTGAGATACAAAGGTTTGTTTTCTAGAGTCTCAACAACAAATCTGAAAATGCAGTGTATTGTTGAGTGGATTATCGGGTTTTATGCCAGATATTTTATTATGACAAAATAATGTAAAATTGAACTCTCTTTCTCTTAAAAGTCCACTATGTAACTTTGATAAAACTTTACAAACACAAATGGGTCTGGAGCTGTATCCTGTTTCCCTGATTTTTAAATTGTGTGATTGACAGTTAGCTTAACCATTCAGAGGCTATGTTCAGACTGCAGCCTGAAGTGACCCAAATCCAATTTTTTGGCCCCTATGTGACCTGTATCTGATCTTTTAATGACACAGATCCGATTTTTTCAAATGCGACCCAGGCCACTTGGATATGTGATCCTAAAACCGATACATATCTGATCTTTTGACATGCGACTTCAGTCTGAAAGGCCAAAGCGCATTCATCCGACCTACACATGATCAACAAGCCGCAAACGTCACTATTCTGCACTGAAGTAGGCAAAAATTGTTAATGAACTCCGTGTCACTGAAGTGAAGCGCATCGCCACTCACCACTCTTGGCTACGTCTCCGCATCCACACGTTCCTTTCAATGGACGTTGCTGCCGCTGCCCCACAAAATGCCACGGCCAAAAACCTCATCCTTCTCAATCTCCTCCTTAAAACAAGTAAATTGTACATATTCTGACTCCAGTATGAGAGGAACTTTAAAATCGCCAGGTACTCAATGCTCACATCCATGTTTGGACAACTTCCGTAAACACAGAGCACGCTCGCTGTGGTTGCCGTCATCGTGTCCTCCATTGAGCATGCAGGACACTGTTCACACTGGAGATCACATACAAGTCGCATTTAATTGGAAATGTGAACGACCTCGCAAAAACATTGGATCTCACAAAAAAATCGGAATTGAGCATTAAGCCCTGCAGTCTGAACGTAGCCAGAGAGACACACGCTTCACTCACGTCAAAATCAAACTTGGCTGTTTACACGTTAAAAAAAAAAAAGGAGGGAAAAAAAAACAACACAAAGGACTGAGAAACAGAGTGGATTTTCTCACAATCATCTATCAAAGAATCAAACTTCTATAGCACTTATCTCAGGTAAAATTTGTTATATATTTAGTTCTGAATGATACAACAGGAGATGTCTTCTGCATTTGAGAGACGTGTTACAAATTAGCTGCTGTGGTTGGATCGTCTTATGTTTGGACAGAAGATTTCATGCTCTACGGTCCGATTCCAGTCCCTTCTGGATTCGAACAAAATGTAGAAGGGACTAGATGGTCAGGCAACCACATTACATTTGAGTCTTTCAAAAAAAAAAACATACTTTCAGTAGGTGGGTTCATCTCACTTCAAGGAACGGTAGCATACACTCAGCCATAAAAGTTTCACAGTGAATGTTTAAATCCATATAAAGTTATGGATTTATATTTATATTTATGCTACTTATGAGAAAAGCACAGGTAGATAGATGTAGCGCTTGTTGACACTAGAGGTTACTGCTATTTACCATTGAAGATTGAGTTTGTTACATAATCCAGCTCTTTAAAATGGAGATCCCGCTGTTGCATTGTGAGTGTTTGAAATCGATTTCACGCTGCTTCTCGCTGATTTGACGTGACACCTGCAGACAAATCTAGACACAAGCGCATTTTCTGCCTTTCACCGTGAGGCAATAAAGCTGTAACTCCACATAAATGGTAACAGAGGTGGGCTGTATTGCACTAAATTATACCAATCTGTGAGTTCAACACGTCCGACAAGCCCAGGTGTAGCAAGTATAGTCTTGTTCAACGTAATATTAGTTTCACAATGGTGTTTTAGAAAGGTGCAATTCGAAAAAGCTGAAGAAAATAACAACAAAGGTTCAAGAGCCAATTGGAAAAACAGTTGTTCACAATTTGACTGTACGGACTGTATGGTGTAAGTAAGCATTATACAGCGTGGGGCAGTCTGTTAGTTTTAACCATGCATAGACTATATATAAATGGACATAGTGAACCTACTAGGTGCCACATTCCAAATAGGAAGTGAGCCAATTCAATTCACTTTGTACTGAAAAAAACATCGCCCCTCTCTCCACAATTGCTTTCAGGTTCCTTTTTTTGGTCTTAAAATGTCCGTTTTACCCTGCTCTACGTAATCCTAGTGTCTTTATTTCACTGATGTGTCTGTAAACCAGTTTCTTTTGCTAATACAGAATTCGGCTCCAAATGAATTCCATAACCGCCGGCCTCTGGGAGCTTCATTTGACTGAAACTGAATGCTAAATGTGACGTCACATTCTCTTAGTCCACTTTTTTGTACAATATACAGTTGCATTAAAACAGCGTAACACATTGCTTATCATTGTTTACTTTTTACTTAAACCCGTGTTGGAATATAAGTCCATGGATTTAGTCAAACGGAGTTGCTTCTTTTCCTTTTGCAGGGCTGTGTAGGGCAGGTTGATCCTTCTATATTAGATCAACAGCTTTGCAATGAATGCAGTGTGTCCCCAAAATGCAGGAAAGTCCAACATGTTTCTGTATTTTGCCCTGTAGTCTGACAGATGAAAGCACAAAACAGGTTTAGAGTGGAGAGAGATATCAAATGTTCAAAGCTAGATTCAATTTCTCAAAGGTAAGGTTGGCAAAATTCCAACTATACTGTACGTACTACAGCCTAAACCCATGGATCACTGCAGCCATGGATTTCAGAATGATGAAAATGTAGGACTGCTGGCATGACAATTAACAACTGAAATACAAATTAATGAAAACATTTTGAATAATGAAAAGTCCTAAAATGAAGCTGAAACTCATGAATAACCACATGGAATTGAATTGTAAACAAAGTGTTGATTAAGCACCCCAAGAGCTGACTTTTTCAGACCTGGTGTGAGACTAAGTACATTTTATCAATGTGGAAAACATGGCCTACATTTCTCCCTCCTGCCGATGGCCAGACAAAACAAGAGTGTCTCCGTGGATGCCACCAGTTGTGAGGAAATTAGTGGAGAACAGATCAATTAAACACATGCTAGTGACTGAATAGCACAGCTTGGGTAAACATGCTAATCAAATGCTAATTATGATACAATGGTTCCACTGCAGACGTTCATTACGCTTATTAGATTACACAAGTGAAGGTTACGCCACACAATTTTTATCAACAAATGAGACCATTCTTAGGCCTGCTTTGTTTCCACATCGACAAAGATCAGATATGCTTCAGCGCGTGTGAGTTATTGTGTCGTGATAATTGCGTTGAAACAAAATCGTATTTGTTGATAGAATTTGTGCACAGTTGAATGCCATTGGATTTCACTGTGTTGTGATCACCGAATTATAAAGATGGGTCAATTTCTCGGCATATTGTCTTCTTACCTTTTACATTATAGCAGACGCACTTTAATTGACGACAAAAATAAACAGTTTAGGCCCTAGTTATCATTCCATGTGCGAAACTGTGAGTAAAAATTGAAAACTAGTTTGTGCTATATGTGAGTGTGTTGTGTGTACTATACTTTTTGGAAGTGGGTCTATTATTTCTGCTGCAAATCCGACATGTAAATGAGAATATTCATCGTATGAAAAGTTTGCGTGCCTCTGCTCCTTTGGGCTGTTGAACTGTTGAACTAAGGTTTGCCCCCACTGCCGAACATGTTTTTTGTATAGCGTTTGGATTGGGGAGCATCTGATGAAGCCTTTATGCTTTGGACTCAACTGAACGTGGATATACACAAACGCACGGCTGTGGTATCGGAGCGGTGCAGGACCAGGGACGCGGATCACACCTCACCCTGGATTCTTGTACAATATGCAGGCCACTGGACTCCTTTAGCACATGAGACAGACACGTGAAAGTTTGATTTAATGGACAGCTGAAGACCCTGGATTCAGTGGAAGACTTGAAGTGGGAAAGAGTGTTAAGGTGTTGCAGGTAAAACGTTTATGTTAGTACTACTGCTTAGAAAACAACATGTTCTTATCTGTCCTAGTTGGTCATTTTAAGCATTTAAAATCACTATCAAAAGCCCTATAGCGGCAGAGATTGCAGCAGCTACCCACAGGCGGAGTTTGACTTGCACTGGGGGGGCAAACATTTTCATCAAGGTTCAAGAAGAGTTAAGATTTAAAGTGCGTATTGCCATGTGCACAATAAGTAAACTCCTTGCCCTGTACTGTAAAATGAAATTATGGCTTTACTGTCCACACCGCTGTGCATTATAACTCTTCTGTGACATTACAGAGAATAGTTATAATGCTATGACACATACAACAGTACTGTTCATAAGCCTCCCATAGAGCCAAACTTCACAGAGCATCACACATGATCAGGGGTGTAGTGGCTGTGGTACGACACGAGGCATAATAACATAATACATATAAAATAGCTATAACTTAAATGTCAAACCAGAGCTATTGGCAATGGTGAAAACAACCTGCACCCACCTCATTAAATCTCCAGTACTGTTCTATAGTGACCTGCGACATGAGGGACAAGGACTGAACCAGGACGGAACCAGGACTGAAACAGGACGAAATCAGAATTGAACCGGGGCTAAGTGTCGGGACAGGCCCGGAGGTGCGCCCGTGTAGACTGTCGGGTGACCAAAGGAGAAAGGACCATCTCAGAGCTCTGCGCCCACAGAACTAAGAGCAGCTGTCGCTCGATCGCACTTTATGGACACCCTGCTCCACAGGCTTGGGGTTCTCTCACTTTCTCTCTCAAGTCAAGATTAATCCTGGTTTAGTCCTAGTTTAGTCCTGATTCAGACCAGGATTCATATTTATTTCATACAATCCTTTTGTTTTATTGGGGGTAAGTGCCACCCCTGACCCCCGCAAACTCCACCTATGCAGCTCTCCCGTGCATGAGTTTGCTCATGTACATCCAACGTAGTGTTTAATCACACAGTTTTTGCTCTCGTAGCTGTAATAAATCTGACAAGCACCTGGTAAACAACTGCATTTGCATTTCTCCTTCTTCAACTTTTGCGCATGTTGTCAATAAACACAGTTTCCATATTCATTCACTCATAGGAGCAAAATTGAGCTGTGTCGTCTTTTGTGTCTCTGTGAGAAATTGCATCAAGTTTTTGGTCCACTTTTAACATGTTTAGCTGTTAAGAACGCAGTCAAACACTGATATGTTAAGCCCTTAAAGTGTAATTTGCTTTCCTACAGTAAATAGTGTCTCATATCATGTCATACTTGTCGAACATTGTACACTGTAATTTGAATTCTGCCCAGGGACAACAGACAGACATTCTCTTTTTTTCTGCCATAAACTGACATATGTACATTGTAATTATAGATGTTCATTAATATGCACTGTCCCTATCAAATAAATAATACATACATTCAGTTCTTTTATCCGTCATTCAACCAGTACCTCTGCCATACGCGCTGACATGTTCATTTAGATCACAATTATACACAGGCAAGATGGGTAAATCATCCTGCCCAAAGGCACAACAACAGCATGAATAACATATGATTTTGAACCATAAACACTGATTACAAAACATATATCTTTCATCCCAAACTGCAACTGTTCCTCCGACATCTGTGGTTACACATCATCTTTACATTTCTCTTGAATAAAACGGACAAAAATTTGAGCATGAAAAGTCCGAAACACAAATTATGGGCCGCCAGTTTGTCTTTCGGACATCTCCAATAAAATCTGCTGCTCTGACTTCTTGTATCGATCAGCGCTGGTGTGCAGACGGTGTGAAAGTTCGGCCGGGTGCACAGGAGTCAAGCAGGGCCACACATATCGCTGCAGACTCTGGGGCCAGTGCATTAGGCTGACTAAGTGATGAGGAAGGGTGGATGCATGTCATAGCTAGATTACATATAGTCCTGTGTTATTTATAGAGCTGCCCTAGGAGGGGTGACAGCAGCTGAGTTCACCGCAGGACTCTTAGGATCACAGCTTCTCCCAGAATATCATTTTCATGCATTTTAATAACTGTATGAGGTTAAGTTAGCATTTCCATCCCTAGGCTGAATTTAGTAAGCATTTTGGAGTGAAGTCATTTTACTGAGAAACTATAGAGACTACTGTAATTGCTGAACCAACGGTCTCAGACTTCCCATCGAAGATCAGCTTTTCAAGTACCTCCAGATCTAAACCTGGACTTAATCAGGTCTAAATTATTAGGCTAAACTATGTATAAGGCTGTTCTAAATGGTGATTAAGGACCTGTTTACACGAGAACGCTTGTGGGTAAAAAACAACAAAATATTTTATTGGAAGTTCCTTTCGTTTAGGCGATGTCAGAGTTTTTGGGGCTTAAAAATAATAAAATCTGAAACCACCCTCCAGAGTGGAAAAGTTGAATATGCTCCACCGTAGTGTTTCCGTCTACACTGCCCAAGACGCAAAACTCTGGTCAGATCTGCTCACGTCGCACATTTACATCACATACATCACCACCTAGTGTCACCACCGAGCCGCCTGGCATACATACCCAATTGAATTCCACACACTTTTGCGTCACTGTATGCACGCACATTTCCTCCTGAAAATGCTCTTCTAAATGCGGAATAAGAAGTGAAGACGCAACACCACTTTTGCGTCATCTTTTCAGACCGTCATCATATAAACGTAGCCTAAAGCAGAATTAAGTAACATTTCAGATAATTTAATAAAGAATTAAATTTTAGTTTAAACAAACTCTCCCAAACTATGATGATTGTGATGAAAATTAAGAGCAACAGCCCCCTGCCAGCTCCACTCACAATGATAAGCGTTTTTCAGGCAAAACAATCAAATCAATGAGTACCTCACTTGGAGAAAAAAAAAAAACAAACAGCATTTTTACAAAGTAATGTTTTTAAAATAAACATCTTTGTAAGTGCCTGTAGTGATTAAATATGTACTTTTGGGAAGCATCCATCATCTCCAAAAAAAAAAAAAGGCACAATCTGAAGAAAGTTCTCCTGAGAAACCTTGACTCTCTCTCTTTTTTTTAAAAATATATTTTGCAACATTATTTGTTTTATGTAGGGTAGCCAGGGGTATTTATTTCTTGAATTATGTATATCCATGCTAACGTGCTTGACACAAACTTTTTAGTGTATTGTGAACTTTTTGCAACACATTAATTGTTTTGAAGAAACAATTCATTAATTTACAGAAAGTACAATGCTGTGCCTAAGATAGAAATATAGAAAAAAAATCAATTTATCTTTGCAAAGCCTTCAATCACAAGAACAGACTGCATTGTTTCCCAAATGGTCATTAACCAACATAAAGTTACAAAACCAAACAAAGAAATAGTCATTGATGCATAACAGACACACAGATTAACAAACAAACCAGCAGCCGTGTTTGTTGTTGACGTGAACAGAACATGCATCTCTCTGATTGGTGCCTGTCAATCACACACTGTAAAATCGGAAAGACAGGATACAGCTCCAGATCCACTCTCCTTTGTGAAGTTTTGTCTGAGTGTGTGGTTCTTGTTGGTCAGGTAAACTACATTGTATATGCTCACAAACTTTGCCAACATTTTGTTACATCTACTCTTCTTTTCCGCATTCTGATAAACCACTCTACTTTTTTGAGGTTTCCCAAAATATAAAACACGACGGCTGTCTGTGGCTTCCTCTGCGCACCATTTATTTCGCGGTCTAACTCATTACTGGGCTTTGTAATCATGGCGACTGCACTGTGGGTCTGAGGCATTCACCGACTCAATTGGAATAAAAAGAAATCTCTTTGCAATTTGACTGTTTCCACTGAAGGGGAACTAGCAGCGGGCCCTGACTAACACTGAAAGTATCATCTGAACCTCTCTCTTAAAACCATGAAGACGCCACAGTTACAAACGGGACCAGAGCCAGAATGAGTGTCTCTGAAGCCAAAAGGCGTAAAGTCTGAAAATGAACACAGCTTTGATTTGGAAAAATATGGAGAAGGTGAAAGACTGCTGTAATGTTGTGATGTTCTAGCTCAAGGTTATACACTATGTATTTGTGAAGAGAAAATCCAAGTGCTACTGTGACTATGTGTGCTACAGTTCTTTATGTTGTCTGCTCAAATAAATATTCAATACCTGAAAATGCATGTTTAAAACATTAAAACCATATGCATATTTAATAATAATAAAAGGTCTTATATTATGCAAAATTGACTCTTGTGTTGTTAAAATGCTGTTTCCTCTTCAAACACATACCTAGAGTTGTATTTTGTTTCATTCACACATGCTTGTGTATTCCTTTATTATTAGTCTACATCTCCAAGGCTCAGCATGTTTTGTTCTACCTTGTGAAGTCATGAAGCAGTAGTGTTCAATTTAACAGCTACTTTTTACCTTTTGTTCATTAAAGATTGGCAATTCCAGGACTGAAATTATTCAAATGATTCTAGTGAAGGTGTATGTATTTTAAAAACACAGTGGAGCACTTCCTGTGTTACCACATGACATCACAAGGTGGAACAGAGTGTTTTCTATTTGTGAGAAAAACTCTGCCTAAATATGCAGGATCTGTCTGTTAAACGTCTAAATAAAACACAATTCCAAGTTGTGTTGTTCCAGGTATGTTTTTGATGAGGAAACAACTTTAAAACATCTATCATGACTATGCATAATATCACTATATTTCCAGCGGCTCTGAAAACTCTCTGATGATGCACTTGTTGTGCAGATGCACATGTATCTTGGTTGTCACACAGATGTAGCATGTGTAATGTGGGAGAAGTAACATTTGGTGTTGGAACAAGTGCTGCTGCATCTCTCCAGCTCTCACTGTGGAGGCCTGGGTCAGAGTCCTGCACCAGGTCGGGTACCCGCGGTCACCTGATGGTCTACACAGGCACACCTTAGTCCTGGGTTAGTCCTGGGTTAGTCCTGGGTTAGTCCTGGGTTAGTTCTGGGTTAGTTCTGGGTTAGTCCTGGGTTAGTCCTGGGTTAGTCCTGGGTTACCATGGGCACAGGCGGTAACGGGTGGAATGTTAACGGGTCAGGGTGGGTGCGAGTCTCTAAAAATGGACCCATGCAGGACTCTGGGTCAGGTCATGTTGGTCACATGCAGTCATCACGGTGGCCCAACATGCCTCTTAGTGCCGTGATGATTCATTTTTGTGGTTATTGCAACAGCCCTAAATATCGCCCACTTTAATGTATCCATGAAGATAGATAATTTAATGCCATACTGTGGAACATTCCAGGCAAAGCAAACACTCTCCATAGAGACAAGCAGACCCAGTACCAAAAAATAAAATAAAATGGATAAAATGCATTATTCAACTTTAATATTAAGCAAAAAAAAAAAAAAAAAAAAGTAGAACATTGAACCTTTATTTTTTGTTAGTAGATGCTTTCATTTATTTTTTGACTAATGACAGGAACATGGAACAGAACTGACTCAGTTGACCTGGCAACTCTTCCTATCAGTACATTTTTCTCCTTCTTTTATTGGTGGCCTCAGAAACTGGTGGTCTTTATTCATCATGGGGTTGATCAGAGCTTGAAACCATCAAATTACTGTAATACATCATGATTGTAGCCTCAGTGTCCCTATCAAAAGTACTGCAACCCAATGTCCTTACATCAAAAATACTGCAATTTCCCCATAGTCCAACTAGAAGCATGACTGGCAGTTGCTTTTGGCCAGAATCAGGATTGAATTCCCAATCACTGCTATGACTAGTATCAGGCGTATATTCTGATATTCTACTTGAAGTTGCTCTGTACTTATAACACTGATGAATCCAAGCAGTTTCCTGGGACCAGTCTGGCTAACAGGCTCATTCCCACTCCTCAATTATTTACAGCGGGGAGGCAGGAACATCCAGACGCTTTTACACACGTTATATTTTATTTCATATTAGTCACTGGTGTGGGAATTAATTATTTACATGCAAGGTCCCTGGACTCGTACTGTAGCGTTAGCAGCTCCATATGATTGGTTAACCTGCCACTGGTAAATTGGTTTCACTCCAAGCTTCTATGAGTCCATATACTCTCCCATACCAACCGCCGTGAATACAATGTTTCTGTTTACATATTTATCGCTGTCAAATAAATATTAATAAACATGAATTGTGAATTGTCTGCTTGCATAGGGGATGTTTAGTGCAAATGTTGTAATCCTTTGTTCACGCCATGCACAGAATTTGAATTAATGGTGTTTCCTTGTTTTTTCTTGTAGATCGACAGACTATGGCTCCACTTATGAGCGGATGAATGATAAAGTGGGCTCAAAGACCGTGCTGAGTTACCTCTATGTTTGCCCAACCAACAAGAGAAAGGTAAGATCGGATCACTCACTTTCGTTTTATAAAGATGACATGAAATAAATCAAGTTAAAGGGCCCATATTATGCTATTTTCTGATCTCTGTTATGTTTCCTCATCAAAAACATACCTAGAGTTGTTTTTGTTCACAGAAACCCTGCATATTTAAGCTCAGTTCTTCTCTCAAACAGGGAAAAAAAAAAACCTCTGTTATACCTTGTGATGTCATGTGGTGGATGCAAGTGCGCCACTTTTTTTTTACACTTCATACACGTTCATTAGAATGATTTGGATGATTTCAGTCCTGGAATTGCCAATCTCTGTAGACAGACTATGGATTGTGTGCACAAAATAGTTTCAACAGCGGTCGCCTGTCCTCAATCAAGACTTTTTGCCTCCCATCCAGTGAGTAATTACATATGCTTTTATTGTTCAAAGTACCTTGAAAAACATGCATTCTTTGCTGTGAGTGGGGTTGCCTCTCCAAAGATGTGACCTTTAACCTGGCCTGGCTTATTTTAGAACATTCTAGGTGAAACAGTAACAACAAGTGGGTGGCAGAATCTCCACTAGAGATGTTACATGGTGCACTTTTAAAGGTCCTATGTTACGCATAATTGGCTCTTGTGAGTTTAGGCCTTGTTAGAATGTTGTTACTTCCTCAGAAACACATCTGTAGTTGTCTTCTGTTTCATTCACACATGTTTGTGTAATCATTTATTATTATTCTGTCGACATCTCCAAAGCTCAAAATGCTCTGTTCCACACTGTGATGTCAGAACGTGATAATTAGTTCAGCAGAGATCGGCAATTCCATTTCTGAAATGATCCAAATGCTTCTAAAGAAGGTGTATGGAATTTAAAAATACAGTGGTACTGTGTCCTGTATTACCACATGACATCACAAGGTGTAGTAAAGTGTTTTCACTTTGAGAGAAGTGTGCCTTTAACATTTGTGAATGAAACAAAACACAACTCCAGATATGTTTGTCATGTGAAAACAACATTACATAGAACATAGAACATAGAACAGAGAATACAGACCTTTAATTTGAATGACTTGAAAGAATCAGAAACTATTTCTTTAAAGTTAAGTTTCTCCTGCTCAAAAAATCCTGTCAGTTGAGTTGCTAATGCTACAGTTTGAGTCCAGGGACCTAGCATGTAAATAATTCATTCCCTCACCAGTGACTAATATCAAATCAAATATAGTGTGTGTAGAAGTGCCTGCTTGGATCGTCCTGCCTCCTCACTGTGAATAATTGATGTACTGGATTCATTTAAAGATGCGTTTTGTAACTCTTCTGGTGGTCTGATTATTGTATTGTTTAAAATACCTTGAAAAACATGCAGTCTTACTGTTGTGGGGGTTTCCTCTCCATAGATGTGACCTGTAACTTGGTACACTCTAGGCAAACCAATAAGCCTCCACTATTTAAAATGTTTTATATATATATATATATATATATATATATATATATATATATTTTTTTTTTTTTTTTTTTAAAGGGCCCATATTGAGCTATTTTCTGATCTATGTTATAATGTTGTTTCCTTATCAAAAACTTACCTGGAGTTGGGCTTTGTTTCATGTTTAAACTCAAACCTTGCATATTTAGAGTTCTTCTCTCAAACAGAAAATACTCCACCTTGTGATGTCATGTGGTAATACAGGAAGTGCTCCACTGTGTTTTTAAACTCCATACACCTTAACTACAATCGTGGATTATTTCAGTCACAAAACTCTTGAAAACTACCATTACATGACATCACAAGGTGGATCAGAGCATTTTAAGCTCTGGAGATGTAGATAGACTAATAATAAAAGATTAACCAAACATGTGTGAATGAATCAAAACACAACTCCAGGTGTGTTTTAGAGGAGCTAACAACATTATAACACAGCTTAAAACGTACAAAAGTCAAAGTTTTTTTTTTTTTTTTTCCTGTTAATAAGAATATTTTTAATTGAAGTGACAATATACAATTTAGTTTCATTCAACAGAGAATTATGAAAGAATATTTTGTTTGACTGTATGCACTAGTTATTCCATTGATGATGTTTATTCAGAGTCAACACTTCACTGAACAGTAAGATCTGGATTTGAAGTGAATTCTAAAATACAAAAATGTACTTTTATCTAAGTCTATAAATTCATTTTTATTTTTATGACTCCACTGAATTCTATAACAAAGACTGATAAATCGATGCAAAAATTACTTAGGAACACAACTGCTAGCCATCTGCCCATGTCTTTATAGTGAAAAGACTTCTGTCAGTTAGTTTTATATTTTATTTCCGAAGAATTAAGTTAAGTAATGCTGGCTATTTCTTACCATCTGTTTCTCCTTGGAAACCATTCAGTTTAATGAAAAATAGTGGGCGTATTTACTTTGGCTGCTTATGATAAAGTAGGTAATTGATTGGGGAAAATAGAGTGGTCATATGGGAGAACAATATGGATTTCTCAGTATCTGGCAGAACAGAAGGTGGATTTCAGTTGTCCACAGCTCAGAGCTACTATACGGTCGACAAGGCATTACTGGATTCATCAGGAGTAATGCGCGTTATGTTTGGTTTGTGGTTTTCTCTTAAATCCCAAAAATATAATCTATAGGTAGGGTGGTAGTTATAATTACGTTTACTTGAGTATCTTTAGAAATGTATGGTTTACTGGGGTACTTTTTTCCCTTAACTCTTTCCCCCATGAAGACGACATTTGAAGACCCCCCTTGTATCCTTAATGATGTGTTTTGACACCTCCGCAATATCACTAAAGACGTAATTTGATGACCATTAGAAACGGTTCCAGTTTGTCACATGTAAACAGAGGCTGCGATAGGTGGGGGCCACTACAACCCATACAAGGCTGACCAATAGGATTCAAGGATGCCTTTTTTTCCGAAGTTAATCGAAGTAGTGACGATTGTAACTTCCGGAAAAAAAAGCACAACACAAAACACATGCAATGGAAAGATTGCAGCACACACTTTTAGAAATAATGAGGAGTGGGCGTATTTTATGGATAACTTTGGAGAAAGTGAAAGGGAAAGAGTTAAAGGTCCTATATTAGTCAAATCTGACTCTTGTGATCTGTAAGCCATGCTATAATGATATTACCTCCTCCAAAACATACCTGAAGTTGTGTTTTGTTTTCTTCACACATGTTTGAGTAACCTTTTATTATTAGTCTGTCTACATCACCAAGCTCAAAATGCTCTGTTGTTGGCTGCTTTAAAGTTAACAGCTACTTTTTTGGCAAATTATCCAAATGATTCTAAAGAAGGTGTAACACAGTGGAGCGGAGCACTCCACGGAAGCCGAGAGGGGTCACAACAAACGCAAATGCCGCAACAAATACAAATGCGACAACACAACATAAAGTCACAACAAGCCAAAAAAATCCACAACAGAAATGACCGCGGGACTCTATTTTAATGCAGACACCACAACAAATACAAACGCCACAACATAAACACAAATGCCGCAACACATTAAAATGCCGCAAAACATTAAAAAGCCACAACACATTAAAAAGCCACAACGGAAGTGACCACGGGAATCTATTTTTTGACGGACCGATCAAGCGGCAAGTGAAGAAGAAGAACTACAACGTGAAACGAATAATGATAAAACAATAAATTACTTTTACTTACGTTTCCAACTTCTCCGTTCCAACTTTTCGCGTTTGTATTTGTTGCGGCGTTTGCATTAAAATAGAGTCCTGCGGTCATTTCCATTGTGGCTTTTTTTGATGTGTTATGGCTTTTTGTTGTGTTGTATTTGTATTTGTTGCAGCATTTGCGTTTGTTGTGACCCCTCTCGGCTTCCGTAGCACTCCCTGCGTTACATGATATCACAAGTTGGAACAGAGAGTTTTCTGTTTGAGAGAAACACTAAGAATGAAGCAAAACACAACATTGTAACATAGATCAGATAATAGTGGAATATGGGCCCTTTAATGTTCTCCTGTAGTATTTTTATTTGGAAGTGGCCTGATAGAAACAAAGGGGGGCTTATGTAAATTAATGGAAGATTGACTGTTTTTGGAAGAAAGGGTTGAATAACTGCACCACAAAATCTCTTTTGTTTATTTATTCTGACAATAAAACTGGTGAACTTTGTGCCATCTTTTGTTCCATGTGGATAGGGCCAGTAATTACAGAGATATGAACCATAAAACAGGTCATCAAATCTGCAATCTGACAGTTAAACAGAAAATCCCGCCGTGTAATTCTGACCAGTTCGGCAGCTCATCTATGTTTTCCTAACTTAGTGTGAAAATGAAAAAATTTGACCAGCAGTACAATGTTTTTAGTGATAATATTATAGCTGAGCAGAGTATGTCAACAACATTAACATTGGAAATACTGTGGAATAAACAAAGCTAGTTTAACCATAGTGATGCTAATTACACTGGGATTGGATGGTGCAAACCATGTCAAATTAGCTTTGTCTTATTTCGACACATCCATGTTTCCTCTTTGTAAATAGCACCATAATCAGAGAACAAAGCATCTGAGAAACACTATCACATCCAAGACTGAAAATAAGAAAAAGCAAGCAGATGCCCTCCAATATTTATTAGAGGAAATGTGCTTGTTTTTTTAGTTTATCCATCACCAATGTTTTCTGTGTTTTGGCATTGTACAATTATGCTTAAAAATTCTGTTGTGTGCGGTAATTTTTCAAGTTGACAAGCTTTTAGACCATTTAAGCCAAGATGATGGAAGCTCCTATTGTTGGCTGCAGCAGAAGATGCCATTAAGACGTGCAAGGAAATTTCAGTGTAATATTCCATTCCTTAGAATTAAACTGAGCAGGCTGCTTTACTGCTTGTGTAATCTTCGTGTTGTTGCCAAAATTAAATCTAAAGGGTTACAAACATGCAGTGACTGGGAGGTCAGGGTTTGGAAATGTTTATTATCTTAAGTGTGTATTTGAGTTTGTGCATTTAAAGGTCCTATATTACGCAAGATTAACAATTGCAAATTTTAAGCCATGTTAAAATGTTGTTACCTCATCACAAACATACTGCACCTTGTGTTTTGTTTCATTTACATGTGTTTGAGTAACCCTTTAATATTATCTCCAAAGCTCAAAATGCTCTGTTCCACCTTGTGATGTCATGTAATGGTAGTTTTCAAGTTAACAGTTACCTTTTACATTTTGTTCAGTATAGATGGACAATTCTGGGCTGAAATCATCCTAGTGAAGGTGTAAGGAGTTTAAAAACATGGTGGAGAACTTACGGTATTACCACATGACATCATAAGTAGGTCTGGGTACCATTCAGAAGTTGCCGATACGATACATAGGCCACCATACCAAATATACCTTGATACAAAGGCCACGATACGATACATACCTCGATACATAGGCCACGATACGATACATACCACGATACAATACATACCTCGATACATAGGCCACGATACGATACATACCACGATACATAGGCCACAATACGATACATACCTCGATACATAGGCCACGATACGATACATACCTCGATACATAGGCCACGATACGATACATACCTTGATACATAGACCACAATACGATACATACCTACGATACATAGGCCACGATACGATACATACCTACGATACATAGATACGCCACATATACGATACATACCACGATACATAGGCCACGATACGATACATACCTCGATACATAGGCCACGATACGATACATACCTACGATACATAGGCCACAATACATACCTGATACATACATACATACCATACATACATACATACCATACATAGGATACATAGGCCACGATACATATACCATACATACACATACCACGATACATATATATGATACATACCTGGATACATAGGCCACGATACGCTACATATCTCGATACATAGGCCACAATACGATACACACCTCGATACAGTGCGCTTTTGATTCAGTGCAGTTCAACACAATATATTTCAAATCGATTTCATACGGTTCAATCAAAAAAAAAAAAAAAAAAGGCTAAATCATGGCTGTGATACTAAGTCTTTGTTAAACCACTTCTTGTGCAAAGTGAACATGAAACACAAATATTTAAATCCACAAAACAGTGAAAATGTCAAATGTGTTGCATAAACGGGTTTTCTTTCTATAAAAAAGTAACCAAACTGTAGCGCTGAAACAAAATAATTTTGTAAAATATACCAAAAAAATACTCTTGCTGATATATTGATACAGCAACCTGCAATATCGATACGGTATCATCACATTAAACAGTATGATATATCGATATTTTGATATTTCTGCAAACCTATAATCATAAGGTACAAGTAGTGTTTCCCATTTGAGAGAAGAGGGAGCCTGAATATGCAGGATGTGTGTGTCAAATGTGTGAATTAAACAAAAATACAACTCCAGGTATATTTTTGAAGAGGAAAAAACATTATAACATAGGTCAGAAAACAGTGTAATAGAGGCCCTTTAATGACTTATTTATTCATACCATTAACGATATAGAGCACAAACAGAGCTGAACTAACACTAAGCAAGGACTTGATTTAATGCAACATCTGACACAATTATACAGTAAAATGAGGTTGTTTATCTGGACTTATCCATGAATTCACAGTACACTTATAATATGGTAAAGATTTGACTAAAATGAATATAGCACATTTAAAAGGCATATATAATTATTTATTTTATTCTATGTTATAATGTTAGAGTTGTGTTTTGTTTCATTCACATGTTTAACACACACATTCTGCATATTTAGGCTGTATTTCTCTCTTAAACTGACAACACAGAGTTCCATCTTCTGTGTTTTTAAACTTCATTCACCTTCACTAGAATCATTCGGAGAAATTTGCAGCCCTGGAATTGCAAAACTTCACAGTTATTGTTTTAGCCTTGTTGAAACTTCTTGGCTCCTGCCACAATCTGAACTGAACAAATGATAAAAACAAAAAAAAAAAAAAAGAAGAAAAGGCAAACAGCTAAAGGTATTCTAATGTATGAACAGTAAAGCAATTTATAATGCAGTGTTGCTCAAATATGTGTGAATGAAACAAAACACAACTCCGGGTATGGGACATTCTAACAGTTAAATGTGTGTAATATAGGCCAAAATTAAACCGTTTTTTTTGTTTGTTTGTTTGATTTTTGGCAATTAACATTAACTTTATTTATTTACCTTTATTTAACCATGAACATTATCAATACTCTTGTTTTCATTTTGACTTTTTTTGATGGCTATATTAAGGTCAATTCCAAATACAGACTCTTTCACCCATGGAAACAATGCCACTAAATCCAGTTCTGCTCCAGTCGCTCGGTTGTTGTTATGACAAAATAACACATGTTTTTTGACCTTGAGAAATCCATAGCTTAAACTGAGCGGCGCGACGTAATGTTGTGGCAGATTTAATGAAAGGCGCTTTGATCACGTCAGACCAGATGTGGCAGTAGTGAGTGCAGTCGGATTCCCATAGCCCAGTATGAAGTTTAATTTCACACTCGAAGAGGCCTAACCGTCCGTAACGCTTGGATGTTTGTCCTTTCTCAGTAACACAGAAATAACAGCATGAAGATAGTGAGAAAACTTACTATTCAACTCAGGAGCTGTGGGGACCATGGGCATCCGAAGACAATAGGTTTGTGTTAAGATTTGAAGAGTTGTTCCAGTTTGACCTTACATTTCAATACACCAATGTCGTCATCATTTCTTACAAAGATATTTCAATTTTATTCGAATACTTTGCGAAATTTAATATTTTGATTTTAAAGTTCCTGTGTTATGTAAAATTGACTCCTGTGAACTTTAAGCCATGTTAGAATGTTATTACCTCATCAAAACATACCTGGAGTTGTCAGATGTAGAAAAGAGGTAGAGCACTTCACTGGGTTATAAAAGAGTTAAAAAAATAGCAGCTCTGTGGTGGGTTAAACTGGTAGTCTTAAACAGAAAAGTGCCCTTACTTGAAAATGTAAAAGTGGGCAAGGTACAAACCCAAGGCACTCCGACTGAAGGGACATGAAGGGACGCCAAAGCATTTCGACCAGCAAGACGATCTTTGTCAGGGCACAGTCATATCATCATCATTTCATGCACGGAGTTATGTTTAGTTTCTTTCAAAATGCTCTGTTCAACCTTTTGACATCCTGAAGTAGTAGTTTTCAAGTTTACAACTGTCTTTTACTTTAGCAGAGATGGGAAATTCCAGGTCTGAAATTATCCAAATGATTCTAGTGAAGGTGTAATTTTAAAAACACAGTGGAGGTGAAACAGCGTGTTTTCTGTCTGGGAAAAGAACTTAGTCTAAATATGCAGGGTTTGTGCGATTAAATGTGTGAATGAGGCAAAACACAACTTCATGTATGTTTTTTTTTTTTTAAATGAGGAAACGACATTATAACAGATCAAAAAATATCATAATACTGGCCTTTTAACATTAAGTGCATATGTTGACTTGAGTTTTAATGAGTAACTTTATATACATACATCCTAATGTAAGGGTGACAATGGTACTTAAAGGGCCCGTCTCATGCAAAATAACTCTTATCACAATGTATCTTCTGCACATACAAGCACAATTTGGGTTTTGGAACATCCATTACACAATAGTTATGAAATCTTACTGATTTCTTGGAGGCAGTCACAGACCAGGAACTGTGAAAGATCCACTATTGCTCATCCCCCCACCCATCCTGAGAAAGCACAGGCTCCGCCCCCAAATGTGACGTAGGCTCTGAGTGAGCCGCCCTTCCTCCGCCCATCTCAGGGAGGAAGGGAGGGAGGGGGAGACAGGCGTGCACCCTGATAGCGGTAGGAATAAACTTGTATTCATCATGGCGATACAGCGCGTTCAGCCGCATGTGATGTCAAACGCGTCGTAGGTGTAACTGGCCGCGTCATGGTTGTAGCAGCTTTAGTTCGTTGTCACGTGGGCAGGTGGCAGAAGTACACTGCAATTTGTTTAAAAAAAAATGCTGAATCAATCTAAAAAACACTTCGGCTACATATACGAGGCCCATGCATCACTCTTAGAAGGTAAAAAGCTCTTAAAAGTTGATTTTGCATGAGATGGGCCCTTTAATACATAAGATGGATATATTTCTGTAGTTACCAGTTGAATTTTACATGGAGACATCTTTCTTTATTGATTTGGGCAGTCTCCGATGATTTAATACTTTGTTAAAACACCTACACAAAAGACTTTTAAACCAGACCTGTATTAAATTTTCTGAGTCTGGTTCTTAGAAATATTCCAGAATGCTGGCACTGAAGTCAGACTTTAGCGGTTTCTAATTGTATCTTTTTAAATGAAATAAAAGCTGAGAAAGTGTTACAAGGTCAAGGTTAGGATTTGAAGATATTTAATCCTGTTTGATGGATTACTTTGAGTTGTCCTGGGCACAAGTATAGAGAATTCACATTCATGGATCTGGCATGAATTAAACAAACAGAGCATTATTTTTACAACTTCATTAAAGTCCTGCCTGTTTTGACAGTAATGTAAGAGCTAAATATGAAGGGTCTCATAAAGATTCAGGGATCTGTATAGTTCGCAAAAGATAGAAACTAGCACAAATTTGGCAAAAGTAGGTTGGATGAAAGCAGATGAAAGAGATATCTACATTTATAATCCCCCAATGTTTCTATCATGTATTCTTAAAGATAAGGCTTCATAAATTTGCCATATTGATCCCATGATTTACTATAGTTTTAACTTTAATGGTACCATGTTCTCAAGTTGTTGTGAACCTTTTTTTTTTTAATTTATGCTGAGAGAGAAGATTTTTAATTTTCTGCCAGTTTTATTTTATGTAGGCAGGCCAAGAACAGAGAATTGTACCATAGAAAAGTCAAGAAAATAAGTTACAATTGCAACTAAACAATAGAAAACTGACCTTTACTCCAGCTCATTTTCAAACATTTAAGAATACGGTTATGTAACATGAACACGACCTTATACTTATTTTACTTATACTTATTCTGTATATTTTTTTAAGACTTTGAATACCACCTCATGTACTGCAAAAACTAAATCTGACTAAAAATAAGAAAGCTTTATCATGATGTGAGTAAATTTCACTTGACAACTAAAATGGCCTACCGATGGAACAAGATTTTTATACTTAAACTACGAAAATACATGTTACACTTGAGATACTAAAAACAACAATTTTTTGCACTTAAAATCAGAAACAAAATCAAATATTGCTTGAGTTAAGAAATACATGCATATTCCATTTGTAGATCATTCTTTGAATCTACTAAAATAAAGTCAAATGTTCATAATTTAAAGATGCACTGTGTAACATTCCGCCAGCTTGTCTTTGTGGTGATGTTATTACAAGGGCGTAGGTTTGCACAGGGACGGTGGGGACATGTCACAACCAATATTTGGGGAAGACAGTATAGTCCCTACCAGGATTTGCCAGTTTATTTTAATAAACAAAAATATACATTTATTCCAATATTTTCCAAACTCAGTAGTATTCACTGAACATGGTTTAGTTCACATTTTGCTTATTAGATGTTCTGAGATGTATTCGGTGATATGACGACAGGGTTATCCATGCAGAGTGATTTCATTAGTGGTGCCAGGAGCCTAAACTGGGGAAGTGGCAGGACAGTGCCAGCATCTGAAGATGGCAGCTTGAGCAGGCGTGACTGAAGACGCTGCGCACCAAACTTTGAAAAACTTTTCAAAGGAATTAACTTGGATTCATCTTCAATTAAACTTGCCTTATAATGAGTCACCGCAGACAAAGAGTCACTATTGCCACAAATGCACCTCCCAAACGGAGCCCTACCCGTGTGCTGTTAGCAGCCAGACTCCATTAATATTCCATGGAAAAATGTACGGACATTACCTCACAAATATCTCTTCACCAACAAGCAAAGGGAAATCTGCTGCAAACTTCTACATCACAGAATCATCTTAGAAGGGCAATGGACACAAACTGTACATTTTACGAACTGAAAAATGAAACCCCCTCTCACTTATTTTGGATCTGCCCAGACTCTGTGTGTTTTTGGAAAGAATTCATGAAACATATACGCAACTTCTTATCCCATTTTACCCTTCCTTTTAAAGATGTGCTGTTTGGTTTTTGCAGTGTGCATCATATGAAAAGTAAAGAATATTATATAATCAATCTGTTAATCAAGTAATCTATCAGTTGGTTTCTCACCCTTGTTACATTGTCTGGAATATTCTACAGTACACAATTAAACCTATCAATCTTGCATCCATTTAGTTAATATTGTTTCCGTTGCTCAAAAATACCTTAAAATACTTGCATTCTAACTGTGAGCGGGTTCACCTCTCTATAGATCTGGCCTGTAACTTACCTTGGATGTGTCTCTTGCTTTATTTTATGGAAATGACCAAGCCTAATAACATATAGTGGCACTTTCCAGGCAAAGCAATAAGGAGCAGTGAGCGGACCCCTCCACCACCACCAGAAATATTACACAGTGCACCTTTAAGCCATGTTTAACTTATTGCTTTTTGCAGTGTGCCTCTTCTTAGGACATGCATAAAAGTTTCCTCCTCATCTTTAAGCATCATCATAAGCCTCCATAGCTAACACATGACTCTTGCTTGTGACAAATGCAGTTACTGAAGTGTCTAGCAATATGAGGCTTAGTTCCCAAGGCTTAAGCCAAGGTAGTGACCCTGAATAGGTATGCACGGAGCTCGCTCTAATGTGATCTGGGAAGCTAGTGCATCAGACAGGGACCACATCACACCACCTCTGATTACTGCTCCTGACTCACTCCTCTCCGCCACCCCTCTTTTTTTACGTCCCAGATTTAATTCGGTATCAAGGGCAGGAGTGGCTCTACGGTCCCCCTGGTGCCAGTGGCCGTTGCTGATGCGTCGTCTTTTTTTTATTATTCCAGTCGTATAAGTTTAGATAAAGTTTATTACCGCCCTCAGGAGAGAAATGAGACGCCATCTCCGGGTTGAATCACACAGTTTGGGGGATGTAAATAATGCTAAGGAAAGATCTCAGTCCTGTATTGGTTTCCAAACTTGAGAAGTTGCTTATCTTTATTTATTGCAACGTTGTCTGGGTAGATTTTTTGGACTCCTTAATGAAATTTACAGATTTTTTAATGAACTTAATTTAAACTTTTATTTATTTTTGCCCCGCTACAGATATATTGTAAATCAGCTTTTGGGTCGAAATGAGACTGCTGCACTACCTGCATGTCATTTTAAAGTGTTTTATCACCCAAGAACAGGGAAGTGCACCGTTAGCATGGTAGTTGTTGTTAGTATTACCATGATGACAAAACTCTGCTCTTGTAAAAAGTGGCCCTCTGTAAACCACTGGAAATGAGCTAGTTCTGTTTCCATCATTTTAACAGCCACAGCGCCTTTAAAGCTGAATGGCTGACAGTGTAAATTCAGACATGACGTGTATTGCCAAGTTTCACTCACGTAACCCTGATGACGAGCGAAATTCAGATGGGGGACAGGAAGGGTTTTGCTCCGATTCAAAACACAGCACAATGGGTGATAGAGAGTACGTTAAAAGTTTGAACGGGCTGGCACAGACCTGTTATCGCGAAAAAATAAGTTTAAATATAGGTTATGACCCGTACAATATGGAGAAGTCGGCCTTTTCATACAATTTGGAGGATTTGCCCGGCGTTGAGGCGATGGATATAATAAAATGATCTGGTGCTGCAGACAACTGCGAGCCAAATGAAAGCCTTTAAAAGCCTTGAGGCGTACAACTATTTTGTATCTGGTTGGGTTTATAAAAAGGTATAAAATGGCACATAAAGCTTTCTGCATGACAAGTTAGGACCTATAATGCAACAGTTTACCTGTCACTTACGATGCTTGTCTTTCTAAATAATTGTCAAAAATAAAAAAATTAAAAATATGACTTAATAAATTACACAATACTTAGCTGTTACAAAGTGGTCGCTGCAAACTCTAGCATTGTCCATTTCTACACCTCCTGTTTTTAGCCGGACATTGTCGATCCACTTTTGTCATCTTTTTTTCTGTAAGGTTTTCAAACTGTCTTGTCACACCACTTTCGGTACACGAAAAAAAAAAAGTTTGTCTTTCTCCTGATTAGAGTGATTGCGGCAACCATAGACTGCACAGAATTTAATGATTTTGGTGCCGATATGACGAAAGTAAACGGGGTTCTGTGCGTCTGTCTTTACTTCCTGACCCCCGTCTACTTTTGATGACGTCAATGTGATGTCATCTGAAACACAGCAAAATGATTGTCCAATGCATCAGCTACAAACATGGCCAGGTCCTGCACCACCCCCTAGATGTGAGAGGGAGATTTTTATTATTATTATTATTATTATTATTATTATTATTTTTTTTTTTTTTTTTTTTTATTTTATTTTTTTTCGAGACAGCATTCTTAAATTGTTCTTACATTGTTCTTTAATTGTCAGGGACTATATTAAAGTGTATATGTCAATAAAATGTTGAATTTCAATCTGTTTATTTAAAAAATATATATATTTTAAATAGGCCTATAGGCTGGGAGGCTGGGGGAAAATAAATAAATAAATAAATAAAAAAATCACTGCATCCCCTGTTAAAAATGACTTCCTGCGGCCCAGGCTACAAATTCAGTTTTTGTTATATAAATACTAGATTAAAAGCTGTATACAGTGTAAAATCAAAGTCCCAACTCATGCGTGCTTGAAGCCAGGTGGGTGAACAGGAAGTTTATGTGTTACGTGTTATAGTTGAACTCTAGCTTAACCTCATGTGTTTCCCGTTATGTTCTCACTCCATGTGGTTGTTACGGAAAATAAAATGGGCTGTAAATATGGCAGGGAGACACTGCAGTCTTCTAGGCTAACAATGTGATGCCATATGCTCATTATGGTTATTGCATCAACTAATAGTCTGACATTATATCCACACGCGCTCTAATGAGGTTGGAGGAAATGCTGCTGTATTTTTCTCTTTTTTTCCCAGCAATTATTTTAATTTTCCTCCAAAATTTCAAAAAGTGGTTATCACATGTGATTCCAGGTTCGTAGAGAGAATATTTTTTTTTTGTATTTGTTTTTATTTATTATTCACTCATTTACTTATTTCATATAAATTGAACAAGTTTAAGATAAATACGTTTGCTGGCATACTGTGAAACTTTCAAGGCACTCTAACATTTCAATTCAGCAGGTAGTGGCACTTGACCAGAAATATAAATAATATAATAGTGCACCTTTAAAGCTACCATCTGTAGTTAGATTGGCTGACCCACCCCTGTTGTATTCTCACGTATCACCACTAGATGCAATTGTCGTTACTGCCTGAACAAAAGCCAAGTGAGGGGAGGGGAGAAAGAAAAGGGGGAAGAGGGGACCATGTTTCACGTTGGCCATTTTACTAGGAATGTAAGAATAACCGAAATATTGTGATATCATATCGTCAAAAGTGTCACAATAATATCGTGGACCATCACAATATATCGGATTACACACCACGTCTTAAATGAATGAGTGATTTTAATGTCTTTCTTATTCTGTAAAGCACTTTGAATTACTTTTGTATGAATTGTGCTATAGAAATAAACTTGTCATGGTGCAGCAGCAGCTAAAAAACAGAGAGAACTACATAGACCATGATCCTTTGTTGTTGTCAGTGCAGACATGAAAAAAATAACTATTATTAAGCACTTTAAAAACTTCATATTATGATAGTACCAAAGGTATTTCAAGGCTTTTCCAAGGCTTTTAAAAGGAAAAAGTAGTTAAGTGTAATTTTTTTTTTAGCCTCCACAAAATATCGCAATAAATATCAAACCGTGAGATGCATATTGTGAAAATATCATATTGAGGATTTTGATAACATTACATCTCTACCATTTACTGATAAAAGAAAATATATATCAAATAAACATGAAGATGGTGGTTTATAGCTCAAAAATACTTAAAAAAAAACAGGCACTCTTACTGTGAACAGGGTTGCCTCTCCACAGATCTGACTTGTAGCTTGGTCTGATTTAGTCTCCATGAAGATAGAATGGTTTAATACCATACAGTGAAACATTCCAGACAAAGTAATAACATCTTCATGGAGAAAAACATTGGACCGACTCTCCACCAGAAAATTTACACCAGTTGCACCTTTAATAAATGCAAGGTAGAGTTGTTTTTAATGTCATACTGTGGAACATTCCAGGCAGAGCAATGACATACACATAGAAACAAGTCAATGATGAACCCCCAGAAATAATAATAATTAAAAAAAAAAGTATGTCATTTTATTTCAGTTCATTTTCTCTCTCATCCCCATTGCTACCAAAGCAGATTTTTTATTTATGTATTATGTTTTATCCTTTTTGTCCCCAGAACCCAGCAGCATCTTACGTACGGCGCATCCCTATAGGCAGATGTAACCAGACTACACTTACATCACAGTAAAATGCTATCACACACTGTTCTTGACATCTTTCAAATGAAGATCTATAATTTTTACACCACGCCACATTTTTCTAAAGCATATACGCTAAAACCTGTTCTTTTTACGGGCGAAAATAGCCAAGCTGCGACCTTTACACTGTCACATTATAGATTTGAATTATAGTAATGGCATTTAGCGGAGAGCCTCTACGTATGACACCTCACATGAATCTTCTGTGCTCCTTTGTAATGTATTTTTCTTCGCTCGCCACACCACTCCTAAGTCCTTGAACAGCTTGGTTGAATCTCTGATAAATGAGCTTAATTTTAACACAGACATTGAATGCGAAGTGGAAAAAAGAGTAGACTTGGAGGCACGGAGGAAAGCCAACCATTGGTGATTAAGTCGTGATCCGTGGCTAATGAGCATATTGCATTGACAAGTGCGCGGTTAAAGACAGACTAAGCCCAATTGATATACTTTGACGTGATTTATTTGGTCCCTGTTTTTTTTCTGTCCTATCTTTCCTTTAGCCGATGATCCAATGTCTAGCAGGGACTATCTCGGCTCTCCAGCTTACGCACAGTTCGGCATCAGACTGATAAAATACAAAGGTTATCCCACCAACCCCATATTGATTTGGAATTGTTACCCTCCTCACTTGCACCGCTCCTCTCCGTGCCGGGGCAGGCTGTGAGTGAAATCTTAATCACTCATCGGAGAATGCTGGGCTTCGCGATCGAGAATTACACGTTTAAATGTTTTATGAAAGCCAGCTGTAGATGATTTTTACTGTCTGAAAAATGTTAAAACCAGACATGCTGAACCGTACTAGCGATGTGAAGTTCGGCTCTTTTGAACGGCTCCTTAAGGTGGATCTGGATCAAAATTTTTAAAAGAACCACATCTTTTTCTTTCTAATTTCTATGCATTTTTACACTAATTAATGCTAAACCAACACAAAATTCAGCACAGAAGCGGATGGGCAATACCAGAGAGAGAGCTTTGTGCTCAAAAAACATCTTTGCCATCTTAATTAATAACAGTTCGCTTTTGAATAATTATTATTGCAGTACATTTTATTTAGATATTTAGAAGAGTAAACGCGCTTCCATTTTCAATTTGAACCATTTTAAACAAATCTTTGCCGTGGTCATTTCTTTCTCTGATTAATTTGTAGATGAATGAGTTTCTACATTGGCTTCTGTTATATAATTAAATGTGAAAAGAGCTAGTCTTTTGAACGGCTCTTCGACATGAACCGATCCAAAATATTCAGATCCCACAAAGGAGCCGAAAGTCTCATCAGTAAACCATATTGCCCTGTTTGAGGGGTACGAAGCTGACTCTGGAGGGTACTAGCTCCCACCGTGGTCTGGAGTCTGGAGTCTGGAGTCTGGGGTCTGGAGTCTGGAGTCTGGGGTCTGGGGTCTGGGGTCTGGGGTCTGGGGTCGGTACGATGCAGCTCCAGACATGGTTAAAACGTCACAGCAAATAATTGGACAAGGGAGAATGCAGACTCAGGAGAAAACAAGACCGCTCACTGAAACCAGACTTTAGATAAAGATATATTTCCAGTAATGGCAAATTACATGTTATACACATAATATAATTTATAAGAACTGTATCATTTTCTGCATAGCACTGAATGACAACCCAGTCACTTGCACTTGGATGCCTCTCCTGGTAGTTCGTCGGTGGCTGAGAAGGTTGTGTGAGGGTATGATTTTAAATTGTCTATGTATCTATGTTTCATAAAGAGGGACATCACATCCCTACTCCTGAACACGGTCAATGTAATCAGGTTTTTTAATTTTTTTATTTTAATGACACGTGAGACAACGGAGCTCACGGGTCACTCATCATTTTGAACAAAATGAAAACCATATTTGTTCTGATATGGATGGACCATGTGTGTCCCCGATTGAGTAATCCACCTCTCACTTCTCCATTGCGTTCATTTAAACATGCAATTTATTTATTTATTTATTTGAGACAGGGACAGCGCACAATTTTTTACATTACCCTTGACAGGAGAGATGCATTGTACATCAGGCTTGTAGCATCAGTGCTAATTTCCAACTGTAGTCTCCTATGTAGCATGTTTTGGGTTGATGGGGGAAACTGGAGTGAAACTCATCCAGACATGAGGAGAAACATGCAAACTCCACACAAGAAAGGCCCAGGCGACCCGGGGATCAACCCTGGAACCTTCTTGCTGTGAGGCATGAGTGCTAGCCACTCAGCCACCGTGCCATACACAGGACCCATACACTATTTTCTGATTTCTGATTTCCTCATCACAAACATGCCTGGAGTTGCGTTTTATTTACACATTTAATCACACAACTCCTGCATATTCATCCTGAGTTATTCTCTCAAACTGAAAAATACTGTTCCAACTTGTGATGATATGTGGTAATACAATAAGTACTCCACTGTGTTTTTAAAACCCATACACCTTCACTAGAATCATGTGGATGATACTGGTCTTGGAATTGCCCATGCCTACTGTGTAAAAGGTAAAAGGTAGCTATTAACTTGACAACTTAACGTGTTTTGAGCTTTGGAAATGTTTACAGACTAATTATAAAAGAGTATTTAAACACACATTCAGATGTGTTTTGATGAGGTACCACCATTCTAACATATTCACAAAAGTTAACGTGTGTAATATAGGACCTTTATGATTTGTACATACATTTTAATGAACCTGTTCAAATCGGAAAAGGCCAGGAATTGGGTTTTCGTGGCACGGATGTAAACATACTAGGTTATTCAATACAGTATAACATTTTTGTACAACTGACAGAGCTGTGTTTTAAAATAACACTTTTGACTGCATTGTTGTGTAATTGAACACAACATTCTGAATGCTGAACACTGTATAACACACTGTAGTGAATAATTTCTTTTTTTATAATGGACTTGGCTGCTCAAGTGTATTACACAATATGATTATGGCTTAAAAGTGCAAATTGCATCAGACAAAACAATGTGTGGAC
This sequence comes from Boleophthalmus pectinirostris, assembly GCF_026225935.1. Lineage (NCBI taxonomy): Eukaryota > Metazoa > Chordata > Actinopteri > Gobiiformes > Gobiidae > Boleophthalmus > Boleophthalmus pectinirostris. The sequence goes on along the minus strand of NW_026571190.1, from coordinate 15,138,094 downwards.
CCAGTAGTTATCAGAGGCCTTGGCATGGAGTGATGACAGGTAATGGATAGGACGGGCCAATGAGAGATGGAGGTGGAGAATGCGCCGCGTGTTTATTGGGGCCTAATGAAAAACAATTTATCTAAATCACTAGCAGGGAGGGCTCCTGGTTAAAGCGCTAGCAAAGAGGGCTACTGTTTGTGGCAGTGACAAATGTGCCAGTGTTTTTCCAATTGAAAGTGAATTGACGAAAGAAAATACAGTCATTCGGACCACTAGCAGAGCAGAGACCAGATTCCACCACACAGAGATGTAGGGGTAACCAAATCAAGATATCACATTTTATGTATTACATTGGCATTGGTATTGTTGGGGTAATTTGGTAAATAGAATAAGGTGTGATTTGGTTTCCTCATTTTTCTGGCATGTTAAAACAGCAATTCAGAATAAAATGCATTTAACCTCCTTTTTTTTTTTTTTTTTTTTTGCACTAAGAAACATGCTTCTTTACTGCGGCCTGCATCTTCACAATCCGGACTCTTATTTGGCCTGGGGGAGGGCCTCTTCCTGCTTGTATCCATGGAAATGTTCCACAGTATGCCATAAAACATATACTATTTCTCCATGGAGAATGTTCTGACATATTTAACTTTCAATTTTCATGGAATCACACGAGTATCTTGCCACATCCAAGCAGTTATGTGGCATCAAGTTTTGTTATGTTCTTTAGTAAACAATGTAAATATGAGTGAAAAATTATTCATATTTTTACATTAATTTAAATCTTTTGAGTAATCTTATGTGTTTAAAGATCCTATATTATCCAAAATTGACTACAGTTAGAATGTTGCTATCTCTTCAAAAACATAGAGAAACCTGTTGAATGAATGTTTGAGTAATCTGTGTATTATTGTCTGTCTACCCCTCCAAAACTCAAAATGTTCAGTTCCACCTTGTGATGTCATGAGGTAGTTTTCAAGTTAACAGCTACCTTTTACTAGCCTGATTCATCAGCCAGTTTCTACGAAGTGAAATGAATGAGTGTTAGAAGTGTGTTAGAATTTGTTGGCTAGACCATTGTTTTTCAACCTTTTTTGAGCCACGGCACGTTTTTTACATTGGAAAAATCTTGTGTGAGACCTGCGCCTGTTTAGATGAACACAAAGCTGATATCCTGGCAGGAATAGAAGAAAGACACACACGAAGCTCTTCATCAACAGCTCTCAGTCTCTCTCTGTTTTTAGTTTTTATAGCAGTTAAGCTTGAAAAGCTCTTCTTCTGGGTCAGAATCTTGTCCAGGGCCCAGTTCGGAGTTTGCATTCATCCATTTTAAAAACTTCTCCATGACTGTCACCACGCACATGTGTTACTAATTCTTTTAAAGGAACGAGGCAATTAGCTTCCTGTTGCCACCCGGACGAATATTAGATCACTCTGCCAGTCATTATATACTACAGTGTAGTATAGTGTCCGTGCTGTACTTACTACAGCACGGACACTCGACAATGACATAATATTTGCAGGTAATAATTAATTAATTTTAATTTTTAAAAAGTGATATTGGATCATTTCTCACGGCACACCTGACGATCTCTCATGGCACACTAGTGTGCCGCGGCACGGTGGATGAAAATCTCTGGGCTAGACGATAGGTGGGTACTTTTTTTATTTAACCAATCGTTGCTATTTCATAGTCACGTATACAATGTGCCGCTAACAGGACTAACTGGTATATTAAGCTTTTTCCCAAATCCAGTAGGAAGGGCAATAACATCTTTCCCCTTGATGAAATTCACCAAACATTCTCTTTACTCTAGCTTTTAAATCCTTGATCCCTGGAATCGTTGACAACACTGAATATATTGGTTGGTGCCTGGACTTGCATTTCTGGGATTTTTGTGAACTGTTTGTTGTATTTTGATTCCTGACCTAGTTGCTGGAGAGAAATGAAATTGAGCGGAGGCACCAGTGAAGGTGTATGGAGTTTTAAAACACAGTAGAGCTCATCACAAGGTGGAACAGAGTGTTTTCTGAAAAGAACTAGAGAGAGAAGAACTAAATATGCAGGATTTCTGTGGTAGACATGTGTAAATGAAACAAAACATCATAACATAGCAGATCAGAATATCAGGAAATTGCATAATATTATCATTTTGAAGAAGCTGTAGTATTTCCACTGTAGACCTCCGACTCTATTCAACCCCTGCCCCTCCTACCTCCCCTTTAGAAAAGTCCTGATTTGTGTAACAGAATGTACATATGGAACTAATGCAGTATTTAACAATGCAACCTATGAATAATGATACATTGAGTTTTATAACGCTTCTCACACCTATACTGACCTGTTCAAATTATAGAGACACGGCTAATTAGGAAACCATATTCTCAAAACCAGCCCCTTTCAATGCATTATATATGGCTTCTGTGCTAAAGCCTATTGTAAGCTGATTTCTAAGAATACATTATTGTAACATATTTCACAGCTATTCAAAGCCCTCCTCTTTATCTCCTCCGACAAAGACTCTAAATGTCATTAGCTGAATACCGTTGTGGAATTCCTCCCATTATTGAATCCAGTAATAAGTCTGATAGCTGCAGCGGAAGCATCTCAAGCATGAAATTAGGGCCTCTTCCTCCACTGTAGCGATGGAGCATTGAATCTGGACTTATTACGAGGTGAGTTTGGGGAAATGACATGCTTAGGCTGTGGCTGATAAGGAGAGGAACAGAGGCGGGTTGGGCCTGGCTGCCTAATGCCTTGTTCTACAGCTGTAAGTAAATGTAACTATGCAAGTCAACTTCATGGTGCGATTTATGGAGCTGTAGCTGGGTTTCGGATGATGTCACGTCATTCTATAGGCCAATCATGTTTAAATGTCTTATGTTAGGCAAAATTGACTCTCTTTAAGGTTTAAGCCATGTTACGAAGTTGTGTTTTGTTCGAGTAACACTGCATTATTAGGCTAGCTATCATTTATTAACCAAATTTACCATGTTACCAAACTTTTATCATTTTACAAAATAGGAAATTGCGAAAAAGAATGTCCCAAATAAAAAGCAACATATTTCCAACAATCACAAAAATCCGCATGTAGACTTCAGTTTAAGTTCTGTACCAAGTAAGATTCAGTTTTAGAACAAATACACAATAGTATTAAAACATACTTCCTCACATGTTTCTCTCTTTGCTTTTTTTTTTTTTTTTTCTCCAGATCATGGTGCTGACAGACCCTGAGTTTGAGAGCAGTATCCTCATCAGCTCAGACGAAGGGGCCAGTTTTCAGAAGTACCGCCTCACCTTCTACGTGCTGAGCCTGCTGTTCCACCCCTCCAAAGAGGACTGGGCCCTGGCCTACAGCCACGACCAGAAGGTACCACAGTCTCACACACAACATATTGTGGAGGGCTATTCATTTACATTTATGCACTCAAAGCAGTGTCACAACAGCTGCCCTGGGGCAAACTGACAGATATATGGCAGTCATTCTGTGTCTTCACCTAATTATTCATCATCGGAGGAAGCGCAAATTGTTAACATAAAGGAAATACACAAACTTATCTTAGAAATAGACAGACTGTGTTGATCGTGTACAATTGAACTATTATTTGAATTCAAAAAGTTCAATGTAAATTTCCTACTGAAGGGTCCCCTGTCTATGTTTCACCACAGACACTGAAATGTTCTTGCTTTGTTTGTAATGTCCCACATTCCACTCAATTAGAGGTCTTTTTATTGCTCAAATACATATTGTTATAGTGAGTGGGCCCATCTCTCGACAGATCTGGCCTGTAACTTGACTTCGGGGCATTAACTACGTGTGTCTATGGAGATGCATACGTTTATTGCAGTGCTGTTGAACTTTCCAGGCAAAGCGAGAACATTTCCATAGAGACAACCAAGTGGCAATCCCTCCATATGATATTACACAGTGCATCTGGAGTAAAATATATGTTAAATCACCTATATTACACTATTTTCTGATCTGTTATAATGTTGTTTCCTCATTACAAACATACCTGGAGTTATGTTTTGTTTCATTAACACAAGTTTAACACACAAACACACGTTTAGTCTGTGTTCTTCTCTTAAATGAACACTCTTTTCCACCTTATACTGTCATGTGGTAATACAAGAGGTGCTTCACTGTGTTTTTAAACTCCATACACGTGCACTAGAATCATTTGGACGATTTGAGTCCTGCCCTGATCTTTACTGAACCAAAGGTAAAAGATAACAGTCAACCTGAAAACTACCACTTCATTGCTTTGGAAATATGCAGACTAATAATAAAGGATTATTCAAACATATGTGAATGAAACAAAACACAACTGCAGGTATGTTTTTGAGGAGGTAACAACATTATTTTACCCAACAACATGGCTAAAAGCTCACAACAGTCTATTTAGTGTACAATAGGACCTTTAAGTAGTACACACAATTTACTGCACTTAACGTACATAGATTAGTCCTGCTTAAAGGACCAGAGCAAACGGTAAAAGTGGCCATTCATAATGTGTTTTTCACTCGAGAGAAGGAGGAGGATTTCTTTAATCACGATAATGACTCTGCCTTGTAAATTTCACTCTCCTCAAAGATCTACTAATGTTAAAAAGACTGCTCTTCCTGACAATTTTCACTGTCTCTTTGAAGTCTCGTATTATCATATTTTTGTAATTCTTCAAATCTGCAGTCATTTCGCAGGATGAGTCATTTTTCCGTTGGTGACGTATGCGGCTGGTTTTATCCTTTTTCCCTTCTTCATTTCCACTATTCACACACAATGCAAAGAGTTAGATAACAGATACTGTCTTTGTGGTCATTGTTTGGTTGAGATGTTCAGATGTCTCATAATTCACAGTGCATTTGAATACGTCTGAATAATGAATTTAAAGGTCAGACGGAAACTAGTGTGCGCTGGCCATTTTTTGTCATTCTGTTACAATTTCTAGACTCCTGATATCCCTTGATTATAGCTTTTATAATAGTTCTTTTTATAACACTTTCTGTACTAAGACCCAGACTACTTCTAAAATTCTCATTTATAATCACCATATTATTATCGAAGGGTATTTACCGTATTTTTCGGACTATAAGTCTCTCCAGAGTATAAGTTTCATCAGCCAAAAAATGCGTAATGAGGAAGAAAAAACGTATATGAGTCGCACCAGACTATAAGTTGCACTTTTGGGGAGAAATGTATTTTATAAAATCAGAGACCAACATTTCATCTTGAAAGGCAAGTTATAGTAATAACAATAGAACAGAGAACAACTGGCTGAAAAGGCGTTAATATGTTAATGTAACATATAAACAGTTATTCGGATAACTATAACATAAACAACATCACACAAGTTTACTAAACTCTCCATCTCACTCCAAATCAAGAAATCCATTGAATTCTTTATCCTTGGTGTCACTTCTGAGCAACTCCATGACCTCCGGAGGTAAATGGAGCGCCACTTCCTCTTCTGCGTAGCTGTCGTCAGACATCAGTTCCATTTTGAATTATTCCAGCCTTTCTGAATCCTGACAGGATGGTTTCAGTTATCGCTGAAGTTCAGGCTTTGTCGATCCATCCAATGACTTCCAGGAAAGTTGCATGGCACACCCTCCCGGTCACCCTCTCCGTCCCCGCTTTCTACCAGTCTCTCACAAGGTTCTGGATCACTCCAAACTTTCTTTCTGCTGCTCAATTACCGTTTACAGCTGAATAGTTCTCCACTTGCAGCAGGACAGTGGCTCTTTCTGCAGGAGACATACACAGTAGTGGGAGAAATGACAGTGGTACAGAAGTAACAGGAGTAGGAGATACTGACATACAAGCCTGGAGCGCCCTCTCGCGACCATCAGTGTGAAAATTTTAATATATAAGTTGCACCGGAGTATAAGTCGCAGGACCACCCAAACCAGGAAAAAAGTCTGAAAAATACGGCACTCATAGGTAAACCATCAAAATATAAACTTGCTTTGCTATTATTTACAAAACATATCCATAATTTAAGTTATTTTTTTAATACAAATGTTTTATACTTAATGGTTTTCTACACATCTTCCATATTTGAGCAAAATTTGTCTTGTCCCAGTACACATATAAGCAGTGTGTACTATCTGCATCTAATTATTAAGTGTTGTACCGTTTTATAATGAGGAAGTGTGCTCTTAGCATGCTAGTTGTTGCTGGCTTTACCATGACAGCGAGACGTTAAGGCAGCAAGACTCTGACCTCTGAAAGTTGTGAAAAGTGCTTATCAACTTATCGTGGTGAATAATTATACTCGGAATTCATAAAGGTAAGTGAGGAATAACTTTGGACCACTGCAAACCATTTAAAATGAATTAATTCTGTTTTTCTAATTTTTAAGACAGAAAAATCAGATTCTCCTTTAATCATTGTTAAACCAAACTGAAATTGAACATTGAAAAAAATGTATTCAACCACAATTTTGACATTGAGTCCACAGAAATATGTTTCTTTATTGTTATTGATAATTAGGTTTAGGCACCCATATGTTACTGCTATGCTTTGAACCAACACTTTCAACAATAAAAAGAAACTGCGGTACCTCAAAAAACCATAAGAAGTTGTTGACACTCTGATCTCAAATACCTTGTTCTAAAAATGAAATCCCTTGAAGTCTTTAATTTGAGCTCTTGCTTTTTCTGAGTGAGAATTAGGATGGAAAAAGTTACAAAGTTCAGCATGTTCAAAGACCAGAAGTTGAAAGAGAGATGCTGTCTTGTCTTCCATGCTGTCTTTCTCAGCCAAAACCATGTTGGCAAAATCGCAAAGAATATGGCTAAAGTAATGCTGTCTACCATCTTATTACATTGGCAAACTAAATATGCTACGATAGTAACTTAGCAACTTCCAGTTTCCAGGAAAAGAACTGCCAAAAAACAAGTGATTGGTTTTATGATAGGTTGCAGATTATTTTTATTATTTGTTTATTCTGTGAGTACAGTGCATAATAATTTATATCCATGACTTGTGTGGTGTAAAGAGGCTGGTTTCCATCCACTGTCTCCCACGCACTCTCACAAACTCTTATTCCTACACCAGCGTACATAGACACTGGAGGCAAAGTATAATAAATAAAGTGTCTTGCTCAAGGACACAACAGTATGCCCTCCTCCCATCCAAGTACAAACTGGGCCCAACCCTACTTAGCTTTCAGAATTGGGCATTCTTACAGTGATATGTCCGTTCATCCCAGCTTGTGTGCTAAGCAAGACACTTCAAGTTGCCTATATGATCATGATCACGATCTCAGACAACACGATTTTGGAAACGTCAAAGCCACGTTTTATTTGCAGTGCTCCTAAAGCCCAATTTATGGATTTATGGATCTCCGTCAAGGTCTGTGCACCTCGAAGTAATTCACAATTCCACAATGCGAGGAGTCTAGGATTTAAATGTGGCGTTCGTGTAAAGTTTAACATGAACCATCTTCAACACGATAGAAGCACAGGACAGACTCACCATCATCAGCACATCATCTGTCACAGAAAGAACACACATATTCCACTGAGTCATGTCGTTTAGTCCGACAGAGCTGACCACATCAGGACACAAGGAAAGAGCTGCTTTTCTCTGCGCTTATAGTTTATGCATATGAGCCATGTGGTTTTAAGTTTTGTTTCTGTGAAATGTAAACAAATGTGCACAAAGCTGCATCAAATGCATTATTATTCAACATGCATTGAAAGAAAGGAATATGGAGTGCAGGGAATGGAGTACATGAAATGTATGTAGAGCGGTGGTAGAGAGGATTGTCTGCATCACTTCCCCCTGCTGTCTGCATCATTTTGACGCGCAATTAGAAAATTTCAAAAGTGCACATCAATCGACTCAGACGGTCTGCGTAGGGGGTTCACATTGACGCAGACTCTCTGCATCATGAGGCAGATGATTTGACGCTGGACCATAAACTGAGCTTTACAGTCCAGCGTCAATTCATCGGTGCTGGACTCTGGTATGATGTAAGTTTCTGAGATGTTTGTGAATGTTCATGTGCACTGAAACTTGATTTGAAAAACAATGTGGATGAAATGAAAATGGCAATATCTACCAGAAAAATCACAATTCATTTTTTTCTTAAAATCGTTCAGCCCTAGATATAGGTATAGATGAGCACAATTTGGCCAGTCCCCCTCAGATCAGTGAATGAATTATAAAGTTGGAAAGCATTCCTAATAACTAAATAAATGACAATTATTTTTAATTAGTTCCACTTGTTTAACCTCAAATAACTAATTAATTCATGCTATAAACGAACATGGCCAGACTTGTACACATACTCTGCCTCACTGCCTTTTTATCATCTCACTTGCTTATAGGCCTGTACCCAATTTTCACATGCACTTGAACAAAATTAGTCAAGCCACAGAATACTGTAATAGCTCTGACGTTCGAGCATATCCACTGCATGCTGTCTCCCTCTAATTATTAAGTGTTTTATTATGTTTTGTTAGTATGTTAGTTGTTACTGTGATGGCAAAACTCAATGAAATTTATGAAACGCACAAATAAACTCATCACAGTAAATAATCATAATGCTCAGAATGCATAAGGTTAGTGAGGTGTAACTGTGGACTGCTGCAAATCTTTTTAAAATTAACTGTTTTTTTTTTTTTCTTTTTCTTGTTAAGGCAGCAAAAATCAGTGCAGCACATTTAATTTGGCAATAAAAGGCCGGGTTTGTAAACATACTCTGCCTTTTCATCGCCCCATTTGTTCCATCATTTGTCATTCACCATTAGCAGTGTTCACACCTCTGTAGTGATTCAACAGGTTTTACTCATCGCCGGTGTGAGCCAGTGCAAGCTCTGACCTGCTCCCCCCCCCCAGCAGCTTGCACACTTCCTCTTTAATATGCTCATTTTCAGCTTGTAACGGTCTAATAGTGTCCAGATTGGGTCGCAGTGGATTTAATCAGCTGTAAGTCGGTGCTTAGCCAAGCTTAAGAGCGGCCCCAAGGATATCACAAGTGCAGTATTTACTCAGACATCCAAATCGGTGTCAGTACAAACACCCGGGCTCAAGTAGCCTACTTGGCATCATTTCGGATTTTCTTTCAGAGGTGGATAGAGAAGCCAAGTTTCCTCAAGTGTGCTGTTACCGCAAAATCCCCAGTTTCTTCAGCCAAATTAAAACAAAAAATATATATATTCCCCCCAGCTAGGTACTCATGATTGTTAAGGAAATTACTGTTTTCCTATATATCATTCCAAGAGTGATGTTCAGAATGGCTACGTACACAACATGGTACTGATATTAACATTTTTATCTTAACATTTCATTCATTTTAACAGGACATTTTGACATTTCGGTGCGTATGTGTTTGTTATATTTGGCAACAAGTAATAAGAGTCAATATCAGACATCCAAGCTCCAGTTTCTAAAGTTCACTGTGGTGTGCAGAATTTGTGGTGCTTGATGAAATGAAACTCAAATTAAACTGTCAAACTGTTGTGGCCCGCTATATTTTTGGTGCATTATTGTCCAGGATGACGCTAGATTTAAGAATTTTGGTGCTTATTTTGGTGCTAATGGCAAATGCTCATAATCTATGCAAAACAGTGGAGTGGTTGTTAGTCAAAACAGCCCTGGTTTTTCATAGTTTGTGGTGTTTGGAGGCTAATGCTTTCGAAAATGCAAGGGGGCTAACATATGGAAGAGTATCAGCTCATGGGCAGTGTTGGGAAGTAACTAAATACATGTATTAAAAAAAAAAATATTCTGAATACTATTTTTGAGTTACTGTATTGTGGTACAGTTTTGTTTTCATTTGGTGGTATTCAAAATTAGGGCCCGACCGATATATCTGGTGGACGATATTATCATATTACATTGGCCTAGTGTAAAATGACTATAGTGGCTGTACACACTTACTGGACATGCAGTGATATCTGTAAATGAGCTGTGAACAGAAGTGTGAATGATCCGCATTTACGCATATAATTAATTACTGTGGCACACACGTGTTTACCACTAAAGGCTGATAACGGTGGTTTACTTACTTTCTTTAGAGGCTAGAATGTGATGGAAAAAATGCCATTAGGCTGACCCACTGTTTTTAAATATGACTGTGAAGAGGCAGAATAACAATAAATGTAGCCTAACCAAACCCAATTTAAAATCCAGTAGAGCCAAACCTAAGTTTTATAATCAATTGATGATTTCCAGTGATTTTTTTAACATCACTAAATATATCGATGTTTATATCGGCTATCGGCACCTCCAGCTCCCATTTTATCAGTATCATCAGCTGCAAAAAAATCCATATTGGTCAGGCCCTATTCAGAATGCAGCTACTTTTCTAAACTCAAAGGATTGCATTGCAGTATTTGATCATGTAATTTCAAACTTCAAACTGCACATAATCAGTGAGAAAAATAGACTCTGTTCTTGTGTTGAGTGCATGTGTGATTTTGTTCCATCTCCAATTAGTGAAAGGAAATGCTTTAAAAATGGTGAAAAAAAAAAATTCTAAAGCTGTTTTTAATCATACTTTTCAATTTTACACTTTAATTTAAATGCAACTCGACATAAAAGTATTCTAATTATTCAGAATGCAGTACTCTGATTGGCCCATGCAGGTATTCTTTATTCTGTAACTGAATACATTTTCAAAATATTTTTCCCAACACTCCCAAGGGAACACAGGCGTTCTGTTTTCAAACACTGAAAAGGTCTATACATGTAAAGGTATGTTTTTATTTATCACGTGCAGCACTCGATCTGTATGCACTGAACACATTGTGGTGTCATGAACAAAAAACAAAATGTTGATTGCAATGACAATAGGAATGCAATGAATACAGAAAGTCACGCTTTCAATCTCCGCATTGTATTTGCGTACGTTCTGTCTTTATAGTTGTCTTTAGATTAATATTCAGTGCAGGCCTTGTTGACTAAATGGAGGTGCTTTCAGATGGAGACGCGCCTGTGACCTTTGGTGCTCTTATCTCCTGACTGTGTGGAGACAATCACTCACTGATGTAGTCACATGTCTTTGAATAATGCCACTGCTTTTGCTGCTGTTTCCACCTAAGACAGTTATGTAAACAAGCGGACACCAAAGAACAGTGGCTGGGCAGCTTGCAAATGTCCATGAACTGTAGAATTATGCTCAGGCTGTCGGAGGGTTTTGATTACAAAAGTCAAAGGACCAGTCGATGTATTTGTAACACACTACTTCTTTTAGAGTGCATTAAAACATTAGAGCTGTGTTCAAAGCAAGACAAGAAGAAGGATACAGATGTGGTCGCTACATTTGAAGGGGTCATTATGTAAAATCGACTATAGTGAGCTTTTAACCATTTTTCGATGGGCCCTCATTAGTAACTTGCTCATAGTTGTGTTTTGATTGATTCATGCTTGCTCCAGTACGATATTGTCATGGTATGAACCTCACGGTACGATATTTATTGTGATATCATGGGAAAGCTCATGATATGGTGGTGAAGCTCAGGATTAGGTATGTAACACTATCCAAATCTCTCAGTACAATATTCTCACGATATACATCTCATGGTATGATATTTATTACTATTAATATGCTTTTTTTTCCTCTTAAAATGCCTTGACAACATTTAATCCAACAAACTAAGACTTAAAAGTGCTTAGAACTGCTATTTCTTCATTTAGTCTGCACTAAAATGGAGGAAAGGATCATGGTCTATGTAGTTCCCTCTGTCTTTTTTTAGCTGTCGGTGCACCATAACTCTTAATTTAAGTAATGAGACTTGTAAGTCGATATATTGGGCTGGTTCACAATATTGTGAGAACTTTGACGATACTATATCACAATATTTCGGTTATTGTTACATCCCTAATAAAAACATTAAGTTTTCAACAGAATCAGTGGGCCTGTTATTGATAAGCTGTTTTAGATACAATTAACAATATGTAGAATATAAGTTTAATACGAAATACCAGAAAAAAAAAAACAATATGTCTTATTAAACCTTAAATGTGCACTTCGTATCTTTTCAGGTTCAGATCAGCCACCATTGCCTGTAATGTCCTATAATATTGTATGAAACTAAAATGCATTTATTCAATTATGGCTGTTTTTATTGCTAAAAAAATACTTTTGAAAACATGCATTCTGACTGTGAGTGGGGTCGCCTCACAGATCTCACCAGTAAATCGACCTGGTGGCGTCTCCTGCTTGTCTCTGGAGATTGATACTGTATGTTTAATACCATAGGGAGCACTCCAAGAAAAGCTCCTGTAATAGTTTTCCATAAATGACATTTTTTTAACCTATATGTATCTTCCAAGCTACTAGTTTGTAATCATCCAGCCATGTCTTTACAACAACAACCTTGTAAAAATCTCTTGAAACTAACCTTGATGTGCTCGTATGATAGCTTGGATTAATTACCTGCAGACAGTGGGTTCCTGTGGGTACCAGACATCTTCTTACCCACCCCTCGTCACATCCATGAACACCACACTCTCCTTGACCTCCAGAACATGATGATTACACCCAAATGAATGCGTTTAATGTTGGAAATAGATTTTAATTTGCCCTGCGATTGTGCTGCTCTATAAATAGTTGCTTCCTCATCGGGGCAGTGAATATTAGATCTCTGGCTGGCTCTGGTAAATTTGAGAGACAAGGCCGCGACTTTTTAATGGTCTGTGCGGTGATTAAGAATTGCGCTAACTGCGGCTCAGACAAGTGCGCCGCTAATCACCACTTGTTTTACACCCATCTATTTCCATGTGAGACCCAGTGACCCCCAATAGTCTCAGCTCATTCTCCAGTCCATATCCACTGTTCTCTAATTGCTATTGTCTTTATGGAAGCTATTACAGTGCACTCTATCCATTATTAATGTTGATTATAGAAGCGTTATCAGGCAATTAGTCTCTTTGTAAATTGGGTTATGGGGATCTTGGTATTGTTGAGTGAAAAAAATAATCATTGAATTGACTCTAATTAAGCACGGTGGAGTAGTGTGCTAGTGTAGTGAAGATGGCGAGGGAGCGTAGTGGTTTGGAGGACACACTATTGATACACTTTAAAGGGCCTCTATTACGCTATTTTCTCATCAAAAACTTACTTGGAGTTTGTTTTGTTTCATTCACACATATTTAACGCAACAATCCTGCATATTTAGGGCATAGAGTTCTTCTCTGAAACACAAAACACTCTGTTCAATGTTGTGATGTCATGTAGTAATACAGGAAGTGCTCCACTATGGCCCCGTCCACACTAGTACGTATTCAAATCCTTTTCGTTGTGGATGCAGTGTTCGTCCACACTAATCAGATTGAAAACGTCTCCAGAGAAGGATGCGGACAGATCTGGTGCCGCCAGCTCCCACTAATTGAATATGGATCTGATCCAGCACTGTGTGGACACCTGAAAATGCTGATACGTGGATACGATGATGTAGGTCTATGCGCCACGAAGTAACTAATTCACCAACGCTAAGAGGCTAGAATATATTCATACATACGCTCTATGCGTACTTCCTGCAGACGTATAATCTCTGAAAAGTTTAACATGAACCATCTCCAATGTGATAGAAACACAGAACAGACTCACCATTAGCAGAACACCCCTCTGTCACAGAAACAACACACATAATACACTGAGTCGTGTCCTTTAATCCGACAGAAGCTGAACCACATCAGCGCACAATAGCGAGCTGTTTTGAGTGCACAGTTTATGCAAATTAGCCATGCGGTTTTAAGTTTTGTTTCTGTAAAATGTAAATACATATGCTCAAAGCTGTGTGGATAAGGAAGGACTGTGGACACAGAAATGACGTGTGTGGATGCAGATAGTTTCCGATACGGTGATACACGGATTTGTTTCAGTGTAAACGGGGTCTATGTTTTCAAACTCCATACATCTTCACTAGAGTCATCTGGATAATTTCAGCCCTGGAATTTCCAGTCTCTAAAGAATAAAAGGTAAATATTAGCTGTTAATTTGAAAACTAGTGCTTTATGCAGAGCCTTTTAAGTGCTGGAGATAAAGGCAAATGAATAATAAAGGGTTACTCAAAACCTGTGAATGAAACAAAATTCAACATCAAGATGAGTTAACAACATTCTAACATGGCTTAAAGCTCACAAGAGTCAATTTTGTGAAATATAGGGCCTAAGATTATCTGGATGGGCATCTGTAGCATATCATACAAAACAAACAATTGGGAAATACAGATATAAAACATTAAATCATCTAAAAAATATTGAATTGAATGTTAAAAGTCTGATAGCACTTTGGTTTGTTGTTATTGAAGCAATTATGCAAACATACAGCGCTTAATAAACACTGAAACAATATGTCAATCCTTGGAGTTATCTCTGATTATTTCAATAAAATCCACGGGTCGCAACAAACAATTCACGTTCATTCTTGTTTGTGAGACTCAGTGACAGCATTACAAAAACAGTGATTTTGAGAGGCTTATTGATGCTTTCTTTTATAATCTAAAATTGGGAATGTCAGACTCCTGTAGATGTTTCAAACTGAATAAGAACTTGTGACGGCACCAAACATTTCTACTTTTAAATGCGATAATGAACTCAAATGCAGCTTGCGTAGATAAAGTTATACAATACAGTTCCCAACAAATTTGTCATTCTCTTCCTTTAGCTTGACATTTCAGTTAGGCAAATGAAAACACAGTGGCCAGTCTGAACAAATGATTTCTCAGACACACTGCAATGACTCTTGGGCAACATGGAGAAATGTCTTGCTCAAGAACACAACGACAATACATGCTGGTCACAGATGACATTTTATTTGCCCAGTAATAGCTACAGTATAAATTAGATTGAATTAGACCCCGTTTACACTGAAATGAATCCTTGTATGACCGTATCACCGTATCGGAAATAATCTGCGTCCAGACACATTGTTTCTGTGTCCGCAATCCTTCCTTATCCACACAGCTTTGTTTATGTTTTACAGAGACGAAACTTAAAACCACATGGCTAATTTGCATACACTAAACGCTCGAAAAACAGCTCACTATTGTGCTCTGATGCGGTTCAGATTCTGTCGGACTAAAGGACACGACTCAGTGGATTATATGTGTTCTTTCTGTGACAGAGGGGTGTTCTGCTAATGGTGAGTCTGTTCTGTGCTTCTGTCGCGTTGGAGATGGTTCATGTGAAACTTTTCAGAGATTATACATCTGCATGTCAAACGCATAGACCGTATGTATGAATATATTCTAGTCTCTTAGCGTTTTGGCGGAGAATTAGCTACTTCGTGGCGCATAGACCTACATCAGCGTTTCAGCGTATCAGTGTTTTCAGGCATCCACACGGTGCTGGATCAGATCCATACTCTCACAGGAGATGGCGGCACCAGATCATTCCGTCTCTGGAGCCGTTTTCAGTTGGATTAATATGGACAAACACTGAATCGGCAAAGAAAACAATTCAAATATGTACTAGTGTGGACGGGGCCTTAGATTTAGCCCTTGTTTACAGTACGGTTGCTAGGTAACAGTTATGGATTTACCACTACAACTGTACTACCCATGTCCAAATAGGAAGTAAAATGTTAAACTATAGTGAAAATAATGCAAGATTTTTGATGAAAGGTGCGACTAGCTCAGTTGAGGTGACAGTAGCTCAGCTGGTGGAACGTTTGTCCACTGAAGGTTGGCGGTTCAATCCCGCTCTCGACAGACATCATTGATTCCAGCTCCAGATGGATGCTGTTGTTGTGACCTTGGGCAAGACACTTAACCCCATCTCTCCCCCAGTGTTTGTGTTCACTGGTATATGAAAGTGTGTGAATGCCTGATGATGTAAAGGGCTTTTAGTGCCTTGAAGGTGGAAAAACGCTTGTATGAAAATGTGAATGTTGTGAATGCAAGAGGATGGACTGCTAACTTTAAATATCTTTTCTATGTTGCTATATTTGTTTCTATGTTCCTGCTGTTGAGCTTTGAATTTCCTTCAGGTATAATAAAGTATCTATCTATCTATGAGTAATCTAACCTTTCCTAGGCACTTTAAGTCTGCTGAGTACCATTTCCTCCTGTTTATTGTAATGTACTGACCTGCCATAGACCAACAGCCCCTCACCTCACATAAAGTCGGTGACACTTTCAGATCCCAGCTCTCCATTTTTACACCTGCAAATAACAAAACTCTTCCAACAAACCAAAGGCCCCACTGGTGAGTATTTACTGTGAGTTTTACTACTAAGGCTATCACAACCTGGCCCTCACCACATAAACAGCTTTCCACCTGGAGTCATGATGCTACGCCGTAATTACATTATACTACCAAGATTGTACACCAAGCACCTCCTGTAGACAAACATTTAATTTGTGTTTCCACTCGGGGGCTGGCAAACTATTTCACCGTGAGGAAGCTAGTGTCTCGACAGCTATCATACTGATCTGTAATACATGTGGGGATTTCACCATAGCCCTCCGATGGCACACACTTGGCAGCTAGATCCAGATTGAAGGATTAATGTTATTAGCATAGTGATACATGGCTCAGAGAAAAGAGCAATAATATAATATGGGTGAATGGTCATGTGGGGAGCTGTCCGTGGTGCTGATGTTCACAGACCGAGCTAAAATAAGACAGGTCATTATGATCTTGTGGGGATGTAGTTGTTTCAGCAACTGAAAATGTGTTGTTTAAATCCATTTGTATCTTAAAACTATTTTGGCTATATTTAATGTGTGCATTGTGTCACCATGGTAATCTCCATACACATACATGCAGAACACCCAGAGTGACGTCACTGCAAAGTGTCAGTATATGTGGGAGTGGGGAAAAAAAAAAGATGAAAAAGATTGATTTGCAGTTAATATACAGACAGAGTTATCTATATTAGTTAATTTGTATTATTTTGTATAATCTATATTATTATATTGTTATATTATATTATTATAATATTTATAATTATTATATTAATAATATGTCTTCATCAGTATGCTGATTATTGCAGTTGGTTAAGCAGTTTTTTTAATTATTATTTATTTTTTTTACCTTATGGCCGGTGTTTGTGGTGTGTTTTATTGTATTATGTGATGAAAGATTATTAAAATTCACATTTATTAAAGCTATTATGTTATTAAACCTATTATGCAACATCAACTTTTCAGAGCTTTTAACTATGTTATAGTTCCTTTCTCATTTACCCCCTAAAAGTTGTTTTTGGAGTGACTCGTGCACATTTTAATTGCTTGTTTTCAAGCCATATTACTGATCAACCCTGTTTTCTGTACTTACATTGCTCTTCATTTGATGATAGATATTGCAGTGTTACACAGTCATTTTGGTACAAATTAATAAAAAATCTGCCACTTGCTAGCATGATCTGCAGCTACCCACAGGAGGGTCTGACAGCTACACGGCTCTTTTCTGTGATGATGTTTACTGCGAAGACAGCTCCCATTGGCCATCACCATTTTCTAATGCGGAAGTTGGCAGCCTTGTTTAGTTTATTAAGTAATTTTATATTAATCCACTTAAAATGTGCAAATTAGAACATAATGAGCCATGGGTGTCATGTATTATAGCTATAGTGATATAGCAAACAGAAGCGCAGTAAGTCTCCTTTAAATAAAACACGAAAAAACAATTGGTTAACATGACCTATGTACTTATCCACTGTGTACATTTTTCTGATGAAGGATCTTGAACTGAGTGAGAAATAAGTTCCACACCTTCGAGTACATTTCTTGTAGTTTTACTTAACCAAACTGCTCTAGCTGCTAAGACTTGCTCATATCGCTGTTACTTCTACACATACCTTTGAGTGTTTGTCTGTGTACTTTAAATGAATGTACTGCATACATTTCAAAGAAAGGACCGTGAGTCAAACGTGCCTTGGATCCTGTATGATTCCAACCCTGTTTGATGGAGGTTTTGTTGTGTCTGCTGAATCAAAGTGAAATTATGGATACGGTGCGTCTGGGCTGGCATTATGGCACCCAGACACCCAGAGACATGCGGGAAACAGATGGGAGAGCACATTCTAGTGAGGAGCTGAGACCGAGTAGTCAGTCCGTTGTCAAAACAGCAGATGGAGGTGTGCTGCCAAGTCCAGGATCCAGCTCAAACTTTTCTGTGGTGCAAAAATCACCACCTGTATTTAGAATTATGTGTTTGTTTATTTAATTAGTATCGCATGTGGGCGATTTGATAAGAAATGTATATCATAATTTTGCACAGCTAAGATGATGAATTTGAATCTGCCTGACAGCACAGGCTGACCAGTAGAAGAAGTAAGGGAGAGAAAGTAGGTTTGAGCATAGATCTGCACGAAACAAATGCATTTATAAAATGGCATATTGTCACGAGAATCAAATGACAATTACATTTTTACTATATTGCATTGCGCAGAAACAATTAAATTTAAGCATTTTTTATGAAAGTCTCTTGTTGGGTAAGTTCCAGATGGCATCACAGCGTACTCCAGAGTTGTTGTGTTGACTTAATATGGCTATTGTTAAATGGTAATTTTTGTAGTTGTGTTTTTGAAACATTTTAATCAATGAATTCAGAATGTTGCTTGTGACATTGTAACATTTCTTTCACCAGATTTGAATAACATGAAACACATTCTGCATTGAAATTAATGGGATTATTTGCTTTGCTAATTAGCACTTGATTTTTTAGTTATTAGTGCAACAGGGATTTGTGATTGAAATCAAGCAGACTAAAATAAACTTAATTTTCATATGGTAGTGTGCTGATAAATGATGAATGTGTTCAGGTTAAGGTACACTTGATTGCCCCTGTAGGGAAATTTGCCCTCTGCTTTTGAATGCTGCTGAGGCACCTTGTGCACTGAGGGCCCAGGTACCCATCTTGAGCCCACTGCACAGTTATGCAGGCGAACCATATTTTGGTGTACACACAGACTATTTTGTTTGCAAAAAAATTGCAGGAGAGTTTTATGTGCATTTGTGGACATGGAAGATGTCTGTGCCTCTCTCAACTGGATGTAACAAAAGTAGTTGTGACGCTTTGACTAATCAGATTGAAATATTCATCATGACATTCTGCATTTTCCAATCTCTGTCGAGAGAGCGAGATCAATCCCAGATTGATAAATGTGTAGAACTCACTTCACAGTGCTGCACATATCAATCAGGCGTGATCCAGGTTATCCTTTTTTTTTCTCTCTCTAATGTCAGTGGAGACACCAGGCACATGACAAGTGCATAGCATTGCCTCCAAAACTCTCGCAGCTCTTGTAATCATGTATGCATAAGCAGGAAGCACCATTTCCATGGCACTCTACCCCTCAAACCTGCCAACTTCCACTGCATGCTTTGTGTAATTCTGGAGGAGGGCCTCTGTGAGGAGGGCTTGTTGTTATTGTGCCATGGCCTTTTCTTTGTAGCACTCTTTAGTATTCTCTGTGTAATCTTAGCCCCAAGTCAAATGGAAATCTGCAGTCTGCCAGTAACACTTGAAAAGAAGTTTGGATTGAACACATTTTTCACTGGCTCTGATCTTTTGACACGGCCCACACTATGTTTTCTCACTTAAACCAGACAGGGCCACAGCCTTCGTCATTCAACATAGTCAGGATTCTGTGAATGACGTCTTAAATACTGATTCAGTTCAATTACTATATGGAGGTCATTTCTGCTTTTTAGTTTATGTATATAGAGACATGGATTTAATATTCTTTGGTGTTTACCTTTTGTTTTAAACATCTTAAATATCTGTAGACAAAGAAATACACACATCTTGCAAGAGTTTTTTGTTAGTAGCAAGTTGGCACAATTCATTTTCAATTGCAGCGCTCCAAGCTTCTTCACTTTTCAATTCATTCCTAGCACCCTAATAATTCACCACTACAAATTTACAAAATGCTTTTCTCAACTTTCAGAGAGTTTTATCATGTTGGCATGTTAACAGCCAGCATACTAGTGTTACTTCCTGGTTCTCAGATAATAAAAATGCTTTGCAATTAGATGCCAACACACAACGGTCTCATTTTGACCCTATATCTGTACTGGACTAACTCAATTTTACTTTATTACATGTAAAAATGGGTATAGAGCCCCTCTGATGTTCATAATGTAAGCTGTTCAAATGACAACATGTCTCATGAGCACAAGTCAAATTACTCAGGTTGGTTGGATATGATTTGCTGTGGAATGTCCAAAGATGTGACAAACAAATATTTTTATATAGAGTTTCTGCACTCATGTGACTGAATCTGACAGGGACGCCCCGGCAATCGTGAATTAGTGGTAATGAATGACACAGAGTCCGCTTTTTTTTTGTCACTGTAGACAATAATTTATCTTAAAACTAATCAGATTAACATGAGTGACCCTCACCTGGAAAGGATGTTATTTTAAAGAAAATAGATTGCGTAGATTTCACCTTTTGGTTTACCCTCTGGTTTACTTTTCACCTTATATCATCAAAAAAGGTCCTTGATGATACATGATGATGTTTATGAAAAATAGACTTTATTATAAAGTCCTGCACATATAACGTTTATTGATACTGACAGTTTAAATGATGCGAAATTGATCAAATAGAGAAAATACGATGTACTCTTGACTAATGTGCAGATGTTGTAGTTACGTAGTACGCTAAATCATTCATGTAAATGTAATAAACGCAAACAATTTCTACAATCCACATTTCTAAGCAGTGAATTTGTGTTAAACATATGAACATATATTAAGTGAAAAGCATATGGGATCGTTTCTCTTCAATCTAATCTATTCCTACTCTGCCTCATTGATAGTCTAGTTAATGCTAATCGACAATACACAAAGTTACAGTTTTTGAATCTTTGAGACTATGGTTTAATCATTCAAATTAAACAAAAATAAATTAAAAACACTATGTAATAATACATTAATAGCGTAATTAATTTCTGATATCTGTGAACCTGTTAAGCTGCTAGCCTGTTTATAAATAAAGTTTGTAGTAAAGTTTGTTCATTGTGGCTTACACATGGCCCACACCATTTCTATGGGAATTCTCAGCCACGATCACTGCCAGTGTGGGATTTTTAGGTGCATGCCGGGACTGTGTGACAACAACTGCAGGAGCTCTATATACCACATATTACATCAACAAAACATAGTTAGAAGTTTTTGCCAAGTTTTTATTCTTCTATAACATTTTTACCATTTTATTCTCTACATGGCGTCTCCCTTTTCCCTCCTACACCCAATAAACACAACTGCCACAATGCGATAAAATATTGCAGATACCACAATGCATGCTGGGTAAAGATATGGTCTAAAAAAAATAAATAAATAAAAACACACAAAGGAAATGATCCGATAAATAACAGCTGATGAAGACTGATGGATCAAACTAGATTTTTTTTTATTACATTCATCAGTCCTCCCATTGCTTTGTGTCACTACATTTTGGCTGACATCTTGGGTTAGCGACAGAGCAGATGAATAGATATGTGTGGATCTGTTTTCCGCCTTGTTTATCAGTTCCCAAACAGGCCTGCAGCGCTTTCCCTCCCTCAATGTGCCCAACCCCGCCATCACCGATCCAATATGACACATGATGTTAAAATCACTTGTTAGAATCAATCCCGCAGCCTTTTATCACTGCAGCAGAGGTAACAGAAAATGCTTTAGTGTATTGCATATTTATGTTGTGTTTGGGGTGAGGTGACAGTCCCCATCGTACGCTCTTCTCGCATTTGTGGCAGTGAAGAGCTTCCATAGAGCCGTTCAATGTTTAGGGGTGATTATAGAAAGCAAACTGGATGATTTGTGTTTAAAGCAAGCATAAGCAGAACTGTTTCATGCAGCTTTTGGCTGAAGCTCAAAGCAAAAAGAAATTATTATTCAGGGTGCACTCTTGGGTGTACTCTTCTGGTGGAAGGTTCACCATTTTCTTGTCATCTTGAAAACCTACATAGTGCATCTTTAAAGGTGAACTATGCAACTTTTTGGTTGGGTTTTTGTTATCTGCTTGGTTATTTCTCTGCTTTGAATGTTCCACAGTATAAAACAAACAAACCTTAAACAGATCTACCTTACATTTGTTCAAGTACAGGTAGTTTAATAGCTCCAAAATACGTATAGAAACAGGCATGCTGACGAGATCTGACCAGTAACTTGGCCTGGTTCAGTCTCCATGATGATAGAAGAAAGTTTTAATGCCATACTGTGAAACAATTCAGACAACGTAATAACATATCCATTAGGACCGATATGGGCACTTGGAGGCATATCGGCTATCGGACTAAATCTAGCCGATATGAGCTGATAGTCTACATGGGCATGTTATACCTCATTATGAAGGTCAGACGCTCTATATTATGTCCATTTAATCCAATTTACAGAAAGATAAATGTTCTAATATGTGGAGCCGTATCAATATTTATCTGAGGAGTTATTTGTCAGTGTCTGTGATGCTGTACTGCCCCTGAATGCAGCGCACTTTAGGCCAGCAACAAAACTACTGCTTGTTTGAGTGCGGAGAAGAGAGGTTTGTCCCGTAGAGAAAGGACATAAACAGCTGCCGCAAAATGCTGGATTATATTCTTTTTACAGACAGTCGTTTTGAGTCAGGATTAAAAGGGCACTTATTTGTGAAGACTTGTAATCTGAGAGGAGCCTGTATGAGCGGAGAGTGTTGCAAAAGTTTTAGAGCTACTGTTGGTTCTTTCTCACTGTTTAACGATCAGCTGCTGCAGCTCCCACACATAAAGAGCCTGTTTTCTCTTACATTGTCCAAGTGCAAGGTGACTATAGTGGCTGTACACATGTTACTGGACCTTAACTGATATATAAATGAGCTGTGAATAGAAGTGTGAATGATCTGCATTTACGCATATAATTAATTACCGCGGGGTACACACATTTACCGCTAAAGACTAATAATGGTAGTTTACTTACTTTCTTTACTGGCTAGAAGGGTCATTAGGCCGACCTACTGTCTTTAAATATGACTGTAAAGAGTCAGAATAACAATAAATGTAGCCTAAACAAACCTCATTTTAAATCTAGTAGAACCAAACCTAATATTTTCATTGGTATCATATCAGCTGCAAAAAAAAATAAAAAATAAAATCCATATCGGTTGTGCCCTAATCTCCATGGAAAAAAGCAGGTGGTGAACTGTCCACCAGAAAAGTTATATAATGCACCTTTTAAAGTAAGTAAGTAAAATGGTATATCTCAGAATAGATATAGAATAGATACCATACCCTTTTCTTCCATTGAATTGCACAGTTTTTAGTACAGTTTGAGTAGTATTTTGAAGTTATGGTACCCTTACTTAAATATAGGCTAACCCACATATTAGTATTTGTATATGTTGTATTAATTGCATGACTTTGATGTTTTGTACAACGCATCACAAGTGATCAACATTGCCATCAGTTGTTCCCACATAGATCCAGAGCGATTATTCGTATCTGACAGCAGGATCAGCTCTCATTTGTGGGGCCGATAATTGTGCAGCATGTAGCGTCAGAAATGAGTGTGTCTTTAATGAGGGAGAGGCTTTGTGCAGGATTGTACATGATGAGTGGGTGGGCATTGATTGGCAGACGTGATGGATGGCTCACTCGCTGTGTTTCTTTTCAATTTATGAAGTCGCACTGAGTCAACTTTTCTCTTCTGCTTTTTATAGAAGAAACAGACACTGATTCCAGACAGCTTTACAAGAACACATTAACGGCTTATGTTAACATGGTGACCCAGTTTGAGTAAAGTGGTAAATAATAGTTGTTAGTTGATAGTTGTTAACTAAAAGATCCAAGTATATTTTCTTTAGCAAAACAGTGGTAAGTTTTTTAAAACAGTTTACATTTTTTTCCACTCAAATGGATGATGTGACTTTATGATTCTCAGTTTAAAGACATGCACTTTCTTTGCTATATATTTGGGTTAGCCCCTAACCCTTAATGTTTCCCGCTGTGTGCTTTCTGT
Source organism: Boleophthalmus pectinirostris (assembly GCF_026225935.1). Lineage (NCBI taxonomy): Eukaryota > Metazoa > Chordata > Actinopteri > Gobiiformes > Gobiidae > Boleophthalmus > Boleophthalmus pectinirostris. Next base: position 15,114,213 of record NW_026571190.1, on the reverse strand, counting down.
ATCTGATAATGTGTGTTGTATTGACCAATAATCAAGAAGTGCATGTTAGCATTTTAGTTTCGCATCACGGCAAAACTCCACTCTGGTCTCAGAGTTGTGGAAAGTGTTTATACTGATCGCGGTGAATATTTAGCTCAAATACATAATTTAAGTGAGGAATAACTTTGGACCACTGCAAACTGATTAAAATGAAGTAGTTCTGTTTTTCACTTTAGGCCCAGTAATTACAGAGATATGAACCTTAAACCAGGTCAACAAATCAGTATGTGACAGTTAAACATCAAATTCTGTCATAGAACTGTGACCTGTTCTCCAGCCCAGTTTTAGGGCCTGTTTGCTTGCGGGTAAAAACTACAAAATATTTTATCGGAAGTGCCTTTCGTTTAGACGGTAATGGCGTTTTAGGGGCTTAAAACTGAAAGAATCTGAAACCACCCTCCAGAGTGGAAAAGTTGAATACTCTTCACCATAGCGTGTCTGTCTACACTGCCCAAGACGCAAAACTCTGGTCAGATCTGCCCACGTCTCGTACACGTTTATGCCACATACATCACCACCTAGCGTCACCACCGAGCTGCCTGGCATGCATACCTAATCAAATTCCACACAGTTTTGCATCACTCTATGCATGGTGACTCCTTCCGAAAACGCTCGACTAAAAGCTGAATAAAAAGTGAAGATGCGACGCCACTTTTGCGTCTTCTGTTCAGACCGTCATCATATTAACGTAGCCTTAAACTGTAGGGATTATCAAATGATGTGATGTCACTTGAACCAAACCTATCCTTTGGACTCATATCACACTGGGGGTTTCTACATCTATTTCTATTGGCAGAATGTTCAGAAGTTACCATGGTGACACAATGCACATATTAGCAAAACTGCCAAAAAGCTTACTAAAAAAATACTAAATGGATTTAAACAGCACATTTTCAGAAGCCTGTGATCAATATGAGCATTCATGGTCCAGTTTAGGAGGTTGATTTTCAGCAAAAAGGTGAGAGTAAAGAACTGAAAAAGTCTAAGTTGAGTAACAGAGTGTTTAACAGAGTAGTGCTTTCTGTTAGCTTCACACTTCCAGGGAATGTTAATGGCATCAGCTCCAAAGTATCAATACAGAGTGCTTGCTCAAGGGCACAGGTCAATGTATGTCTTTTTTTTTTTTTTTTTTGCATATCTGACCATAACGCTATCTTTTTGAGGTTCATTTTCCTTCTCTATAAACACAGTCCTCCCGTCTTAATAATCGTTTTGAAAAAATGTTAATTACAAAACAGGCATGCATTCACTTCTCTTTTACAAGTATTGGTTTATAAAATGGGGCTTAGTCTCTGGGGTGTCATCAGTGCACAAATATAAAAACCCACAAGTACGTCAGGAAACACCGCAGGTAACCAAAGTGAATGTTGTTTTAAATTTAATATGCAAAATAAATTATTCATTTTGTTCCCAAATCCCAATTAATTTTCTTGTTTTCAACACAGGTGGGACTTTGCTAGTGTTTGTACAGCGTCGCAGAGAAAGATCTTCTTGACTTAAGTTTCTTGGAGGCATCGTAAAAAAGCAATAATCGTTATAGTATTGTTTAATTAAATTGGCTTTATTATCACTGTAGTTAATTTAGGGTAATCACAACGCGCAAAGCAAATAAACGCAACTTATAGAGCTTGCATTTTCTATTTATTTCCTGCATGTTCCCCTGGGATGTGACCTGTTTGTTTTGCCGGAGACTTCATTTGAGGACAGCATTGGTAATTTACTAATTGGAGTGTGAAATTATAGGGAGTCTTCCATTATAAAATACCGTTGTGCAAATAAGGAAGGAGGAGGATCAAAGATTTATAGTTTAAAAGTGCTGCGCTACCAGAAAAAGAGTAAAAAAATAAATAAAAAATAGAAGCGCAAGTGCAATTTCCAACTCCTCCAAAGCTCATATAGTCCCAACCCCATTTCCCTTTTGCACAATCCCCTTAATGATCGTAACACGCCTTGCAGGCCATAAATCTGTGCAGTAGGCGAACTAAATGTCTCATCATTATGCAGCGTACACCTATTCATTGGGAGTGCGTGGCCCCTAGGAACGAAGGCAGCGCTGGTTCAATTCCAATCTCATTTTGCCCAACTCTTCATCACCTCGCTGACGCCTCCCTCATGGCCCCTAATGACATTGCGGTGCCATATTGTTGTCTTACGTGTAATAGGTATAAGCTGGATTACCCCTCTGATTGACGAATGGAGTGATGGAGTTAGTTTGACAAAGTCGCTCGTACTCGGGGTGATGCGGGCCCCTGAACAGGTTATGGAGTCTGCCAGGACAGTGTTCAGTTGGAGGCAGGTGTCTGCAGAGTGACTGGGTTCATGCACATGTGGAAAAAAACATTTGGGACAAGGTCGAACTGGTATATGTTACAAAAAGTTATTGAACCAAATGGTAGGATGTACAGCCAGTCAAGACTTTTTTATGTATATTTTTTGCTTGTTATGTTGAGGTTAGACTTACTTAGACTTAGACAAACTTTACTGATCCACAAGGGAAATTACTTGGACATAGTATCTTACACGTCACAATATAAATATAAATGGTAATAATACATTCTAAAGAAGTAGCAAAAATAGCAAGAGACTGGTGTCAAATAATGCATAATTACATTAATGTATATGTACAAGTAAAACTGAAATAAAATAGTAATAAGTTATACAAACATCTCAGCTATATACAAGAGACTGTAAGGAGAAACAGCGCAAAAATGATATGATGATTGACAGGACATAGGGTTATCTGTTACAAAAGGGTGAGTTGTTGTACAGTTGTAGGGAGTATTATCTGTTACATAAGGGCACGTTGTTGCACATCTGTATGGAGTATGGTATGAATGTAGTCCTGTATCTCTGACTGTCTGAGCAGAGCTGTAGGGTTAGAATGGTTACTACAACACTCCATATATTCAGAGGGAGTGTCCACAAATAAAATGTTCATTTTAATTGAGCAGAACTCACTGTCCAAGTTCAAAGTCCAAGCAAACGCGGATAATGGTCCAAATGTGTATAAACCGGCTGCAGTGATTAATTGTCAAATCATGGCTAATCAACATAAAAAATAATTGTAGCATATCATATGATATTTTACACTTTTACTCACTTGAAGATTTTTTGTTTTTATTTTTTTTAACTAAGACAGCAGCATTATTAAATCTAAATGTCAAAAAAGAATGAATTAATGTATGAGTCTATGTTACAATCTTATCAAAAACATACCTGGAGTGTGTTCATTTACACGTTTAACACACAAATCACGCATGTTTTGGTTGAGGTCTTCTCTCAAACTGAAAACACTGTTCTAACTTATGATGTATGTGGTAATACAGAAAGAGCCCCACTGTGTTTTTAAACTCTGTATACTTTTACTAAAATAATCTGGATACTTTTAGCCCCAGAATTGCCCATTTCTACTTCTACTTAAAATGTAAAAGGTAGCTGTTAACTTGAACACCACTATGACAGTTCAGTGTGGAACAAAGCATGTTGAGCTTTGGAGATGTGGACACACTAATATTACAGGATTACTCAAACATGTCTGAATGAAACAAAACACAACCCTGTTAATGTTTTTAAAAAGGTTCTATAACATTATAGCATGTCTTAAAAAGAGTCAATTTTGTGTAATATAGGACCTTTAAAAACACATCACAGTAAAAAGCAGCAGCTATGTACCCTGAGCTCTGTTGGAGTTCTTAGACGAGGTAAAAAGAGTTCTGTTTCCTACTGAATGAAATAACAGTGCTTCAACTACACCTGACCACGCTCCACATGCAACACCATCTGTTTGAATAGCTCTCATTATTTTTTATATATGTTAAAAAAAAAATAGTCTCAAGTTTACTGTACCAATGTTTTTTTTTTGTTTTTTGTTTCTATCCTGAATAAAAGAGGTAAGGTGTATTAAATAGATTTCTTTTGTCACTATTTCAGACACATGATTAGACATAAGACTTACCTTGAAAATTACATAACTTCATAATTGAATGTAATAATTCATATTGAATTTCATTACTTTTGGGGATGATTTGCACCAAAACTGTTAACTATAATTAAATCTGTGAGCCCATGCTGTAACATCCGCACATTGACATTTTAGCAATACAAATAGTGCCTCGAGAAATGCAGCTTTTTAAAATGTTTTACATAATGACTATGGCCATTAGGAAAATGAGGAAACAACTCTCAAAAGTGTGAATAATGCTTCATTAATTGTTGTTTGCTGAAAATGCTAGTTTTAATCAAATGACTGTCTGGTTCATCTAAGGACTTGAGTTTTAAATTCTAACTTAAATTGTCAGAAACTTTTTGGTCTATTGGATTTCCAATTTTACCAAGGGATTTTATAAACAGTTAATCAATCACAAAGTCCATGGCAAGTGAACTTTGATGCTGCAGTGGCTAATTAGTGAATAATGTTGCAATACAGTATGTTTTTATTTTAATGATTTTGTTAAGTTAATAAATGTGCCACAGTTAGGTGATGTAGAAAATAAGTTTGACTTTTTACTTTTTGATAGGGTCAGGAAAAGGGCAGATCAGACCATGACACCACACATAGTTTTTTTTTAAAGCAGACCTATTATGCAAAATCGACTTTTCAGAACTTTTAAATATGTCATAGTTGTTTTCCCTTCTCATTTACCCCCTCAAAGGTGTATTTGGAATGAATTCTGCATATTTGAGCAATCTTTAAATGCTTATTGTCACGATGCCATTATTCAGATCAATACCCATTTTCAACACAATCGGCATATGCCCATTGCTCTCTATTTATATTGTTCTCCAGTTTTATTTTTTTAATTGGTGACACATGCATTCATTTGTTGTGATGTTTGGTGCGTCATCACACCACAGTTTTCTAAGGTAAAAGTCAGTGTTTCTTTTATTCAGTCATTTTAGAGGAATATTGTGATTGAAAATGTTCAAATTATAACATAATGATCCACAGGTGGTGTAGAAAATAACTAAAGCAGGCTGAAGCACAACATGTGTTCCTTAAATCATTGATGTGTTTATACTTCCTGAGATTTAACTATTACAATAATAGAACATGAACTAATGAACACATTTTCTGACAAATATGAACTTGAAATGTGATTATTGCGAGATAGGACCATGCCAGAATGCTTTTAGTGAGTTCTGTTTTTGTCCACACTTTCTCGGGATCTACTGGTGCATTTTGTCATTTTGTAATCAGGTGTGGGCACATGTGGCTGATCCTTTTAAGTGCATTTGGGTGAAGATTGTGTTTTGCAGCAGCAGTTACGCAGCCGCAGTAACGCCCGGCTGCCTATAGGGACACACTGTGCTTTATTTGCTTATAGGCAGTGGTTGTAAAAGACTCATGGGACTGAAGTATACAAAGCTGTTACTGCATTGGAGTACAGACACTACATTTACGGCTCCGACTGTGAATACTTCCAATTACAATGCCCGACGGGATACGACTGCACCATCCACCATTTTATATGTGCTTTTAAAGGTGCACTGTGTCACTTTTTTGGCAGGGAGTCAGCCACTTATGGAGATGTTTTTTGCATATGGGTATTTTCATTGCTCAAAAGTACCTTAAAAATCCTGCATTCTTACTGTGTGGGGGGTCTCTTTTCCACAGAGCTGACTTTAACATGATCTGGTGGTGCGATCTGCTTGTCTCCATGGAGACTTTAAAGTTTAATGCGATATTGTGAACCATGTTGGGCAAAGCATAATATCGCCATGGAGATAAGCAGGGAAAAAAACAGAGAGCATAACAGAAAACAGAACATCTTTCATATTACAAACTACTCAATACATTCAGCATTGTGTGGTTGTCTTGAGTAATTCCATTGTTAATGTAATGTCCGGAGAAGACCGAGGACACACTTGCAAGGTCTATGTCTCTCAGTTGGCCTAGGAATGCCTTGGGATCCCCCGCAGAAGAGCTGGAGGAAGTGTGTATGGAAAGAGATTTCTCTGCCTCACTGCTCAGACTGCCGCCTTTGCAATTTGTCACTGGATAAAGCAGAAGAAAATGAATGGATGAATGGATACTCACAAATCCATATACTTTTTTTACATTAACTTTTTTCATCTTTATACATAGATTTCCAACTATTAGACTGAATCGTAAAAAAAAATACCCTTAGAAAGTCCTTCCGTATACAAACACTGTGAATGCTCAATGATGCAAATGTATGTTATTAATTATTTTCCATTGAATTGAATCTGAGCTAAACCTTTTCAAAAAGCAGACATCGAAGCATTCAGGGACCTGTGAGTAGCCATTATTCCAGATTACTTTCCCTCTCCTTTCATTTTATTTTCATTTGCATCAACTCCATAAAAAGAATTAGCATTTTCCATTCGCTCATGGTAATGTGGCTCATATTGATGTCAGTGGCTATAGATTTTGGTTTGGAGAGGCTTTCAGATAAGCTTTTCGAACTTATTTCATTGAGTTTGTATACCAGCGCTATTTGCTTTGAGTACATTTCTGCTGCGTTCACACCAATTATTCCATTCATTTTAATGTGTGGAGAATATATCAGCTGGATATTGTAAACATAGGATGAAATCTTCCTCGTAGTTAGCTTGAACACTCACCAATGCATACATTAGTGTCAGCAACAGTGGGGGTTTGTCAATAGAGGACGCAAGTGCGCCGCACTCTCTAATTTAACCTAGTTAAAAAATAATAATAATAAAATAAAATATTGTGTTGTTGTATATATGTTGTTATGGTCTAAACCTGGACTAAAATCAGGACTAAAACCAGATCTAAACCAGGATTTAACCAAGATTCCTCCCATACGCCGCGCGCACCGTGTCTCCTTCCATGCACTGTGCGTCCTACGCTGCCAATCCGTGAAAATATTGTCCTGAAAAGAGCTCGCCACAACTTAATAATTACCTTGAGTGTCAAAATGGTGGAATGTTGCAAAAATAATTTTTGAATGCACTTTTAAAAGAAATATGAAAATAGAATATTAAAAATATATATTATCAGCTGTTATTGAAACTAAATTATTACCAGGAACACAAATGCATTTACTTCAAAGGCCTGTGTGGGTTAGGACATATGGGTAGGACAGGCAGAGGGGATTTTGGGGAAGGGGCTCGGCTGTCTTTACTTACTCTGAGGGGGGGGCTCGCATTCACCCAGTTTGAAAACCCCCACTATAGGCTAATGAATGGATAACAACAAAGCTACGTGCTATACAGTTACGGCGAGTTCAAATCAAAGTGTGTCGAGGAACAGCTTTTAGGGAGTAATATGTCTTCTCTTCAGCTGGACCCTTCTGCCAAGCAAGAAAGCTGAAATGAGTGCATCTGGCTGCGATTATATCCTTCTGCTCCTGTGTTGACACACACATTGGCTAGTGGTGGCTAGCTACTTTAGCCTAAACCTCCACACTGGAGAGCGGAAGGACACAGTCCCAGACACCGGGACCCGCAGCACTCACTCATGCTGCAGCGGCCGAGGCAGTTGCTCGCTGCTCTATCTGCCTCTGCCGGCTTGTTTCTGGGCGTAAAAGTTTCATGTGGGCGTAGCGTAGACAGGGCTTAAGTTTACCTGGTGCCCTAGTGCTAATATGGACTGGTGGAACTTTCAGATTCAAGTGGGAAGTGGCTTTAAGAATAGTTTTACAACCAGCTCGTACATTCGGCTCCCGGACCTTGTGTCGCAGACCTGACTGGACCAGGACTTGGCCCAGTTTGATCTCTTCATATTGGACAATAATACACTTTTGGAGATAGACCCAACAGGACAGCAGATTGAGGAAACACTCTGCTTCAGTCCTCTGGAGAAGGTAAGAGGCTTGTCCTCTGAGGACGGAGCCTCACAGGTAAATATTGTTATAGTGTTAATAGTTAAATAGTGCGTAAATGGGCTCGTGGGTGTGATGGAGCTTCTCCGGTGTTCCGTCGTGTGCATTACAAGACCGGCGATGATACCGTGTGTGAGCAGTGTGTTATGTTGTATTGTTGGGGATGGGTGTGAGTAGTGGATCAGGTTGTGCTGTTGTGTAAATTTTACACTGGGCTGTGCGATGTGCTCTGATAGGTATCAGCCAATAGTGCCCCCCCCTTCCCAAAAAAATAAAAAATAAAATACTACCAGCTGCCACTGGTCAGCAAAGGTATGTATTTATCTTCTATTATGCTCTACGCTATTTTTGTCTGTGTTAAAATTAAAAGTAGTATATATTTTCTGGATGGTATTGATTGGAGGTTGGAAGGGGTGTCCATCCTCTGTGCCGCTTGGGTCACGGCAATCACAGAAACTAACAATGAAAGGCAAAAGGTTGTGTTCACATTCAGTAATTTAATACTGTAATACTTTCAGGCTGGGGGCTGTATAACTCAGTGGGACGTTCAGTGTTTTTGGATGACATTACCAAACATCTAATCCACAAATGTTGAAACTTGCCTTGATTTGTCAGGATTGGCTCTACAAACATCCTTTCAACTGACAACAACCATATCTTACATCGGTTATATCATACTTATGATCTATGTTTCATATGGATAGGCCCAATAATTACAGAAATACTAACCATAAAACAGGTCACCAAATCTGCAATCTGACAGTAAAAGAGCAAATTCCCCAATATAATTCTGACCTATCGTCCTGCTCAGTTTTGAACTATAAGGATTCTACAATGTTGTGATGTTACATGAAAGCAACTTATTGACATTTGTTCACATTTGAGTCATCCCAAGTGTGAATAAGAAAAATAATTCACCACAATCAAGTTTATGGGTGCTGTTTTCAACTTTCAGAGGAGCTCAGAGTTTGCTGTCACTATAATGCTAACAACAATTAGCATGCTAGCTGTGCACTTCCTGATTCTAGTACAACAATGCTTTATAATTAGATGCAGCCTTATTTTGACCTCAACAGCTGCTTATAAAATATCTTATCTATCTATAGAGGAGCAAGACAACATTTGCTCATATACATATATAAGGTTCCTACCAACTGAGCTTCAGCTGCTCTTAAAATATACACTATAACAGCTACGTAATAGACACAGATTTGTCTATTTGCAAATTGCAAATAAAGTGTGTAAGCTGCAGTTGGCTAACTCACATCCATCTCCATTAATCCCATTTGCAGGATCTGGGAGCAAACACGTATGGTTTCTGCTTCATCTAATCCCAGAAATAATGTTCTCGTGGCCGGTGATCCTGAGCAGATGTGCCTCTAAGTCTCTCCCCAAATGCATTATCAGACCAATCTATCACAGAGTGCGTTTTTCAGCTCTGCTTCAGTAGCTGCTCTTTCTTTGCCCCCCATCCTAAACCTGCTGCTGATGCCAAAACATTTACTACACTGTCTTTCTCCATATGGCAGAGATGTTTTCAGCTAATATTCTCATTCAAGATGACAAAAACACAAAGAAGACCATGCCATTGTCTAGAGTTGACTATCTAATCTTGGACAACTTTTTATTTAGTTGTTTTAAGACAGGAGCCTTTGAGAGTATCGGTTTGCGCTGTACAGGCTGGGCAAAATCTCTCAAAGCCATACACTGTACTAGTCTAATCCATGTATCAGTCGTTCATTCATTTTTCAATATAAAACCAAAAATAAGAAAATTAAAGAACAACTATTTTCTTCATTTATTTGTCTCCAAAACCAAAATGAGAAAATGGATAATGATTTTTTTTTTTTTTTTTTTCGATTTTGTGTTTAAATGAATAATGGAAGAAAATCAGATAACGGCTGTTTCCCGTTTTCATGACTTAAACTGCGATGCTGGACTGAACCAGGAATAAAACAGGACTAAAACAGGACTGAACAGGTCTAAACCAGCTTTAAATCAGAATTGAACCAGGACTAAACTAGGTCTCAATCCTGGTCTCAGTCCTGGTCTGGTCCTAGTCTGGTCCCGGTTTCCTGATCAACCGACAGACTACGCGGGCGCACGTCCGGGCCAGTCCCCACACTCCTGCTTCAGTTCTGGTTTAGTCCTGGTTTAGTCCTGGTTTAGACCTGGTTTAGTCCTGGTTTAGGACTGAAACCGGGACTGAGACGAGGACTGAGACTGGTTTAGTCCTGGTTTAGAACTGGTTTAGTCCTGGTTCAGTCCGGCATCGCAGTTCAAGTCACAGAAATGGGAAACGGACATTATCTGTTTTTTCCATTATTCATTTAAACACAAAATCAAAAAATGAAAAAACAAAACTAAACAAAACAAAACATCGAATCGTTATCTGTTAATTTAATTTTGGTTTTGGAGACAAATAATGGAGAAAATAGTTGTTTTTTGTTTTCTTATATTTGGTTTAAAATGGAAAAAAGAATGAATGGATGATACACGGATTTACTCTTCATTCACTGTGTACTTTGTAGTAGTAAGCAACCATTGTAGCCACAGATGCCCTGAGGCAGACTGATGGACGTGAGGTTGCCGTAGTACTGACCCCTCCATCCACCACCATTCACTCACGCACATACCAATTTCATACTAGACAACGTGGGCGAAGTGTCTTACCTAAGGACACAACGAGCTGTTTTGAGCAGGACTTTTACTTCTGACCTTTTGCAAACAAGATATAGCCATGAGAAGATAATAAAAGTTACACTGTGTTGCTTTAATAACTGTAACTTTGGTCATTTGACTTTTTGAACTTCTCACTTCTTGCTCAAAACCTCATGTGATTCATTTTGGCCCAAATTCCCCACAGTGCATTTTACATTCAGTGACATCGCTAGACTGGGTTAGAGCAGACATGCACTCCGCTCTTAATGGTCGTTAATATGAAGCGTATGATCACAACAATAGGGACAGCCATAATGGAGGCAGTATGGACATTTCCATATATATACGTGAATGACAGGAACATGTAGGGACGAGCACGTATTGTACCGTATAGTATTCCCATGACATTGTGTAGAATCATTCTCCAGACAGAATTCTATTAAGCCTTGGACAATTGTGCAAAAATGATAATAAAAACTGCTGGTTTCTTAATGATCCACTGCAGATGATAAAAATAATAATAAATTCATAACAATAAATTCATAAGACTTCACATATGTAAAAAAAATGTACAGCTCCTCATTTAATTCTTACTGAAAATATACATGATTGTTATATGAAACACTGATCATTTTATATAATGGTAAATCAATGAATGTACCTGTTCATAACTTTCATTCTGTGCTGGAAATACAAAAGTTTATCTTCATATAAAATGTCCAATGACAGTGATGTGCTCAGTTTGGTGCTCTTTTGGTCTTTGGTCTTTCAAAATATTCTACAATGAGTTTAAAAATAAGAACCCACTGCTCAAACCTTGAAGTTCTATCAGCAGCACAGTCTTTTCAGTCTAGAGTTCAATAATTTTTGGTCAATATCACAGAAATCGTCAGTCAGCTTGAGTCTTATTCCGAGTGATGACTTTATGTAAGGAAGGTGAGTCACTGACCGCAAATGGAATTAAAAGGAAAATACTCTTTGACAGGTATGTTGACAGACATAAGCAACAAGTAGATTAAAACTAAATGGATTATTTACAGTGAAAAGCACACTTCACATTAACATGAATGACTGCGTGATTCAGGTCAGAAGCAACTATTTTTTGCTGTAACGTTAATTAACCCACTTTCTATCCTCTCCTGTTTTTTCTGCAACTACAATACAATTTGCAATTCTTTATTTACGGTTAAAGTTCATATTGTACTATAGTCCACGTAGTTCCATTTGGTTTAATTCTGCTTCTTGCTCATGAAAGCCAGTTTCATTAGCAAGGTTAATGTGCTTAACCTACACAATGAAGATTTTTATGTCAAGATAATTTGTGTTAGAGAAGGGTAATTATAAATACGATGTACAGTAATTAGAAAGTGAGCATATTTTCATCTTGCTATCTATATAAATGCTTACTGTTTTAAACATTACAAACAGAACTAGCTCCTTTCTAAATGGTGTACAGTGGCCAACGATATTCCTCACTTACCTTATGCATTCTGGGCATTCTAAATATTCACTATGATGAGTTCACAACTCTCAGAGACCAGTGTTTAGTTTTGCCGTGACAGTAAAACTAAAAAAATAAAAAATAACACGCACTTCCTGATTATTGGACAATTACCGGTAAATGTTTTTTAATTAGATGCAGACACAGAGGAAATGATTTGACCTCAGTAGCTGCTTATACTTCTATACGTACTGGGGCTAGACAAAGTTAGGAAACTACACACTTTAATTAAAGGGCCAAGATCACATTATTTTCTGGTCTATACTATAATGTTGTTTCTTCATCACAAGGATACCCGTGTGTTTTATTTCATTCACACATGTTTAAACACAGGGACCCTGCATATTTAGGCTGAGTTCTTCTCTCAAACAGAAACACTCTGTTCCACCTTGTGATGTCATGTGGTAATATCGGAAGGGCGCCATATATTTTTAAACTCCACACACTTTTATTGGAATCGTTTGGATGATTTCAGCTCTAAAATTGTCAATCTCTACTGAACTACAATAAAAGTAAAAGGTAGCTGTTAACTTGAAAACTACCACAACATGATTTCACAAGGTGGAACTGATCATGTTGAGCTTTGGAGATGTAATAAACTAATAAACCAGGATTACTCAAACATGTATGAATGAAACGAAACACAACCCTGGGTATGTTTTTGAGAAGGTAACAACATTATAACCAGTGTTGGGAGTAACACGTTATAAAAGTAACGAATTACAGTAATGCATTACTTTTTGCTGTAACGCAGTAATGTAAGGCATTACAGGGGAAAAAATAGTAATATTTTACTCGGTACAAATGTGAGTAACGCGCGTTACAGTGTTTTTTAACCTGGATTGAAGTGGTGGGTTTTTCTTCATACAAATTTGCTAAAATCACCTCGATATCAGCAGCGGTGAAACGCCGGAGATGCGCCCTCGTAGACCTTCAGGTAACCGTGGGCGAAAGGACTGACAAAGAACTCCACGCTGTTTAGACCTGGTTTAGACCTGGTTTAGACCTGGGTCAGTTCTGGTTTAGACCTGGTTTACACTCGTCCCTCCCTCTATCACAGTTCACTTTTCGCTGTCTCGCAGATTTTTATTTATTTTTATTTTTATTTATTTTTTTTGCAATTTTGCATGCCCTGTTTTTTTTTTTTTTTACATTGTATGAATGCGTATTGCGTTCCTCCCGCTGCGTCCTGACTGGCCAAGGGACTCCTGTCTCCTGTACAGTACAGAATGTGTTCAGGTGCCAAATTTAAATACATGTTCAATCTGTATCAGTGTAATTCTGAAGTGTTGTACGGTTGCAAGTTTTCTCCCCGACGAAACCCACAACGTCGACGAAACGTTCTGCACCGACAAAGGCTCCTGCGCTCGCACCCAAAAGGCAGAGGAAGATGCAAACCATCGCACAAAAAGTTGGGCTTCTGAACACGCTGAAGGAAGGTAGAAGTTACGCGCTGTAACAGACTCTTGCACCGGCTCGGGTCCCTGCAAATAGTTGCTGAAATCAGGGCCGCGAGCCCGAGCAGCAGGGTCCATAAAGAGCGATCAGATGACAGCCGCTCTTACCTCCGTGAGGTGTGGAGCAGAGCCGCTCCTTTCTCCTGCGGTCACCTTCGAGCCCATCCTGACAGTGAGTCCTGTTTTAGTCCTGGTTCAGCTCTGGTTTAGTCCTGGTTTAGACCTGGTTTAGTCCTGGTTCAGTCCATATACAGCGCAAAAGTTATTTTGGTGAGAGTAACTTAAAGTAATGCAATAGTAATGTAATGCCTTACATTTTAAATGCAGTAATATTGTAATGTAACGAATTACTTTGAAATGACAGTAATAGGTAATAAATAACGCATTACAGTTTCAAAGTAACTTGCCCAACAGTGATTATAACACAGTTTAAAGCTCACAATATTCAATGTTGTGTTATATAGGACCTTTAATCAACTTAAAACCTAAAAAGTTTCTTTGAGTCTTCATAAGAACTACACACAAAAAAAGATTACATAATACACATTTAAAGTCAGCGTCTCTTTTGCGTGAGCGTATTAAAGAAAAAATGTGTTTTCATTTTGCTTTCTCTGTGTTATTTTAAAAATACATTAGCTTGGAAGCAGCCCCATTTGGCTTAATGCGATGGCGCACTATAGGCTGAATCCTCCAGTAAATATCCCTTCCCATTGCCTGGTTATCACCCTCTTTATATCTCCGGTGCAATCAATAGAGGCAGTTAAATTGTGAAATCCGTACAGCCACTCACCCAGAACAATCCTATGTCGTTCCATTTGCATACTGGCTTTTTCCTCCACCGTCTAGCATCCTCTCTGCTGTGTACTTTGCAGGCTTCATAAATCCAGGGGTATAAAACAAGCGCCCCTTCCTTCTATAGCATATACAGGAGATCGGGCCAGCAGAGCCTGTTTGATTCACAGCACTGTACATAGATGCATTGGGAATTTATAGGGAGGCTTAATTAGGAGTTGTAAAAGTGACTTACTGTAATTGCCTAGGACACAGTGGCCTATAATGTGGCCGTTATAATTTCCATAACTCTAAAGTCTTGATTTTCTCCTCAAAACTTTTATGTCTTGGAGAGGCTATTTGATGTTACAGCTATTTTGTGTTAGTGCAGAAAGGAAATACCAAAAAGAAGCTCTATACTTTTGAGTTTTTGTTATTGCAATGTGTCATCGCAAAAAAATGTGATTCAAGTTTAAATATATTATTCCGACATCAAGCTATGGCAGAGCAGAGCTGTCGGTTTGGGGCAGAGGAAAGTAGAAGAAGAAAATGTCTCCCCTTACAAAAGAATGAGGAGTGTTATGTTGTTTCTGCAGGGGTTTAGTGGGAACAGGAAAAAGGTTGAGACTGGACAAAATGTGAAAAGGTCAAGACATACTAAAGCACAACCTGTGCTCAGGACCCTTTGGTCTCTTTTAATTTTGTTTTTGTTTGCCATCTTTGCTGCAGTGGAACTGTACAGCTTGGCTTTTAAAGACAAAATAATGTATGTAAGACCTTTTTTCAAATGCACAATTTATAAAGATTCTCATGGCTGCTGCTGTCAAACTAGTCAATGAACACTGTCCCCTCTTCCCCCTTCTTCCACCTGCATCCCCCATAAAACCTTCGACTACTGTCATAACTGTGAACTGGATTGATGCAACAGACTAGACTTAGACAAACTTTATTGTTACATGCTATAAGTACCCCATTAGTGTATATGTTTACATGCCAGTGTTTGCACTTTATGAATTGCAGTTTCTACTAGCTTAGTTACTTGTGACAATGGAAATAAATCCTTGAATCTTGAATCTTGAACTCGCCAGAATCCAACTGGAGCTCCTCTCACTGTTGCAATGCAGCCCAAGCCTGTGGCTCAGACCAATCACAGAGCAGCATTGTGGTTTGGACAGAAGCCTAAAGTGAGATGCTTTAGCCTTTTTTTTTTTTTTTTTTTTTTGCAGAAATACATTTTGTTTTGTTTTGATAAAGAGCTTTTCTCTCAAATTGTTTCCCCATCACAAACATACCTGGAGTTGTGTTTTGTTTCATTCACGCATGTTTAACACACAAATCCTGAATATTTAGAATGAGTTTCTTCTCTGAAACGGAAAACACTCTGTTCCACCTTGTGATGTCTCAAACATGTGTGAATGAGACAAAACACAACCCCAGGTATGTTTTTGATAATGACAACATTATAATGTGGCTTAAAGTTCACAAGAGAGTATTTTGTATAATATAGATACACATATGTGTGGTTAGTTGTCATCTGTGGACAATGGTCAGACACAGAGAGGAGTTGTTCATGTGGAGAGTGGGCTCCTCAGGGTCACTGTGTTTGTGGGAGAAATAACCATCTCCAGTGACCTTTTCAAACTATGTGGTCTATGTTCCCAGGCATCTCCAGACCCACTCTACTCTCCGTTTCCTTGGCTTTACTTGAACAACGCTGTGGTTGCACGAACAGCAGTGCGCTTTGTATGGAAGGATGTATCGCTTGTTCATGTTACAGGTGCCCTGCTTAACTTTTCTGGTGGAGATCTGTTCTTTTCTTCTCTCTATGAAGATATTTCCTTGAATGTTCCACAATATGGCATTGCACGTATTTATCAGTAAGAATGCATGTTTTTAGGTCAATAAAAATGTTGTTGAGTAAATGCAGGATGGGTTTGTTTAATGCAATACCAAGGCATTCCAGACAAAAGAATAAAATCTCCATGGAGACAAGTACCCTCCACCAGAAAAATTACACACTGCACCTTTAAGTGAAAATAAAAGAGCTCTTAGGTTACTAAAATCACTTATTATAAAGCATTTTTATTGAGCATTAAGTTGGTCCATACATATTTTTTAGCTCAGTATCCCACAGTGCTGCTTTTGTACTAAACATTATGCGTCACCCCATGTTACGATGCCTATTCGCTTCTACCTTGCTGTAGATTGTCTGATGCCTTAACGTGATAAAACTAGTGTTGACAGTGTGTATTTCTTGTGACCCAGAGCCTCAGCAGACCTCCGTGTGATATGGAACACAGACAGAGACAATGTTTTAAAGCATTCCTCCTTTTATATAAACAGGCTCCGAGTAGCTTTGGCTGTGTCTCGATTAGCATGAATTATTTGTGAGATAAGAACCGCTGCTCCGCTGTGCAATCCTGGCCCCTCAGACCTGTGCTGTGTGTTTGTATTATACATGTACTTTCTATAATATTCATGAGTACTGCACACTGTACTGTCACAACAATAGCAGCTCCATGCTTTATTCAAAGAACTGATTTAAAAATGGAGCGTCCTACTCCACTCACATTCCGCTGGTACTTCTGCACAAAAATAAGTAGGTTTACCGTTGTTATTTTATTAAAGAAAAGTAAAGCTGGTCCAACTCACAAAACACCAACATAACTAACTTAACAGGGCTATTGAAATAGAAAAACTGTGGCTGGATGTTGCTATAGAGGTTTTCAGCTTGAAGAAAAGGTGGAAGTAAAAGGCTGGAGACCAAGTGGATGTCTTAAGCAGGAGAAGTTTATTTACCAGCAATAATACGAGCTCGGGGAGATTTGAAAAGTGAACTTACTATGATTTCAAAAGTGAACATAGTATGATCTCCTTGTGTTTAAGCAGCTTTATTATGCTTCCAAAGGTGGAGGTTTATAAAGCAAGTGTGGTGAGACTATGACGGCACCAGTTCGACAGCAATATGCCACAATTTAGGTAGTGGTATGCCAATGGTATACCAAGAGAAGATCATGGTGTAAATATAGCTTTTGTGAGTCAATGTTAAACTGAGAGATGTACATGGAGGATCAATTACAGATAATTTTTCTTACAGATGTCATATAAATTAATCACCAATAGCAACAATAATACATCTATTTGTATTAGGGATGGGCATTCGATTAAATTTTCTTAATCTATCGTGGAGAAAATTAACGATTGATTATCGATTAATCATTAACGTTTTTATATTAAATTTATCATCATTATTATTACTATCTGCACTACTAATCTGCATAAATAAATTCAACTTCATGACATATAAACCGTAACCAATCTAGAGTCACATCAGCCCGATTGAGATTATAATGTGTTTAATGCAGATGTGCGCAACTCTCACAGAAACGAAACTTAAAACCGCATGGCTAATTTGCATAAACTAAGCGAAGAAAAAAAAAACAGCTCTTGTGTCGCTGATGCGGCACAACTCAGTGGAATACAGGTTAGTGTGACCATATTTGCGTTTGTCAAAACCAGGACACCGTACGGGGGGTGGGAGGTGGGGACTCGTCATCGACATTGCGCTACTTTCACCTGGTAAAGCTTTTTCCCACTGGACACCGAAACATATGTGCTGCTTTGTACACTGTGCACATGGACTCACACTTGTCCTGAATGCAACGGAAAGTGTGGAATTTCTTGTACAAATCATTGTTAAATACACATTTGCGCTTCAGCACATTGCAGGCTGACTGATTGTCTGTGTCTGCTCGCTCCTTCTGAGTGCAGAGAGCTACATGTACTAGGGATGGGCATGATTAATTGATTAATTGATAATTGATCATTAAGAATTTCATCGATTACGTTAATTTTAATCGACAAACCGAATGTAGGTTGCTGTGCGTAGCCTGACCAAACAGGGTCCGTACATGTGTCTCTCTGCACTCAGAAGGAGCGAGCAAACACAAACATTCGGTCAGTCTGCAGCGTACCGAAGCACAAATGGTATTTAACGATGATTTGTACAAGAAATTCCATGCTTTCCGATGCGTTCGGGACAAGTGTGAGTCCATGTGCACAGTGTACAAAAGCAGGAACATATGTTTCAGTGTCCAGTGGGAAAAAGCTTTACCAGGTGAGAGTCGCGCAATGTCGATGACGAGTCCCCACTTCCCTCCCCCCGTACGGTGTCCTGGTTTTGACAAACGCAAATATGGTCACACTAACCTGTATTCCACTGAGTCATGTCTTTTAATCCGACAAAAATTGACCGCATCAGCGCACAAGAGCTGTAGTTTTATCTTCGCTTAGTTTATGCAAATTAGCGATGCGGTTTTAAGTTTCGTTTCTGTGAGAAACTGAATTAAACACATTATAATGTCAAACGGATTGATGTGGCTCTAGAGTCGTTATGGTTTATATGTCGTAAAGTTGAATTGATTTATGCAGATTAGTAGTGCAGATAGTAATAATAATGATCATCATTTTAATATAAAAACGTTAATGATTAATCAATAACCAATCGTTAATTCTTCCGACGATCAATTAAGAAAATTTCATCGAATGCCCATCCCTAACATGTACGGACCCCTGTTTGTCCCCAGACATGCACGTTTGGTCACCCTACGCTACACGCAGCAACCTACATTCGGTTTGTCGATTAAAATTAACGTAATCGATCAATTAATTAATTAATCGACTAATCATGCCCATCGTTAATTTGTATAGCACTTTTCAAAAAGATCAGTGTGCTCTGCATTTAAAAAAAAAAAACTATTTACAGTGACAAAATGATAGCAATGGAGCAATAAGACATTAACAATTGCAATAACAGACTATATAAATACATGTTCTATCAAAATCAATAAAAAAAAAACTTTCTGGGAGAGAAAGTTTTGGAGCTCAGGCTTATGAGGCACCCTTTATGGTCCGATGGGTTTATGGTCAGTGAGGAAAGATGCACCAGAGGAGTGAAGACAGAGGAGTGTTAGGCTCATCTGACAAGTTCACACGCAGTATATTGTGGAGTTTGTTGGTTAGGAAATTTATAGTTGATGAAGTATATTAAGTATTAAGTATGATCAGTATGATAACACTGTAGCTAATGTACTGGAGTGATGAATAATGTATGCTACTCTATACATTTTGGTAACAACATGAATAATAACAACACTTTTGGTAGCTTTAATAAAGCGTGAATAATTCATAATGAACAAAAAGTGGTAATAAGAATGACTGAGGCTCAACTCATCCCTCTTAATCCCTTAACTGATTTACTGTCTAAAGTCTATGCTATTTAACAGCCTGAAACACTCAAAGGAACTGGATGTATTTGTTTTTTTCTTTATTTTTTCACTTCCCTTCTTCTTGCCCATTTGTCAGTCTGCTTCAATCTTAGAACTGTTGACTGAAAAGGTCAACAGTGTCTCAAAATAAGTTTGTGAGGTGCACTTTCAATATAGGGAGCACTTTTTCATGCTTTATCACCATTTCAATATCAATGTTGTAAAGCCTACTGCCACACTCATAGTTTAAATTCTATGTGCTACGGGAGAGCTCTTATATCTTTAAATCCTGTAAATGGCATGTTATCTCCAAAAGGATGTTGCTGAAATGTTCCAAATTGATGTTTTCATATACAAGCTGATATCAGTGAAGTGTGCCTATGAATATTTCACATGTAGCGTCTGCAGATAAACACGATAAGTTGCCGTGGCGATACCACACTTCCTGGCTCGGTTAGCTGAATACTGATATCCCTCCATTCATGAGAGACTCTCACATCATTGTAACCATCAAATCATAACATAACTAACTATATCACATAAAGGTACACTAGGTAACCTTTTGTGTACATTGCCTGATTGTCTCCATGGAGATCTTACAACTTACCCTAACATTTTCCAGTAAATGACATGCGACATATGTAATTAGTTTAATATTAGGCCATTTTATTGTTCAAAGAATACCTTTTGAATGGGCGATTGGGCGATATACCTCATATTATTTTATCAAATTTTGGGGATTTTTTAATTGCATTTTCTCTTACATAAACAAAAAATGTCCTTCAATATTAATTTCCTGAATATAAAAATCTGAACAATGTTTTTACAGACAAAGGACCCAATGTTACACTTAGTATTACATTTGAATGTCCTCCAACAGTTTACAAATGATCACACTTAAATCTGTAAATGACTCTTGCACTTCATTGTGAATAGTTTCATTGTGAATAGTTTCTTTGTAAATGCTCCTGACACGTACTGCTGGTGTCCTCTTTGTTAAATAAAAATAAATAAATAAAGCTTATCATTGGCTTATCAATGTTGTCTAAATTTTTATAAAATTAATTAATTACACAACCCTACATGGACAAATATGTATTCTGACAATGAGCAGGGCTTCCTCTCCATATCTGACCTCTATTAGCCTGGTGACGTCTGTCTGTTTGTTTCCCTGGGGACAGACAAGTTCAAGTCCACACTCTGAAGCACTCTAGACAAAGCAATAACATCTCCATGTAAACATGGCAAACCCTTCACCAGAAAAGTTACAGAGGGCACATTTAAAGCTCTCCTCTGTAGCTGTTTTCAGGCCAGCCAGAATGGTGCTGGTTGCTGCACCAATTAGACTGAGAACCACAGTGCGACCTGCGTTCATACCATTTAAGTGAACCCATGATGCGTCATCGACAGAGGGGGTGAATTTGCCACCAAATAAAAACAAGGCCATATGAAAGCAGATGTCACAGCAAGGAAAATAGCAATCACGGATTGCATCATCAACACCAGCGAGCATTTGTACTTATACGAATCATTATTTATCTACACCAAGATCTGCTACAACATCTGCTGTGGACAAGGTGGCAGCGACGCTGAATCCAAAAATGTAACCTTATCACGTGAACATTTCTCCACCATATTACACACACACGTTTTTGTTTATTTTACCATATACGACCTGGATGAACCTGCTGACATTTACTGTGTCATCGCGGTTTGCTTGGAAAAAACAAGTTTTACTTGGTTCTCGTCGGGAACCAACTTTTCGATTCCCGAACGCTCAGATTTTCAGTGTGAACACGTCAGTTGGTTCGAGATTAGAATCAGGAACCGGCACTGGCACAGTTCTCTGTCGGCCTGAAAACGCTATGTCAGACTCTCCTTGGCGTGCTTTGGTGGTGAGATCTGGCAGTTGTCTGAACACACTTTTGATTTATTGAAGCGGCAGGGAAACTATGAAGCTTATTTTGTGACAGCTCCAAAGCTCAGAAATTTAAAATGTCGTGGATCTGATGAATGAAGTGAAGGGAGGCTTGTGCTTCTCGCCGCAGTCGTATGTCACTGTCCAAAATGATGAGGCCCAGGACTCCAGCAGGCAAAATCAAATGTCAGGGAGCCAAAAGCCTTTGGGTGTATACAGCTCAGCGATGATATTATGATAATACATGCATTGTGATCCTTGCAAAACTTTAACTTTATGTATTATTTGATTATTTGGAAAGTGCTCCTTACTTTGGGATGCCAGCTTTTTTGGGTTGCCAGAAGATAATGGCATCTAAGTTTAAGTTCTGTTTGTATACTTTTAAGTCACTGTCAAAACAAATATGACTGCTTACAAGGAAAAAAGACAGGAATGAATATTACAAGGGACTTTCTGCAGAATCAATGAACGAAGCACTAAACTCTGTTAATCTGAGGTAAGAAAAATGTTGTTTGTTCGCAAAACATATGTGACGAATGACCCCCTTTTTTCACATGCGACAATGAAAAAACAAATCTGATTGGACGATCATGTTTGTTACCAGTTTGAGACACGAGAGGACATGGAGATCAATCTGATATCCATCTGTTGGCCTGTCACTGCAATTACAATATAGACTTATTGTTCTTTTTTTTTTTTTACAATTTCTTTGCACTAGTTGGACATGTTTTATTATTTTTTGCAATATGATAAGATTTGAGCTGTAGAAGGTTGAATAAATAACTTCAATGGCTCATTATAGATGCAAACTAACTGCTTAAAATGTTATTGCTATACTGCTGTTTAGTTATTGCAGCTCATGTTTTATTTAATTTTATTTTTTTAATATTTTACATTTAGAATACTTTTTTGGAGGAAAATTATGCTTTATTGTTTGGTCTCAATATTATCACTTATATATATATCATTTCGAGCATGATGTGAGCAGCTCTGGCCTGGGGCTTTGGTGTTGGGTTTGAGAGAGCCGTACAGTGGTGATACATGATTGTTTAAACATGAAAAAATAAAATTAGATCTGAATACTAAAATTCACTAAATTTTTCAAAAGTGAAAAGCTTGTTTTTCTCAATATTGTCACAGTGAAGCCATCTCAAGCCAGCAATATATCACACTTAAAAAGTTGAATTATGCAAAAATACAGCAAGATATTCTGGATTTACAACCAAGGCCATAGGGACTAGCAAATAACAGCACATTAAGCAAGTACATATGACTTTAGTAAGACTTGCTTATTTGCTTCCTGCTGATGTTGAACCAGAGTCTGAACCACACAGGGAGTCAACGACAGACGATTCTTTGGTCTCTTGTAACGTCCTGTCAAGTCCCACAACTCCAATGAGACACAGAGCCTTCAACTGACGGTAAAGTGATGGATGTATCATATGACAGACATCAACGCCCATGTGTGGAGTCTACACCAGTGCAGACTACAAATGAGACGCACAAGTTTGAGTGTCGCCTCAAATAACCGTGTCTGTCTATCCAACTCACTATTCACCATGGCAGCAGTGTGGCAGGATATACTAAAGAGGATAACAAGTTCTAATACGACATCATGGGGAGGCTGTGTGGAGTCTGTATGGTTTCTGTGTCCAGAGTTCATCTGAAACCTGCACGTAAGATTAAGATATCCTCCAGGTCTGATCCATGCTTCAATCTCTTAGACCTAACTAGCTCAAGGACCATTCTCTGGATATCTCTGGATGTACCTTCAATCCAATCCAGTTTTATTTATATAGCACTTTTTATAAACATGGCATTTTCAAAGTATTGCACAGACAAGTTTAAGAAAAAAAAAAAGAGAAAGATCATAATTAAAAAAGCATTAAAAACATGAAGCTAAATAAAAATGTAAAACTCTAAAATGCTACAGAGAAGGTCTCTTAAAACCCTCTGGTTTTAAGTCTCGTGTCAGGCACCATGAGCTGGAGCTGGCCCTCAGACCCAAAATGTGTGTGGGGGTGTAAATTTGGAAGAGGTCAGTCCATGTAAAGCTTTAAAAACAAACAATAAAATCTTCAAATCAATTCTAAAATGAACAGGAAGCTGGTGCAAAGGCGGAAGTATTGGTGTGACATGCTCTTGTTTTTTTTTGGTTTGTGCCATTGACTTCTGAAATAACTGCAGATGGTAAACGTTAGCTGGAGGATTTTACCTATATTGCATGTTTGAGGTTGATGGGAGAATCTGAAATACCTGGAGAAAACCCATCTACAAACTGGGGGAAACATGCAGAAAGGTCAGGGAGTCGAACCTTCTTGCCGTAAATGCAAACCACACAGCCACTGTGCTCTGACCGCGATGTTAACTCGAGATCAGGAGAAGTGACCCAGCGCTACTTAGTGTAAGATGACATAAGAGTAGTAGGTGATAAAATGAGTTAACCAGTGTCCTGACCTAAATTAGAGCCCTGTACCTGGTAACCCTGTTTCTAAACGGCCTCATTTTTAATGACTAATAACACCAGATTGTCCCTCCGGAATGTACTATCGAGCATTAACTCTCTCTCATTAACTTTTCTTGCACACGTGACCTGACCATAGACTGTATATATAAATGGACATAGTTTACCGGCTAGCCACCGCATTTCAAATAGAAAGTGAACATGGACATGAGGATCATCGACTGTGGATCCAATTTACTTTGTACTGAAAAAAAGCTGCCCCCCTCTTCATAATTATTGCTGCAAGGCTCCTCTTTTGGATCTTAAAATATTTGTATTAACCCACTTTACATGAATCTGGTGTTTTTTATTTCACTTTTTTGATGGTAAATCAATTCCTATTCGTAATATGGAACTCTGCTCCAAATTTGCCCCATAACTGCCAGTTTGAGATGGTATTTTGACCCCCATAGTATATTGACCTCGGGGTCAACATACCGCTGTAGTAAAAGTATAGTACTTTTTTCTTTAGTAGTTACTTAAATGATCATTATTTCTCATCTAATTTACTTTTATTATATATTGCTACATATTCACTATCTTTTAAGGTATTTTAAGGAATGTTTTGATGGATAACGACTTGGTAAATGTATGGTTAAAATTGCATATACATAGCAATCTTGTCACTTTTGATATTGTATTTTACATTGTTATGGTTTTTAGTTTGCTATGTTCAGATAATCCTTAATCATAATGTCAATTTATGCAATGGTTTGTAAAGATAATGACCTTGAATTTAGTAATGTTGTGTTATAATAAACATACTGGGGGGTCAGATTACTATAGCCATAGGTATCCCCTATTTAACTACTCAACTGGTCACCCCTGTCTATTTTAACACGATTCCAAATCATTATACATCACTTTGATTACCTAACTAATTAATAACTACTTATCTCATTTTCAGTAAAATATGTGTTTAAACAACTAAGTAATTTTTAACAGTCAAAAGTTATAATCGACATAAAAAATGCATCTGAGTTCTTCAAAAAACTTTTAAATATGTCAGTATGCTTTAATTTGCAGATATATTATTAATATTCAAAGTTTTTAGGTTTTTTTTTGTTTTTTGTTTTTTTCTGTAGAATTAAAGTTCTTTATTAATAAACTATAGATTTTCATAGGGGCGCCAATATTCTATAGGGGAGTCAACATACCATAATAGGATTCTGACCCCGGGGTCAAAATACTATATGGTATGTTGACCCCGGGGTCACCTTACTGCAGCCTCAGTGAGCTTCATTTGACTGGAGCCGAACACTATGGGTGACGTCACACTCCCTTCACTTCTTTATACAGTCTATGCTCCTTACACATGGGTTAAATGCAAACCTCACATTGCATCTTTTCTTTATTTTCTTTATGTCCCAAGATGGAATAATATAGACATTTCCATGTATTCATAATGAAGCAAAGATACCCTATGATATCAAGCAAACAGGAGCATAAGCACATATGTACCTCAGCCTTGGCCTCCAAATATTATAGTTCACCCGGTGCAAGATGTACTATAGGAGCCCTGCGTTCTGCCTACAACATCAATCAAAACGCTGCTCACTAATGCACCGGGGCTATTAATTGTTCGCCCCGGCACCAGAAAATGTAATTAGTACAAAGAAATTGGGGCACTGGGTACGCGTTGTACACCTCCATGTCAAAGGGGCTCTTCATCATTCTGCTATTCCTGTTCTGAGGCTTGTTCTGCAAGGATTTAGTTCTGTTAGCATGCAAAGAAAATGTCTGTATGTATTAAAATGATTGAAATCGCTTCCACTGTAACATTTTGTATGTAAACTCGGTATACTATACTTGAATTAGCCTTAATAAAGCATGAACAAACACTTAAATCATAATCAACAAATAGTTTATTAAAGGTGCTGTATTTTACTAGGTTATTATCTTACCCCCTCAAAAACATAGCTGGAGCTGTGTTGTATTTCATTTACAACCCATTATTATTAGTCTGCCCACATCTCCAAAAGCTCAAAATGCTGTCATGAAGTGATAGTTTTCAAGTGAACAGCTACTCTTTAGCTTTTGTTGAGTAAAGATTAGCAAAGAATGAAACAAAACACAATTCCACTTATGTTTTTGATAAGAAAACAACATTATAACATAGATCTGATAACAGCATAAAATAGGCTCTTTAAGGTGATTCAGGCTGAAATAAGTAAGCCTGAAATAGTCTTTGTAAACAACAGTAGTAGTGGTAGTAGTAGTGATTGTAGTGATATTGCGGGAATTAAAAAATCTATTTCTTCTTTCAAAGCTATTTCTCTTTTAATTTTTTTAATCAGATAAACTTGTTAATGGTTCTTGTTTGCAAATGACTACTAACTACTAACTTTTTTTTTTTTTCTCCAAAATCTCACATAAATAACATGTATTACCGTCAGAGCTAAACTATTGTTAGATATAGTCAGTGTTGGGAAGTAACTGAATATATGTACCAAAAATACATATTCTGAATTCTTATTTGAAGTAACAATATTCCTGTACAGTTACTTTTTCAGTCGGTGGTTTTCAGAATACAGTGACTTACCTAATACTTTAAGTTAAAAGGAATACATGGCAGTACTTTATCATGTAATTGTTGCTTTGAACTGCACAGTGTTAGTGAGAAATATACGAACAGCTTTTGCCGTGGGTATATGTGCTATTTTTCATCTCTAATTAGGCATACAGTAATTAATGCATACCAACAACAATAATAAGATAATGTAATATCGTGTCACTATAATATAATGCAACTCTGTGTAAATGTATTCTAAGTGTTCAGTATATAGTACTCTAATCAGACTGTGTATCAGAAGCAGTTACAAAATACCTTCTAATTTGGGTGTTCAGTATTGTGTAACTAAATACATTTTCAGATTAATTCAGAAGTAATAGCCCTGTACTTCAAAGCCACAATTACAGAGGGTTATGAAGATGAGAGCGGAGATGCCTATATCTGTGACAGCACGTTAAAGCTCCTGTAGACAGCCCGTAATGATGAGCGCTGTTCAGCTTTGTGTCGGCTCTATCTGAATATAATAGCTCTTAGCGTAGACTAACCTCAATGCGTGGATTTATTCAGCCATGCCTCGCCATCGCCATCACCGCTTCTAAATCAGCTGGCCTAATTAGAAGCCGGACGGCGGTGAAACATACATTCGTCTCGCTAACAAGGCTCTCCCCTCTCTCCTCTCCTCTTTCTTCTCTTCCTCCTTCCCTTCTTCTCTCTGTGATCTCGCAGCTGTACAGTTCAGTGGACTTCGGGAGAAAATGGCAGCTCGTCCATGAACACGTTACGCCCAACAGATTCTACTGGTGAGTCATTTTGTACCCACGCACATCCCTGCCCTATTTTTAACTTAAAGGAGCAACTCTACTGGTTTAACAAGGTGGATGCTATAGGGGTAAATACTGTATAGTGAGGTCTGCGATACAAGCACACAGGAAAACATGAAGTCTAACTAGAATCATAGCTTTTTGTCTGTCCAAACTTTTTTATTTTACTTAAAAGGTTCATATTACGCTAATTTCTGATCTATTTTATAATGGTGTTTCCTCATCACAGACATAAATGGAGTTGTTGATTGTGTTTTGTTTCACTGACACATTTAACATATACATCCTGCATATTTAGTTCTTCTCCCAAACACTCTTTTACACCTTGTGATGTCATGTGGCAATACAGGAAGTGCTCTATTGTGTTTTTAAACTCCATACACCTTCATTAGAATCATTTTGATCATTTCAGATCTGGAATTGCCAATTTCTGCTGAACTTAATGTAAAATGTAGCTGTTAACTTGAAAACTACAGCTTCGTGACATCACAAGTTCACAGTCAATATTTTAGAGTTGTTTTTAACACAAAACATGTTATTTTATCTATTTGAAAGTTAAATGGGGTTTCGAGTTTAGAGGTGATATGGTTGAAGTGAATTCAGCTTCCCCGAGTGTTAATTCAACTACCCTTAGTGTTCATTTGACACCTCATACCCACCTCTTCAAAATCCCGCAAGAGAAGTCCAGTTTTAACCACTTTTGTACATAATTTCATCTTAAATTAACCTAAATAAAGTGTAAAAATTAAACACCTCTATGTGTTTAGTTAAATCAGGATAACTCTATAAGGTGTTTATGTCTCTCTTTTTAATTTTAATCTTCATGATTATTTATGTTTTGATTTGTTTTTTATTAATTTAATGTATTTCTCTGTAAAGCACTTTGAATTACTTTTGACGAATTGTGCTATAAAATAAACTCCTTGACTCTCAAAACGTTAATATAACTCTTGATTTCGAGGTTAAAGGGACAGTTTGGAATTTTGGACATAGGTTAGCCAGAGTTTTGGAGATGTGTGAAGACACTTTTTTAAATATTCCATCCAGTCCTTATATTTGCAGAGGTCGCTGGTGCTAGGCTAGTGCATGTCAATGGCCATAGTTAGCCTGCCATTAAAAACAGTCTTACCCACTCCACAAAACACCCGAAGCAAAATGGTTATAACGCCAGGCTGTCAATGTGAATGTCTGTGCTGATAGAATAATTTTAGAAGTAAAACCAACCTTGCATTTGAAGGATTTATGTCTGAGCAGCAGCAGCAAGTTGTACTTCCTGATAGAAAGCTTGGCAACAGTGAACTGATATGTGAGAAAATAGTCCTTCAACATGCGATGATTCATGCGATACAAGGATAGTTTTATTTCAAACATTATTCTATCAACACAGACATTCACATAGACAGTCTGGTGTAATAATAGATTTGCTTCAGATGCTTTGTGGAGTGGGTAAGACTGTTTTTAGTGACAGGTTAACTATGGCCATGGCCTGACATGTGGTAGCCTAGCACCAGCGACCTCTGCAAATACAAGGACTGGATGGGATATTTTAAAAAGTGTCTCCACACGTCTCCATCACTCTGGCTCACTAGGAAATGAGGCCCTATGTCCAATGTCCATGTTACTGAATTACCATTTGCAAAACTGTTAAATTAACTCTAGAACAGATTGAACAGATATAAACCTTGAGAAAATGTTAAAATTGATTCTGTGAGAGTCAATTATAACACTCCACTTTTGCTGTGTTGGAACAGAGCATTTTGGGCTTTGGAGATGTAGACAGACTGATAATGTGGCCTTACTCAATCATGTGTGAATGAAACAAAACACAACTGCAGGTATGTTTTTGAGGAGGTAACAACATTCTAACACTTAAAGCTCAAAAATGTCAATATTGTATACTATAGGAACTGATGCCGATGAGGAGTAGGCAAGGCAAGTTTATTTGTATAGCACAATTTGTACACAAGCAATTCAAAGTGCTTTACAGAATAAGAAATTCATTAAAATCACAATAAAACAAATCAAAACATGAATAATCATAAAATTAAAGATTAAAATTTAAAAAAAGAGAGAGACATGAATTACATAAATTAGAGAGAAGTTAATCTGTAGAATTATAGCATTTAGAGTGTTAAAAAAGTACAGTATATTCCTGACTTTAAAACTTTGCCCAGGAACTACAGTTGAAAGCACATATTTACAAAAAAAAAAAAAGAAATTATGATGAAAACTGTGATTGACCAGTATTGAATAAAATCACAGTTTACACGTACTTATAAAACAGATTTTTTCCTGTGATTGAGAGCTGTGGAGAACCTCTTACTGCAGGAGCACAAACGGGCAAAACAAACTTTGTCATAATCCGATCCAACTTGAGAAAAGCCAAAAGCAGCACTTTGACTCCGGTTTACTCCGAGATGCACAGAGTGAGAGTGTATGCTCTGTTCTGAGCCACTGAGCAGCTCATATTAATGTGTGACTGACTGGTGATGCTGCAAAAACTCTCTCTTCTCTCCTCTTTTCTTTGCCATTCTTTCTATATTTCTCTGTCTTTCTTTTCTTTAAACTCTGTCATTCGCTCCCCCCTCACATCTCTCCTGTCCCGCTCACTCCTCTCCTCTCCCCAGCGTTTCAATCTCTTTTTTTCTCTCTCTTTTGTAATCTTTCTCTACCTCTCTCTCTCTCTTACTCCTCACTGTCTCTTTTTCTTTTTTCTCTCTTTATCTCTCTATTTCTCCCTCCCTCTCCCCTCTCTTACCCTCTCCTCTTTCCCTGTCACTTCCGCCTTCCCCTGCATCTCCTCACTCAATCTCTTTCCGTTTTCCCTCGCTCTCACGTTCTTTCTCCCTCCTCTAAGCGGCTGTCTACCCCCCTCTCTCTCTCCCTCCCTGTCCTCTCCCTCTGCCCCCTCTCATTCTCTCCTCTTTCTCTCCTCTGTGTCTCATTTTCTGTCTGTCAGTCACGTCCCACCCCACATCTCTTTCTCTCGTTCATTCCTCACCTCTCTCCCCTTTGTTAACTCTCTCGTTCACTCCTCTAAGCTTCGCAATCTCACTCTTTTTCTCTCTTTGTTTTGTTTCTTGGCTCCCTCTCTCTCAATCGCTTCTCACTGTTTCTCAATCCCTTTCCTCTAAGCGCCACTCTCTCTTGCCTTCACTCCTCTCTTCTTCTCTCTCCCTCTTTCTCGCTCTTCTCTCCTCTCTCCTTCCCCTCTTTCTGCCCCTCGCTGTTTTCTTCTTCTCTCCTCCCTCTTTCTTCCTCTTCTCTCCTCTCTCTCCTTCCCCTCTTTCTGCCTCTCACGCTCTTCCTCTTTTTCTCCTCCCTTTCTCTTTCTGTCTCTTCTCTCCTCTCTCTCCCTCCGTTCTTTCTGCTCTCCCTCTTTCTTCCTCTTCTCTACGCCCTCCCTTTTTCTCCCTCTTGTCTCCTCTCTCCCTTCCCTCTTTCTGCCTCTCGCTCTCTTCTTCTTCTCTCCTCCCTCTTTCACGCTCTTCTCTCTCCCTCCCCTCTTTTTGCCACCCTCTTTCTCTGCTCTCCACTCTCCTTCCCATTTCTGTCCCTCGCTCTCTTCCTCTTTTCTCCTCCCTCTTTCTTTCTCTTCTCTCCTCTCCTCTCTCTGCCTCCCCTCTTTCTGCCCCCCTTTCTCTTCCTCTTCTCTCTTTCTCCCTCTTCTCTCCTCTCTCTCCCTCCCCTCTTTCTGCCCCTCGCTCTCTTCCTCTTTTCTCCCTCCTTTCTTTCTGCCCCTCCTCGCTCTTCCTCTTCTCTCCTCCCTCCCTTTTTCTCCCTCTCCTCTCCTCTCTCTCTGTCCTTTTTCTGCCCCTACTCTCTCTTCCTCTTCTCTCCCTCTTTCTCCCTCTTCTCTCCTCCCTCCCTTTTTCTCCCTCTTCCCTCCTCATGCCCTTTTTCTCCCTCTTCTCTCCTCTCTCTCAATCCCCTCTTTCTGCCCCCTCTCTTTTCCTCATCTCTCTTCCCTCTCTCTCTTTTCTCCCCTGCTTCTCTCTCTCTCCTCTCCTCCTCTTCTCCCCGCTCCTCTCCCTCTTCTCTCCTCCCTCTCTCCCCCTCTCTCTGCCCTCCTCTTTCTTCCTCCTCCTTCTCTTCCTATGATAAAATCAGGCTGAGATGAATGGTGGGTTGCAGGATGCGCTCTGCATTCAGCCGCTCAGACGCGTATCCCTCCACATCTCTGCCGCCGCATCTTGGCACATAAACTCCAACTCATTCTATTTTTTATTTGTGGAAAAGCTGGTTTTCTCCCGATGCCTCTGCTCTGATAAAAGTACTGTATTGGAGTCTATGGCTAATAATGGGTTTGGGGCATCCCTGTCACTCCTCATCCCCTCTCAGTAAAAGTAAAAAAGTGCACAGTCATCGTAAACGTAAGCACACATCTTTTACACTTAACTGCCCCTCCGAGGTGACCAGGGGCTGCTTCCCAATGAGTGATAATAATGACTAGAGAGATCATGGAGTCTGGCAATTCTGGCAGATTCTACCGGTGAGTCATTTTGCACCCACACAATAGACGGTTCGCAAAAAACACATTTTTTTACCTAAAGGGGCCATATTACGCTATATTCTGATCTACGTTATCATTTTCCTTTTCAAAAACAGACCTGGAGTTGTGCTTTGTTTCAGTGGCACACGTTTAACACACAAACTGCATATTTAGGATGAGTTCTCTCAAACAAAACAACACTGTTCCACCT
Source organism: Boleophthalmus pectinirostris (assembly GCF_026225935.1). Taxonomy (NCBI): domain Eukaryota; kingdom Metazoa; phylum Chordata; class Actinopteri; order Gobiiformes; family Gobiidae; genus Boleophthalmus; species Boleophthalmus pectinirostris. The sequence continues at coordinate 15,082,249 of NW_026571190.1, read as the reverse complement.
TGTGACATCATGTAGTAATACTAGTAATACTAGAATCATTTGTTGTCAATCTCTACTGAAATAAAGGTAAAAGTAGCTGTTAACTTGTAAACTACTGCTACATGAAATCACAGTGTGGAACAGATCATTTTGAGCTTTGGCCATGTACAGTAGAAGAACTAATAATAAATAGTTACTCAAACTTGTGAATGAAACAAAACACTAGCCAGTCACCTAGTGCCTCCGCTCAATTTCATATCTTTCCAGCGACTAGGTCAGGAATCAGAATACAAAAGACGATTCGCAAAAAAAAAACTGGAAGTGCAAGTTCGGGCACCAGCCAATCAGAGAAGAGCCATATATTCTGTGTTGGCAACAATTCCTGAGATCAAGGATTTAAAGTTGGAACAAAGAGAATGTTTGGTGAATTTGTTGCCCTTCTTCTTCCTACAAGATTTGGAAAAATCTTAATATACCTAGCCTGATTCATCAGCCGGTTTCACTTCGTAGAAACAGTCTGACCTTGCATCATTGGAATTCGTTCCCTCAATTGTAGGCAGGTACTTTTTATCATTTAACGCTGCTATTTTTTTGTCTTTTAACTGCTGCTATTTTGTCATGACATATGTAATGCACCGCTAATGGTACTAACTGTACTGGTATATTAAGATTTTCCCAAATCCCGTAGAAAGAAGGGCAAAACTGTCTTTCTCCTTGATGAAATTCACCAAACATTCTCTTTATTCCGGCTTTATATTCTCGATCTTGGGAATTGTTGACAACACTGAATATATGGCTCTTTGCTGATTGGCTGGTGCCCGAACTTGCACTTCCGGGGTTTTTGCGAACCGTCTATTGTATTTTGATTCCTGACCTAGTTACTGGAGGGAAATGAAATTGAGAGGAGGCACTAGGTGGTGCCAGCCTGGATAGTGCATTCCATACGTCACGACCAAATAGCAGCGATTGGTTAAATTTAAAAAAGTATCCGCCTATCGTTGAGCGAACAAATTCTAATGCTGCGAGGTCAGACAGTTTCTACGAAGTGAAACTGGCTGATGAATCAGGCTAAAAAAAACACAAGCGCAAGCAACAAAATCCAAGAACACAACAACAGCATACATCTTTGTGAGCTAGAACCTGTGGTTCAACGAATCTGACCTCTCTCCTAATGATGTTTATGTCGAGGGCAGGATTCGAACCACCAACCTTCAGATCAGTGGACAAACGGCCCGACTGAGCCTTCTGTCCCTCCCACTGTTCTTTTTACTTGCTATAAAAGAAGAAATTTTATTGGAAAGCAGGACTTTTTCAACATTAGTATGGGAGAGCATGAGCTTTAGATCAAATAGAAATACAGCCCTGAATGTTGGTTACTATAGGTTACCGTGGCGATGATCTCTCTAGGCTTTATTATACCTTATTGCTGTCCATCTCTCCATCTCTCTGTACAACCATCTTTGCCCACATCTACAGACACTTGCATAAATCGGCTTCATTCCAGACATGAGTAAAGCTACTTCAAGGACATCTAAACAGTGTCTGGCCCTCCGTGATGTCCAGGCAGGTGTCCAGTTGGCTGCGTAAAGACAATGGCTTCATCTACGTTCCAAGGGATTGGAAATGTGGTCACAATGGAGGCGCAGTCGATCCCATCTGATCCACAGGCAGCAGAAAACAGGGCCCAGAGATTTCAGTCTGAGACATCTGATGTCCTCATAGACAAAAGCAGGCTGACCCCACACTACCCTGGTGTGATCATGGGAAGACTGGGATTTACATTGTATTTTATTGAACAAGATTAAATTAATTAAAGCGAAACACAAGAGCCAGGTTTAAATGTCTTGATTGATTTTGTTGACATTGCCTAAAAACTTTTTTTTGTTTGTTTTGTTTTGTTTGTTAAAACTGTAATAAATCAGACTTAGAATTAGACACCAAAAATCCTTCTGTGGTTTTTCTCAAACTCTTGTTAGGTAAAAGAATGAAAAGTGTGAGGCTTGTACATACAACTTCAAGGTTTTAAGGGGTGATCCTTATGTCCCTATGGGGGGAAAAAATACATTTTGTGAATCTGGCCTTTGAAGTTACAATGCCCCATAATACATTTATAGAGGCAAGTTGATTAAATAAAATATTAAAACATCTTTTAGTGCAGAGAGGACAATTTTGTTGTTTCTAAGAGCTTTGCCTGTAGTGCCTCACCTTAAACCAGCTCCACTTTAGACAGAAATATACACACTTGAATGAAAAGATTCATTAACAACAGTGCATAGAACAGGGGTGGGCAGTTATTTTTTTCCCATGAGAAACAGAAACTATTGTGGAGCACCGGGCCAAAATGCTTAACTAAATTCTGCATAATACTAATTCTATTTCTTTATTTTTAAAAAAAGCGGTAAATCACATTGTTTTGACAAGCTGGTAAGACTGTAAGAGTTTATATTATGACTAAGCAATGAAAAAGTGAGGTTACCTTACAAAAAATGTCATTTAAAAAAAACACCTCTTAAATAAAAGCAATGCAGCTTTAGTCCATGCATGAGGTCAAATTATAAAGTATGTTTATTTTGTAATTCCAAAGCTTAAACGGGCTGGTCAGAGTCAACTAAAGGGTCATATGTGGCCTGGGAGCTGTACAATGCCCAGGTCTGGCATAGAAGGAATTTAAATACAAGATAATATTCTCAGAAAATATTGAATTTTTCATCGATCAACCCCAGGATTAAAATTTAAATAATATTCTTATAAATTAAATAAATGCATGCACAGTTTCGAGTGATAGTTGTGCCAATAAGCAAACAACATTATAATATGTAGATTAGAAAATAACTTAATATGAGCCCTTTAAATGTTACTCGGTGGGGCTAAATATATACTGTAGTTACATGTAAATACACATTAGAAAAGGTTGAGCAGATGCATTCTCTTGTGTGTGTGTGTGTGTTGTATGTATGCTTGTATGTGCATTGCTTGACATAACAGCGTGTATCATTCCCCTCATAGCTCACTGCTCTTTTGTCCTTTAGGTCTGTGTTGGGTCTCGACAAAGAATCTGACCTGGTTCACATGGAGGCCCACACTCCAGACGGCAGTGAGTTTTTCTTCAACACCAACACACAAAAGACACCACTAATGATTAGGTTTCTGAAGACCTGCATTCCACTAAAGTCACACATACCGAAAAAGGAACACCGCTAATTAACATTGTACACTGTGTTTGAATGTCAACTCTGCAGAGTTTTTCTATAAGAGACGTAGGTGAAGCTTTTAATACCAGAGATGGCCAAGATTCAGTCTATGAAGCCATGTGATTGACAGCCAGCATGGCCTATTTGTGGCGTAATCAAAGTGTAAGGCAACGGCGTGTGCATCGAGGCAAATTAGTCAAAGAAAATGTCAAGGAATCAAGGCATGCTTTACCATTACACTAATAACCCGAGGAAGCAGCCAACCACATGCCCATGAACTGTTCACTGCAAAAAAGGAAATATAGCATGGATTAAAATAGCTTAAATGCAGTGCTGGCTGGTGGTGTAGTGCTTGCAAATGAATCTTTATCTGCATTTTAGTAGCTTTAACTGTTGACCGTTTTACTGTCATGACCTGATACCCCTCTTGATTAAACTTAAAAAGGGGAATAATTACAGTTCTAGACTAGTTATCTTAAATATCTCAAATTATTGAAATTAGTAAAGCCTCTTAGAAATTAAATGAGTCTTTAAAATCTAGTCAGGAGAATTGCTTTTGGAACTTTTGTTATGACATTGCTGACTAGATAATTGAATGTATGTATTTATTCCATGTGTTACTTGGCAAGACAGTAAGCAGTGCAATATAGGAGTGAAGAGAAGGGAGCGGCATTCAGCATACAAGTCCAAAAGAGTAGTCTTAAGTAAATTTAGACACAAACTTAATCTATTTCAGGACACATTTAAGATAATTTGTTATCACTTTATAGTAGCTACATTTGAATTAGCCTCAGAAAAGCAAAGACTTATTTCATGAAGAAATTGTTTATTAAGAACTGTTCAAGCTTAGTACTTAATTAAAGTGTTGTGGTCAAGAATTAAGGTTAGGGTATTAGTAGGTAAATATAGAATTTGATATTCTTTTTGTTGGATAAGAGCGTTTGTTTACCTGCTTTACATGTTTTGGCTACTTCCGCTTTTGAGGTGTAGTGGCACGTGTTGTAAACTGCTTTACTTGGTTTTGTCAGACAGGGGAAGCTCACGCCCCTTACTGTCTGATGCCTTCTCCAGGACAACATCCCACATGTGTTATAGGGTGTATGCTCCCTCGCCACGATTTATGATCCTTGGCCCTCGTTTTTGCAGCCATCAAGACCTAAATACAAGGTCCAAGGAGCATAAATTGTGACTGATCATAACTGAAACATGTAAAACAGTTCAACAGACTCTCCTGTCCTGTCAAGTCTAAAACTGAAGACAGAATGAAACTTTAACAAAGATTGTAAGTAAGTCGTTACTAAGCTTGAATCACTCCTAATAAAATGATTAATTTAGTCTTTGTTCATGCTTTATTACCGCTAGTGTAGTAAGTGTTATTGATAATTTCATTAGAAACAGGAAACTCATATACTAATGGGGTTCAATGTCTTAATCCAATTCTTAATCTATATATGTATCTATATATCTATATCTATGTCTATAGTTGTTTTTTTGCAGTGTACGGTAAGTTTTGCTGGTGACATTTCCTTGTATAGCATGAAGCAGGTAGCAGAGTGACTCATAAATCTTGTATTGGTGTTCTATGGCAGATGTTCAATACGTGACATGCCGCGCGCTGCTGTGCTCCGAGACCAACAGGGAGTACCCATTCCCCGGGTACGTCGACATCAACTCTTTGATCGTTCAGGATGACTACATTTTCATACAGGTAGGTCGCTCTCTGCTCCGTGCGGGGCTATATGTGAGCTTCTGTGGCATGGAAACGAAGGGTGAGTTTCTTATGGCTTATTAGATTTAGAATTAGACAAAATGTATTAATCGACAAGGGAAATAATTTAAACATATTAGCTCACACATCACCAAATATTATAATAACAAAGAGCAACAATATAAATGGTTATAATCAATTCTAAATAAGTAGCAAACATAGCAAGAGATTGGTGTTAAATAAGGCATAATTATATAATGCATAAAAATAAAATATGGAAATACAGTTATACAAATGCATCTCGTACAAGAGGTCATAAGGAGAAACAGTGCAAAGATGATATGATGATTGACAGGTCATAGGGTTATCTGTTACATAAGGGTTAAAGGTTTTAAAGGCCATTGTCTAAGAAATTTGATAATTATTTCAGTTTTTTACTCTGTTACATGTTGTTCTCAATTCCATTTGAATTTTATCAAATGATTGAGCTTGAGTGAGTCATAGCCATTTTGATTTTCCATGTAGCAATATGATTAGGGCTGCAAGTATTAATAGGAAAGAACATGACTATTTTAATAATTGCTTAACCAGAATAGACTGAAAACACCAGACAGAAGGTTGCATCACATCACAAAGATACAGATTGCGATTTTATCAAAGATACACTTCATTTTGCATTTATCACATTAAAATGAATTTATACAAAATGAAAATTGAATTGAAAAATAACTGATTACTAAACTATTAACTGCAGCCTTGTAATACTGTTACAGTTGTTGAGTTGAGTTGTATTTTGTTTCATTCACACATTTTTGAGTAATTTATTATGAGTGTGTGTACATCTCCAAAGCTGAAAATTCTCTGTTCCACCTTGTGATGTCATGAAGTGGTAGTTTTCAGTTTAAAAGCTCCCTTTGACCTTTCGTTTAGAAGAGATTAGCCAGTGCTGAAGTTAACCAAATGATCTTAGTGAAGATTTAAAAACAGAAGTGAATTTAAAACGACAAAGGAGCACTTCCTGTATTACCAGATCACATCACAAGGTGGAATAGTGTTTTCAGAGATAAAGGCTAATCCTGAAAGTCCAGGGTTTGTGTGTTAAACATGTTTGAATGAAACAAAACACAACTCCAGGTATGTTTTTGATGAGGAAACAACATTGTAACAAAGATCAGAAAATAGTATAATATGGGCCCTTTAATGTTGATTGGCCACACGTATTTGACTCCTCATTTTGGTAGTCTTAACAAAAATAAATTAGTATTAGTATACAGGCTATACATTGCTGTATGCAAACAAAAAAAATAGAACTACAACATTCATGGTCTAATAGCAAAAAACGTTCTGGATGGCGCAAAGACCAGTCCAACTCCTTTAATCGATCTCATACGCACAAGTTCAAAAGTGAGACGAATCAAATTGTGAGCTTATACCGTCAAAACAAACCCACACACGATGGAAGGGTGGAGCAGTGATCGATGCGGGGGAACCACAGGCACTTTGAACTTTAAGAGGAATTGGTAGGATTGATTTCTTTTTTTTTTTTTCTCCTCCGTTCCTATCAGGCTCTGTGGAGTGTGGCGCATACGTGCAGTAGAGATGTAGACGGAAGAATGGAGGAAGGTTAGGGTTGAGTGCTTTAGTCTACCATAGCTACTCGGAGGAGGTCAGAGAGGATAGAGGGCCCTTTGCACAACTACTCTGTTTTATTGTTGTTGTATGTATGGTGAGGGAAGTGGGTTTGAAAGTTCACTCACAGATCACCATTATTCCATTCTGTGTAGTTAAATGCAAGAGAATGGCGTCAGTAAACGTATACAGCAGTGAATCTGTGGTGATGACTGAAATAATAGCTAAAAAAAAACCAAAAAAACCTTCTGGTAGAGTGTGTGAATACTGCTTATCTCCATGGATATAATTTTGCTTTGGCTTGGCTGTTCCTGGAATGTACTGAGACAGACAAGTGACTCCTCCAGGACAATTAATAGATCGGATCTGTGGGGAGGCGACCCTACTCACAACAAGACAACCACAATATTGACACCTCTTAATGAAGAAATACAAATTAATTATTTTAATTCCAGACATGTAATAACGTCTCCATGGAAACAACCAAGAAGTGGATCGTCCATCTTACAGGAGCACTGTGTAACTTTTGTGGTGGAGGGTCATCTGCTTGCCTCCATGGTGATATTATTGTTTTGCTTGGGATGTTCCGCAGTATGGCATTAAACAAATAACAAATATTTAGCATTTATTTAAACAGATGAGTTTTTGTTTTTATAATTACCACAAAACATGTATTCTTACTGTGCGTTGGCCCACTCTTCAGATCTGACCTGTAACTTGTCTCCATAGAGATAGTCAAATTAAATGCCATACTGTAGAACATTTCAGGAAAACAAACATAAATACATAAATAAATACAATACATCTATATGGAGTCAAGCAGGTGGCCAACCCTCTACCAGAAAAGTTACACAATGCACCTTTAAATGTTATTGAGAAAAAATATTATTTTACAGTATGTATACTTTATATATACTAATAAAACTACTACTCAATATGAGGCCCTTCACTTACTCCTTCAAGAATCTTTCTATTAACTCCAACTAGAGTGCATATTTCCCACAGTTACTTTATTTTTACAGTAAAAATATACAATTAATGTATATTATATATATAATATAAAAGTAATTAATTATTCAGTGTTATCGATATATATCAAAATCCTGAACACTCATTCATAAACAGTGTATTGTCAAGTTTATGTACGTAGGCTGGATTTAAATGTGAAAACTCATTTGCACATTACTAAAGCGCGTAATATTCAAAGTGACGAGGAAATGAAATGCATTCCAAAAACTGTTACTCAGCAGCCAAGATTACCGTTTGTGCCATTCAAATGATGATTAATCAGGCAGCAATGTGCAAATGTATGCTATTTCTCAAATAAAATGACCCTTTATTACAGCACAGAGGGTTTGCCACTCTGTTCGTTTACTAATCTGCAAAACAGTGTGGTAGTTTAAGTGCAGTGCAAGGCAAGCTTCTTTAGGAAAGTAGGTTTATTCTAATTTCTAAAATAAATAATTAAATACAAATAAGTAAATATAATTACCCAATCTGCAGCTGTAATGACATTTGCAATAGATTGTTGAATTTTAGACATCACAGTATGTACCTGGTGAGACAACAACAGCTTTGAGAACTAAATATTTGGTTGCAGATTAATTATCATACCTATCCTAATGCATTTTTCATAAGCATAACAAGTGTGCAAGTGGCCAAAATAATATAAATGTGATAAATGTGAATACTAGCAATTTGCCAAATGGTTTGTCAAAGCCAGAAGCAAATTAGATGGCAACCTTAACAACCTTCCTCCTTTCACAGTTTGAAAATGAGATCCCCATTGTTAAAAGTCCTATATATGCAAAATGAACTCCTGTGAGCTTTTCACCATGTTATAATGTTGCTACCTCATCATAAACATACCCGGAGTAGTGATTTCTTTCATTCACACATGTTTGAGAAATCCTGTACTATTAGGCTGTCTACACCATCAAAGCACAAAATCAAGTTAACAGCTCTTTTCACCTTTTGTTTAATAGATTTCGGGGCTAAAATAATCAAAATTATAGTAGTGAATGTGTATAGAGTTTAAAAACACATTTGAGCACAAGTCTGAACAGAGCATTTTGTGTTTGAGAGAAGAACTCAGCCTAAATATCCAGGATTTTTTTTTGTGTTAAACATGTGTGAATGAAACAAAACACAACTCCAGGTATGTTTTTGATGAGTAAACAACATAATTAAATAGATCAGTACATAAATGTCCCTTTAACCATGATGAACAAAGACTTTTTTATCCCTTTATTTACATATTTCTTGTATTATTTCATCAAAACATTCTCACTCTTCCCTTACACAACCCTTCTCTTCGTCTCCCCAAAGACTCTGTCATAGGCCATAATGTTATTCTTGATCGCTGTAACATATCGAACACATATTGACTGCCCCCCTCCTCAAAAGAGTGCCACCAGTTGCTATTGAAGGTTTTAATGAATTTCCTGTCTACTTTGATGAGTGCGAGTTGCCATGGGATCTCACTTGGCTGTGTATTTGTGGATCAACTGCTGCACCTTCAGGCTAATGACAATTCTCCACAGCGACCACCCATGCGTTTTGTGCTGCATAAGCTAACACCTAACCACGTTCGAATGTTTGCTATCGGGTCTGGACCAATAAAGGACCACTTCGGGTGCACTTTTTTGTTTTTTTTTTCTCTGAGAACGGTAGATGAGGCCCGCTTAGGCGACGTAAAGATTTCTCCTGACAAAGAATAATGAGACTATTGATCGTCCTACAAGATATTTACCAAAGTCTATTTTGAAACCACCAAGAGCATTGACACCTGAGAGAGGGCAGCACCTTCTGAATGCAAGCCAAGAGACCTCAATTCACAGGGTCTGTCTGGGAGGGAAATGTTACTCTGTGGAAATGTAGCCTTAAAGAGTGACCAGAATTAAATACATCATGTGTCCTGCTTTTAACATTTGGGAATAGAATAATGATGTCAGTGCATTTTAGTTTCATGATGCTAAATTTAAACATCTTATATTGCACAAAATGAACTCTTGTAAGCTTATAGTCATGTTATAATGCTGTTACCTCCTCAAAGACATACCTGGAGTTGTGTTTTGTTTCACACACCTTTAATCTGTCTACACCTCCAAAACTGAAAATGTTCTGATCCACCTGACATGTTGTGGTAGTTTTCAAGTTAACACCTACATTCTACCTTTTTAAGAATGGCAATTCTAGGGTTGAAATTATCCAAATGATTCTAGCGAAGGAGTTTAAAAGTGCTTCCTGTATTACCACATGACATTACAAGGTGGAACAAAGGCTACGTTCAGACTGCAGGGTTTAATGCTCACTTCAGATTTTTTCAATTAAATGCGACTTGTATGTGATCTCCAGTGTGAACTTTAAATGCCCCAAAAATGTCCCGCATTGTCCTGTCAGAGCCAAGGGTGTGCTCAGTGTTTATAGAAGTCACCTAAATGCTGAGCTTGTCTCCCAATATCCAGTTATTTCTAAAATGGACAGGTCCACAGCTGCTTTGTTTTTTAGAGTCTTTAGCCTCCTTGTATTTGGATTGCTGGCTCTTTATTTTTCATTGACATTAGAACCAGGACCATCTGTAGTCACGCTCGAGAATTTCTTTGGCAATCATTTCAAAAGTCGCCCGTTTCCAATAAGATCCCTCCTATTTGACCTGAATACAGTGATCTCTCCAAATATTATTAACTCACTAACCTCGCTGTCCCTCCATTGACTAGACTCTGAGCCTGACGTGTAGGTTGGCTGAATGTGACCTGGCCATTCAGACTAAAGTCACATGTCAAAAGATCGGATATGTATCGGTTTTAGGAGCACATATTCAAGTGGTCGCATAAAAAAAAAAAAAAAAAAAAAACTGTCATTAAAAGATCAGATAAAGGTCGCAAAGGGGCGAAAAAATTGGATTCGGGTCACTTCAGGCTGCAGTCTGAATGTAGCCAGAATGTTTTCAGTCTGAGCTAAGAATTCTTAGAGCCTAAATATGTAGGGTTTTTGATGAGAAAACAACATTATAACATAGATCAGAAAATAGTCTTCCATGGCCCTTTAACTGAATTGAATCTGTTTTTTTGGTGTTTTGCAGGTGCCTACCTCTGGACGAGCCACCTACTATGTATCATACAAAAGAGAACAGTTTATACAAATCAAACTGCCAAAATATTCACTTCCAAAGGTATGTCAAATAAATATGAACACAAAATATGCTAAATCGTAAAATGCCATAAAACCATAGACTGTATAAATACATAGCTAACCTGCTAGCCTTTGCTTTCCAAATAGGAAGTGAGCACAGTTGCGCTTCTGGCTCCATCTACTACATCGATTCCAATTGGCTTTATATTAAAAACTGCAACTCCTCTCTGTGTAACTGCTGCTGTCAGGCTTTTCATTCTGATCCTGTAATGTTCCTATTAACCCCCTCTATATGATCCTGGGCTTTTTATTTCATTATTTTGTATGTAAATCAAGATATGAACATATATAACAGTCAAGTCTGATTGACAGCATTGCTAAACCAGCTCTTGGGCTCTCTAAATTTGTCCCTATACCTGCAGCCTCAATACCCAACTGTGTGTCTTTGTGTGCAATCATGAGGCTGTTGTGCTCCTCGTGTGTGGTGTCACTGTGACCCTGAGCTGTTCTGTCAGATCATAACCACTAAACATCAGCAACACTACAGTAACAGCAAATAAAACAGAGCATCAGGGGCAGATGGAGTGACGGACACAGAGGCACAACATACATACAGAAGGAAATAGCAAAAATAATTATTACTCACATCTTGTAAAGTTGTATATAAATATAAACTGCAGCATCTCATCCTCATTATCCATAGAATTTGTCCTCCACAAATAATAACTTCCAGTCCACAAAACCGCGCTATTAATCCAATATGAAGCATTCTTCGAAAGTAAAAAGGCAGGAGTAGTTCCTCACGTGTGTCTGTTTACATCCACACAGCACATAGATTGTAGATGCATATTAGCGATAGTGATGCTATTTTTCTTGTGTACTTTATCACCAGTCTTTTTTGCTTTAAAAATCATGTATCTGAAGTACTGCACCACATTTCACAAATAATAATAACAGTTTTGACTAACGAGTCGTTTTACTGTAGAAAGGAAACAGCAGACGTGAGGTGCACTCACAGCTTTTTAGCCTGTGGTCTGCAGCCATATCCCACTGTAGTCTTTTCGATTGGACATTTTAATAATTCTTATAAAATTCTTGTGTCTGTGGTGTGTGCTTTTTATTACACATTTAAAAATCATTTAAGACTGAAAAATCCTATAGTGTGTGGCGGCCTTTACTCCACTTTTTTATACAGTCTCAAGTTTCAAATTGTACTTCAAGCTATATTTTGTCTCATGTAAACCAAAATCAAAAAAGTATGTATTTGCAAAATGGTCAAGGAAACAAAATATTTTAAACTGTATAAACTTTGGACAGGAGAGCTATCTGCTTCCTGGAGCTGATCATGGTGCTGAATTGTAGTGTTTCAAGGAGAACAGAGTAATTTGGTCGATCAGCTGAATAATTGGCTGGACATGCATCTCCTATCTGTACACACACTCACTCCTGTATTTAGTTGTAGTACCTTCATTTTACGACTTAATGTGCCTTGCCAATAATTACACTGTAAACTCCCACACCCTCTCAACTTTAATGTGCTCCCCAATGACAAGCACTATGCAGTAACTTTTCACTTTTCAAACATTATAGACAATTTTATGCATTTCCAACTTTTCAGAACTAATTGGCAGCAACATTCACATGCACAAACCATCTTATCTCTTACACTTAATGACATGTTTAAGTACCCTGCATATTAATGGTTTAAGTATTTGGGTTTTCAGGGTGATTTGGTGCTTATCGCTCTGGAATAATTTATGCACATTCATTTAAAAAGTCCATTAGGTCCTAGACACTTTATTAGCATTTTTATATTTCATTACTTGTTAATTGCTGTCCATAGAGTCGCTGTATGTCAGATTTACAGTGCATGACCGCTCCCGTAGGGTCAGTATGTTGCAATCTATCGACTTTATGGCTTTTGCTATAACTTTTTATAAGTGATGTTCTCTTGATCTTGTGTAGGATTTGCACATTGTGAGCACAGATGAGAAGCAGGTTTTCGCAGCAGTACAAGAGTGGAACCAGAACGACACGTACAACCTCTACTTATCCGACACAAGGGGGATCTACTTCACTTTGGCCATGGAGAACGTCAAGACCACCAGAGGACTCGGGGGCAACCAGAACCTGGATCTGTATGAGGTACTAAACCGTTAAACAATCAACTAACAAACATGCATTCAGAGAGAGGAGGGGTCTGGAATGTCCCATGGTTTAGCATTAAAGGTCTGTATCACTGTAAAACTGACTCCTGTGAGTTTTAAGCCATGCCATAATGTTGTTGTCTGCTCAAAACCATGCCTTGAGTTGTATTGTTTCATTCACACAGTAAACCTTTACCAGTCTATCTACAGCTACAAAGCTCAAAATGTTCTGTTCTACCTTGTGATGTCATGAAGTGATAGTTTTCAATAGTATTACCACATGACATCACAAGGTGGAGTGTTTTCAGTTTGAGAGAAGACCTAGACTATATATGCAGGTTTCATATGTTAAATGTGTGAATGAAACAAAACACAACTCCGGGTATGTTTACGAGGAAACAACATTATAACATAAATCAGAAAATGGTGAAATGGGCCTTTTAAACTTGTCAATCTTGCATTTATTCAATTGCAAGTGTTTTTATTGCTCAGAAATACAATTATAAACATATGCTCTTAGTTTGAGAAGGGCTCGCATCTCCATAGATCTAACATATAACTCAGCAGATGGTGCCACCTGCTCCTCTAAAGTTTTGTTAGCTACTGCTGCTAGAGTAATCTGAATCTGTATATGGGTGATCGATAATATCTACATTTTTATGGAGGGTTATCTCAGTGATGGCACTCAGGGGATGAGTTGGCATGCCACGTGAAATGAGCTAAAATGTATCTACTGTATAAATGCTGTGGTTGAGGTTCCAGACTCAAACAAAATGATTAAACACAAGGTCAGAAATATAATATTATATAATATTATGACTAAAAGATTTCATTGCAAATTTGAGTTTATGCTTCACTTTGCTGGTGGATGTGTGAGTGACTGAGATAGGTGGGAGTAGGAGGCACAGGTAGGCACAAACTGACAGCCACTGAGTCTGACTAAGGAATTCATTATTTCATGAGATCTTCCAAAATGGTTTATAAAAGCTCTGTATAACATTTCTAGATCTGCAACTAAAATTTCTTTGAATCTGTAACTCTCTATATGACTTCATTTCCATCTATTTTGTCTCCAAAAAGAAAATATTTATTCAATGAAAAAAAAAGATGAACAGTGTTTTTCCTTCTTTTCCCCCCCCAAAAAAAAACAAAAACCTGCAGTTCATTCTGTGTAATAATGTTTGTTAAGTCAAGTTTTTTGGTCCTAAATTAAGACCATTTTAATTGTGATGCAGACATGGTTTAGATTAGGTTTCTAGTCCTTGTTTTGTCATGGTCTAATCCTGGTTTTGTTTTTAGGGTTTAGGCAAATGTGAAAGCATCCTTAAATGCCATTTTCTAATGTATGTTGTAATGTTGCTTGCTCATCTAAAACATACCTGGAGTTGTGTATTGTTTCATTCACACATGTTTAACACACAAACACTGCATTTTTAGTATTTTTTCTTTCTCTAATGGAAAACCTTGTGATATCATGTGGTGATACAGGAAGTGCTCCATATATCTTCATTAGAATGATTAGGAACATTTCAGCCCAATCTCTACTAAACAAAAGATAAAATGTAGGTGTGAACATGAAAAGTACCACTTCAGGACATGCAGGATTACTCCAACATGTGAATGAAACAAAACACAACTGTAGGTATGTTTCTGAGGAGGCAACATTTCAACATAACTTAAATCTCACTCAATTTTGCATAACAGAGGGCTTTTGAGATACCTTATGTGCGTTCTACAAAATATAAATCAGAATTATTTGATTTCTGTTGTGAAATCAGACTAACAAACTCACCCATCCTTAGTGTTGTTTTGACCTGTTCCCTGTAATTAAAATTCCCGTCTCGTGCAATTCTGCCGACAGTATCAGCAAAACAAGGGTTGCCAAGATGAACACTGGTGAATTTTAAAATGCAGGGTCAAATACAACAAACTAGAAAATATTCAGTAAATACACATAAGTAAACAGAGCATTACCATAATATCACTGTGCTACCAGTGTTGGCTTTGATAGTACTTACACTGGGGTCAGATTTGTATGAAAAGGAGCTTATTTGAACTCCTGATCTGTCCGCAGCCAATTTCACCACATGAATGACCAACTATTTCACACTACTGCTCACAGCCAGCACAAAACATTTGGATTTGGGCAATTTCCTGGTGATAGTGTGCATTAAATTCCCAAATTTCATTCCCGTTATAGTCTGTTTTGATTATAAAAGACCCATTGGCTTTGATACTACCATAGCAGCAAAATGAAATGCAGAAATACAGATCAAGGCATAACTGATGTGCGGCTTATTATATTACTCATCTCATCAAACACTAGAGTTGTGTTTATTTCCTTCACACATGTTTGAGTAATCCTGTTTTTTTAGTCTGTAGTTCAGATACTGACAATTCCAGAGCTGAAATTATTCATATGATTCTAGTGGAGGTGTATGGAGTTTAAAAAATTGCACTTGGGGCCCTTCTGTTTTCCCACATGACATCACAAAGTGGAAAAGAGTGTTTTCTGTTTGAGAGAAGAACTCAGCCTAAATATGCAGGGCCTGTGTGTTAAACATATGCGAATGAAACAAAACACAACTCCAGGTATGTCTGTGATGAGGAAACTATAACAGAGATAAAAAAATTGTGTAATACAGGACCTAAACATAAAAACATATCAACCTTAATTACAGTCTGGTAGGTTTTTACTGAGCAATTTTATTTCCTATAATAAATGGCATAACTAGTAACAAAGGGTCTTGAAGGACAGAAAGTACAGCATTCTACTTCCACTTATTTTTAATAGTTTTCAGTAGCTCTTATAACTAATTCTAGTAAAATGCATTGTGTAAAAACATCTTGGAATGTCATCTAGGAATATAAAAATGCACTTGATCTATTTTGTGGTTAGTTTATTTAAGACATCTACAAAATACATATATTTATTTACGCTGCATTGCTCCATCTGGCTGACTGTAAATCACTCACATGCCACCCATGAGTTTCTGAATGATGAAAAAAGATGACTGTCGCCGTAGCAATTAATAATTGAAAATAATGATATATCCTTTGAGTGGAAAAAGTCCTCAAAATGTCATGGGGCCTTCTACATAGTACCTCTTGACTTGTAAGCACCTTGTTAGTGCAGTTACTAGCTGCTATCTCTCATGTTTACATTAGCATTCCTTGTGTTAAGTTGAATTGCCTCCATCCATGCGCTGCCAGATGAAGCCAGTTTATCAGGCTCCAGTGTCAGGTGCAGAGAGAGAGAGGAGGGAGAGGGAGAGAGACAGAGAGAGTGTGAGAGTGAGAAAGTGAGAGAGAGAGAGAGAGAGAGAGAGAGTTAGTGTGTGGCAGAGTGGCAGTGGCACAGTGGTAATTAACAATGCCATCACTTTTCCCTCTCAGTGTGGGGTGTGTGTGCTTCTGTGTTTGTATGCTAATAACTGTTGTTAAAGTCAGTGTATGTAGTACACCATTATTATGTGTAATGTCTATGTATGTGCATGTTGTGGAGGTTCAAAGCATTGTTTTAACCAGGAAGCAGATAGCATTTTTAATGAGAAAAAAGAAAAGTCTGTTTGAGTATAGTTAAAAAATAATAAAATACTGAAATGTGTTTTCAGATTTGAAGTTCCAGTATGTATCTGGAGGTGGCACGTCACCTGCATGATACCATAGAAATAGAAAGTTAAGACCCTACTTCAGAACATTCTCCATGGAGATAGATACATTTCCATGAAAACAAACAAGAGGGTGTTCTCCTCCAGACCAAAGAGTCAGGCTTGTGGCAATGCAGGCCCACAAAAAAAAAACATATTTACTACATTATTTTATGAAGAGTGTCATACAAGAAATAGTATAAGTGGTAACAAGTGTTACTGAAGGACAGAAGGACAGAAAGTACAGTTATGCAGCTTCCACTGATTTGAATGGTTTTCAATAGCACTTAATGTTAGTGTTCACAGTAAAGACTTAATGTTATTTAAAAAAATAACGGAAATTTAAAATATAGGCTACATGATGTGGCTTTAAAGTCATTCTTGTAGGATCCAGTTTTCCCTGAAGATAAAACAATAACTAAATAAATATAATATAATGTAATATAATGTAATGTAATGTACCATAATAACATAATATAAAGGAATCCGTAAGCTCCATTCTGTGAGTGTGCAGACTGGAGCCCAACAGATTCAGGGACTTCCTCTAAACATATGTGGTGGAGCATGGCAGATGTATTGTCTGGCAGCAGTGACAGTGGCACTGTGGTAATTAACAGAGCCATGACTTCCTCCCAGTGGGGGGTGTAGGGGTTGTGGGTGGTGTGGGGTGTGTGGGGGATGAGCTGTCTCCATGTGTTTGTGCTGGTGACTCTGATTCCCATGCAGCAGAGGGAGGACTTTTTCATTAAGCTGTATGAGATGATAAGGATTTTTAATTGCATTTGTCACTCAGTCATGGCTCTTTGTCGATCTGAGCTTAAACAAGTGATGGGGATACTACTTGGAGATACAGGCCATAATGGTTCATATCAATGGTTTTAGGCAATTTTTTTTTTCAACTACTTAAAGTCAAAGGTATAGCATGTAGCTGTTGTGGAAAAAAAATTATCTCTCGATGATAAATAATGAATCCATTTGCAAACCCCGATTAATTTTTGGAATACAGACAAAGGTTTATTCTTGTTACTGCAGATATGGACAGGGCCTAGACCTGCCCTGGTCAGAGACCAACAGCCTCTCTTCAGTATCCTCTCTCTCCAGTCACCCCTTCTCTCCATCTCCCCTCAGAGCATCTGAGCTCAGAATCTTTATACAGAAATACAAGTTACATGCATATCAAAGCAGACTGACTTTTGTTTCACAGACTTGTGCTAATCAAATTACAGTAACTTACATTTGAGGACAGGTAAGACAACACAGAGTTTCCTGTTGTGTCTGTTGAGCCTTTACACATTAATGACTGGTCTGGTCTAAGGAAATCACATTAATTTACACAAAGAAAGAAAACTGTCCACAGTATACATTTCCATCATATAACCTTATAAAGGTGGAACATTTCCATGTAAACAAGCAGAAGGAGGCCATCATTTTCAGTGCAATAAACACAAAAACAATGAAATTGTATTTTAGTATATTTTTTTGGTTAAATAGTTACATATAGACTCTGTATTGTGCTCTGCATTGTCACATTTTTCGTAAACTTCAATGCCAAGTCATTTTGAGCTGTTTGATAAAACCAAACCTGCCTACCGTTATACATGTTTTAAGTTGTTGATGGATTTAAAATGTAAAAAATAATATTATAAATTCCAGAATTAAACAAGATATGAGTCAAAATATGTTATATACTTTCAATGTGGTGGCCAACATATGTACTATATAATCATAGTGGTTTAAACGTTATTGCCAAGGACACAATGGCAGTGCTATAGAATGGGGCATTGAACCAGCAGACTTTTTTAAGTGGGCAAATCCCTCTATCAACTGATCTATTACTGCCCAATAAGAGATAGGAGAAATAATGCAATGTTTACAAATACTATGGCAACTTTGCACTCTCCTTCCCCAAATAATCAATTACACTTTTCCACACAAATCACATAATTATCTCCCAAATTAGACAGATTATTCCTTTGTCAATCAGATTGGATAGGGGCAATTTGTGTAATCATGAGCTATTGTCGTGCAAACTCATTTCTGTTTGACTTTGGGGCTAAACTTCTGCTTCAATGTGCAGACAGGTGGCTCTAAATGCTGTGTGCATGATTACATTGAGTTCTAAGTGTTGGGAATCATTCATGTCCCATTTTCACCACGATTATGTGAAGCCAGAGGGGTTGATCGAAGCAGTGAAGTTGTCAGGCAGTGTTAAATGAGCTGATAGATTTTATTTTTTTTGTTTTTTTGTGTGTATTGAAATATTGACACATAAACCAACAAAAAGATATGGGGTTGGTTAAAGTTTTGATTTGAGAAATCAAGTTATAGGGCACAATATATAACTTCTTGGTGGAGGTTGTGCCACCTCCTCATCTCCACTACATATTATTATGTTGCCAAAATGTGTAGCTTTACATGTTGTGTTTATTCATTTGTAGGTGTTTTAAGTGCTAAAAATACCTTTGAAAACCAGCATTCTTATTGTGAGCAGGGTCTCCTCTCCACAGATATGACTTTTGACTTGAACTGATATCATTGCCTACTTTACTCTGTGGAGATGAAAAGTTGCATAGTGCAGATTTTAACCTAATCTTTGGTCACCCAAGTTTAAATGTTGTCACCCCACATTTTGGGGTTTAGATTATACACTATTTCCAGCAGGTGTAGAAACATGAAAATAGTTTAAATAAGGCTAAATACAGTTAGCCAGGCTGGCGCTAAATAGTGCCTCCGCTCAATTTCATTTCTCTCCAGTGACAAGGTCAGAAATCAGAGTACACAAGACGGTTTGCAAGAACCCTGGAAGTTGTAGACTAGACTACACACCGGCCAATCAGCGAAGAGATGAACCAACCCGAGTTTCGATAGCAGACTGCACACGCTATCCTCCTTTGGACTTCCTTTGTCAAATACAAACTTCACATTTTTTAGTGCACCTTTAGTTCACAAGTTCATCTCGCAGAAATGATAGTGATCGTTCACAGACATGTTTACTCTCTGCTTTGCTTGTTGTTGTGCCAGCAATTACTTGGACACCACTGAGTGTTCCGGAGCATTACATACATCACGACCAGCAGCGATTGGTTAAATAAAAAAAAAAAGTACTACGCCTACCATCAAGCAAACAAATCCTAATTCTGCGAGGTCAGACGGTTTCTATGAAGTGAAACCAGCTGATGAATCAGGCTAAAATACTATAGCTTTAAACAATGTAATAACAGTACTTTCAAAACACCAAGAAGCACTTTCAGGAGAAGAGAGCCATCACCTTATGACATCTACTGGATACAGACTTAAAGTGCCTATATTACTCTATTTTCTGAAATATGTTATAGTGTTGTTTCTTTATCAAAAACATACCTGGAGTTGTGTTTTGTTTCATTTACTCATGTTTAACACACAAATGCTGCACATTTAGGCTAAGTTCTTTTCCCAAACTGAATGCACTCATGTGGTAATAGAGGAAGTGCTCCACTGTGTTTTTAAACTCCAAACATCTTCACTATCATCATTCGGATAATTTCAGCCCTGAAATTGCTTGTCTGTACAGAAAAAAAGGGTAAAAGGTAGCATATTTACATTTTGCATAATATAGAACCTTTATTATATGGTTACTCAAACATGCATGGTTGATTAAAAGCCCACAAAAGTCAGTTTAGCATAATACAGTCCTTAGTTAATTGTGGTGTGAGTAAGCAGGATGAGAACACTAGCAAATGCTGAAGCAAACTGAACTGGATATTGTTTGCTGTTATACCAATGGGACTGAAGATTTATATAATTTGGCTCCTGCACAGAAGAAAGTAAATGCTAATTCTCTAATAATATTACTAAGAAATGTAATCAAGCTATAATGAGCCAAGCTATTGTTTGTGTGATGTGCATTATAAAAGATGCAGTGTTGTGCATTACATAAGCAGATTTTGCACTGGACTCAAGTTAAGGCCGTATATAAACTTGCCCAAATGTATAAAACAGGTCAGAGGGCTCCGGTTTGTGCTGTACTTGCTGACCGACAAACTCACCCATCCTCTCTATTATTCCCTACAGTATTGCACCTCACATTATGCTTTTTCTGAATAGAGAGAACATGCTGAACTGAAAATGTGGGGTCATGTCCTCAGCTTCAAGGAAAACAGTAGATTTCAATTATTCATGGAGTTATTATTTGCATAGTGTTGGTTTATGTTCTATGAAAATTGGCACATACGAATCTGATGCCATGGTTCTTGACCAGAGGCTTTCCCTCAGTTCCACCTCAAGGGGAGGAGTTCATGAATGAGAGAAGGATGAAGCGTGAGAGTGACAGGCGAACCTGTTGTAGTAAAGTAGCTGAGTCAAAAGGCAAAGCTCGTGATTTACTAGTTAATCTACACATCCTGTGCTCACCTAGCCAGACTGGTGCCACCTAGTGCCTCCACCCAATTTCCTTTCTCTCCAGCAAATAGGTCAGGAATCAAAATACACTAGGCGATTCGCAAAAACCCTGGAAGTGCGAGTTCTGGCACCAACCAATCAGCAAAGAGCCATACATTCTCTATTGGCAACGTTTCCCGAGGTCAAGGATTTAAAGCCACAACAAAGAGAATGTTTGGCGAATTTCATCAATGGGAAAGACGTTATTGCCCTTCTTCCTACGGGATTTAGGAAAAGCTTAAAATACCAGTTAGCCCCATTAGTGGTGCATTACATACATCACAACCAAATAGCAGCGATTGGTTAAATAAAAAAAAGTACCTCCCTACCGTTGAGCGAACTAATTCTAATGCTGCGCGGTCAGACGGTTTCTACGAAGTGAAACCGGCTGATGAATCAGGCTAACGCTCACCTATGGTCATGAGCTTTGAGTAACGACCGAAAGAACAAGATCGCGGATACAAGTGATCTTTTGTATGGTGACTGGGTGCTCTCCTAGAGGTACGGTTACACTGGGGGAGCTTGGAGTAGAGCCGCTGCTCCTCTACGTTGAGAACTGCCAACTAAAGTGGAATAAAGTATATGGATTTTCTTGAGCCTTTTATAATATATAGAGATTTTCCAGATTGTGTCATTCTCATGAAATTATTTACCTTTTAACTCAAGGCTAAGATACTTTTAAAGTTCCTGTTTCCATTGAGTTTGGAATATTTTTCAACTTGGACCCGTCTCTCATTCTGATGTTAGACCATAACAGACCAACATGTTTCCCGATGCTTCTCACCCAACAACCTCAATAATAAAATGTGTGTGCCTGACAGTTGTATCTTTGTGATTCTCATCCAGCAAAAAGACAACAGCATTAAATCCAGCAAAGCTCTACAACACTGGTACGTTACAAACCGCTAGAAAGCATTATATAACAAGACATACTTATGCACCTGGATAGAGACAGAGTTTGCTTCCTTCGACTCAGTGAATCCCACGGTGCACAGTGGAGTGATGGACTCTAGGTAAAACTTAGCTGTTGTGATGTTTTCCCTGCTCACGCACACCCCTGTGGTATAAGTCTGCAGTCTATGTGATGTGGAGGTGACACCCATAAATAATTACGCGTTTGATTGACAGCTCATGTTCGACAGGGACAGGAGGACCTCGTTAGCTGCTTCCGTCCCTATCTCCGCTTTTCAATGACAATGTCAAATGTGCTGCCTATTAGTGCCACTTACACAGATGTGGTCCTATGGGAGAGAGGCACACGAAACTACGACCAGGCTATACTGAGCAGAGGAGTGACTGTCTATGTCGCGGATCACATTTTAGCGCCGCGATGAGGGATATGTTTAATCCCACAGATGAAAACTGGGAGGACATCTTGAGAGGAGGAAATGTGTCTATCGGTAAGATCTAAGTTTAGTGTCAGAATGAAGCCTTGAGGACACACTCGACCCTGATCACGTGGTACTTTCCCAGAGACTTTGACATATGAGGATGTAATTACAGATAGCACCCAGAAGAAGTGCTCCGCTGATGGAGTAATAAGGCAGAGAGGATGTGAGACGCATGGTAAGGGGTCGTATGTTGTGTGTGGGAAAAAGGGAAAATTTTCACATTCAAATATTTTCAGATCACATAAAACCAACAAACTGGTTTAAACTGCTCTTATAGTGATTTAAATGTCCTGTATCACACAAAATTGACTCTTGTGAGCTTTTAGCCATGTCGTGTTGTTACTTCATCAGAAACATACCTAGGGTTGTGTTTTGTTTCATTCAGATATTTCACACCTTAAGTATTAGTCCGTCTACATTTCCAAAGCTCAAAATGCTCCATTTGACCGCGTGATGTCATGTAGTGATAGTTTTCAAGTTAACAGCTGCTTTTTACCCTTAGTTCATTAGAGAGTGGCAATTCTTGTGAAGGTGTATGGGGTTTAAAGCACAGTGGAGCACTTCCTGTATTACCACATGACATCACAAGGTGGAAAAGAGTGTTTTCAGTTTGAGCACGAACACAGCCTAAATGGGCAGGATTTATGTGTGAATGAAACAAAACACAAACACAATTCCAGGTATGTTTTTGAAAAGGAAACAACGTTATAACTTAGCTCAAAAGTAAAATAATATGAGCCCTTTGAGTAGTGTTCTTACCTATCATTACAATGTGTACATAGCAATTACTTTCAACAGTTTGTAGTCTATAAAAGTTGTGTAAAGTAGGACACATTGTATAACATATATGCTTGGTATGGTTTCTGTTCCCTTTCAATACAACTACATCATTTGTTGTGTTCCTGTGCTGATTTACACTATAATTTACACCATCAGGGAGTTAAAGTGCACTATATAACTTTACTAGGGGAGATTCTGTCACCCGTTTCTCTCATGAAAATGTTGTTGCTTTGCCTGGAATGTTCCACAGTATGGTAAAACTTTATCTTGCATTTAATTATAGGTGTTTTATTGCCAAAAGTACTTTGTTTGGTGTAGTAACCTGCCTGTCTCCATAGAGATTTAAAGTGCTGTGCTGTTTTGTGGCATTATGAGACATCCAGGCAAAGCAACATCTCTGAACAAGAAAGAATCTAGTCAAAACAAGCAATTATCATGAATTCATTACATTACTTTACATTATACAAGGCATTATTTCTAGCAAATAAATAAACTTTATTTTTATACTCAACAGGTGGCTGGTATCAAAGGCATGCTGATCGCCAACAAGAGACAGGACAACCAGGTGAAGACATACATCACGTACAATAAAGGTCGAGACTGGAGGCTGCTGCAGGCGCCCTCCTCTGACCTGGAGGGGAATGACATACACTGCATACTGGTGAGTGAATCTGGTTTTAAATGGCTCTATATTAACGCCTGCTTATCAAACATTTTCATCAAAAAAAGGTGAACTGTGTAATATTTCTGGTGGGGGGAAGTCACTGCCTGCATTGCTGGGAAAGTTCCACCACATGGCATTAACATGTATTACTTGTATTCATGTTTTTTATTGCAAAAAATGTGTTAGGAAAAAAACTAAAAAACAGGCCTTCTTATTTTTCTCCACAAATCTGATGTGTAGCTTCCAGACAATGTGACAGCAGCTCCATACACTCAATGGGACGCTCTGTCGGAAATGTTACTTCACGTACCTTTAAATAAGTTGCATGTTGTCAATTTGTAAATGACTAAAATACATTAAAAATAAAACAAACTTCTCCACACCATTGGCACTACAACTCCTATTACTCTGAACTAATGTTGAACTCCAAGTAATTAATATTTTTAGTCTGTTGTGAATGAGATTTGGGTATCGCAAATATAATAAACTTGGGTTCTGCGTTAGACACAGCCCACAGCTGATTTGTGCTTATGCAATATTAATAATGAGCTCCATGATACAAGAAGAGTGATTGATGGTCTGAGGATTTTTTATTATTATTTTGCTGAAAAGTCTTTAGCTTCATTGTAGTGCCTTGCCAAATTTCACTCAATCAAGCAAGTGTGCCAAAAAATAATAGACACACAATTTGACGAGTGTGAAATTGCAGAGACACTTCCAGCACCTTTTTTATCACCTTTCAGTAAATTGCTTTTTGTTACTCATCGCTTTTGTTGCCTGGTGAGAAGACAAAGGAAGTCAAATGAGAAATAAAAAAAAAAAAGTATTATTTTGATGGAACTATTGTTGATCGTTATAGTCACCTCAGTCATTACAGACCTTTGCCGCTTTGCATGGAGAGTCTGATTCCTGCCACATGTTGTTGTGTCCTTAAGCAAGAGGAAGGTGTAATCCCTCATTTGTTCATGTGTGGATCAGTGTAGAGAAGGTTTCAGTGGTGATCGTCTGAACAATGTTTTTGTAAAGAAGACGTTTCGGTTCCCATGCACAAGCCATTTTAAATCTGGGCAAGAGACACTATAGATTTCATGTGTTGGTAAGCCCAGCGTTATTCATTTTTGTGGACTTAATTTGTGATGGATTTTGTCTAAATTTGTCTAAATCTTCTTAATATTAGACAAAACAATTAAAATAAAGACTTTATTAATAAAATTACATTAATAGTTCTGTATATATTCTGCACTCTTACTATTTTTGAAAAGGTACTACAATCACACTCTAGCCTTGTTGCCAGTGCTTTAACTTGAACATACAGTAGACATACATGTTGCTCTTATTCACAGTATATGGACAGGTCATGCTTCATGTGAAAGCCAATATTGCATAACAAATTACACTTCAGTAAAAGCTATATCTGATTTGAACATGTCTACTGTTCAAGAAAGAAAGATAGGTCATGTTTATAAAGTTTAAAATTAAATTCTTACTTATTCTTGCATTAATCGTAAAGTGAAAACCAAAATAATGTTATGTTGTTAAAACATACCCGGAGTTATGTTTTGTTTCACTCACATTTAACACACAAACCCTGCATATTTAGGCTGCGTTTTTTCCTCAAATTGAAAACATCTTTTCCATCTTGTAATATCCTGTGTCAATAAAGGAAGTGCTCCATTGTTTTTACACTCCATCCACTTTCAGTAGAATTATTTGGATAATTTCAGCCCTGGATTTGCCAGTCTGTACTGAACAAAAGGAGGCAAGGCAAGGCAAGTTTATTTGTATAGCACAATCCATACACCATGTAATTCAAAGTGCTTTATAAAATAAGAAATACTTTAAAATCACAATACAAACAAATCAAAACATAAATAATCATAAAATAAAAAAAACAATTATAATAAATTATAAAAGAGAGAGAGACATTAAATGAGAGAGAAGAGTGCAGAATGAACACCTTTCAGTCATATGCAGCTAAACAGAACTGCTTTGAGTCTGGATTTAAACAGTGTTAAAGTAGAGGCCTGTCTCACATGTTGAAAATGACTGAATTTGAAACGCTGACTCCCCGTGTTTAGTCCTGATTCGGGGCACCAGCAGGAGACCAGTCCCTGAGGTCTTCAGAGTGTGAGATTGTTCATATGGCAATAATGTCAGAGCTGTGCTTTGGTGCTGGCAATGGAGAGACTTGTACACAAGCAGAGCCACTTTAAAGTCTATTCTCTGAGCTACAGGAGCCGGTGCAGAGACCTGTGCACAGGACTTATGTTCTCACACTTCCTGGTTCGAGTCAGAACCCAAACTGCAGCGTTCTGGATGTACTGCAGCTGTCTGACAGCTCGTTTGGAGAGGCCAGTGAGCAGACCATTACAGTAGTCTAACCTACTGGAGACAAATGCATGGATAAGTCTCTCCAAGTCTGCTTTAGACAGTAAACCTTTGATTTTTGCTGTTTTTAGATGGTAAAAGGCTGCAGATGTTATTGATTTGATGTGGCTGTTAAAGTTCAAGTCTGAGTCCATTATTACCCCTAGAATTCTGGCCTGATTTGAAGGTTTTAGGGGGAGAGAGACTGGAGGTGACTGCTGACACTGTCTTTTTGTTTCTGTGGGCCAAAGACAATGACTTGTGTCTTGTCTGAATTTAGCTGGAGAAAGCTGTTTTCCATCCACACACTCATCTGTTGGATGTAGTGGCAAAGTGAGTCCATTGGTCCATAGTTCCCTGCTGCTAGTGAGACACAGATCTGCCTAGTTGTGGTAGGAAATATTATTGCTGTGTATTAACTGGCCTAACAGCAGCATGTAGAGGTAGCTGTTAACTTGAAAACCTCTGCATGACATCACAAGGTGGAAGAGGTGCAGAATTTATTGAGGCAAAATGACATAATTGCATTGTTAACGTGGTTAGATTTCTATTTCAGCTCTTACTGTCTAACCCTGTTCATCATCATTTACCTGTCTGGACCCTATCAGCTTGTGTCCAGACAGTCTGTAGATGTGTCACTGTGCAGATAGGTCCAAGTGCATTTGTCTCCTCTGCTTTCTGCTCATTACCTCGCCTCCCTACCTCTCCATCGCAACTCTTATCCACAACAATACTACTCACGTTAAGAGGGTCTCACGCTGTTTAAGGGGTGAACGCCGACCTCAGCAGCGCCCCCCGCAGTTCCGTGGAGGCAGTACATCCTCGTGACATTTTAATTACTGCTGCAGATTCCTTTTGATTAGCGCGCTCGGTCTTGATGTCCTTACACAGTTACACGCTTTGTACCATTGCCATCAAAGTCTCGTCTCCACTACCAGCTCAAATCTAATCGTCTGCACACTCGAATGTAAATTGACTTTTGTTTTAATGACGGATTAAATGCTATTAGCTGAATTTATGAAGATGTGGTTCTCTTCTCTCTTCTCTTCGGGAGTCTCATTAATCTAGTTTTATTTTGTGATTTAGTTGTTGTTGTTGTAAGCCTTTTGTTCTGACCCCATCATTTTCAAATAAAGATTGAGCTCCTGTGTCATTGCCTGGGAGCTATGTGTGCGACGCAATGCACAGCAGGGGGAAGCATTCATTTAAAACAATTGGATTACAGAGATTTACTGTGTTCTGAATGATGCCACTGCCACTGATTAGAATAAGATAAGACTGAACAGTTCAGTCTAAAGCAAACCTATTATGCAACATTGACTTTTTATGGCTTTTATATATTATTATTATATATGTTCTAGTTGTTTCCTCTCACCGTTTACTCACCCGAAGTGATTTATGCACGGTCAATCTTTAATCGTTTATTTTCAAGACACCATTTTGGCATGAACTCCTATCAGTGCCACCGGTATATGCCCACTGCTCTGGACTTACTTTGTGCTCCAATTTTATTTTCTTAATCGGTGATACGCGTCGTCAGTTTTGGTTGTTGCGGCGACGTCGGCTTCCATTGTGCATCGCAGTTTTCAAACGTGGAAATCAGCAGACACATTTTAATTTGTTGACTTAAGTTGTTTTAAATGGCTATTGCATTTAAAATGTCCAAAAGATACAGCTTCATCCTGGAAAAAAAGTAATCTTTTAATAGTAGATGCCTTTATTGTCTTAAAGGTTGTATAGAAGATTGTCCAAGGAAAGAGAAATGCAGTGACTGTTTGTCCATTTTCAAATGTCGCGCTTCGCTCCTCTTCCCCTTCTCTTCGTTTTTCAGCGACGTCAAAAACAGACTTTCTTTTGTGGCGAACTGGTCGTGAATTCTTGTTGGCCGTTACGATAAAACTTTGTGCAAAACTTTGTGTGAGAGGAAGCGACATATCGAAAAAGACACTAAGAACCGCTGTGTTGATTGAGTAAACAGCATCAGTGCGTGAGAGGCGAACGTACACCACGCAATCCCAGCGCGCCGGCAAGTCAGTGACGCTAGAAATGTAGGGAGGTTGATTGACACCCAACAGCCAATAGATAAAGAGGTAGCCTTGTTATCTATTGGCTGATGTTTATCTGCCCCCACTACGTCCACAGTTGATGGATTTTCGTTCTTTTTTTTTTTTTTTTGGTCATCATAATTACAAGGCTGCTGTATCTCTATAATTTTATTTTGAACTTTCATCGACAAAAAATCCTCCATACAACCTTTAATGTCATCATTTGACCTGAAAACATGATAGCAAATAGTCGGGTTTGTGTAGATATAAACCCACTCACAATAAGAGTGGGTGTTTTTTTTTTCTATTTTTCACTACAATAAAAACACTAAAAATGAGGGGGAAAAAAAATAATACCCATGCATTTATTTTAGTCTGCATGCTGTCCAGAAAGCTACATACTGAGGCTTTAAATTACCATTGGCTGACTATGATACAGCACTGTACAAAAAACAATCAGCAATATTTTTGACCATTTCTGCAACAACAACTCTCAAGAGAAAGTGTTGAAACCAGGTAAAAACGCTCTGTGTGCGCCTCAAACTCCTCTGTAATAGACACTCCAAAACTCTAAGGCCAAAATGTCAGAAGATGAATTCCTGTTTTTCTCTTTTCTCTCTCGTAGCCTTTCTGCTCACTCCATCTTCAGCTGCAGATGTCAGAAAACCCCTACTTGTCCGGGGCCATCACCACCAAGAGTTCTGCGCCTGGTATTATCGTCGCCACAGGTGAGACCAATGACTCCATACTAGACTAAATCTCTCCAAATCTGCAGTCCGGGCAGGTCTTAACACATAATGGTTATTCGCACTAAAGCTTTGGACAAGGCAGGTCTCTATGGGAACATTAGCACTGAAGGATTTTGGATCCTAGCAGTGTCGCTGTTAAAGCTGCTTACTTAAAGGTGCTGTACCTGATTTTTACTGTCTTAAAAATATGAAAAACAAAAGAGAAATTCATTTGGTTCTACTTTATGATAACAACACCATATTTAAGTTTAATAAGGTATAAACAATAAACTTAACAAAAATGTATTTCTGAATTAACCTATGGTTGTTCATGCTTTCCTGAGGCTAATTAAAGTGTAGTTATTTCAAAGTGTCACAGTTAGTTTTAGACTGTTTGCGTTCATAGCGTTCACTAATTATTCTCTGCTGTATTAATAATACATGACACTTGTACAGCGCTTTTCCTGACACTCAGAGTTCACATGAATTAAGACAGACACAATCACAAGTGAAAGAAACAGATAAACAGGAGATGACAGGAGATTTGAGTTTATGAATGCATTTACCATAAGTGCCTCTGAACATGTGGCCTACACATATGACTTTAAATCAGAGCTGTGACAGCCAGCTCTAGTTTACCCTAATGAATGCTGAAGTGCTGAAACACACTGGTGTGGTTTATCTTTATCTGCCATGCTGTAACAAAGGATTTTTATTATTATTATTTTGATTATTATCAGCTTTTTTTTCAACTTTGTAATTTGTGAAAGCAACATTCAAAATATCTATTAATATCTATTAAACTACTTTTATTTAGCATTTCATTTGTATGAAAAATATTTCCATGACAAAAGTGTAGCTATTTATTTTATGTTTTCTGGACAAATTACACAGATTTCAGAAAAGAAAAGAAAAGCCATATCATAAAAATCACAATTAACACATAAAAAGGACATAAAAAGAATAGATAATCTTGTCCCAACATTTCAACACTAAAAAACATGGGACAGCAGTACCTAAATGGGTTAAGTATTTTCCCACTAATGGGAGGACACCATGTACGAATTGTGTTCAATTTTTTAATTTTTATTTTTTAAAGGTCTTTATCAATTACAGCTACTTAGAACATTCTCATAAAATACACTGAGGACAAATGGACTATATTTACACCACGACAACGTCAGCAAACTCTGAGTCTGTGTCTTCAGATGAGCTCATTCTTTTCTGTGGCGAACTGTTGAATAAACACGTTTGTGTGATGCCTCCTTCACTGTAGTCAGTGTTCTCTATGCGTCAGATGGCCCCAGAGTACATAAAATAAATAAATAAATAAAAAGGCTGACGTGACAAAAGACAGAAGGATCAAACAGGAGTCTATTTGTGTTGTGCACTGGCCAAGAGAGTGGAGAAAGATCCAAGGAAGAAGCCGCTTCAGTCACGGCTCATTCAAGGATACAGGCTCAAACAAAACCAACTTTCACACCGCCCATCCACTTGTCACAGCGTGTTAGTTTAGCGGCGTAACCTTGGCATCTAAATAACTCCATGTATTATTGAAATGCTTTGGGATGCACAGGAGGATGACTCAGGCAATAGTTAAGACAACAACAATCCTTTAAACCAACAAGTTTTTATGTTAAGGAAAGACAATGATGTTTTGACATCTGTATTGGTTTATGAACAGGAAGTCGTCGAGAAAACTTTATTCAAGTATGCTCGAGTATTCTCTGTTCACAATGTCATTGCTCCCATCTAACCCCATTTTCACTGTCATCAGTACACGCCCACTGCTCTCTACTTTCTTCTTTCTTCTACTTTATTTTCTAAATTGGGGATGCATACTCAGCTGCACACTTCCTTAAACATAGGGTGAGGACCTCAGTCGCAGGAGAGGAGCTCGGTGTGGAGCTGCTGCTTCTCCACATCGAGAGGGTCAGCTGAGGTGGCTCAGGCATCTGTTCTCAATGTGTCCTGGACGCCTCCCTGGGGAGGTGTCATGGACAAAACCCAGGAAATCTGTTCTGGACTATATCTTCCAGATGGCCTGGGAGCGCCTTGTTATCTCATCGGAGGAACTGTAGGAAGTGTCTGGGGTGGGGGAAGTGTAGGAGTCCCTGTTTAGTTGTGATCCAGCCTTGGATAAGTGGAATAAAAATGGATGAAAGATACATATAGGGTTCAGCAGTGTCATAAAGCACAAGTGATCTGTAGCTATTCATATAAGAGGTGACTTACAGTATTTTCTACTTGCAGAAATGTATTATGTGGTTGATTGTGTTAGTTTGCTGTGTGTTTTGATGTTTCATATGTCAAATATTCTTGCCCTTCAGGTAACATTGGCCCGGAGCTGTCCTATAACAACGTGGGCATGTTCATTTCATCTGATGCTGGGAACAGCTGGAGACAGGTGAGACACACTTTGGGATTAAGTCATTTACATATGTCCCCACCAGTTTGACAGGATAGCCACAGGCACAGCAATCTGTATCTGTATACCTGTGAAGCAAAATGTCTTTAAAGGTGCACTATGTAACATTCCCTTTGGATAAATAATGGATATTAACTTTGAAACTGACCCACATCTGGATCTTAAACATGATCAGATCACAATTCAGTTACCCAAGTATGTTTCCCATACTCTAAAAAGTTGTTCGTAAAAGTGCACTATGTAGCTTATGTAATAGAGTGCTGCCTGCTTGTCTCCATGGATACATGTTTGCCTTGTGTGGAATGTTTCACATTATGGCATTAATTCATTTGCTCAATTATACAGTAACAATTTTCCTGTTCTCATCTAATGAAACTCTTCAGGCCTATAGAATCACAGGTAATTAAAACCGAGGAATAAGCGACATGCACACAGCCTGTTAACATAATAAGAGAATGGGATTTGTGGGTCAACCATAGTGGGTGCAGATATGTGAGTTTATATGATTGGATTAACTCAACATAAACAGAGCATCATTGCCTCAGAGCACTAAATGATTCACAAATCAGTGCACTAATCTTGATGTGTTGAAGTGTTATTATGTAAGATGCTAAGACTGTATATTCACTGTATATTCAGTGTGCCTGTGTGTAAATATTAATCATTGTGTGCATATGTAGGTTGTTCAGACATATTTTCTCACTTTTTGATGCTGTATTTTGAGTAGTTTTCTTGTCTTTTACTATAATTTTTTATAAGATTTTTGAAGAAGAGCACAATGTCTGGTTCCTGGACAAAGGCGGAGCTCTTGTTGCTGTAAAACAACCGTCTGTACCAACGAGAAACCTGTGGTAAGTCTATTACATAATGTTATTGTCAATTTGCTCAATCATCTATTTTTATTTATGTATTTTTTTAGGAACACTGCATATTAATGAACATCTACAACACTACTGTATAAATATGCTCATTTCCATCTGTAGTTCCTCATCAGGTAACACTACAAATTTAACAGAGAAAAAACAACAAGTGACAGTTTTAAACTAGAAGTGTCCACAAGTCTGGTCTTCCTTTAGCCACTGTTTCAAGTGGGATTTGAAAGTGGCCACTGTTGGAGTCTCTCTTATTGATAATGGGAGACTGTTCCAAAACTTAATGCCTCTGAGTGAGAGCACACATTGTTCTGAATGCGGTGCGTCTGTGTGGGACCTCACAGTTCCCCCGGGCCGTGGCTCTAGTTCCCATTCCACTGACAGTCTTTACTTTAATAAAATCCTGTATCGGAGAGGGGGGGCAAGTCCATTCAAAACTTTATACATAAAACATCCATATTTAAAATTAACAAAATTATTAAAATTAAGCAAATTGTACTTATCAAAAATAGTGCAGTGGTGAAATGAGGTCATCTGCTTGTTTATACAGATATATCATTGCTCGGCCTGGACTGTTCCACAGTATGGCTTTAAACAGCTCTACTTTACATGTATTACAGATGGTTTTAATGCTCAAAAACAGGCATTCTGACTGTGAGCGGGGTTGCCTGTCCACAGATCTGACCTGTAACTTGGTCTGGTTTGGTCTTCATGAAGATTGAAAGGTTTAATACCATACTGTGAAACATTGCAGACAAAGCCATAACATCTCCATGAAGAAAAGCATTTGACAGACCTTCCACCAGAAAAG
Organism: Boleophthalmus pectinirostris; assembly: GCF_026225935.1. NCBI lineage: Eukaryota > Metazoa > Chordata > Actinopteri > Gobiiformes > Gobiidae > Boleophthalmus > Boleophthalmus pectinirostris. The sequence continues at coordinate 15,049,309 of NW_026571190.1, read as the reverse complement.
TTACACAATTCATCTTTAACATGATTGTACCGTATTTTTCAGTTGCTCCGGAGTATAAGTCGCACCAGCCAAAAAATACATAATGACAAAGAAAGAAACTGGACTATAAGGCAGGGAAATTAATTTTATAAAATCAGAGACAGGAACCGACATTTCATCTTAAAAGGCAAGTTATAGTAATAACAACAGAACAGAGAACAATAGAACAAGTTTACCAAACTCTCCATCTCACTCCAAATCATTAAATCAATTGAATTCTTCATCCTCTGTGTCCCTTCTGAACAACTCCACAACCTGCAGAGGTAAACGGAGCGCCGCTTCCTCTTCTGTATGGCTGTTGTCAGACTCAGCATCAGTTAGAATTATTCTGGCCTTTCTGAATTCTGACAGGATGGCTTCAGTTGCCACTGATGTTCAGGCTTTGTTGCATGGTGCACCCTCCTGTTTGTCGTAAAGCTGTGTTCTCCTTCCCCACTTTCCGCCAGTCCCTCACAAGTTTCTTGCTCACTCCGAACTTTCTTTCTGTTGCTCGATTATCCTTTTCGGCTGCATATTTCGCCACTTGCAGCAGGACAGTCTTTTTCTGCAGGACACATGTGCAGTAGAGCTCCAAGTGACAGTGGTACAGGAGTATTAGGAGTAGCAGATACTGACACACAAGTCTAGAGCGCCCTCACTCTGCTGTCAATGTGAACATTTTAATATGTAAGTCACACCGGAGTATAAGTCGCAGGACCACCCAAATCATGAAAAAAAGTGTGACTTATAGTCTGAAAAATACGGTATGTGAAAAATATTTTAAACTAAGGGCACATTATTTCACATAACTGTTAGCAATGTCTTGAAACATGTTCCATAGCTTCATTTAGTTGCATACATTTTCTTTTTATGACACTTGATCCATGTATTGATGCACTTTGTGAGTTGTTTCAAAAGTCAATCTAATTAGTGAGATTTTTTTTTTTTTTTCCCCCCATTCAAGCCACTTATCATTATGCTCCAGGACTGGGCGCTAGCTGCTGCCAAACTGTGCGGCAGCTAATCCATGAGAGACCAGATCTGTTCACCACTCGCTTTTGCAACAATTTTGAAATTAGTTTTAGAGCCAGTCAAGTGTAGCCTGCTGGGTTTTTGTCTCCCAACCAATTTAGGTCCGATAGTGGAGCAGAGGCAGATAGAGAGGAGCGTCCCTGCAGCCAGTGTGTGGAGTTGTCAAATACTTAACCAACTCTGTCATAACAGGAGCAGGCCAATGTTGTGTTCTGTGTTCTCTGTGGTTTTAGACTACACTGCACAATATATCACAGTCTGAGTCTTACTGTCGCTTTTATAGGGAGAGATTAAGCCTGCAACAATTAATCAACTAATCATGACTATTGACTATTAAATAAATTATTGTAGTGGTATTTTGATCATCGTAATCATTATCTGGACTATATAAACTCTAAAACACATTTGAAAATACATTTTATAACAAAGTGACATTATTAAATCAAAATGTCAAATAAAGAATAAATAATTTCAATTTCCATCAATAATACACTGAATTTGTATGTATAAATTTGCTCTTTTTAGAATCTTTTAGTCACCGTTTTTCAAACTTGTATTTAGACTAAGACAAACTTTACTGAAGGGAAATTACATGGACACAGTAGCTCACACATTATAATATAATAATAACAAAGAGTAAAAAAAGAGTAAAACATATAAATGGTAAATTGAATGTTCTAATGTTGTAATGGTATTTATTTCAATGTGCAATAGAAATGATAATTTGGCTTGTCAACTAATTGAAAAAAGCAGTCAACTACTAATAATGATTAGTTATAGCAATATATACATACTTATATAAAAAAAAAAGGACAATCACAGTTTATTTCTCCATATTGATAGATCATAATATTTTCGATTATTCTTTTTAATCAGTGCCATTTAAAACAAATAACTGTTTGGCCTCTGCTCCAAACCACATGCTCAGGCTGGACACTGATTTAAAAAGACTCATCATTGACTTTTAGAAATACCTGAATCTCGATCTCTATTCAAATTCAATTAATGGCCAGGCCCTACTTTTACTAATTTTGCAAGAATCAAACAGCGACACGACAGGGGCATCGTGCCCCTGTCGTGTCTGCCATTTATACATCATTTAAATTCAATTCAATCTCAGCGGTATCTAACATCAATGTGTACCCTGGATTACATTTAGCCAGTGTGTCCTTGTTTGGCCCTAGTTTCATTAGGCCCGCTTTAGTCCACATTAAGAATAGTCATAATGCAGTAATTAGTCTTTCGCTAGCAAGGGCCGCAACCTCCGAATGCAGTGTAAATCTGTCTTCATTATGCATTAAGACGTGATCATGACAGATGAGATATTCCACAAAGTAAGGGTGGTTTGAAAACTAGAAGATAACTAAACTTATCCTCATTATAATAGCACTTAAAGTTGTGCTACAGTTTTGTGCTTTTTCCCTTCATTATATAACATGGAGACACTGCTTTCTCACTACAGCATCTCAGTATTAACCAGGCCAGTAACTCCTACCCCCGACTTGATTAAGGCATGGTTGAGTTCTTAGTTTAGTTCTAGACATGGTTTATTTTTTATTTTTATTTTTGTCTACACTACCCTCAATCACACCTCACGTTGAGGGCATTAGAGCACATTTTTGTGCACTGAATTTCATTTGGCTATAAAAAATCAGAGGATTAATAACTTTTTCAACCTTTATGTTTTCTTTGCTCAACCAACGTCTGACCTTATGATCCATATTTTAACATTTTTATTTTCTAATATTTTGAGCTCTTTAATTGCTGAATGTCTTTCATAAAGTCAGTACATTTCGCACTCAGAAATCACAAAAAGTTAATTATCTTCCACATGCTTGATGCAAACTGGATTTTTTATTTTTTTTGGTTCCACTTTAAGAGTCTGATGTATCTCAAAGTTTATCAGCCATAATTTTTAAAATGCATTATTATTTTTTGACAATGGTATATTTAACCAAAAAAATCACATTGAGGGTACTAGAGCACATTTCTGTACACTGAATTTCATTTGGACATATCATAACAAAGCTGAATGTAATACTTATTTTTGACACAAGTTTTGCAGCTCTACTGTTAATCAAAAGCCCAGACAGGCTTTTATGTGAGGAAGTTTTTTCTTTACTTCTCTTGTGCATGTTTGTAGGTGTGCGTGCATGTGTGTATGCGTGTGTATGTGTGTATATGTGTGTAGTATAGTGCAGTCCTCAGCAGCCCTTGTCGCACTCAGGTAGCTCAGGCCGTCCTCACTTCAGTTCCAGTGTTGATAAGCTGTCACCGCCATACAGCCAGGCCTCTCTGATGAAAAGTTGTCCTGTTTTCGTGAATTCTTTCTGCCTCTGCACTTCTTGAGTTAAAAAATAAAATGTTGTTCGGTTGTTTTGGTAAAATACCACCGATTTGTCTGTATACTGTGTACTGTATTTGTGTGTATGGAGATGTTTTTGATTTGCCTCACATATTCCACAATTGGATTAAGGTACTAAGGGACTGTGACCCCATAGTGTTCATTATTAAGGAAGACAAAAATGAGAAGCCTGACAGCAGCAGTTTCAGAAACAGGGCAATGTTTTTTCAATACACAGTGAATTGAAGCCAGAGTTGACTGAGCGAGAAACGTGCCCATGGTCACTTCCTATATTTGTAGTGCGACCACTAGCAAGTTAGCTATGTCCATTTATATATACAGTTTATGGTCCACACACCAAGAATGAGGTTTGATATGTTTGATTGTGATTCCAGAGGTGACTGGATCAGAATGACTATATAGACTATATACAGACTATATAAAGTATGAAGACCTAGCAATTTGCAATGACTGTGAATGCATAGGAATATCATTTATGCAGGTAATTATCAAGTATTGTCATTTTGTGGCTATATTAAAAGTTTGTGCCAATGTTTATTTTATTTTTTCAGGATCAGTTTTGACGAGGGTCGACAGTGGACGCAGCACACCTTCTCGTCTGTGCCTCTGTTTGTGGATGGAGTTCTGGTGGAGGCTGGAGCAGAGAACCAGATCATGACGTGAGTCTACAAAATTATTTTCTTTCATACTAACTGAAATTATGAAACTGAAATGAAAACTTAATTGAAGCTGTTTTAATCTAAGTAGTCTAAATTTAAATTATGATTCCATCAGGCCTAACCACTTTTTAAACAAACCTAAATAAGGTTTGAACAAGCACCGAGGCAGGACTAAACTAGAATTTTGTACACGGAGCCCTTGTTGGCAACCCTTGCCATAAAGCCGATTAAATTTGCATAATTGTAGTAGTAATAGTATTAAGAAAATGTGCATGTTTTCTTTGTGCTGTAGGTTCTTCGGTCACTTCAGTCACCGCTCTGAGTGGCAGCTCATCAAGATCGACTACAAGTCCATCTTCAGCAGAAAGTGCACAGAGGAGGATTACCAGACCTGGCATCTGCACAACCAGGTACTACACACCACAACTCACAATGTATACATGATGCCAGGGGTTAGCAACTTTTCACATCAAATACTGCTTGAGAAAATATTCGTCTTTCCCAGAAGTGTTGAATACAGTGAACTGAATATTACTGCACTTTCAAGAGTCTCAGTGATAGAACACAGTACTTATGGGTTCCAATCTGTCTCCAGCCTGAAAACTGTCAAAAACAGGAAAAAAATGAACAATGGTCAACATGTCAAATATCAGGACCAAATCACAGGTCTAAAACTCTTTACTGGATCAAAGAAGTTTCTCTAATAGTACCTTCAGACTTACACATGAACAGATCTAGACCAAACTGTGTGTACATAAGGACTAAACAAACCAGCCAAACCATTAAACCAGGACTAAACCATGACAAGCTTGAGTCCAGTCTAGATTTTGTTCTGGATTTGGTTCCATTTTAATCGTAATGTTGATGTGGTATATGTGCAAATCTGAACACATCTTACGAGTAAACAAACAAAACAAACAAACAAAAAACAATAATAATAATAATAATAATGTCTGAATCAGTGAAAACTAGACAAAGGAAGTAGTCTACATATTCTCCAAGTGACAAAAAAACATGTCTCAGGTCAGTTCAGCCAAAGTCTTCTAAGTACGAGTAAAAGAATGCTGTGTACCCATACTGCTGCTGTAGAGGCTTAAATAAAGTCTTTTGTTCTCTCGCTGACAGGGAGAGCCTTGTGTGATGGGCCAAAAACAGATCTACATGAAACGAAGGCCTGGGAACTATTGCATGCTGGGAAAAGACTACTCCAGGATCCTGTCTGCGGAGTCGTGCATCTGCAGAGCTCATGATTTTGAATGGTAAGAGGCTGCTTATGTTATGACAATAGAATAGACTGTGTTCTTTGTATTCATGAAGGAGGGATTATGTTTCTTAGTATTGTCCTCTTCAGGAGCTCTTCATTAAGTCACTGTTTATCCTTCACCGCTGCCAAGCACACACCAGAAAGCACAAATGTGAATATGCTTCTTCTGTGGCGTCTTTGGCATTGTGAAAAGAATGTATTTAAGTGCATCTATTGAGTTCTCCCCAGATGTCCTGTCCTTAGAATAGTGTAAAATCGAATCTAATGGAGAAATATGGCAGATTTTTCTACAGATTTGTATTTGTCATAGTTTTATTTATATAAACATCCCCTAATATGCTTTTAGAAAGGGACAGATTCACAATAGTTGCTCATACTTGCACATACACCACTTCACATTCAATTTTAACTAAACTGGAAGAAATTTTGGATTATACCGAGAACTAAACTATGACCAAACCAGGATTAGAACAGGAACAAACCAAGTCTACATTAGAAGTGGATGTACTGTAGTTATCAAAAGCAAATGCAATGATAAGTTGAGAAATGTCTTTTATGGAAGAGCAGGCTTTTTATGGAAGATTAACCTGGGTGGATTTTCATTACGTTTCATACTTTGTAGGGGTGCACACATTAGTAAACATTGCCTAAAAAGTTTAAGATGGTCTGAAAAGTAAAGCAAAAATATACAATTTTCTTAAATAGCACATTTTCAGGAGTCTGCGATCAATACGAGTGCTCATGGTCCTGGTTAGAGGTTAGATTTTTGACAAAAAGTGACTAATTGAAAAACTGTAGACTAATACTAGTGTGAGAGATGTATAAAAAGCAGCTCGCCTGTTGTTGTTCCAGCTAAACCAGGTCTTTCCGGTCAGATTGTGTTAAAACAAAACTCAGATTAAAGTCTGATTTGAGTAACAGCTTCAGACAGAGCAGTGTTTACAATTAGCTTCACACCTCTAGAGACTGTTGGTGACATCAACCGTAAAGTATCAGTTTAGATCTCTAGTTTACATTTGATTTACTTGCAATATTAAAATGTAATTTATAAGGAACTTTGGACAAAGTCTGAAAACTCCCCATAACATTGAGACATATGGTCCCTCAAAACAGCAGCTGAAATGACTGTTGTTTAAGTCAGGACCACAACAAACAAAGCAATAATCCTAATGTTTTGAAGTTACAAAGTGCCACTCTTCAAACCACTGTGCTCAGATATGGATTTTTCTCTTAATAGGTTTTTCACCGCAGTTGTTACAGAACCCGCTGAGTGGAGATGCGGGGGGAAAAAACGCCTGATAGATGTTTACGTTGTTGTGAACTGAGCAGATGATGAAATGAAAAAAGCCTTGCAAGACACATCCAATGTACCGTACGTCAGAAGTAGTAATAGCACAAAATTACAGTCACTTTTTGTAATTATCTTGCCAATATCAATATATAAAAATGCATTATGTTAATTCAAAGTTGCTGCTTGGTTTCAGATTTCATCAACATCAAGTAAAAAGTATAGATTTATAATAATGGAAACGAAGGGAAGATAAAAAGACTATTCTTAAAGGGCCCATATTACATGATTTTTTGATCTGTTATAATATCTTCTCATCACAAACATACCTGGAGTTGTGTTTTGTTTCAGTCACACATGTTTAAGACACAAACCCAACAATCCCATGAAACACTTTGTTCCACTTTCTGATGTCAAAAAATGCTCCACTGTGTTTTTAAACTCCACATACCTTCACTAGAATCGTTTGGATGATTTTAGCCCTGAATTTGCCAATCTCTATTAAGCAAAATGTAAAATGTAGCTGCTAACTTGAAAACTGCCGCTACATGACATCATAAAGTGGAACAGAGCATTTTGAGCTTTAGAGATGTAGGCAGATTAATAATAAAGGGTTACTCAAACATGCATCAATGGAACGAAATACAACTCAGGGTATGTTTTTAATGAGGTAACAGCATTATAACATGTCTTAAATCTCACAAGAGTCAATTCTGCATAATGTAGGGCCTTAAAAGTTTCATTTTTCAATTTCATAAAGTACTTTTTTTTCCCCCCAGTACATATATGAGGGGCAATGAGGCCGCTTGGAATAGAGTGTTAACATTCTAGTTGTTGGAAATAGTAGTACTCCACCCAGAAAGTTGTGAATAATTAGGATACTAGGAATGTGAATAATTATAGACTGTGGCAATCCTTTTTAGACAAGTTTTAAGAGTGGAAAAGCACCTAATATGCATATTTTGTCAAGTCAAGCACCTATTTACTGATATAAATGCTAAAAGTTCAACATCAGTCAATTTTATTTTTGGATATTTTTACAAAAATACCATTTAGGGAAATTATTAAGGAAAACTCTTGCCCCGTCTGGCAATATGAACTCTATTCACAAGCTATAAACCACCAAATCACCAGTTTAACACCACATTCCCATATACTAGTAGTTCCTAAATATGTCATACATGTCTCTTTTTAACATGCTAAATTTCCTTTGTATTTGTGAATAATAAGTTGATAAATTTGAATCCATCCTGTCCAGACACTGTTTGGATGGTCAATATTTTAATATCTATATGAATAATCAGGCTCCTGTTTATTTTATTTTATTTTATCTTATTTTATTATTTTTATTTTATTTTATTTATTTAATTAATTATTTATTTTATTATTTATTTAATTTTATGTATAAGTCATGCCATTTTTCCTCAATATAATGCTGTTTTACCAATAACAATAGTTTTGTATTTACCTCTCTATTTATCGTGCACCGTTACTTGTGATTTTCTCCAATCAAATTCCGTTCAGAGATGATCTCTTTATTTAACAGCTCCCCCCCGTTGACAGGAGCCACCAGCGGTCTAATTATCTATAAACCAGCAAATCAATTTTGTTCACTTGCTCTGCCATCGGTCATGCTTCTCATCACAGCCAGTTAATAATTAATTAGCTGCTTATGATAACGTCAATACATTTCTTCCCATATCGAGAGCACATCATTTAATCTTATACGTCAATACTAAATAACTAGCAATTATAAAAAATATATATATATATAAATGAACCTGTCCATTCCACCTTAACTAACATTTGCACATATATCCAGACAACATCTTTACTATTACCAATCCCATGTATGTCATTTTTATAAGACTTTGCTCCAATCCTGACTGCATTACCCGTCAATCTGAACGGTGGAAGTGGATGTAAATCTGTTTTTTCAGTTCTTAGCTCTTGCACAAAGTTTATCACATAAAAGTAAATCAGGGAATCCTAAAACGACTTTTTCTTCCAAGTTTGCAATTGATACTTTGTTATGGAGCTCAACAGTCCTTCCCATTCTGAATTCTGCTCCAGTTCGTAAATTCTCCATACATTTTTCCCATAGACTTTACGAAAAATTCAGATATGAAGAGTTTGAAGTGAGCTACACTGCAGCTAATATTCACAACACATTAGTTTTAAGTCCAAAAAGGCCATTTAATATGCAAATTTCAGTAAATGTTTTAATAACTTTGCAGTTTCCATAGTTTCAGAAGCACACTTTAAATAAACTATAGGTGTTGTGGTCATTAGAGCTGATTAGCCCTGAGCAAGCGTTCAGAATTTTAATATTATGTCTCTGTGAAAATTGTCACTATGTACAGCTTTTATAAATATACTCTGAGGGAAAACACAATTTCCTTATTTTAATTGACTAATAAAGTTCAACACACATCAACTTCAAGAACAAATATGTAAACTAATAAACAAACGCAACTTGTGCCACGATGGAAAGATAATCTGTGTTTTTAATAATGTTTTGCCTCATCATTGTCATCATCATCAATCATTATTATTTCCAGACTCAAGGTCCACAGAAAAAACAAAACAAAACAAAAAAACATAAACACGAAAAGACAATAGAGAGGCAGAGGAGCTCATGAGCTTTATCAAGGTAGATATTCAAAAAACTTGCAGTAAAAAAATATTTTTAATTGATGCAAGGTAATTTGGGCCAAGTCGCCTGGAACTTTGAGGGTCAGGAAAAATTTGTCTGAGGGCCGCATTTGGCCCCCGGGCCATAGATTGGACATGCCTGCTCTACACCAATTGACTGTACACCAACTCACATGTACGTAACAGATAATACTCCCTACAACTGTACAACAACAGGTAACCTTATGTCATGTCAACCACAACTTCATCTTGATTTCTATAATTTATTTTTACTTGTACATATTCATTTCTATAATTATGCATTATTTTACACCAGTCTGTTGTTATTTTTGCTACTTATTTTGAATGTATTATTTATACTTTTTTTTTTTTTTACATTTATGTTTTTGCTATTTGTTATTATACTATGTAAATACATAATATATAATTTATATATATAATAATAAATAACATAAAAAAGTAATGTGAGACCTACTGGGTCCAATTGATTTTTATTTTTTTGGATCAGTGAAGTTTGTCTGAGTATAAGTAAGTCCTACCTCAATGAACCCTGGTACCACACAGCACAGAACGTGGGGCCCTGCAGCATTACCACAGCCTCTGATCTTTGTGTAGTTTCATAGAAGTACCCCACAGGTTCCCATGGCGATAGACAGATTGGCCTCTATGCCACAATGACGCTTGTTAATGAAAAGTTCACAGCTGTCTGTTCACACAGAGCACGTCCGAGGAGCAGCCCCAGCCATAGCCCGTCAGCTGTTTATTTGTTCTGCTCCGGTAATTCATTGATAAATCACTGTCTGGGGAGTTATAAGACCAGACATGTGCTTACCTTGCTTTGTGGGATGTAAATTATCCACTGATTGCTTTGTGGGAGAGTCCAAGTTATGATGACAGAATAGAGAAATATGGTGTGGTCAGGGTATGGGTATGTCAAAGTAAAAATAGTATAGTAGAAGTTTGAAAGTACCCAGTGTCTTGTTATGTTTTTATGTTAGTGACACTTTGCAGCTGAAGTCATCAACGTTCTCTGGGGGTGTGATGTTAACTGGAGGCACTGCTCAATCTGAAGCTCTGTGACTCAAGTTAGACTTTAATCTGAGTTTTGTTTTAACACAATCTGACAAGAAAGAGCTGATTTAATTGAAACTATAACAGATGAGATGATTTGTGTTCTTAAATAAATCTCTTTAATTAATTAAATTAGAGTCACAAGATAGCTCGCATTAGTTTTTCAGTTAGTCACCCTCACCTTTTTTGTTGAAAATCAAACATCTCAACAGGATTATGGACTCTCATATTGATCACAGGCTCCTAAAAATGTGTTGTGTTTACAAACAATCTTAAAACTTTACATCGTGTCAGCATGGTATACTGAACATTCCACCAGTGTGATGCCACTGCGAAGTATCAACTGTTGTATGATTTTTCTTTGTTGATGGCATTAGGGAGACAAACTCTGATATGTGCAAATATAGCTGTTTAGCAACCGTAGCTGGAATAAGAATTAGTCTTGTCTTTTTTCACAATCCAGAGCGCCCTATACACAAATCCACTTGGGTGTGCCAGCACAACTTCAGTAAACTACAAAGCCACACCACCTGCAGCGCACGCAAACACACACAGAGCAGACAGCGACCGCGCAGCGACAAACACCCGCAGCCACACTCATCCCTCCACGCGGACGAGGAATGAAACGGAGGAACGAACCGAAAAAGCGAGTGCAATGTGCCACTTCTAGCCACAACTGAACAACTGAGTCACCGTGAACACACCAACAATCCAGCGGTCCCAGACAGCACCCTCCCTACACGCTACAATTTAACAAAGCCAAGAGTCACTGTGAACGCGCCAAACAAAGTCCAACTGACCTATCCAACTGTTGTGTTTAGTTTAAAGTCCAGTGTGGTTTATTTGTGGGGAAAAAAAGTTCAAAAATAGACCATTCTATGACAGTGCGCCTTATAAACCAGAGCGCTCTATAGTGCGGAAAATACGGTAATTACTGAACCTGTACTAAATCTTTGTTATCAGGGGTTGTCTTAGTGGGGACTGATGGGGCATCCGATATCAGCCCCCGGTCCTCATTTTCTGCTAGGAGGGGGTCTCTCCCAGTTTGCTGATCTGTGTAGGATTGCCACTATTTGTTACAATGTTGTTTCCTCATGAAAAGCATACCTGTAGTTGTGTTTTGTTTAATTTGGACAAACACACAAATCCTGTATATTATGTCTGAGTTCTCTCTCAAACAGGCACACTGTTCCACCTTTTGATGTCATGTGGTGATATAAGAAGTGCTCCACTATGTTTTTAATTCCACAGAAACATTTTGGCAATTTCAGTTTGTGCTTTCTCACCAGCTTCATGACAGGTTTGGAGATGTAGACAGATTAATAATGCAGAATTATTTAAACATGTGAGAATGAAACAAAACACAACTCCGGGTATGTTTTTGAGCAGGTAAAAACATTCTAACATGGTTTAAAGCTCACAAGAGTCCATTTTGCATAACCTGTAAAATGTAATAACATATTCCAGTACACCATCCAATCACAGAGAAATCACATTAGTAGTGTAACAGTAATTAATTAAAAGAGCTATTTTTAGTTACTTCCCAACACTGCCTTGTACTAGACACATATCCATTCTCCCCCTCCCTCTGCTGTTTTGTGTGTACTCTCATATCCACAGTGGAGCATGTGTCAGCAGTGTTCTTAATCGATACATAATAATGATGGCTGATAGTACAGACAGGCCCAGGACAGCGCCTCTGCACAGTGCCCAGCTACGATAAGACCCTCTGACAATATGTGCCTTATCCCGAGCTCTGATACGGATCTGTGCTCCTGTGTTTGTGTGTGATAGTGATTATGGGTACGAGCGCAGAGGAGACGGAAACTGCAGACCTGCCTTCTGGTTCAATCCCTCCACCGTGTCTGGCAGCTGCAGCCACGGACAGAACTACCTCAACAGCACTGGGTAAGGACACGCCAAAAACGTGAGTGTGGTGCTTTTTTCTATACGGGAGATTAAAGAGTAAAAGGCTGTACGTTCAAAACTTGGCCAGGTGACATTTTCGTTTGTCTAAAAAAGTTTGAAATTATGGAATGATGTTCAATGTTTATGTCATGTGGGCATTGTTGTATGTTGTAGAAAAAAGGGTTTTGGTTTACAAGGTACCGTCAGAACTTGATCAAAATTATACTGGAATTAAATCACATCTTAAACAGCATAAAATGTCCCAATTCAAGACAAAATTAAGACAAAACTAACTCATTATAAATAGTAAGTTAGCATTTGGGCACTTCTGACTCCCTTTGACTTACATTGGAAAATTGACTCCTCTCTCTCTCTAACTGCTGCAGTGAGTCTTGTCATTGTCCAAATCCTATTCCTAATATGGCTCCTCTAACTGCTAACCTTGTGAGCTTCATTTGACTGGAGCTGGACTCTATGGATGACGTCACATGTGCATGTACCAAAGCTTTAAAACACTAGTATAGACCATTTTGTAGATGTAGATGCTAACAATGGGGAGAAAAAAAAAACTAAAAACACTGGCCAAACATTAGGTTTCAGACTTCATTCACTCTGTACCTGCTGTCAATCCACCAATTGAACCACCTTCACTCACTCACACTAGGCAAGGTGGGTGAAGTGTCTGGCTTATAGAGACAATATCAGTATGCGTCATTCTGAGCAAAATCTGAAAAACAGATTAGTGTCATTTTAAAAAGTAATTGGCTTGTTGTTTACTCTTCGTATAGTAATATTTTCAAAAGCAAAATCTGTTTCACTGCTATCAAAATATAATCCCTTCTTGATAAAATGCTGCCATTGTTAGCATCTGTACAAGATGGTAACAAAACAAAACACTTTTTGGCGATTTTTCAAAATGAGGATTTTGATATTGAGCTTTTCAAGTGCTCCAGCCACATTGTCATTGTTGCTGCCTTTTAGTTTCTTTTAAAAGTCATGATATAATGGCGTTTGAGATCGATGTGTTAAAATAATGCAGCTACATTATTTTGGATTTTTGTTTTGCCTTACAAAAACTTATAGTCAATTTGTCTCTACTCTTCACCAATATCTGTAAGGTCAGCGCTAACAACGAGCAGCATCAGTGATGTTCGCATTCATCGACTTTTACTGCAAAAACTGGGCATTCAACACAAATTTATCTGAGACAAAATGCCTGCACTTTTCAGAGTCCTGAGCCCTCCTCTGTTCTGCTAGTCTTCACCAGCTTTTCTCTGCTCCTCGCAAGCAATTGAGTGAGGATAATTTCTGTCAGTCAATATTTTATGTAGCGGCTTTAGGAAATCCAATTGAACTGTCCACAGTCCAAAAGCTACTGTTCTTCAAGTGATTGGCCCAAAGTGAACTCTGCTTCAGTTGGTCCAGAACTACAATTTGTCTGTATTTTAACATTCAATGATAACATCTTTTACCTATTCTTCATATTTAAAATTAACTGATCTTATCTCCTTCCTTAATGACACACTTGATCCATCTAGTGCACTTAAACTGAATACTTGAACACTAATGGTTAAATTACAGAGAGATACAGTCACTGAAGTGTGCATTACCTTATAAGGACATAATCAAAGTCATCTCCTAGTATATTTTAATGTCTTAGTAATTAGGAGAAGCCTTTTCATTTACTGGCAAAGTTCAACTTAGGTAGCAGAAAAAGTACTGAGTTTCCTTAAGGTCTTGTAAAGTATAGTTTAATTTATTTTCCAAGCCAATAAACAGTTTTATGCAACTTTGGCTTCTCAGAAAATAGTCTGGAGATGAGAACTGGGTATTAAAAGTCAGTATTTATAATTGTGCCTGTAAATTTGAATTGAATATTTCATAATGCTTAATTAAGTTTATAGTGTGCAGTTATTGTAAACTGAATACTTCAATATGATTTCATGTATTTTTCACTCATTTGCTTTAAAGTGTGCTAGTCAATGCAGGAAACTATGAAGTTCTTAGAACAGAAAACCATCAAAGTGTGTCTCAAGGATGAATATGGAGAAATACATATTCATTCACTTGGGCCAAACAATATGAAAGTGAAATGTCCTTACTCAAAACATAATATAATTATATATACATATATATATATGTCTTAAATAATCAAAATACTTTAACTAAAAGTGTTGTTTCATCAAGATAAAAAACAAAAAAAGTCAAGTAACATCAACTAATGTTTTTTGTAATGTATATTTCATAAGCACGAATTCATGTGCTTATGAAATATTTTTAAGCAATTTAAGCAGTTCATGGGTTTTAGGTAAAGAGGTTTTGGTGCGTTCCAGTTGTCATCAGGTCAGAGGTCTGACGTGTACATGAATGTGCACTGGAATGCACTGTGATCTCAGAATTTCTACTTGACTAATGTTAGTAACAAAAGCCAAAATTCACTCTCAAATGTTGCTTTGCTAACTGTTAGTGTAGAAACAGTGTCCAGGTTACTAAATGAACTTAATTGGATCCTCATTTTGGCTGATTTGAGTACTTTGCCAGTACGTACTACTTTATTGAATGTTTACTCTAGTATTGATTGTTTTTTCCAACTTGACAACTCAAATGGGCATCCAATTTTGGGCATTCCGAGATCCAAGTTCTGACCTCACGCCGCGTTTGTTTATCCATCCGTCTCCCACTTGGATCTCGGATATGACATGTCCATGCTTCAGCCATTTTATTTTGTTTTGTGTGTCCGACTTAGAGAAAAACATGAACACTTACCGAAAAGCTGTTGTTGCTTTAGCGTTGCTGAGTACCAGGCGCTCCAAAATACGTATGTGTTTCAACTACACAACCTCGAGGAAGAATTCAGTATAATTCAGTATATTGGTGAAGTGAAAGTGTAGGTGTTGTGTGACAGTAGGTCATTTTTGGCACATTAGCTAGCAGGAAATGGGCTAAAAACAAGGGCAACACGACCATACCAAACCCATAGGCAGTAATACGAGTGACGGAAATTGTCATTTAAACCACCAAAGCGTCCAAACACAATGAAAACAGTTCATACTGCAAGTGAAAGTGGGCACAACCATCTTGGATTCTATTTCGAAAAACTGTTCGGTCTCCTCTGAGTTGTTCCGAGGAAAAGGGGGCAATGTCTCCAGACCTCCGAGTTGGATGGATAAACGAACGCACCACCAGAGGGTCACTGGAACCCAACATTTGTTAGAACCTCTCCCCCTTCAGAATAAATAATATTTTGATTTGAATTACATTATTGCTCTCACCACTGTTGGGCAAGTTACTTTAAAACTGTAATGTGTTATTTATTACTTATTACTGTCATTTCAAAGTAATTCGTTACATTACAATATTACTGCATTTAAAATGTAAGGCATTACATTACTATTGCATTACTTTAAGTTACTCTCACCAAAATAACTGCGAAAAAGCTGAACTTTTGAGCCGTATATGCACTGAACCAGGACTAAACAAGGTCTAGACCAGGACTAAACCAGAGCTGAACCAGGACAAAACCAGGACTATAACAGGACTAACCTCAGACTGATTCCAGGACTGAAGAGGAGGACTAAACCAGAACTGAACTAGGACTAAAACAGGACTCACTGTGAGGACGGGCTCGAAGGTGACCGCAGGAGAAAGGACCAGCTTTGCTCCGCACCTCACGGAGGTAAGAGCGGCTGTCGCCCGATCGCTCTTTATGGACCCTGCTGCTCAGGCTCACGGTCCTGATTTCAGCAAATATTTGCGGGTACAAGACCCGGTGCAAAACTCTGCTACAGCGCGTAACTTCTACCTTCCTTCAACGTGTCCAGAAGTCCAACGTTTTGTGCGATGGTTTGCATCGTCCTCTGTCTTTTGGGTGTGAGCGCAGGAGACTTTGTCGGTGCAGAACATTTCGTCGACGTTGTGGATTTTGTCGGAGAGAAAACTTGCAGACATACAGCACTTCAGAAGCACACTGATACAGATTGAACATTTATTTAAATTTGGCAGCTGAACATATTCTGTACTGTACAGGAGACAGGAGTCCCTTAGCCGATCAGGACACAGCGGGAGGAACGCAATACGTGTTCATACACTAAAAAACAAAAGGCATGCAAAATTGCACAAAAAAATAATTCTAAAAATCAGCGAAACAGCGAGACCGCGAAAAGTGAATCGCGTTAGAGCGAGGGAACGACGGTAAACCAGGTCTAAACCAGAAGTGGACCCAGGTCTAAACCAGGTCTAAACAGCGTAGAGTTCTGGGTCGGTCCTTTCTGGGTCGGTCCTTTGCCGCGGTTAACTGAAGGTTTATCCAGCCGCGTCTCCGGCGTTTCACCGCTGCTGATTTCACGGTGATTTTAGCGAATTTCTATGAAGAAAAACCCACCACTTCAATCCAGGTTAAAAAAAGCATTGTAACGCGCATTACTCACATTTGTACCGAGTAAAATATTACAATTTTTCCCCCTGTAATGCCTTACATTACTGCGTTACAGCAAAAATCAACGCATTACTGTAATACATTACTTTTATAATACATTACTCCCAACACTGGCTCTCACAAAGGAAAACTGTTGCCATACCAAATCCCTCAAAACAGAAAAGAATCCTCATGCCAGAAACCCATGAATATCGACTGTATAATATATTCTAAAATTAAACTTGTAAAAAATAGCATGCCTCCAGGTCGTGTTGTGCTAATATCCAGTGTGGCGGCATCAGTGTGAGTCCCCAGGGGAATGAGAGGCAGGTCTGTGTTGATTCCTGGCTCCTTGGGGGATAGACACCTGGTGGACTTAAATCTCACTGTGAGCGTTTTATTTGTGATTATGTTTTAGGAAGTGTCTGAGCCTCTGACACAGCTCATGGTGCTGTTCTGTCTTCTGTCAGACTGTTCAAACCGCCCAAACAACTCCACAGATTATTTTATGGACTTCATTTCTCTTAGCTTATGCACTTTTTACCTTTGGAATTAGGGATGCACCAATCCAGCTTTCTTGTTCTGATACCACTGTCGATACTTTAGCATTAAGTATCTGCCAATTAGCCAGGCTGGTGCCACCTAGTGCCTCCACTCAATTTCATTTCTCTCCAGCAACTAGGCCAGGAATCAAAATACAATAAACCGTTCGCAAAAAACCCGGAAGTGCGAGTTCGGGCACCAGCCAGTCAGCGAAGAGTCATATATTCAGTGTTGTCAACGATTCCTGAGATCGAGGATTTAAAGCCAGAATAAAGAGAATGTTTGGTGAATTTTATCAAGGGGAAAGACGTTATTGCCCTTCTTCCTATGGGATATGGGAAAAGCTTAATATACCAGTTAGCCCTGTTAGTGGTGCATTACATATTTCACGACCAAATAGCAGCGATTGGTAAAATGATAAAAAGTACTCACCTACCATCGAGCAAACAAATTCTAATGCTGCGAGGTCAGACAGTTTCTACAAAGTGAAACGAAGTGAAACCGGCTGATGAATCAGGCTATGTGCCAATACCCAACAGCAAGCAATACTACGGCAGAGACTGAAAACATCCTTTTAACACAAATGACATAAGGTTAAAAAAATGCCATATGTGTTTGTAAATGTTATTTATCATTCAAAGTAACTCTACAGCTTTGGGAAAAAAAAAAAAAAAAGAAAAAAGTTCAATATTAGGAGGTGTTTGTGATGAACATTGGCCAGTAAATCATCTTATGAGATACTGACCGTACTGATATCTTGGAACTGATATCTGATCCAGCAACAGGTATTATATCGCTGCATCCCTTTATGGAATACTTTGAATACATTCACTTTTACATTACAAATCAAATGATCTGCATAATAATTACATGTGATTTTGTGTGTGTGTTTACATGATCCAAAAGGCTTATATCAGTTATGCAGTGGATTTTAGAGTAATTTTTGTATTTGAAAGATATAATACAACTATTCTTTCAATCGATTTTCCCATTTATTATTCTTTGCCACATTAGTTTCAAACTTTTTGCACAGTTGATGAATTCTCCTGTTTACATGACATTTCAATAATCTGATGAATCCAATCAGATAATGTTTAGATTTTTGGTGTGCATAGAAACATAGCCACAGTAAATGAAGGCAGAGGGCACTGGTGTGTAATTACTGTAAATATCTGAGATTCACGTTAAAGCAATTATGCATCTGGTATGTATTATAATTTCTTTCATTTTGAATGGCTTTGTCAATCATTACCTTTTACGCCACCCCAATTTGGAAAATGTCAAAACACTAAAACATAATTAAATAAATTTGTATCAACTTAAACAAAGACTACATGCAATAAAATGTGTTTAATTTTTATTCCAACTCTTGTCATTGCTGGATGATTACAGACATTTATGAAGAACGTGACTCGGAGAAGATGGCTGCATTGTGTTGATTAACATTTTAGATTAAATAATATTTTGAAAATACATTTGATAAATTAACTATATGTGTTGTTGTTTATTTATTTTATTTATTTATTTTTTGTGTGCCTTTCCAGGTATCGTAAAGTGGTGCTGAACAACTGCACAAAAGGAGTTAAAGAAATGTACACGGCCCGAAAACAACAGTGTCCGAACAGGCCACCCAAAGGACTCCAGCTCAGCACCCGAGACGGAAAACTGACTGCTCACCTGGGGACCAACGTCACCTTTGTGGTCCACCTGGACGAGGTAACAGCAGTACATTACATTGCATTTGATATTGTATGAACTACGAGATCATGAATACACGCTTCACAACACTTGACCAGTGAGCTCCTTTGTTTCATCACCAAAATAATCTGATTGCAAAAAAAAAAAAAAAAAAAAAATGCACAAGAGATATTTTTGATGCCAGGCTATATGTTTTTTGGTAGAGGGTCCGTCACCTGCTTGCCTCATGATATTATTGCTTTGTATAATGTTCCACAATATGATATCTATCTTTCATTTATTACATTAGTATGGGTCTAATTGTCTAAAAATACTTTTTTAGAATTGTCTCCATGGTGAGTGCTTTCTGCCATTTTGCGGAACAGACCATCGACCTAAAAACTTACAGTACCCTTTCTCTACATATATATTTAATGAACTTTATAGTAATATGGCACTTTGATATATTTTAGAATATAATCATTATGGTACTATAGTGGTTATAGCTGGCCAGAAAGAGAGAACCTACAACTTTATCCATCTTACACTGGTGAAATTTGCATCTATTATTTATGAAACGTGTATGCAGCTACAAAATCTCAACATCAAACATGTGAATAGCAAAAGAAAAGTAAAAACATAGGCAAGCACATTGTATTAAGCTTTTTTTTTTCCTATTTTAAACTGTACCTATTGAATTTAACACTCCAAATAACTGCAGGTGTAAGGTCTTTCTCTGGGTTGTTACAAATAAGCTCTCTCAAATACTCATAATATGCACACAAATCCATTTCAAATTTGAAATCTCCACTACTACACAGTTTATTCAGCTGTAGCCTGACTCCACTAACTTGAATGAGGAAAAAGGTAGTATTGCTGACTGCTTCACTTAAATAACAGCCTCTTTCTGCTTAGTGTAGCTGTGCCGCTGGGAAAAAGTTCACCTTGAAGACATTTAGGAGAAAGATTACATTGCACAAACGCTTTTCAGTTTCTGTGATTTTATAAAGAGCAACAATGTCCCAGAGTGAATTAGGACAAATGGGTTAAAGCGTGAAGTAAGATGTGACCTTCCGTACATTTATGGGGCTATGTATAGATATGTTGTAAAATCAGATGTTAAGGTCAAAATGAGACTGCTGTGTTCTCCTTACAGTGAATTATAATGCATTTGTTTTGTCTGTGAAACAGGTGGTTAGCATATACTGTTAGCATGCTAGTTGTATTTTTTAGACTATAAGTCGCTCGAGAGTATAAGTCACACCAGCCAAAAAATGCTTAATGAAGAAGAAAAAAACATATATAAGTCGCACTTTAACAACAGAATAGAGAACAACAGGCTGTTAACGTAACATATGAACAGTTATTCAGATAACTATAGTATAAACAACAGAACAGAACAAGTTTACCAAACTCTCCATCTCACTTCAAATCACTAAATCCATTGAATTCTTCATTCTCGGTGTCACTTCTGAGCAATTCCGCGACCTCCGGAGGTAAACGGAGTGTCGCTTCCTCTTCTGCGTAGCTGTCGTCAGACTCAGCATCAGTTCGTTAGAATTATTCCGACCTTTCTGAATCCCAACAGGATGGTTTCGGTTGTCACTGAAGCCCAGGCTTTGTCCAGTGACTTCCAGGAAAGCTACATGGCGCACCTGCCCAGTTACCGTGAAGCTGTGTTCTCCATCCCCACTTTCCACCAGTCCCTCACAAGTTTCTTGTTCACTCCAAACCTCTCCAAACTTTCTTTCTGCTGCTCGTTTACCATTTTCAGCTGCATATTTCACTACTTGCATCAGGACATCAGGAGACATGCACAGAGGCACGGGAGTAGTAGATACTGACACACAAGCTGAGAGCGCCCTCTCAGTGTCAGTGTAAAATATATAATTTATTTTATTTTAATTTAATATATAAGTCGCCCCGGAGTATAATTCATAGGACCACCCAAACCATGAAAAAAGTGCAACTTATAGTCCGAAAAACATGGTAGTTAAATTTTCCACATTTTTAAGACAGTAAAACTAAGTTACAATATGTTACTACTAATAATCAAGTTCAGTAATATTTTGTTAAATCTTAAACCATTCATCAGGATGAAAATGCAATCAGATAGGGTCACAAGACTGGGTTCCTCATAACTTTTCCCGACCCAAAATTGCGTTGTTTCTATGGATATGCCATTGCTCTGCTTGGAATGTTCCACAGTATAACATAAAGCAGCTCTACCTTCCATTTATTCAATTACAAGTGGTTTTATAGCTCAAAAATACCTAGAAAAACAGGCTTTCTGACTGTGAGTGGTGTTGCCTCCCCACAAACTTTAACTTGGTCTGGTTTGGTCTCCATGAAGATAGAAAGGTTTAATATATACTGTGAATCATTCCAGACAAAGCAATAACGTCTCCATGAAGAAAAGTGCTTGACGGACCCTTCACCAGAAAATTTACACAATGCACCTTTACATTTTACTGATCCACAACATGATAAAAAACACTTTAAATGAAAATTATAATAGAAAAATATTATAATAATAAGTAAGCACTGAGGGAGATGAGTTGTTTACTGCAAAACTAAAACTGTTTGAGTTTGTTAGAGAATAAACACTGATAAAACCTTGTCCTGTCTCTCAAGTCATTGGAGTTAAAGCTTTGTCCAAACTATGTGAAGTCTAATAAAGGTGCATGTCTCCCAGTCGCCCACACACTGTTACATACAGCTCTGAGCTTCCAGCAGCAGACCTCAGAGGAGCCCCAGTTAGAGAAATCTGCTCTGGGCCTGTCAGGTTTCATGGCCATTGTGCCCACATGGTCCTTCCACAACAACACAGTCTATTCATCTTATCTGCAGGCTCTGTGCGCTAACAACAGGAAGCTTTCTCTCCATCAGCTCAAGGTAACTGTG
Source organism: Boleophthalmus pectinirostris (assembly GCF_026225935.1). Taxonomy (NCBI): domain Eukaryota; kingdom Metazoa; phylum Chordata; class Actinopteri; order Gobiiformes; family Gobiidae; genus Boleophthalmus; species Boleophthalmus pectinirostris. Next base: position 15,027,511 of record NW_026571190.1, on the reverse strand, counting down.
GGTGTTCCCCAGGGGCTGTGTCTGGGCCCACTGCTCTTGACACTAGTGAGGTAGACTGGCTAGTTTGAGTTGTTAGAAAAGGAGCAATTTATAGTGATATAATGTTTTTTGGGTTTTTTTTGTTTGTTGTTTTTTTTTACTTTCCGTCACCAGCTTGTCTTCATAGGTATGTTAAAGCCTTATCTGTAAAGTTCCACAGTATGGCATTAACCTAATTGATCTAGCATTTAATTAATTGTGCGTGTTTTATGTGCTTAAAAAATACTAATATTCCTGTTGGTGGGGTGGCCTTTGCACAGATCTGACCAAACATGTGAGGGACACTCCATAAAAAAAAAAAATAAAATAAATAAATAAATAAAAAGTTGTGCCATGCACCTTTAAGATTTATGCAGTTAAACAAAACGTATATGCATGTGAGGTAAATCCCTGTAGTTTTTATTTATGTATGTATTTATTTTTTACATCATAATGATTTAATTTCTAATATGTATTTTTTAATCATTCAGAAGATAATGAGATTGAGCAAGGTGTTAATGGAACAGACTTTGTGGTTGTTTTTTTAATTTTTATTTTAGTGTTTAGTGTTAAGTGTTAATATACAAGATGATCTCATTGTACAATTTTTTCTGCAGATGTACATTTCTTGGCTCGGAGAAGTGACTCATTTGTTTGTTTGTTTTTTCATCCTAAACAGTGTCGGTAGAACTGCTTTATCAAAGACGTGAATTACAATGAAATCTGTGAGAAATGTGCTTTATGCATATGGAGTCTGCTGTGGAGGCACAATCAGAATCTATGTGTAAATATCATACTGTTCTAAAAGTATACATCTGCAAACTGACATTTATTTAGATCTGAAAGAACCAAAAGCATTAACAAATATGACAGATGTATTTATAAGTGAAACAACAGCTCAGTGTGCCATACTGTTTCTCTATTTTTGTCTCCAGTGAGTATATAGTGCCTTATAGTAACCATGAATCTCCCAAATGGCGCATAGATGCAGTTTTTATAGTCTCAGTCTTACCATCGCCAGAGTAAAAGTAATAAGGTTATGAGGCAGTGTTTTGATTGAGCTTTTTTCTTCATATTTGAGAAAAGAGAAGGACACAAGTTCATGCTTTAATGGGGAAATTGCAATGCTCAAACAACACATACAAAGAGAGCGGCACTGGATAAAAAGGTAACAAGCATCAGCAGTTTAAATACTACACCTGAAATGACAAATACTATTGTGCTTTTGAGTGGTATCTGGGACACTTCTGGATCGTTATTTTTATATTTTGGATATTTTAAACCGTAATATTGAAAATAACTCGATAAAAGAAACAAGCCTATTGACCTCCGGGTTGTAAAATTGCGAATACCATTGAGAGCCGATTCCCTCCTGTCCCTCATCACAACAAAGGTCCTCCTGGATATTTTAAAATATTTCTGTCTAAATGTCTGTACAATAATAATGAAGCCTCTCACCAATTAAGAAAATAAAGTTGGACAACGTAAGTAAAGTAAATACAGAGCGGTGGGTCTGTACTTACTCCAACCTGCATGAATCACTACACATAGCGGGAAACGAGCAGTGTTGGGAAGGTTACTTTTAAAATGTAATCCCCTACTGATTACAGATTACACACCCCAAAATGTAGTTTGTAACGTAATCCATTAAATTACTTAAAGTGAGTAACGTAATCTGATTACTTTGGATTATTTGATATTGTCATGTTTTTTAAACGACATGAATGTAGCAACTACATCCTGAAAATTCTTGTTTGTTGTCTTCAAATTGTCTGAGCCCAAGTCTCTATGAATAAGCAACTGTTTGCTGTAGAGAAACAAAGACCACGATATCTTAATATAAGAGGTTTTGTCTGTTAAAAGACAGTAACAAGATAAGCTTTTCCTTCACCATATTAAAAAATATTATTGATAGAGAAATAATTTCTTATATGACATCACCTTAAATTATCTCAACCTACTGTTAGGTGTCATGTTGTTTAGACCTGGTTTAGTCCTGATTTTTAGACCTGGTTTACTCCTGATTTTAGACCTGGTTTAGACCAGGTCTAGACCAGGTCTTTAGTTCTGGTTTAGTCGTGGTTTAGTCCTAGTTTAAACCTGGTTCTGTCCTGCTTTAGTCCTGGTTTAGTCCTGGGTTAGTCCTGGTTTAGTCCTGGTGTTAGTTCTGGTTTAGAGGCGCACAGGAGGAAGCGCAGTTTACGCGAGAAAACACGGTCCACACGCGGCGCACGAGACGTCGGTGTCCGTGCAGTAACTACGGAAGGAGACGTGGTCCGCGGGTTCTCAGGTTGATGACGATGATGAAGGTGTGTGTTTGTGTTTGTGTGTGTTTGTGTATATGACAGTAGTGCAGATATTATGAGTCTATGCAGGTTGTTTTCACCAGTGCCAGTAGCTCCTGTTTCACATTTAAGTTGTAGGCGATTTTATATTTGTTTTTTTTTAAATATATATCTCACATCGGGAGAAGAATTTCCAAGACACAAATGCGTTTTTACCAATGCACTGCTGCTTCCACTGTGTGACTGACACCGCCAACTTTAACATGACATTTACATTGCTCTTACTGTCGCGTTCTGTTTGGGTTTCCAACAATGAGAGGAATTACCGTAATAAAAAATAAATAAATGGGATGTAGCACAAAATGTGAAAACAGGAAAATACCGCCTTGTAATCCACTTATTTCAACAAAGTAACTGTAATCCAATTACCACTCATTGAAACAGTAACTGTAACGGAATACAGTTACTCATAATTTGTACTCTGATTACGTAACGGCGGTACATGTAAGCCGTTACTCCCCAACACTGGAAACGAGACAATGTTACTATTAGAACATGGTCAAAAGCTCTAAAAAGTCAATTTGGCATAATGTACCTCCTTTAAAAAAACAGCAACTTTTGATCAAATTATGTGCTTAGTTTTCACGGATCCTACCTCGTAAAGCATATTTTATTTCCCATAGCATACAGTAATAGTAATGATAAGGAGAAACTACTGTATATAAGAACAGATTACCACATCCATCACATGCCTTCAATTTCCATAGTGTTGTTATTACACTGCTCCCTCGCCTTGCTGTGTTTACTACCTTAAGTGTTTTGCTCCTGGTTAATATAATGTAAGATGCCTCTGATCTGCCAAAGCACCACTGTGTCAGCCTGGATTATTCTCCTCTGCCTATGCTTCTCTCGGCTGTCACATTTGGGAAGACTTGTTCACCAGTTGTTCTTGCTCTTGTTATCTTTCTGTGAATCTTATTTCTGGCTTGCGAGAGGGAACCTCCTGTGGATCCGCACTGTGACAGAACATGACATGTAAAAACAACTTTTTTATTGATACAATCACATTTTAATTGTTGTTGGAAATTAGCCTTGACCATAAATGTCATAGTTTTAAGTGTAGCAGATGTATATTTACTGTACACACTCATCTCTGTCAAATAAATAAATACATTTGTAGTTAACTTGTGATGTTGGACATTATAATGTAAGGATGGCCACTGTATACTACAGTCACTTGTTTATTTGTTTTTTGTTTAGTTTTTTCCTAAAGCAGACATAGAAAGACCTATCCATGCGTTTGTCTCCAGTAGGTTAGATTACTGTAATGGCCTGCTCACTGGCCTCTCCAAACGAGCTGTGAGACCTTTGCAGTACATCTAGAACCCTGCAGCTCAGGTCCTGACTCGAACCAGGAAGTATGAGCACATAAGTCCTCTGCTCAGGCATCTACCCTGGCTCCTGTAGCTCAGAGAATAGACTTTAAAGCGGCTCTGTTTGTGTACAAGTCTCTCCATGGCCGAGCACCAAAGTACATCGCTGTTATGTTATTGCCATATGAAACATCTTGAACTCTGAAGACCTCAGGGACCGGTCTCCTGCTGGTGCCCAGAATCAAGACTAGACACAGGAAGTCAGTGTTTCACATTTATGCAGCTAAAACATGGAACAGTCATTCTGAACATGTTAGACATGCCTTTGACGTTGTTTAAATCCAGGCTCAAAACGGTTCTGTTTAGCTGTGCATATGAATTCATGTATCATTCGTTCATTCGTTTTTCAATATAAAACCAAAAAAACCCAACAAAAAAAAAAAACAGTTTTCTTCATTATTTGTCTTCGAAACCAAAATGAAAAAACGAATAACGATTTTTTATTTTATTTTTTTTTCAGTTTTTGATTTTGTGTGTAAATTAATAATAGAAAAAAAACAGATAACGGCCGTTTCCCGTTTCCGTGACTTAAACTGTGATGGCGGACTTTTGTGCCGCATACAGACTGAACCAGGACTGAACCAGGTCCGACCAGACCGGAACCAGACCAAACACAAAATCGAAAACTGAAAAAAGGAATCGTTTTTTTCATTTTGGTTTTAGAGACCAGTGGTAAAAAACAGTTATTTTTTCGTTTTCTTATTTTAGATTTTATATTGAAAAATGAATGAAAGAACGATACATGGATTCATATGACTGAAAGGTTTTCATTCTGCGCTCTTCTTTCTCATTTCTTTTAATTTTATGGTGATTTTTTCATGTATTTATTGTGATTTTAATGCATTTCTTATTCTGTAAAGCACTTTGAATTACTTTGTGTACGATTTGCCTTGCCTTGAATGAAATTAAACACAACTTAAGTTTTGTTTTTGATGAGATAACAACATTCTAACATGACTCAAAGCTCACAAGAGTGAATTTTGTGTATTATAGGACCTTTAGTAGCACTTTAAATGAATGAAAACAAACTCCAATTTATGCTAACCACCCCTAATCCACTGTGTAATTGAGTGTTTAAATGTCAACTCTTTCCATATCATGCACACACTTCAGATTTGACAAGCACCTGAGTAAATGTTAGCACTGTGTGGCTAACAACACGACAAGCAGGGCGAGCAGTGTGCTTTGATCCCTCCTCCACAGAGCCGGTGTCAGGGCTAAGGGCTCAGGGCTGCAGCCTCCCTCCCTGATGTTTGCATGTGTTAGCTCCTCTGAGACTTCCAGCGCACAAAGACTGACATTTAGACAGACAGGCCCTCCTCAACCACATGCAGATGAACCCGCTCCTCTGAGGATGCTCCACGGCGCTAGCGTAAACATAGAAAGGACAGCAGCACCACAGAGCCCTGACAGACAGTGGTGCCACCAGGGCTGCTCTTGTTAGCACGCCAGCTCATTATAGTGTATTACAATGCAGGGGATGTCAGGCTTTGTGGTGAGCCAGGGGTTCTCAAAATGGGGTGAAAGGATACAATGGTGGGACATGGGAGAGACTCTTGAGTCTTTTCATAATGATGTGTCTTTTTAGGTTTTTGGCAACCTGTGCTTGGCTATAGGGTTGTCACTGTGAATGTGTTATTTTGTATATAGTCATGGAATTATAAATTAAAGGGCCCGTTTATGCCATTTTCTGATCTATGTTATAATTTTGTTTCCTCGTTCCTTCGCTCACACATGTTTAACTCACAAACCCTGCAGAGTTCTCAACTGAACTGAAACTGAAAACACTCCACCTTGTGATGTTATGTGATTATACAAGTGCTCCACTGTGTTTTTAAAGGGCCCATCTCATGCAAAATTAACTTTTCAGAGCTTTCTACCTTCTAAGAGTGATGTGTGGGCCTTGTATATGTCGCCAACGTGGTTTTTAGATTGATTCAGTGTTTGTTTGTTTTTTTAACAAATTGCAGCGTATTTCTGCCACCCGCCCACGTGGCAACAAACTAAAGCTGCTACGATGACACAGCCAGTTACACCTATATCGCATTTGACATAGCAGAAAGCGCTTTGCATCCGCCTCCCTCCCCTGCTCCATCGCCTCCGCCCCGCCTCCACCACATGAACACCTAAACAAAAGCGACACCATAAGCTAATTGTTCTACACTTCAGTGCACACGATATAATAACTTTGTCTACTAGCATTTATTAATACTTTACCAATCAGTAATGTTCAGCTGATGTTGACGCGGTGCTTGCGCTTCGCACCTCCAAGTCCTTCATCCAATTCCAGGTTCAACATATGTGGCTGAACACGCTGTATCGCCATGATGAATAAAAGGTTATTCCTACCGCTATCAGGGTGCACTCCTGTCTCCCCCTCCCTCCCTGAGATGGGCGGAGGAAGGGCGGCTCACTCAGAGCCTACGTCACGTTTGGAGGGCGGAGCCTGTGTTTTCTCAGGAAAGGCGGGTTGATGAGCAATAGCCAGTTTTTCGCAGTTCCTGGTCTGTGTCTGCCTCCAAGAAATCAGTAAGATTTCATAACTATTGTGTAATGGATGTTCCAAAACCCAAAGTTTGCTTGTAAATGTGCATAAGATACAATGTGAAAAGAGTCATTTTGCATGAGATGGGCCCTTTAAACTTCTTGCACCTTTGCTAGAATTATTTGGATAATTTCAGTCCCAGAATTGTCAAACTCTACTGAACAAAAGGTAAAAGGTAGATGTTAACCTGAAATCTACAGCTTCATGACATCACAAGGTTGAACAGAGCATTTTGAGCTTTGGAGATGTAGACAGAATAATAACAAAGGTTTGCTCAAACAGAACTCCAGATGTGTTTTTGAGTTGGGAGCAACATTCTAACATGGCTTAAAACTCACTATAGTCAATTTGACATAATATAGGAGCTTTAAGTGAAAGCGTATTAAACACTATATCTAACTGTAATTAATCTATACCTCCACAAAATAAAACACACAGATATTTTAATGCAATCAGACAATATGATTGAAAATGAATAGATGATTTAATTGTATTTGATTTTATTTTTCTTATAAATCCTTAAATATGTCCTTAGCATCTTCAGTTTCGATCTGGTTTAGGCCTGATTTTGTCACAGTCAAGAGTAGTGGTACTTGAAAACTTCCCCAGTTCTTTTCAGCCACTTATCATCGAAACAATCTTACTGGCAGAGTGGCATGAAATGTTCTCAATATGGTCTTTATGCTAGCCAAAAACCTCTGGTGATTTCACACTCTGCTTCACTCAATGAATGCTCCATGGTGCGTGGTGGAAGATGCAAAAGAGCAAGAAGAACAATGAGCTGTTATTTGGATCTATTGTCCACCATGGCTGCGCCTCTATAATGCAGAGCTATCAGAATCCCCAGTAGCATTATTTTGCATTGTGCCCAAAGCATGCTGGGAGTTTGCCTTGCAGGCCTGAGGGGAGGAGAGCAGAGTTGGTGAGAGCCGCAGCTGTAGCCGTCAACACTGGTGCTTGGAAGATAGCGTACAGGGTGCCAGATGTGAGTCCCGGAGGAAAGAGGGAGAGATGAAATGCTTGTAACCGGGGAAAAGCAAACCACTGGCAGCTTATATCCGAAAACATGTACAGGCCTTTAATGTACCTATGTGAAGTTATGCATGAGTGGGGTTGATGTGGTATGGGTGAGAAGCCTTTAGGCTATATGCATGTGTGTCTTCACGCATCGAGACTTGAAAAATGTCTTCCGAGCAACTCAAACGAGATCATATAGCCCTGGATTTACCGCGCTTATTTGCACGTTCAAAAAAAAAAAGCTTGTATAATTTATTGACTCATCTGTTTTATGGTGATAACTATGTCACTTTTCTGAACTTGTCTGAACTATGTAACCTTTCTAAAATGTTTACTTTGCCTCATAAATACAAATTAAAATCAAACAACAAATAGTACAATGTTAAAATGTTGTTGTTTTTTTCTTGCATCACTTTAGTATGACAAGTTTTAAAGGGGCTGTACCTGATTTTTTCCACCCTAAAAAGGTAAAAAAAACACATCTTATTCATTTTCACAATCAGAATCAGTTTTATTACCATTTCCAGTGGGCAAAAAACACAAACTATGAACTTGCTCCGGTCTCATGGTGCAACATTAGTCACCTGTTTGTCTGTTCCATTGTATGATATAAACTGAAAAATATCTTATTCATTAAATTGTAGATGTTTTTATAGCTAAACAATAGTTCGGTGGTGGTTGGTTTAGTGGTTTGGTGGAGTCAGCTGCTTTTCTCCATGGGGATTGTCAAGTTTTATGCCATTTTGTGGAACATGCAAGGCAAATACTAAACATTTCCATGGAGAATAAAAGGTTTTGGACCCTCCGTCTAAAACTTATATATTGGTTCTTTAAGATTCTTCTATAACTGCTCATTCCTCTCTGACCACCAGTCACCATAAAGAACATTTGTAACTATCCAATCTTGTAACTGGACAATGGTACATGATTAAGCTGGCCTGTCCATTAGTGAAAAAAAAAAAGAAACTATATATAGATATCCATATGTCGATACACCACTCACTGTGAATATGAAGAACATACATTGTTTAAAAAAGTATATATTGTTTTCTGTTTGTATTGTTTATATTTTAATTTACCTGCACATACATGATTTTAGCTCAGTATAGACTAGGGTGGAGTAAAGACAATGATTGCCTCAATCCGTCGAGGTGAAAATCTGAGGAGTTTCAATTTATTTAGTACAAAACTCTTTGGTGATGAGACAGTGTATTCTCTGATTTGTCCTGGAGTAGTCCAATGCCAGTATGACAGCCAGTCTCTTAAACCAGTAGCATCAAATTGAAAATGGCCTCTGGATGGGAGCAGAAATGCCTTTATTGCAAATACAATATCCAGATGACTGCAGCTGAAATGTTCTCTACAGCAGAAGTCATTGGTGTTAGATCAGTATCACAAAACATCCCATTATTCCTCGATATAAAATAGCAACAACAGTCACTGATATTGCCTCTCACTATTCTCCATAAAATTAAGGTTAGATGCTCATTTAATCAAAATTGTAATAACTATTACTTGAGACCTTGCAAATGACATGTATAAAGTTTTAAGCAGTTCGTAATGGAAAAGTACATCTTGGAAACAAATTTTCCATCTTGGGTTTCTCTCATTGTTAGTTTGCTCGTCCCCGTGGGCTGAGTATTTGGATTCTTAATGGATTGTGGAACATCGCAGGTGTGGACAGCATTAATGTATATGAAATATCAGCCCAACAAAGAGCTAATGCATGCCTAAGAGCCCGAATGAGTGGGCAGGACCTGGCTCTGAAAAGACTCTCAATTTATGTATGAAGCCTCCAAACAGCCAGATGCCCGTTTTAAATACATTCATGAGTCAGATTGATGGTTTGGGATGAGTGGTCTAGAATTACATTAAAACCTTTCCGAAATGTTAACTTTGCTTTATGAATACGAATTAAAATCAAACAACAAACAACAAGCTGTAGACAGCAATTTGTTTTTTCAATTTAACCAGCTTGCGTCACCTTTTAAAAGCGCTGTACCCGATTTTTACCGTCTTAATAGAATAACCAGAATAAACAGAACTTGTTCAAATTCAGAAGCAGTTTTATTGCCATTGTCAACAACAACTAACTTTCTGACAGCGAACTTACTGGTTCTGGGATGATAACACACAAACCCTGAATATTTTAGAGTTCTTCTCTCAAACAGAAAACATTCCGCTCCACCTTGTCGTGGTAATACAGTGGCAATAATTTCAGCCCTGGAATTGCCTATCTCCTCTGAGCGAAAAAGGAAGCTATTAACTTGAAAACTACTACTACTGCTTCATGACATCACAACGTGGAAAGAGCAATTTGAGCTTTGAAGATGTGGACAGACTAAAAATATAGCATTACTCAAACATGCGTAAATGAAACAAAAGACAACTCCAAGTATAAAATAACATCCTAACATGGCTTAAACATCCAAGTCAATTTTGCATAATATAGGACCTTCATGTTCTTTTTAGACATAGTTCAGTCCTGGTTATAGTTCTCATTTTGTCCTGATTGAGTCCTATTTCAGTCTGTGTCAGTCTCTTGGTGAGTTTGTAGAACAGCTACACTACGCTGTATGTTACAGGTTTAAACATGAATTAATAAACCCCATTTGTCCAACTTTGCCAGTCAGTTTTCTGTATAATTGACCCCTAGCTTTGACAAATGTCTTTGTTGTTTCCAGGGCGACTCCTTGCGCACAAACATCCAGTTGGACTTCGGCGATGGTACAGCTGTGTCCTACTCTAACCTGAGCTGGACAGAGGAGGGGATCAAACATGTGTATAAGTCTGCAGGGATCTTCAGGGTCACCGCTCTGGCCGAGAACTCACTTGGATACGACTCCACAACTCTCTACCTCCACATCACATGTACGTATCTGCAAAGGCTGACTGTTGTAAGGGGTCGGACCAAGTTAAAGAAAAACATGCATAAATAGGATGGGATCACTTGGCGTCATCTATAATCTCTACTTGATATGTCGAAGCTGAGATCATCAATATCCCCTGGAGATGTGAAGCTAACTGGAAGCACTACTCTGCTCTGTTACTGGAGTTAAAGTTAATCTGAGTTTTATTTTAATACTATCTCACCAGAACGACCTGAGTTGTGCTGTTAAACAATCTCACACACATGAAATTACAGTTACAAGATAGTTAGTGTCAGCCAACAGTTTTTCACTTAGTCACTCTCACTCTTTTTTTGGTTGAAAATTGAACTCTTACAGGCTCCTGACAGTGTGTTATTTAAATCCATTTTGTTGAGTTTTCAGACTGTCTTAAAACATTTTGGACTGTTTGCTCATGTGTGCATAGTGTCACTAGCCTGATTCATCAGCCGAACACAGAATGTATGGCTTCGTCTACATCCATCTCGACCGCTTCGTTTACCGTTGTGCTGTACCACAAAAGGAAGCCAGATAGGTGCTTGAGTTTGACATCATGGCTTCACAACTCTTCGCTCATTTGCCAGTGTGCGGTCTACAACTTCCCGGGTTTTTACAAACCGTCTAGTGTATTCCGGTTCCTGACCTAGTTGCTGGAGAGAAATGAAATTGAGAGGAGGCACTAGGTGGAGCCAACCTGGCTATTGTGTCGCTATGGTAACTCAAAAACATTCCACCAGTAGAGACGCATGTAGAACACACCCAGCATGATGCTGCTGCAAAGTATCAATCAGTATAAACTGATTTCTGGTTAGCATCTTTGTCATTACTATCCACATGAAACAGAAAACTCAACATCTTCTCTGTCAGTATAAATAAACAATTTTTTTTTAAACGATTTTCTTTTCTTCACAGTGGCTTCAGAAAGTGGTGCTATTATTCAGTCCCAAACATGTGATTGTTGTCAGATGAAAGAACTTCTGAGTTTTAAGATTTATATGGCAAGTTTATGGAGCCAGTTTCTAACACATAATGATAAGGTGTATGTATTTATTTCAAAAACAGTATGTCTCCCATAGAGTTATATATACCCCTGCCTTCCATCTGAAATTAACTAATGGTAAGTTTAAAATTCAACCCAACACTGTCTGTCTGTGTCTGCCTTGCATCATTGAATCTTGATCAGGATTGATATATCCCGTCTTAGGCCCATAATTGCTGTGAATTAGTAAAAAATGAATGAATTTTCACAGAATAAATGTCTCGTAATGTCCAAGCAAAGTTCCTGGAATTCTGTTTGAAGGTGCACTGTGTAACTTTTTGGAGGAGGGCCTGTCACCTGCTTGTCACCATGAAGATTTTATTACTTTGCCTTAAGTACTCCAGTTTAAACAATTATCTCCAGAGAGGCAAGTAGGAGACGCTGCTAGGCCAATTTACAGGTCATATCTGGAGAAGTGACCTTACTCACAAAGGAGTGCATGTTTTTAAAGGTACTACAAACACCTCTGATAAAGGAATACACATTAGACAGGTTTATTATCACCAATGGAAACATTCCAGCCAAAGCAGTAACATCGAACTCCAACCAGAAAAATATAAAGTGCATCTTTAAGTTATGGTTAGTTATTGGTAAATTACCATATAGAGGGTTGGGCCTGGTTACGACTTGACTTTGCTACAATATGGCAAAAGTAGCTCTAGTGCATACTGTTGTTGTATCCTTAGGCAAGACACGTCACCCATCTTTACTTCTTTATACTGTACAGTCTATGGTTCATTAACATCCACTGTTCCAACCAAAGAACAAAAGGAAATGAACACAGCCAACAATCTGTGCCAGTGGTCTCTTTGTTCACCACCAATAACCCAGCACGTTACTTGGCAAGGTAGGTGAAGTGTCTTGCCCAATAACACATTATCGGTTAGCACATGTCAGAGCTGGGATTGAACATCAAACCCTCCAGCCACTGCTGCAAGTGTCCCAGGTGTTTCAACAATATGACACAAAATACATAAAAGGCTCAAAGAGAACAATATTCAGTCTCCAGCATTAGAACTTATTTTAGTCTACCACAGAAAAAAGAAATCAAAATTATTTTCCATTCTGTATGTTCCCTACCACTGTCTGCCAGCTGCTCTGACCCTTTGTTGTTGATTCAGGCCAGGTCCCCCCAGAGTGACCTGCACTGCCCTTTACACATGTTTGTATAATGCAGCATCTGAGATAAACAAGCTGCTTATGTGAAGTTATATGTTGTGTGAGTCTGACTATTATGATCGAGCTGTAGGCGCTAATTGCCAGTTTTTCAGAGGATAAAGCTGCAAAACAATGGCTTAGTTCAAAGTGGCACAGCTTTTCAAAGCTCCCAGAATGCATTACTCTGGACTCGCTCGCTTTGTTCTGCTGCAATTGAAATAATGTATACAATTTTATAACTGGCCTTTTCACTATACGTCTTTATGTTGTATATTGATTTGCAACTGTGCTACTTTGTGTGATTTTGGCAACAGTTGGCACAGTTGGTAGAGGTAGAGTTGGTAGAGGTAGTTTGTCCACTGATCCGAAGGTTGGTGGTTCGATTCCCGCTCTCAACATAAACATCATTGATTGAGCAGTCAAATCCACTGACCCTCAGATTGGCGGTGCGATTCTAGCTCCCACAAATGAATGATGGTGCTGTGTCCTTGGGCAAATCACTTAACCCACCTGACCTCTAGTGTCTGTGTACATTGGTGTCTGAATGTGTGTGTGAGTGGTTCTTTGGTGTAAAGCGCTTTGACTGCCTTGAAGGTGGAAAAGCGTTGTATAAAAATTTAACCATTTACCCTTTTATTTTGATTAGTATAGGCAAGTTGGCATTAGGGTTAACGCTAAAGTCATATTGATCCTCCTAGGCTTTGACATTTTTCTTCTGTTTTATTTTTGTTTGGTTAAAATTCATATTCTTGTCCCCTAAACGCCTACATTTTTAGTACATTTATTGCGTTTTTATGAGCATCCCACCTAACTTACTTGCAATAGATCTGAGTTGTTAAACTTCAAAAAAAAAAAAAAGAAAAAAAAGTTGCGTTGCATGACACCCGTGGATCATTATGTTATTATTTGTACATTTTAAATCTCAATATTCATCTAAAACAACTTGTCACAATCACAGTAAACATCATCACAACAAAGAGCCATGAAGTTGTCGGCCCCTCCTATGGACAGCTGCACATCACACTAGCAAGTAGTGGATTTTATAAATAAAATTGAAGAACAAGAGTAATGGGTGTGTGCCGGTGGTGATGAAAATGGGGATTGATCAGCCATATGGCGTCATGAAATTAAGTGATTAAAGATTGCTCAAACCATGCACAAATCACTCCAAATGCAACTTTGAGAGGGTAAATAAGAAGGGGAAACAGCAAACATGGTTAAAAACTCTGTAAAGTCAATTTTGCATAATAGATCTGCTTTAAAACATTTTATCATTGTGGAAAACTGCAACTGCTGATGGTATAACTGACAAACGAGAATCAGATTGAGACTTTGATTTTATAGCAGCAGTGAAAGAGCCCAATATAGTTTCGGTTTATGGAAATCACTAGCATCTCTACCACAATGGTGCTTTAGTCCATCCTTTTAAACAGTGGCTTGCGCTCTGCCTCTCACCCTCACACAGAGCACAGTGAGGGGATAAAGATTAGTTGTGTTAAAGCGGATAAGTGCGGGGGAACCATGACTAGAGCTGTTCCACCAAAGACAGAATTACAAGTGTCTGCAGCTCAAACTCCAGACTCAGATTAGTGTTCGAAACCAGGCCCCGTCAGCTCTCACATCACCACCGCAGTGGGGACACTCAGCACAGGGGGTGGGCTGGAATTTTAGGCTTACTTCAATGCAACTTTACATATGTGCAACTTCTACATCCAAGCTTTCATGGATTTCTTGGTGATGGCTGCCATTTTGAGGACTTTTGACAATTAAAAAGATCAACTATTTTGTTTTGTGGGTTTGATTCTTCTAGGTTTATTTCAGTGCAAGTTTACTTATATAATATTGGTTGATATTGGGTATATATGGACAGATACTTAAAGCTGTAGTGTCAAATTGGTATCAAAACTGAAAAAAGCTGGATCGGTGCATTTTGTTTTCAACTTTACTGCAAGTTTACGTATGTGCATGTTGAACATCTAGGTCTTATGACGTGAGTGGATAGGTTTCAGTTTCCTGCTGATAGGTGCAAATTTGAAGATGTCTGACCTCTAAAAAACAAATCTATTTATGAATTGTTAATCGCTATGGCAGTGCTAACTTTTAATCACTTTGAAACCCATGGATATTATGCATTATCCAGCCTTTTTTCACCACTTTTGCAGCAACCATATTAGTATTTATTATATTAAAATTTAAAATGGTATGTTATTATGCTTGAAAAATAATATCTGGATTATTTACAGTAAGGATGACACGATAGCTGCTATAATTTCAAAGCTGAGATGCATTTTTCGTTTAGTTTTTCAGTCAAATTGGTATTCTCTTTGGTATTCTCTCATCTTCACAGGCCATATGCTCTGTGCTTCATCGTTTCGTGGTTTGACTGAGGCTTGTTATGGTGACACGTGTTTGATGAAATCTTGTCCGCCCTAGGTCCAGTGGAACACGTGCAGCTCTTGGCACCGTTTGTGGTCATCAGAAACAAAGAGGTGAACATCTCTGCTGTGGTCCTGCCCAACCAACCCCGCACTGTCACGTACTTCTGGTGGCTTGGAAACAACTCGGAGGTAAGGTCATGTGACTGTTACATATGCACAGTGTTGGTTAAGTTAGAATTGTGTACTTAAAGGTGCACTGTGTAACTTTCCTGTAGGAGGTCCATCACCTGCTTAACTTGATGTTGTTTTTGTCATGAAATGTTCTACAGTATGGCATCTAGTTTAGCTATCTAAGTATTTCCCAAAGACTGTGTCGCGTCCTTCAAGTGGCTCACAAGAGATTGTTTTTTGGGTCGCCTTGTCACGATCTGCATGTAGGTCTGCAATATACAAAGCTATATTTAATGTCAAAGTAGACGACTTATGGATCCTTTTATTGCGGGTTCAATTACTATTTTTCAGTGTTTAAAATTGTAATACTAATTGTTCAAAGAGACACAGTCACTCGGTCAATAATAAAATATCCTCATTGATGTTCAATAATGATCAAATCCACCTTTATTTTGTGATTTACAATTCATTTCTTTTGGCTTGGGTCTCAAAGGTTTGTGACTTTTGAAAAAACATCGGGAAACACTGAACTATCTCCACAAGCAGCCCGCATCACCAGGTCAACTTACAGATTAGATCTGTGGAGAAGTGGAACCTCTCACAGAAATAATGCATGTTTTGTGGTAGTTTTGAGAAATAAAAACACCTTGAATAAATACAAGACATATTTGTTTAATACCATACTGTGAAACATGTCTGGCAAAGCAATAACATCACCATGGAGACAAGCAGATGGCAGATCCTCCACCAGAAAGGTTCCACAGTGCACCTTTAACCATGCTTTTGGATGTTTTACTATGTTATAAGCTTTTTAGTGAACAAACGGACCATACTATTTTTACATTAGTGTAACATTAGCTGAACTCATAAGCACCACTGGAATTTCAATCGATTTAAGACTGACTCAATTTTTGTGAGTGATTTTACAATGAGCAGTACTGTCTCTCTCTCCTTCTCTCCGTGCTGTCAGTCATTTCAGTCTAGAGCTGCAGGTCTGATCTGGAGGCTGGGGCAACTGTGTGTTTCCTCCTTCTCATGTGGTAATGGTTTAATCCTTGGCCGTGCGCAAAGCAGGGATCAGAAACAAACTTGACAAGATAATAGCCTATGGGTGTAAACAAAGGCTACTCACTAAACGGAGAGTCAGGACAGGGTCTTTTCGGGACAATAAAAACAGAAACAGACACCATGAGAAAGGAAGACGAAGATGTGAGGACGTCTGACATTGACCCAGCCTCACCGCTCTACCAGTGAAGTTTATATCAGAATGAGATTTGAACTGCAAACCTTCAAGTCAGAGGACAAGCACTCTACCAACTAAGCTTCTACCGCCCCTCCAATATTTGTGTGGTAGCCGCTTTAGTTATCAAGCAACTGCCTGTAATTCCCAGAAGATTGTTTGCTGATGATGGTTCAACATACGAAAGAGAGTGCGGACTCAGTTCATTCTGAAACATGCTCTTCACCAGTCTGTGTGAAGTGAAGTAGATAGAGCTGTTTAATCCCTTTTTCTTGCCTGTTTTTACTCCTAAAAACTGTGTTAGTGAGCGCATTAAGTTCACATCTACACCTTCCCTATAAAAATGGTTCAATGAAATGTAAATCTTTCTGAACTTACGATAGACTAAACTCTTTTATAAGTCTGATGCAACTTTTCTTATTACTCTGTTAAAGTTAAGAAAAAAAAAACACAATCAACTTCAGAAAGCATCCCCCTCCACCAGACAAATAGCAACACTTTGGGACTGTCTAGACATCTCTTTTTCATGTGCTGAATTGCTCAAGGATGAAAATAGTAAAAACTTGTACTTTTTGGCATTTTTTGTTAACAGATTCTAGCAGCTTAGACATTGCATTGCATTAACACATTTTAATTGATTAAAGGGTCCGTATTACAGAGTTTTTTGTTTTGTTTGTTTCATTCACACATGTTTAACACACAACTCCTGCATATTTAGGCTGTTTTCTTCTCTCAAAAACAAAACACATCCACCTTGTGATTTCTGTGGTTATACAGAAAGTGCTCTACTGTGTTTTTAAACTCCATGCACCTTCACCAGAATCATTTGGATCATTTCAGCCCTGGAATTGCCCATCTCTACTGAACAAAAGGTAAAAAGTAGCTGTTAACTTGAAAACTACTGCTTCATGACATCACAAGGTGGAGCTGAGCATTTTATATAATGCAGGATTACTCAAACTTGTGTGATGAAAACTGTGAGATGTCCTACGCCGGTCTGTGCTTTTGTCACTGTCAGGTTTGATCCAATATGGCTAACTTTCTATTGAGTTTAGGGCTGGGCCATAATATAATTTTTTTTATGTCCTTTCAGATTTTTATGTTGATTTTTTTCCCAGGTCAGGCGCTGATAGGCTACATGAAAATCAAAGTTTGAAGTAATGCTGCTGTATTGTCTGTCCTTATTTTTTTTTTCACGACCTTTGCTCCAAATTAGAGCTCATGGAAGGAATGCTATTTCTTGTAGAGATAATCCACTAGAGGAGCATCGCATACTATTGTTACGTTCATTGTAACCTGTACTTACCATATGGAGTAGGTTTTCAAATGACTTACTGCATACTTTGAAACCAGGTGCGACTATGAATAGCTCCTACGGCAGAGCAGGCAATCGTGAGTTGTATGTTTTCACAGAGCACATGTTGCCTTCTTCTGTTATTTCTACAATATTGCCTTTGTTGTGTGGCTGTCCCCTATGCAGAAAAAAACCCCATAGAACTCAACCAAGCGCCCAAGTCTAAATCCACTCTTCTTTTGCTCCATAGCTTTCCATAAATCTCTTCTCCACCTCACAGTCACTTTAGTCCCTATAAAACTGGGAAAACAACCAGATTAGAGCCCAAACAGTGGCATGAATAAAGCATGAGTGTGGAGTGAACAGATGCAAGAGAGGGTGATGTCAGTTCACCACAAACATCAGTGCACCTTTTTTGAAATAAAAATTAAAATATGTTAAGATTAAGCAGGTAGTACTGACTGTGGTTAAGGTTAGGATCCGTCTCCAGAAAGTGAATGTAAGTGAATGTAATGTCCCTAAATAAGATAAAAAGCCTAGTGCTTTTAAGATGAATCATAATCACATCAAACTTTAAATGGTTGTGATCATTGCAAATATTTGGTGCTTCTTAGGTCAAAAGTTATGCAACTGATTTTAATGAACTCTATGTAGTTTGCACTTGTTTTTTAAAGGGTACTTCAGTCAATTCCCAAAGCCTTAACTTGCATAGAGGACACATACAAGTTTTTTTTTTTTTTTTTTTATTCTCAGTATATAGACAGGCCATGCCTCAGATCCTCCAGAATTCCCTCCCTGAGGTGCAGAGGCTGCACAAGCACTGATTCATGATTGGCTGTTGGTGCTGGGGATGATTCAGAGTCCTTTTAGGTTTAAACCAATTGGATTGCAGCTTTGAGACTGGAAACCCAAATGAGAGATTCATGTGAGGCTCATTCAGTTTTCTGACTGGATAATCGTCTTGAAAACCAAAACACAAGATTAGAACATAAACGACATGACCTTCATGTCCTTTTATTTTCTTGTCACAGTAATATGTTACAGTTTATTTGTGAAAACATAATTGAATGCCTGCTGTTTGCTCTTTGTATAGCAATGTTTTCAAAAGCAAAAGGTGTTTTAGTGTGATCAAAATATTATTTCTTTCCCTGTTGATAAAATCCACTCAGAATCACTTCATTTGCCAATACCAAGAAAAGGGTAACAAAAAAAGGAAAAAAAAAAACAAACACATTTTTAGCCTTTTTTTTTCCTAAATGGAGATGTCTGACTGAACTTTTCACACAAAATAAAATTTAATTAAAGATCTGAGTGAAAAACTTGCCTTTTTATTCTTATGTTGAAGTTCATAATTGTTCATCCCGGTTAGACACAGGCAGCAGAGTTTATTTTTTACATGTCTAACTCGTATCTGTGAACACATGAGATGTTATAATGCGGTGACATTCTTTTGTTTGTTGTTGTTCAGCCCGTGATCTCTCTGGATGGCAGTATCTCACACACCTTCAGCTCCGAGGGCATGCACAGTGTGACAGTGCAGGTGGCTGTGGGGAGCTCCATACTGCAGGACACCAGGACCATCGCTGTCAAAGGTCAGTGAAGTCTACTGTGAAATATTGCTCATAGCATTGTCATAAAGTACGTCAAATGTTAAAGTTCAGTGTGTGACTTTTATGGTGAAGAGTATGCCACATTCTTGTACAACAGAATAGAATGAAATACTGTATATATTTGAAAACTTCCAGGTCAAGCAGCAATAGATAACATGATAACACAATTGTCTCAAGATGTTATAGCGTTGACTAGAATGTTCCACAGTATGACATTAAAAATATGGATCTCCATGGAGACAGTTTTTTTTAGTAGGCAGAATGAACTTTAAAGTGCACTGTGTAAGTTTTCTGATGGAGTGCCCGCCATCTGATTTTCTACATCAGACATGTCAAACTCCGGCCTGGGG
This sequence comes from Boleophthalmus pectinirostris, assembly GCF_026225935.1. Lineage (NCBI taxonomy): Eukaryota > Metazoa > Chordata > Actinopteri > Gobiiformes > Gobiidae > Boleophthalmus > Boleophthalmus pectinirostris. Next base: position 15,008,085 of record NW_026571190.1, on the reverse strand, counting down.
GCCAAATTTGGGCCACAATATAATTACATTTGGCCTGCGAGATTATATCAAATATGTATTAGAGCTGGCCCGCCAGATAGAGATACAGACTATAGAGACATTATTTATTTAAAATATTATTATTTTATATTACGCTTGTTCTGGATTCAGTGTTTATGCAAAACTATTATTAAACATTTATTTTAATAACAAAAGGTTTAACATTACATAACTCGAAAGAAGAGAAAACATTTTCAATAAATATTTAGTTTGACCCATGACTTAGTCCCAGTTTTTAACTCTGTGAATTTGAGTTTGACACCCCTGGTCTACATTATGGCATTAAACTTATCTATCTACATAAAGACAAATATGTGACACCACCAGGTCAAGGTACAGGTCACATCTGTAGAGAAGTGAGCCCACTCACACTACAAATTCATGCTTTGTAAGGTATTTCTGAGCAATAAAAATCATTTGTAATTGAATTAGTGCAAAGGATAAATGACTTAAATGCCGTGGAACATTCTGGGCAAAGTTATAGTAGAGTATAGTGAGATAAATAAGTAGTAGGAAAGTTCCACACTACACCTTTAAGTTTGCCTTGGTGGCTTTTGCATTTTTGTGACACATTAATTGACCTGTCAATCCCATCCAGAGTTCAGATTCTTCTTACAGAATAGGAAAAAAGTTACCCAAGCTAAAAAAGTAGCAGTTTTATCACAACTTTAAAACACATCTATCCCACACATTATCAATAGACAAAAACCTTTTATTCTCCCATCTGCTTCACTCATAAATAGTCCAGAATTCTCTCATCATTCGGTGAAATCCTTGTGAAATAAATTGCACCTCCTTGAGTCAAACATTCCCATTACTTTCCCCTCTGAAGAATATGCCTCCATTTGATATGAAGTGGCCCCGCATCTGAAATGGGATGATTTATTACCTGCGGATGGTTATGGCGTGAAACTGTGACATTTTCTAATTATCGCGAAGTGCATCTTTAGCCCCGAGCGGAGCAGGGGACGTGGGGGACACCTCTTTTCTGCAGCTCATCGTCTGTTAACTACCTGAGCTCAGACAGATGGCGGGGCAGTGGCACAGCCTTGTCTAGATTATACCTCCAAGTGTCAATATGCTAACACTGGGCTTCTCAATATGTGGTGTAGGAGTGAGTTTTGTGTTCATTTTGTTCATGTTTGAGTTGTATGTTGTACTGTTCTTGATAGTCCTATACTTTGGTACTGGGCTGGACTTTGAAACAGTGTTGTATTTTATTATCTTTGGCCAAGCCCTGTTATAATATTGTTTCCTCATCAATAATGTACCTGGAGTTGTGTTTTGTTTCTTTCACACATGTTTAACACACAAACTCTGCATATTTATTCTGCGTTCATCTCTTGACAACACACTGTTCCACCTTGTGATGTCATGTGGTAATACTAGACGTGCTTTACTGTGCTTTTAAACTCCATACGCCTTTGCTAGAATCATTTGGATAATTTCAACTCTGGAATTTCAAAACTCGCCTAAACAAAAGGTAAAAGGTAGCTGTTAACTTGAAAACTACCACTTCGTGACATCACAAGGTGGAACAGTGCATTTTTAGTTTTGGAGATGTAGACAGACTAATAACAAAGGCTTACTCGAACATGAATGAAATGTGAATGAACAAAACACAATTACAAGTATGAGGCAACAACATTCTAACATGGCTAAAAAATTGTAAGTTATTTATCTTTTGTTTGATTGCATATTTCTATTATCCTGCTGTTCTTGTACTTTCCGTTGAAACACTGGACTTTCCCCATTATAGAACAAATACAGTTTCTGTTATGTAAATTATACTGGCCTAGGTTCTTGTTGGTACAGTTTAAACTTTCACATTGAGATTAGACATCTAGACCTATGTTTAGTTATTGATTTGTAGGCAAGAGAGAAATTCAATTCAGCTGTGAAACATATTTGACCAAAAAACAACTTTTGTCCAATTGACAAATTGAATTTCTCCTTTGCCATGGATTCTACCTGGACAACCGAAGGATTTTACACACTTATTGTTTTGTATTTTTATTTTTTTTTTACTCCATTGTTAAACTTGACATGGCTACTTAAGTTTTAGTTCTGATTTAAACTTAAAACTATGAGTGTATTAAGTTCTGTTTAGCCCTGTTCAAGTCCAGGTTTAGTTCTGATTCAGTCCCAGCTCTGTTCTAAATATAATGTGTGTGAAAGTGAACACACCTTAAATAACCTGAGGTTGTTCAGATTCAGACTCAGTTTAGACGTGAAAAGTTAATTTGTAAAAACAACAAAAACAACATATGTGCCATTTAAAAAGTAATTAAATCCTTGCTGTTTACTCTTTTAGCAATCAAAATATGATTTCATTCCTTCTTAATAAATTCCACTCATCATCACTTTCACTGCTAATACCGAGAAAAGGGTAGCAAAAAGAAGAAAACCTTTTGAGCTTTTTTTCCAAAATGGAAGTATTTGATCCTTCAATTGTACATTTCAGGCAGAAAATAATAATAATTCTATCATCTGGGTCTGATTTTATTATTAATATGGCCCCTGTTCATCTTTCATGAGCACTAAACTATTCTATCTTCACTAATTATATTTAAGATTTGAGTGACAATCTTGTCTCTTTTCATTGTTTTTAGTTAATTGTACTTTCTGTTTGGACACATTTGGCAGATGTGTTTTAAGGTAACTCTACCAAACCAGAATGTTAAGGGCTAATTTAAATTAAACAATAGCTATGACTAGACTGGAAAAAGCCAAATAAATGATTAATTTGTTTTAAAAATAGAAATAGAAATGTTGGATGGAATTTAACAACATGAGTATAGTTATTCCTTTTCTTAACTTTTTCCACCACAGACTGCCACTTTACTGATGTAAAACTATGAGAAATATGTTACTTGGTAGCGCTATTCCACTAAACCTAGAAACAGCTAGAAAAAACATGAAAACCTGTCATATGCACTTAAACTCTCCTTAGCCCTTAAATCATTCAAAGATGGTACTTTTCAACCCAAATAATATTTTCAAAGCTGGGATGAAAAGCTATTAAACCTTTATTAACACCACTCTCCTCTTTTATTCCAACAGAATTCTTCAAATCACTACTTTTATCTTTCTCACCCAATCTGGACGAGTTCAACCCGGACATCCCTGAGTGGCGGCACGACGTCAGCAGAGTAATTAAGAAGTCTCTCCTCCAAGTGAGTCATTTCATTTCCTTTGGGCTTTTTCCACCTCATATTTCTCACCCTCGTCTCAATTATTTCTCGTAACCCTATCACCTCCACTGGCCCCCACTCGCTGCTCACTGGTGCGTCTCGAGAGCACCCTAGGGCGACAGTGCGATCCATCAGATGACAGGTGCCTCCGCTTCTCCTGTACCCAGACCAAGATGGCTTCCTGGGTTTTTCGAAGTGGCACGTATCTTGAGTTACTCATACACTGCAAAAACTCAAGTTTAGCCAAGTAAAGATGACTTGGATTAAGAAAGTTTTATCATGATTTCAGTAAATTTCACTTGACAAGTAAAATGTTCTACCAATGGAACGAGTCTTTTTGTGCATAAAATATGAAAAGACATCTCTCTACACTTAAGATAAGAAAATCTAAAGTATCTTAAATTAAGAAAAGATAATGGTAGATAATTTTACTTGTCAAGTTGAACCTATAAATAAAGTAAAATGTTCTTAATTTAATTCATTTTAACTTACCTAGATATCGCTTTTTGCAGTGTAGCGAGTGTGGGTGGATATTTATTACAGTATGGAGACTAAAATCCGTATTAGGGATTTGCCTCCCTTAGGACCAGAATCAGGCCTCCATGACGAGTAAATCCTTTATTATTAGATAAATGACACGATGTTAGACACTTTGTAACTTTTCTGATGATGTTATGGCTTTACCAAGAATGAAGTGTATGACATTACCTTGATCTATCTTGTGTTCATACAGTTCTTTTGTTGCCCAAATACATGAATAGCTTACATTCTTGATGTAAATGGGCTCTTCACTGCACAGATATGACCTGAACTGTGTGTCTCCATGGAGATAGACATGTTCACTGCCATAGTATAGTACGGGACATCCTTAGTAAAACATCTCATACATACTAGAGATGCACATAAACCACAGATAAAGTTAACATAAATTAAGATGCAAGTTAACCTTCAGGGGACCATAAGCAAATGTGGTTTGGAGGCCGTCACCACTTCACTGCAAACGATTGATTCTTCGCATTCCACAACATGTCGCACAACCTTCATCATGTGCACACGCTGCACTACATGTATGTGTAATGAAACATACAGTGGAGGAAATAAATATTTGATCTCTTGCTGATTTTGTAGGTTTGCCCACTGACAAAGAAATCAACAGCCAATAAATCTAATGGTACATTTATTTGAACACTGAGAGATAAAATATCAAAAAGAAATTCCCAAAAGTTTATTTCCTTCACTCCCATAGACCGTATAGGAATGGGACATAGCTAACGTGTTAGCTTCCAAATAGCAAGTTCTTCCGGCTCCTTCTAACCCTGACTCCCATTGACTTACACTGGAATACTGTGGCTCCTCTCTCTGTAACTGCTGCAGTGAGCCTCGTCATTTTGGTCTTAAAATGTTTGTATTAACCCGCTCTACATGATCCAGATATTTTTTTCACTATCTGGTCAGTCAAAAAAGTCGTATTCATAACATCCTCCAAATTCGCTCCTATAACCCTTAGCATCGCGAGCATCATTTGAGTGGCACTGAACGCTCACACTCACTTAGTCCACTTTTTTAAACAGTCTATGCACTGTAGAGTGATGCACAAAAGTATTTATAGAGGCTAAAGCCACAACAAATAGACAAGAAAACCTTTCTGATGATCAACCAGAGGAAAATGCTGAACATTATAGACTTACTTCCTGTTTTCTGGTGCACTGTAATGTGTTCCATTTGCGTAAGTGCTGCAGATTGAAGTGGCTGAATTCTTGGTATGAGGCAAAGACAACACAACAGACACACATGTGGTAAACTTACATCAAGCTGTCTTCGTGCTCTTACTGAGATGTGTTTGTGAGTGAGGCTGGGATGGAGGTAGTGTGTCTTCTTGTACAAACCTATTTCACCAGTCAGAAACACAGAGGAGCAAATCAGGGTTTTGTCATAACTACATGTAGATTGACAGACATACAGAATGATAAAACTCAGGACTCGGAAGGCGGTACCCTTCATATATTTGCGTAGTCTGTGAATATGTAGATCCAGCTCTGGTTTAGGTTAGAATCAGTCTCCAGGAAGTGTAATGTCCCCAAAATGTAAGAACTGTGTGTGTTTGAGGTTGGAGAGGGGGGGGGGGGGGGATGCGGAGGAGGCCCACCTTTCTGTGAAGTGCCACTCATTGCTCTATTCTCAGCTCATATCAAGAGCGGTGCTTTGCGATGTGCCGAGAGTCTGTTCCAGTGGTGTTTAGTGCTGCGAGAGGAATCGTAATAACAACAACAGAATAGCAATTTAAATGGTGCAAACTGGTGCAAAGATTTGGGAAGCACTATAATGGGCGATAATTTAATCTGAACTGCGATATCAAAACATTAAAAGGATTTTCTTCTACTGATATTCATATGTTTTCTTGTGTTCTTTAAGGTTTTTTTTGTTTGTTTGTTTGTTTGTTTTGTTAACCCTGACAATCTAAATATTTTTCATGACATGTAAATTGATCAGCTTGTAATGGATTGATAAATATTGACAACCAAAAGTCAGTATCCATTCTTTTTACATCTGCTTTTTCTGCCCATTTTTTAAGATAGTTTTAAAACTTATTATACACTCCCTTACTACTTAATAAGCACATTAGCTACTTTATGAAATGCAAGTTCTTCAGTCTTCAGTAAAGTTATTTATATCCGGTCGATGCCCACAGCCCACTCGCTTTTGTTTATGCTTGAACCCATTGGACAGAGGCAGTAAATTTGATCCTTAAATTAATTAGCAGGATTATTGTGCTCTCTCCCAAAGGCCCGTGTGCTTCAAGTGCTGTAGGAAATCACAGTGCTTTCATTTCAAAGAGCTGGCAGCGGCTGAGCATTAAAACGTATTAGATTCCACTCACTCGAAACATAGCGAAGAGCGTTAGTGAAGAGTGGGCTTCAAAGTGAGAACCAAGGAGACTCTGGCTTCAAATGGTGTAAGATTTCAAATAGTTCTGTGTTTTTCTTAAAAGCAAGAATGCTGTTGGTTGTGTTTAGTGTTAACCTCGTGCTTTTTACAGGTTTCATGACTTTAATGTTTCACGGCTCTAGCTGTTACACTTGATGACATGAGCTGCTCTGTTGTGCATGCGTGTTTTTGAAAAAGAATCCCATTTCAGAGCAAACTCATCTGAAATGATAAGCACATCTATAAAAATGTGAAAATGTTATTCACGACAGAGGAGGCTGGACAAAATAGTGCATAACATTCTTCATTAATATTCAAGGAACAGTGCGGTAACTTAAAATGTTGGACTACATTTTACCTCAGAGATCTGCCATTATTTATTTGTATGGAAATGTTATTGCTTTTAACATGCCACAGTATGACATTCAAACTTTTGTGTATCCTTTGTTTATTAAATTACAGCACTTCTGTTGCTTGAAATGAGTGATGTCAAGTGATTAAAAAAAAAGAGAGATTAATTAATTATGATCTGTAATTAATTAATCTCACCTAAAAATAGCTGAGAAAAGCCTCAACTTCAGGTGTTTTCATTTGAATTCATGATTACATTATTTTCATACTATCATTCATGTTTTTATATAAGTATCATCATTATTACTATTATTAATCTGCATAAATAAACTCAACTTTACAACATATAAACCATCACCACTCTAGAGCCACATCAGCCCGTTTGACATTAGAATGTGTTTAATGCAACTTTACACAAGTCTCACAGAAACGAAACTTAAAACCGCATGGCTAATTTGCATAAACTAAGCAGAGAGAGAGAAAAAAAAAATGCTCTTGTGCGCTGATGCAGTTCAGCTTCTACTAAGAGGACACGACTCAGTGGAATATAGATGTTCTTTCTGTGACAGAGGATGTTGATGGTGAAGGTGAGTCTGTTTTGTGTCTGTGTCACGATGTTTTCAGAGATCAGACGTGTGCAGGTTTATCACAAATGCGGCGAGAACGGGAATGAAAATTACAATTGGTTGTGGGAGCGAGCGGAGCAGGACTGCACAGTGCGGGACTGTGTCTTAATAACACATAAAACAGATTTTATAATAAGGCACCTCGCGTACAGAAACAGTAAAGTTAGAGATTAAAAATAAGATTAACGCGATTAAAAAACATAACGCGCTAAATATGACTGTAATTAATTCATCGCAATTAATGTGATAATTTGACAGCCCTACTTGAAATACTTAAAAACCATGCATTCTTTAAGTGGGCTCTCCTTTTCTTAGATCTGGCTTTTAACAATCCCAGGGAACAGACAGAATGATAAATAAGACCAAAGACACATGCATGAAAGTCCTATATTATGAAAATTGACTCTTGTGAGCTCTAAACCATGCTACAATATTGTTACCTCATCAAAAACAAACATACCTGGAGTAATGTTTTGAGTAATCTCCAAAAGATCAAAATGCTCTGTTCTACCTTGTGACATCATGAAGTAGCAGCTTTCATGTTTACATCTACCTTTTACCTTTTGTTCAGTAGATATTGGTCATTCTAGGGCTGAAATCATCCAGATTATTCTAGTGAAATTGCATGGTGTTTAAAAATACCATCACCACATGACATCACAAAGTGGAACTGGATGTTTTCTGTTTGAGAGAAGAACTCAGTCTAAAATATACAGGATTTGTGTGTTAAACATTGAATGAAACACACCTCCAGGTATGTTTTGATGAGGAAACAACATTACAATGTAGATCAGAAAATAGCATAATGTGGGCCCTTTAATGTCATACTAAGGAACATTCTATGCATAGGAGAGTTAATCTTGATCATCAAATCCTTAAATCAGTGTTTTTGCTGGTTTGGTTGTGGTTGTGTTCCAGAAGTGATGGACTCAGTGCAGTAAACAGCTCCCGGACGATAAAGCCCCTCCATAAAGAGCAGATGAGATAGAAGAGGCCGGACACAATTAAAGCCAGAGTCCATTTAACTCGGCTGCACTTCTGCGGGGGGACAAAGTGGGATTTTCATGGCATCTCTGTGCACTCTTCACCCTTTGTGCCTATTCACCACAGAAAACAACAACTCCTTTTTTATTTTGGTTGTCCATGGGTTTATAGAGTCTAACTTGTTTTTCACTAACTGATATAAATGATTTTTCCCCCCCTTTTTTTCATTCCTTTTACATTATCAGTTATAATACTCTTTCATGCATATACACAGCTAACACTCAGCTTTAGTTTGTGATCATGAGCTTTATAACATAATGGATTTGAGCCTGAAAAGTGTGTTTTAGATCTAATTAACCCTATTTAATTAAAAACATTGACTATTGTGAGCTTTAGCGCATGTTATAATGCTGTTACCTCATCAAAAACATACCTGGAATTGTGTTTTGTTTCATTCACACATAAAAACCTGTTTTTTTTTTTGTCTCTCTACAGCTCCAAAGCTTAAAATGCTCTGTTCCACTTTTTGATGTCATGTAGTGATAGTTTTGAAGTTAACAGCTATCTTTTACGTTTAGTTCAGTAGAGATTGACAATTTCAGAACTGAAATCCGAATCCAAATGATTCTAGTGAAGGTGTATGGAGTTTAAAAACACACACACACTCCCTGCATTAGTACATGACATCACAAGGTGGATTGTTTTCTGTCTGAGAGAAAACTATACCTAAATATGGTTTGTCTGTTAAACATGTGTGAATGAAAACAAATACAACTCATAATGAGGAAACAACATTATAACAAACAGCCCTTTCAGCTTACTAATGCTTCAAACACATTTTGATTTTCAGACTTTTATGTTTAATTTCATACATTTTATCATTACTTCTTTCTAAGCATCTGATTTAGTCCATTGTTATCTGTCTCCATCAAACCGCTTATCCCACTTGTGTCCATCCTCCCTTTCAGATGTAATGTTCATCATCATTCTGGTTTGTGCACAAAAGCACTTGTGAAGGATGATGGAGGAGTTCTCAATGGGCTTCTGCAATACCGTAACTCCGTCTTATTCACTCCATTAACCAGCTGCAGTGTTGATATTTTACTCTCAAGTAGCTGTGTATGGATTTGAAATTTCACTCATAATGGCCTTTTATACCATTACTGCATTTTAGGGATAAGCCATACACTTCACAGACAGGAAGCAGTTAGTCTTATTGCTTTTTTAAAAGATATTTTCCAAAAGTAGAAATCAAATGATCAAGTCACACATACTCAAACTTGACCCAAGCTATCATAATAACAATAGTTGTACTCTAAATGCTGAAACTTCATGTAAAAATGAATATGAAGAATAAAGCCCCACCATGTAACATTTCAGCCATTATATTTTTTATTTATTTGTTTATTTTTTCATTTTGTTTGTTTTATTGGACTGAAAAAAAAAAAAAAAAACGCACCTTGAGCGGGCTTGTGTATCCATAAACCTAACTCTTATTTGGCCTCAAAAAGGGCCTCCTCCTGCTTGTTTCCATGGTTTTAACTTTGTTTCCGTGGAATCATGCAAGTAACATGCCACCTGCAGAAAGTTACTTAGTGTTGGTTTAATTTGATAAAGTACACTACCTGTCAAAGGTTTGGACACACCTTCTTTTACAGTGTATTTTTTCTTTAACTTTACTGCTTTCTACATTTTATACACAAAGAAGACATCAAATATATGAAGCAAGATATATGGAATTATCCTCAGGTACTCTTAACTTCAGCCGTGACGCAAACCCTTGGGCTTCTCTCAAAGAGCTGCTTGATGAATTCACATGAAATGGTTTTCACTTCACAGCTTTGCTTTGCCAGGGTCAAGAAAACAAATTTGGGGCAATTTTGAGTTTATTTTTTGTTTATTACATTCCATATGTGTCCATTAGTTTTGATGCCTTCAGTGAGAATCTACAAAGTATATAATCATGGAAATAAAGAAGAAACATAATTGAAAAAAGTGTGTCCAAACATTTGACTGGTAGTCATGTCATTGTTCAATAGATCAATAGCTGCAGAAAACACAGCAATCCACTCATTTAACACTAATGATTCATTGTAACTTATTTATCATGTCTTTATGTTGATTCGGTTGATGTATTGTTTTGCTCTGGACCTACTCCCCTTGCCATCTTCTTCCCTTGTTTTGCTCATTTTCACTGTAAACTGGTGCACACTGTTTTATGAGTCTGGACTGAACAACAGCAGCTGAAATAGAGAGATGACCACTGCACTGGCTCTTTATAAAATCACTGAATGGTTTATAGAGCTTATGTGGTAAAATGTGCTGTAGCGTTCAGAGTGGCTCAGCGTTTGGAAATGCAATGAAAGCCACAAGCTTAAATTGTTTCTCTGCTCGGTGAATAGAGTAACATAGTTTGCAGTCTGGATGTCACAAATACCTTTTACTACCTACTTCTATTGCACAATTTTAGGGAATTAATTTATTTTTTGTTGAGCTTTTAGATAACTTTGAAAAAACAGTGATTTAAATTATTCTGAGATTTTGTCAAATCTAAAAAAAAAAGTATTTTCGTTTCATAATTGTGAACTGTGTTTTATTCAAGTGCTTGGCATGTTTTTTTTTTTTTTTTTTTTTTTTTTTTCTTTTTCAGTTTATATTATGCACTATATTATACCTTTACTTTTCTGTTGGAAGGTTGGCCACCCGCTGGTCTCCATGTTATTGCTTTTCCTGAATTATGTATTATAGCAAAATAATAAATCTTGCAATATTAATGTACAGTGGACTAATTTGGAATGATGGCATCACCTGCTAGTCTGCCAGTTTTTATACAAATTGAATACTAATTCCCATTTTCTGCGTGGAGTTTTTATGCATTCTCCACCTCCACAAACATAGGGTCCCCACTGGGGCCTGGGCTCCTCTGAAAAAGAGATTCTTAATCTCAGCAGGAGTATCCTGGCTGAATAGACTTTACTGATCTAAATTGGCTAGGCCTAATAGAAATTGGATCATTGGCTTCCTGCCGAACTGCCTCTTATAGAGAAAATTCCTCCATACTATGCCATAGATTTTCATTTACATAATGTTATTGTTAACAACAGACTGCTTGACAGTTTTTAACCCAACATGTCTGCCCTGCAAGTTAGCACAGAGCTGTGGGCGGGGATAGGTGAGAACTGAGATTCTCAGAGCAGTCAAGCTTCTAACAATACCGGACTACTCAAGCATCCATGAGCCAATTAAAATACAACTTGGAGCCAATTCTGAGGGAACATTGCTCTTCTAACAAACAGAAATAGAAAATGTTAAAACAGAAAGCACCTTGTGATGTCATGTGGTAGTACAGGAAGTGCTCCACTGTGTTTTTCAACTCCATACACCTTTACTAAGGTCATGCTGATAGATTCAGATCTGGATTTGCCAATCTCTACTGAACTAAACTACCGCTCCATGACATCACAAAGTGAAACAGTCAGTTTTGTGTAATATAGCACCTTTAATAACCCTAACCCTAATAATATTATGAAAGAAACATTTCCATGTGTTTGAAAACTATACTCAATTAAAGCACTTGAGTAAATGTAACTTCCCTCCTTTGTCTCTGCCTGTAACGGTCTCTCCTGGTTGAATTATGGTGATCCAGTATGCTTTGACAAAGAGAGCATATCGTGATAATGATCTGTCCGTGGTACTTGACTTATGAGTTTTATTTCCGGTCTGTTCCAGGTCTCGGACTTCCCAGAGGAGCAGCTCTTGGTGGCCGTGTTCCCAGGGGTCCCAACTGCAGCAGAGCTATTCTTACTGCCGCGCAAGAACCAATCAGAAACACGCAAGAAAACTGAGGAGCAACTAGAAAAGGTGGGAACGCTGTGGTTATTAATTGGGTAATTCTTGTATTTGTATTCCCATTGTAAATGATCTAACTGTTTAGCAAGCCAGGTGTGGTTTGAGGTGCAAGAGGTAACCAGAGAGACTTGGAAAAACAAAACAAACGCACATACACACACACACTGAATTAGGGAACTAATTTGGTTTACAAACATGAAATGGTTATATATAGAAAAAAGAAAAAAATATATATCTGTTCTCATATTTTGCTAGAACTAAGTGCAGCAGTGCTCTGAAAGTTTTGAAAAGCTCTCATAAGGTCATCGTGCTGAATAAATAGGATGCTTGGAATGCATAAGGTTAGTGAGGAATAATTTTGGACCACTGCAAAGCATTTAAAATGAACTACTTCTGGTTTTCACATTTTTTACTTTGACGCCTTTAAACCCTTGGAGTACCGGTATCAGAACAAAAAAAAAACAAAAAAAACTGGGAAGATACACTTTGGATTGGACCTGAAAAGTTCCCAAATCATATCACCATCTATCTTTAAATATAATTCTTCTTCTCTTTTGAACAGGCGTCAGACATCATCGTGAGCGCTCTGAACCAGAACTTGGTGGAGTTTGAACTGAAGCCAGGGGTCAGGGTTATTGTTTACAACACACAGCTAACACTAGGTAAGACTTCTTCTGTTTACCATATAAGCTGTCAACACAAGCTTTCATTTCTCATATATTCAAATAACACCATGGCATTTTGAATTCTCCATAATAAAGCACCAGAGAAGAATTTCTGACAAGTATTTTCCATACCAATTATAATTCCTTTCTCTCTATAGGCACCGAAAAATAAGGGGCAGGAGTGGTTTTAAGTGGGACTACTTGGAATCTTTCATGTTTGTTTCTTTTAGAGTCACAAGCTCAGGATAATGACATTGATTACTTAGATACGGAAGCCGAGAGGGGTCACAACAAACGCAAACGCCGCAACAAATACAAATGCGACAACACAACAAAAAGCCACAACACACCAAAAAAAAAAACACAACACACCAAAAAAAAAAACACAACACACCAAAAAAGCCACAACGGAAATGACCGCGGGACTCTATTTTAATGCAAATGCCGCAACAAATACAAACGCCACAACACAAACGCAAATGCCGCAACACATTAAAAAGCCACAACACATTAAAAAGCCACAACAGAAGTGACCGCGGGACTGTATTTTCCGACGGACCGATCAAGCGGCAAGTGAAGAAAAAGAACTACAACGTGAAACGAATAATGATAAAACAATAAATTACTTTTACTTACGTTTCCAACTTCTCCGTTCCTTTACTTTTCACGAGTCCGTGTGGCTTTTTAATGTGTTGTGGCTTTTTAATGTGTTGTGGCTTTTTAATGTGTTGCGGCATTTGCATTTGTGTTGTGGCGTTTGTATTTGTTGTGGCGTTTGCATTAAAATAGAGTCCCGCGGTCATTTCCGTTGTGGCTTTTTGTTGTGTTGTCACATTTGTGTTGTCACATTTGCGTTTGGTTTGTTGTGACATCTCTCGGCTTCCGTACTTAGACCTTGAGAAAAAATTCTACACTTTCAGGCCTGTGGGAGGAAGAAAAAGAGTTAAAGTCCCTTTGACAGGTTATACAACACATCTGGCCAAAACACAGTTAAGATCATTATATTTGAGATTTAGATTTTTAGTTTTTTAATTTTAGTTTCTGAAATTAGTGACCTGTTACCTAGCAACTACATGATACAGTGGGCTAAAACTTCTCTTATCTACACAGAAATGATTGTCTGACAAATTTATAAGTAAGTAATGTGCCGAACATTTGGGTAGAATTCTCTATAGTCATCAAAATATTTTAAGACTCTCTACTGTCTGTAATTTACAACTTATTCACTTACTTTTCCTCATGCTGCTTCTTGATTGGTGTAAAACTATAATTTATATTTACAACAGGTATTATCCCACAGAATTTAGTCACAATTAGAAAATCATAAGAACCGGGAAGCATATTGCGCTGTGTATGTTCTTAGACCTAACCCTTAGGCCACTCTGCAGCATCTTTTCTGCTATTTTAATGTGTAAACAGGGGAAATGGTATAAAACTAAATTGCCTTTTCATTTCAGTTTCATCCTGTGCTGTTGCTAACCCTTAACCCTATTCACAAGTTTTAGAGTTATATACAGTAGGTAACCACACACACAGGGAGAATATGCACACTTCACACATAAAGGGCCTATATTCTGATCTATTTTACACTGTTGTTTCCTCATCAAAAACATATTTGGAGTTTTGCTTCACTCACACACGTTTAACACAGAAACCCTGCATTTTAGGGTTCTCCTAAACAGAAAACATTAAAAGGTAGTTGTTAACTTAAAAAACGACTTCACTACTTCATGACATCACAAGGTGGAATAGAGCATCTTGAGCTTTGGAGATGTAGGCATTACATCATAACAAAGTCCTGCACCGGGTCAGGTACCCGCAGGTATTCGTCGGGTACGGGAAAATAGCTGCTGAAACGGGCAGGTTTTAACATTCTGGAATTTTACGGCCGGGTATTGATTACAGAACGTGCGGGTCAGGACTAAACCAGGACTAAATCAGGTCTAAATCAGGACTAAACCATGTATAAACCAGGACTAATCTTGGGCTTAAGAGAGACAGAGCCCTGAGCCCGTGGAGCAGGGTGTCCGCAAAGAGCCATCAGGCAACGGCTGCGCTTACGTCCATGGAGCTCTGCGTCAGTCCTTTCGCCAGCAGCCACCCGACAGTCTACGCTGGTGCACCTCCGAGCCCATCCTCACAGTGAATCCGGGTTCAGTTCTGGTTTAGTCCTGGTTTAGTCCTGGTTGGTCCTAGTTCAGTCCTAGATTAGTACTCCTGGTTCAGTCCTGGAATCAGTCCTAGGTTAGTCCTGTTCTGTCCATGGCGTGTACATAGAAAGCGTAACCATAATTCTTGAAGTCGTAACTTTACAGTAAGTATTCTGATAAATGTTTCAGTTAGAAAGCTTTTAATATGTATGTGATTTATCATAGGCAGGTCAGTTAACAGGTCCAGGCGGGTGCGGGTTTAATTTTGATAAATTTGCTGGTTAACAGGCGGATGTGGGACTTTGCAGCCTAATAATAAAGAATTACTCAAACGTGTGAATGAAACAAACAACTTCAGGTATGTCTTTCAGTAGGTAACAACATTATAACACAACTTCAAGCTCCCAGTAGTTAATTTTGTGTAATACAGGACCTTTAAAAGCATACTCCAATCATTATCAACCAGCTCCACCATAGTTTTACAGTTCTATAGTCAATCTCCCACAGTTGTTCATCTCTATACCGGGCTGAGCACACTAGCATCCACGCACCACTGGTTTTATTTGGCCGGTAGTGTCTCAGGGGCCACTCTTGGTTGTCCGTTGCTCAAAGTGAGGGGTATTAACAGGCGGCAGAGCTGTGACGTTCTGCTTTAGTGCTATGACATTGGAGGTGTACTCAGCTGGATCCCTCTTTATGTTTCACCTCGGAGAAAAGGTCTAAAAAGCCTTCAAGCTGCTCGGAAAAGGTCAGAATCAACCGTGCCTCTGTCTCCTGCCTGTGGAGAGGAAATACAATGGCAATGACAGAAGCTATATGCAAACGTATAGGAGTTATAAGGTCGAAGGCTGCCGGGGATGTTCATGTGGTGTGACGTTAACTAGAGTGCATTTATATGAGACAATTGCAGCTGGATTCAAGAATGTTACTGGGAAGCTTGTTATTCTCATCGTGTTCTTTCTGCCACAAGAGCACACTAGATAGATTGATAGATAGAAAGAACTCCAGGTATATTTTTCATGAGGAAACAACACTATAACATAGATCAGAAAACGGTATAATATTGACGCTTTAAGGTGCACTATATAATGTAATGTTTCTAGTGATGGGAGTTTTGTTTTGTTCAAAATGTGCCACAGTGTAGCATTAAATGTATCTATATTTCCATCTACTTTGAGAAGCATGCATTCAAGGTCTCGTAGTGTCATGTGCTTGTCTCCATAGAGATAGTTCAGTGCCATACTGTGGAACTTTCCCGGCAAAGCAAAAACCTTCCCGACAAGACAGGCGTGTGGCAGACTCTCCACCAGAAAAGTTACATAGTGCACCTTTAAAGCATTCCCCTCTCTCTTTCAGCCTCACCTTATTCAAATGAATGTGCAATTAACCATTTCAGATTTACCTGCTGCTGTCACTGTCTCCCAAACAGAAACAAACAATTTCACGGTAGCTCAGTTTTAGACATTTGTGATATTCGAAAACAGGGATCTCATTTGTGGATCCATTACCACAGTGACAGATGTAAAAGATAAAGTCTACAGTATTTATAATGAAGAGGGCTTATGTTTGGAGGCATTTTTGTAGCAAGAATAATTCTGGAGAAAAGAAAGTTTACAAAGGTGTTAAAACAGGTAAAGACCAAACTATGTACAGTATGTGTGTCACTTAAAACCATGATATTGACATGCTCTCAGTAAGTATATCAGTGAATCAATAAATAAATGATTTGATAATGCATCTGGATGCACTGATACTTATACTGATATCGAATATTGGCGTCGATACTTGTAAGAGAATTTAAGTAATTTATCCTCCATGTATGTCTTTCAGTTTAACATTGACTCACAAAAGCTATATTTACACCATGATCTTCTCTCGGCGTACCACTGGAATACCACTACCTAAATTGTAGCATTGCTGTCTAACTGGTGCCGTCATAGTCTCACCACACTTGCTTTATAAACCTCCTCCTTTGGAAGCATAGTCAAGGGGCTTGAACACTCAAAGATCATACTATGTTCACTTTTGAAATTATACTATGGTATAAGACCTCCTGGTCTCCAGCCTTTTACCTCCACTCTTTTCTTGGACAAGCCAAGTTTTTTTTAAAGGATTTAATGGGGTAGCTTGATTCCTCAGCCGGTTTCACTTTGTTTCACATTGTAAAAAACGTCTGACCTGGCAGCGTCAGAATTCGTTCGCTCAATGATAGGCAAGTTACTTTTTATCATTTAACCAATTGCTGCTATTTGGTCGAGACATATGTAATGCGCCGCTAATGGGACTAACTGGCTTATTAAGCTTTTCCCAAATCCCGTAGGAAGACGGGCAATAACGCCTTTCCCCTTGATGAAATTCAGCAAACATTCTCTTTGTTCTGGCTTTAAATCCTCGATCTCGGGAATTGTTGCTGACACAGACTATGTGGCTCTTTGCTGATTGGCTGGTGCCCGAACTTGCACTTCCTGGGTTTTTGTGAATTGTCTAGTGTATTTTGATTCCTGACCTAGCTGCTGGAGAGAAATTAAATTGAGTGGAGGCACCAGGTGGCGCCAGCCTGGCTAGTAATGGGGCTATTTACAGTTTGATTTTTTGCCTAGAACATCTCATAATGTTTGAACTTTTATTCATACAAATCTGTCTGTAGTCATTTGAAGTATATATAACAGTTAATAATACAATTGGATTAACTTAGAAGAAACCGTATTGCAAAGATAACAAAGCTGAAAAATCTGGATTGTGCACCCCTAGTCTCAATTATGAAGTAACATTTTGTAACGGTTTTCATAAAGTACAAATGCTTTCTTCATGTAAGTGCTCTTCAATGCCATGCCCTACAAAAAGCAGATACAATTATGGCAAAAATAAAGACAATTTCTTTAAAGCAGTAAAAATAAGAAGAACTCTGGGTGGTGGTGATTCATTTGGCCTTTTTAAAATGCCAATGACACGCCCCACCATATTCCATTTTGCAGAGGACAAATTTCCCTACTGGGACAATAAAGTGTACCTTAACCATAATCATTTAACAGCGGCAATTCAAAAGTATGTAAAAAAGAAATGCTAACTCAACAAGAGCAGAATATCAAATTTAAAATGTGAATATGATTTTTCTGCCCCTTACTACCACGACCTCGAGAATGTCCAATCTTCTCTGATCTCAGAAGCTCAGAAGGGTCGGGTTTGGTTAGTACTGGGATAGGAGACTGTTGGGAATAGCAGGTCACAAAGTTGGCCAGCACTGATTGCTGATTGAATCCCACTCAGACAGTGCATAGTGTCATGTCTTTGGGCAAGACACTCCACACACCAGTGCTGAAGTAAACAAGTGTATGGATGAGTCTGTTGGCTGAATGCAGGACAACAGTGGGAAATTAGGATGTGACTTCAATCTGGTAAATATAAAACAAAACAAATACCAGTTTAACCCTAAAAACCAAATATCACTAATACACTGTAATGTCTAAACCATAGACTATATAAATGGACATATCTAATCTTCTAATCACTGTGTTCTAAATAGGAAGTCCGGCTTGTCATTTTGCTGTGAACATTTTCATATTAACCTGCTCGGCATGATCCTGGAGTTTTTATTTCACAATTTAATCCATAAATCAAGATATCAACTTTAATAACCAACCAGGCAGCTTTTTTTTTTCCCAGCAATTGCGCCTACTAGCCTCAGCAACAGGTTTGATTGACAACCTCGTTGCTAGACCAGTGGTGCGGCGGCCTTGGTTGGTTTGGTTGTTATGATAATCTCGGTCAGAATTCCTAATATCGAACTGAGCTCCAAATTTGCTCCTATAACTGCCAACTTCGATGAGCTTCATTTGACTGGAACTGAACACCATGGACAATGTCGAACTCCTTTAGTCCACTTCTTTATACATTCTATGCTCTGTACTTCTTCTCTTCTTTTGTTTTTGTTTAGTTTTTCAGCTGTTGCAGACACACAACCTTTCTACAACTATATTTTGTTAATATTGACATTTTCTATTTAACTTTTTATATGTTTCCCTCCTCCGATCCACTCTGCAGCCTCATCGCAGTTGAAAACCTGTATCATCTCTAACATTGTAGTGTCTCTGTTGCAGCTCCATTGGTGGACTCCAGTCCTCGTCACAGCAGCTCAGCGATGCTCATGCTCCTCTCCGTGGTGTTTTTGGGTTTAGCCGTTTTCCTCATCTACAAGTTTAAGAGGTAGGCCCATGCACTCTCTATTACCAAACCATATTACTATTACCATACCATTCATTATTGATGCCAGCAGATGTGCGCAGTCTGGACAAATCAATTACACTTGTGATGTGTGCTTTTCTCTTTGCGAATGTAATCTGAAATATACCCCCTGAGACCCTCCCTGCGTCATTCCTATACAGCAGTGATAAAATGCAGAGAAAGTGGCCATTAAATGCTTAATATGCGCTGGCTGTGCTGCTCAACACTGTTATTTGCTAAATGAATTATTCATCTTTAAAATGATTCTCTTGAAAAGTGTTGGAGAAATGGGGAAAGCTGTCATTAATTATGGATATGGACTTTTTCTCATTAATCTAAAGGGAAGCAATTTCTTCTGGAAGTCTGCAAGTTGACAAAACAGGGCTATTAATAACCAGTTGAATAGTAATTAGTGATACATTGGAGCAACAACGAAACGAGCAAGTCAATTTGGCGTTATAAATACAAATTAGATGATATATGTAGTAAAATGCTTCAATGTATTCAGAATTTAATGGTATAGTATGTGAATTTCTGGAGTTGCACGTCCCCTGCATCATGCCATGGAAAAATAAAGTTAAAATCATATTTCAGAACATTTCTTATGGTGATACTTTTTTATGTGATACTGTGGAAGATTATAGAAAAAGAAACAACATTTCCGTGGAAAAAAGCAGGTGAAATATGAGTCAGGTTTGTAAAGATGCAAGCCCACCCACAATAAAGATGTTTTTCAGTACCATAAAAAACACAAACTGAAAAAAAAAGAACGAAATAAATTATAAGCATTTAAGCATTTATTCCTTTGTAGAGTTGTGTGTTTTACTCAACTTCACATTTTCTTTAGAATCAGAACAGTGGGAAAACAATTCTGAACCAAAAATCCAAAGATCTTCATGATGAAAAGTCTGAGCACTTAATCAAACTTTTTCATGTGTCAAATACCCCTTTTCTCTCTCTTTTAACGTACCTTTGACTTTGTTGTTTCTCTGTGCGCGCTCAGAAAAATCCCCTGGATCAACATCTACGCCGAGGTGAACCAGGAGAAGGAGCAGGAGATGATCGGCTCGGTGGGGCAGGACAGCACGCCCAAAATCACCCTCAGTGAGTTCACCACGTCCAAAGAGCGCATGGAGAAGGAGCTCGACGCTAGGGTCAAACGTAAGTCACACAGAATGAACTACGAGATGGGAAAAGTGAGATATATGTTACAGTTTAGAATAGGCTTGTATCCGATTTATATCCATGTATTTAAGCAAAATGTGTATAAATATTGAATAAGCAGCTCTTGGGGTCAACACAGGTCCTACTGTCTGCATCAAATTAGAAAGTCAGACAACCAGAACCAAGTGTGCAGTTCGCATGCTAGTTGTTGTGAGCTTTACTGTGATGACAAAACTTTACTCTGGATTCTCAAAGTTGTGGAAAGTGAATAATTTGGATGCTCTGAATTCATAAGGTCAGTGAGGATTAATTTTGGATCACTGCAAACTGTTTAAAATGAACTAGTTTTGTTTTGCTTTTTGCAGTTTTTAAGACAAAAAAAAAAATCTGGTACAGCAGCTTTAATGTGTATTTTGTACTGTCCACAAATGCTTCCTTTAAAAAGGGAGAAAGTGACCATGTATCAGAATTTAACTTTTGAAAACGTTCATGTAGGTTTCAGGTTAGCCCAGTGTTTCCCAAACTTTTTTTTCAGTGAACCCATATTTCAAAAATCACAAACCTTTGCAATAGAGTCAGTAGACATTATTTGTAAATCACAAAATTAAGGTGGATTTGACCGTTATTGAACATTAATGATGCTATTTTATTGTTGACTGAGTGATCGTGTCTCTCTGAACAACAATAAACAGTAATTGAATCAGCAATAAAAGGATCCATAAGTCGCCTGTTTGGATTTTTAATGTAGCCCATTTGTTTTTCTTTTCAACATTCAACTGAACCAGCAATACTAGAACAAAATAGACAATAAAATAATTACAAAAACATCAGAAATTATACAAAACATGTCTTAACATTTCAACATGTGTCAGAATTGTATATTGCAGACCTACATGTAGATCGTGACAAGACGACCCAAAAAATAAATCTCTTGCGACCCACCTAACCCACTGCCTTTGTCTTTGGGAAACAGAGTGTTAGCCTATGAGAGTCATCTCTTTAATAATGATTTTTCACATTAAGGTGGATATGACATATGATTATTTTTTCTAGGTTGAACATTTTACTTCCCTTTTGGAAATGGTGACATTACACTATAGGGAATTCCATGTTTCCAATTCCTGTTTTCGAGCAAAACTCCTCAGAAATGATAAAAAAAATTTGAATTCCCAATCTCTACTGAACAATCTCTACTATCCGAAAAAAAAAAAAGTTTCTTATTTGTAAATTGTGCTTCTAAATAGAAACTACTTCTAATTTTCAACTTGTTATATTTGCTACCATTATAATCTAACTAAATTAAGTCAAAATGATAGAATTATTCAAATCTGTTCTATGCACAGCTCCACAAAGAAAACTAGGGTTAACAAAACGGTTTTGTTGTACCATTTATCCCGTTCATGTCTGGGTTAGTCTATCCGGAAGAGAAAAACGTGTTCAGGATAAGTTCAGCCAGAATCTGAATACAGAAATAAAGCTGCCACAAAGACAAAACTTACAGAACAAATCAATAAAACATAAACACATTAAAATACATATGAATAAATAAATATAAATATACAACTATAAATAATATACTTTAAAAATACTGTCCCTTTACAGGCAACCTCATAAAGGAAAAAGCTAATGAAACACATTTTTATATCACCAAAACACAACATCACCACTCCCTAGATACAATATAATACCAAATACTTTAAACACTTGCACTCAACAATGGATTTTTGCTCATTTATAAACATGGAGCTTTTCATAAATAAACACCATATTAAACTAAGTGGGCCTTTTCATCCCCCTCAGGCATTCTTCCAAGCCATTGAATCAGAATTATTGTTTACCAAAGGAAATCGGCAACTTATTATCTGTTTAGCATTTTTAATTAATGGGCAAAGAGGGAGCTGCAGCGAGGGTCCTGAAGGCTTTAAACAGTAGAAGAATAGATTGTACTAAAGACTGGGAACAATGAATAATGAATGAAACTAAGAGACTGAGTGTGCAGTCTCAGCAGTCAGCGGGCCAAAGGAGGACGGACAGAATCTCTGGACTCTGGTCACAAAAAGAAACAAGGTCAGCTTTGACAGGTGCCAGTTTGAGACGAGCTCAGAATTTATACCATAAGATTTGACCTTTATCTAAATCTACAGTGTGTTACTTTTTAGATCAAAAATAGGTGAAATGTGTGTGTTTTTTGGTTTGTTTGTTTTTTCTTTGTGTCTTTATGCTCGAAAATGTGTGTAACTTTCAGAACTTAGACTTAGACAAACTTTATTGATGCACAAAAGAAATTGTTTGGACACAGTAGCTCAAACATCACAATATAATATAATAACAAAGAGGAAATGGTAATAATACATTCTAAACAAGTAGCAAAAACATATAACTTCTTTTACCTGAGATTAATAAGACTGTGGTGCTTCAATTGTTGATTCTGTTTTCTCTTTCCTTTTCGTTTTGTTGTTTTTTCTCCCTTTTTACCTATAAGCAGCCTTGTTTATTTTTATGGTGAAAAAGCCATGTGTCTCTCTGATTGGTTAATCCGCCTGTCAATCACACTCTTTGAAATCGGGGAGAAAAGACACAGCTCCAGATCCACTCGTCTTTGTAAAGTTTTGTGAAAGCGTGTGGTTCTGGCTGGTCAGGTAACATAAATATTGTTCCATAATCTTCCACAGTCTATTCCAGCGTCAGAGAATGTTCCAAAGTATGGTTTTAATTTGCAGGTGACATGCCATCTACAGGATAACAGTGCTAATAATAATCATGCAGATTGATACTTTGCAGCTGATGTCTTCAACATTCCATGGGGGTGTGATGCTAACTGTAGGCTCTGCTCTGCCTGAGGCTGATAAGACTTTAATCTGAGTTTTGTTTTGACTTAATCTGACCATAAATAACAGGTTTAGCTCAAACTACACATGAGATGACTGGTGCTGGCAAACAAGTCTCTAACGCATAAAATGACACTTTTTTTTGTTACTTTGTACTTTTTTAGTTTACTAATTTGAAGTTTTCAGAGTAGGCATGCTGGTTTGATTTAGTTGTTGTTGCAAAGTCAGTTTGTAGTGCACTTTAGCCAATACACAGCATTCTGATTTCCATGAAGACCTAGATCCAGTTCCTGCTCATTTTAGATGAACTTTACCAAGCAAATCTCAGTGTTTCCTTAAATTGCATGCTGTTCAGGGGGTTCACTATTGTGACAAAGAAAATGCATAATTGGTAATTAAGCTAATTAATTAGTTAATTGCTTTAGGTAAACTCCATTTATACCTAAATGTGAGCCTGGTTCTTATCTGCAGCTGCAATGAAAACACTGTTCTTTAGTTCTGCACAAAACAAGCCCAGGTCTAGACATTCATTTGAGAATTGATTCTGCTCACTCATTCAAAACATGCACTGCATTTCAGTTTGTAACATAAATAAGGCACAAAGGCATCAAACTTTAATTTCACAAAAGTTTGACAAGTTGATTTAAATTTGCTGAAAGTTTTCTGAAAACTTCAGGGGAAAAATGTCCTTCTCAATAATGGGCTGCCATACTAACGAATGAAGAGGCACAAACAATGCTAAATATAGTGTCTGCTTCATACAGTGTTTTAAAAGCAGCTATTTCTGGAAAATAAAATAAAAACATTGAGCTGAATTATGTTGCCTATAATTGTAAAAGGTATTTTGTTTAATCAAAACTATAAGGTAAACCCAATTACAGATGTTGGAGGAGAACCATGTGGAAACATCTGTCTGTGACTATCCCTCTCATACAATATGTTGCTCTAGGCTTAGAGGCAAAGGTCTTTTTATAGAAGATTACTTAAACACATAAACATTACTTATAGTTATGTTTTTGAAGAGAGAATAACGTTATAACATGTTTAAAGGCCCTACAAGTCAATTTTGCATATGTGTTCTTTAATTACTTTAATAGAGCAGGAACAAAGATAATTCTGAAGTAATATTTCATTAAGAATGCTTCATGCTTAGTCCTTCATTAATTCCCAAACCCTGACTTCTAACCCCTTAATTAAGTAGAAACAAATCCTGAATCATTCAACGATTTGTTAATTATGAAATGTCTGTCCTTGCTTTATTAAAGTTTAGTTTTATTCAGAAATGTTAAACACACAAATCCTGCACATTTAGACTGAGTTCTTCTCTCAAACAGAACGCACTCTCTTCCACTTTGTGATGTCATGAGGTAATACAGGAAGTGCTCCTTTGTCTTTTTAAACTCCATCTTCACTAGAATCATTTGGATTATTTCAAATCTGGAATTACCAATCTACAAACAAAAGGTAAAATGGTGCCGTTTACTTGAAAACTACCGCTTCAATGACATCATAAGGTGGACTCAAGCCATGAATGAAACAAAACACACAAAACACAACTCCAGGTATATTTTTGAGGAGATAACAATATTCTATCATGGCTTAAAACTACATTTTGCATAATATTGGACCTTTAAAGCTGTAGTTATTATAAAGTGGTATGGATTTAAGTATAATACTATAATCATATAATCACAAAAACAAGATGATGTACCCAAAGGAAATCAGCCTTAACTGAAAACATGTCTTCTTCGTGTACTCACCGTCTCCCCCTCCTTCTTGTGTTTGTGTCCAGGGGGAGTGGGCAACGCCTGCGAGAGCACAAGGGAGATCCCAAACTGCACCAGTGTGTGAACATGGAGGCTCGGACGGCCCCTGTACAGAGATGGGACGACACATCGGGAGGGTTCACTTTGTTTTATAATTCAACACACCGATGTGAATAGTTTTCTAAAGGGACCTCATTTCTACAGACTTGCATGGATGTCTTGTCCTACAACATCCAGGCAGCAGGAGGCGTCGATGTATACTCAAGATTATTATTATTATTATTATTATTGTAAAGTTACTGGCAAAACTTACTGGGTTTTGTGGATGTATAAGCTAAAACTTTACTTTGCAGAGTGCGATATCTTTTTGTCAAATTATATAAAGAGTACATTTATTGATTAAGAGTTTGCTTTGAAAATCATTTCTGCCTATATATAGACTTTAACGTCGCCAGTCAAACAGGGAATATATGAAATGTATTATACGCTCATCTGTTCTGTTTAATGTAAATAATATCGCTTTCTACATGCTCGTAGTCTACAGCAAAAGATGTGTTACAGAGTCCGACATTGCTTAAAGAAATCTGATGTTTTGATAAGGTTCTTGACTTGTGCATGTTCTTATGGAGAACATAATTTATGTGCTGTTGTAGATACAAGTGTTGTAAATAGTTCTTTTTTAAGCATCATCTGGAAAACAATTTCATCATGATTTTGTCGTTTTTTGTTTTTTTTGTTTTTTTTCTAATGTCCACTTGTGATGTATGTCCAGTAGAAATTTTAGCCTGAAGAGCTTGTTTGGTTTTCAAGTAAGGTTGTATGTGATATAAGCAGTGAGCAAAAACATGGTACAATCAAGCAAGAATTTAATACAATCTAATTATACATGATTGTCCAGATGTTTTTCCTATAATGCTGAAGGGGGTTTGCACAAAGAAAACAATCTCCAGATCACAAGATTGGTTTATGGTCTGGAGTGTGTTTCTCTGGGAATATCTGATTGTGACAATGTCCAATCTCATCTGAGCTCTGAAGTTCAGCAAGGTTGTGCCTGGTCAGAACTTGGATGGGACACCACTGGGGAATACAAACTGTCCCGATCTGTGCGAGTGAGTGAATGATTAGTGGTGGTCAGAGGGGCAGATGGCACACAATGGCAGCCTTGCATGTCAGTCGATTCCCAGAGCAGCTGTGGCCACAATGGCTTACCACCATCGAGTACGGAGCGAATGAATAATGTAACTATCGTAAAGCGACTTTGAGCGTCTGGAAAAAGTGCAATATTAGACTCTAGCATTATACAGCACATCATTTGGTCAAAATATGTAAAAAATAAGTAGCTGGTTTTCTAATAAAGCAGACCTGTTATGCACAATTGACTTTTCAGAACTTCTAACCTTCTTCTTCTTCTAATTCTTCAGTAAAATCAACGCCCAGTTTTATTTTCTTAATTTGTGATACTTCGTAGAAACCGTCTGATCTTTCAGCGTCAAAATTCATTCGCTCAGTGATAGGCGGGTACATGTTTTAATTTAACCAGTCACTGCTATTTGGTCGTGACGTATGTAAGGCGCCACTAATGGGACTAACTGGTATATTAAGGTTTTCCCAAATCCCGTACGAAGAAGAACAATAACGTCTTTCCCCTTGATAAAATTCACCGAATATTTTCTTTGTTGCGGCTTTAAATCCTCAATCTCGAGAATCGTTGCCAACACAGAATGTATAGCTCTTCGCTGATTGGCTGGTGCCTGAACTCGCACTTCTGGGGGTTTTGCGAACCATTTAGTGTATTCTGATTCCTGAACTAGTTGCTGGAGAGAAATGAAATTGAGCGGAGGTACTAGGTGGCACCAGCCTGGCTAACATATTTGAGCAATCTTAGTAAAATCAGCACCCAATTTTACTTTCTTAATTTGTGATACGTGTAAGATCTGGCAGCACTGCATAGTCATTTTGGTGTGAATGTTTGTTTTGTTGTTATGATGTTTAGTGATATCAGCTGCCATTGGGTACACTCTAAAATCTACACAGTTTTTTATTAAGTCATTTTAAGTCAATATTGTGAATTAAAATGTCCAGATTCTAACATAATGAGCCACGGGTGTGATAAATTATAACTGTATAGCGGACGCAAGCATAATAGGTCTTCTTTAAAAGTAAACAAGGATAAAAGCATTGTGGAGTTGGAGCCTGTTACAGCATATGAAATACGTTTTTGGCAAAGGCCCGTGACCCACCATAAATGATTCTTCTGCTCCCCACTTTTGGATCCCGACCCACCTTCTTAAAAATATTATGTGGCCGTGAGCCTATGGCAGACAAAATGTTTACAAGCACTAAAATGGCCTTCATAGTTCATAGTGATTCTCAGGGTCCATTATTGCACCATAAAGCCAAATGTTAAAATGATATAATACTCAGAAGCTTTCACAAAACCCGTGAAATGTGGTTAGGCTGAAGTAAATAGCCCCCGCTGCATTAGGAACTCTCTCTAGCCAAAATACCACCGCAGCACCACTCAATAATGTACCATAAAAGAACACTATTATTAAAATGCTCGTTCTCCCAGAAGCTTGTGGACTGAAGCTCCTGCAACTGCATTTGCAACTGCCGCATACAACCTTATTTTGAAAGCAGCAAAGACTTGATGTAACCAAGTAGTATCAGAAAACACACATTGACCTCTTCTGAAACCATCTCTATGTAAATGGTAAGACTCTGAATATATGAAATCGATACAACGTGTAAATGAGTTTAATCATTATATAAAGAATTATCATGTTTTTCATTCGTTTTATCCAAGTTTTGAGGAGTTCTGTTCAAATGTCAGTGTGGACTACAGCATTTCTAAGCTAAAGAACGACACACATTGTTCATTTACGTACATTTTTACCAGCGGTGGAACATAACGACGTAAAAGTAGTAAAGTACTGTACTTAAGTATACATTTTAGGTATCTGTACTTTACCGTACATTATTAGAATTTAAGGTGGATACTTCTTGCTTTGACTTCACTACTTTTGAGAGAAGGTATCTGTGCTTTCTACTCCACTACATTTTTCATGTATATGCAGTATTTTTTATGATTGTTTGAGACCTGCTGAAAAGGCTGAGGGGTTCATTTTTAACACATTTGTAATTTGAGTAAACAAAAATATACAAATAAAAACAGCTAGAAAAACATTCATTCAGTTATTTCCGTTGAACAAAATTCAGCACAAATCTTTATCAAGTTTATTAGACCTCAAAATCTGTGAGAAATACTTTTGCTTTTTACTCTGTAATTACATTTAAACAGGTACTTTAATACTTTTACTTAAGTTTTGTTTTTGTTTTTTAATGTGATACTTTTACTTGAGTATTTTTTGCACTGGTGTCTGTACTTTTACTTAAGTAACAAAATGAAGTACTTCTTCCACCATTGACTTTTACTAGTCTAACAGTTATTTCTGTTGTACCTTGGAGATTTAAGCTTAAAATGTGCTGAACGTAAGGTTGGATATTTGGTTATTTGGATTTAATGGCAGCCCTAATGTTTACAGGAATTACAATTATAAAAATGTGGTAGTTACTTTTCTTATTTCTTTCTCTCTCTTTTTTTTTTTTTTGCAGGCTAAAACACCAGCTAACCTCATACAATATTGAAGACTGTATTCTTATAAATCAATCGTGTTTGGAGGTTAAAATAGGGATTTGAGCTCGGAGAGGAGGCTCAGTCGTTGCTATTAAAATCTTCTGAGCAGATACAAGTTGACATAAAGCCAATACCAGATGTATAGAAACATTGTGTAAAAAAAAATAAAAAAATAAAATCATACAGTAGAGACTGTTTTGGCTAAGGTGTGGCTACAAGAAACTAGAAGCAAGGTGAAAAAAAAACAGATATAAATATAAAACATTGACTTGATCTTGTGATAAACTGCCATATTTCCAGTTATGGCAGCTTTATATGTTGAGCCAGGACTTAACTAGAACTCATTCAGGACTTAACCAGGACTCATGACTGAACCAGGACTAAACAAATCCAGGGACCGCTCCACACTTTGAGAATCACTGTCTGAGGATTTCTCACATTCGTTTGCTCGGTCGGATCACGCCTGGTCGGTTCTTTGATGGCCAATGCTTTGTTCTGAGTCCTATTAACCAAACATTAGGATTAGGAGGAACTCAAGCATTGCTCTTGTGCATATCATTGTCATATTTATTTGATCTTTTTTTTTTCTTCCCCTCATTTCAAACCAAACGAATGTATGGTGACTATAACGGTCCTGCTGTTGGGCCTTAAGATAAAGATGCAGTTTGTAAAAGAAAGATGTGTTTGAGAGTTTAAGGCATGTTTCCATTGTAGAGGGATACGTCCAATGAACAAAATCTGCTTACAAAACACCAAATAAGATTGCATAATATGAAGACAGCTGCTCACACAAAGATAGTGTCAACTCTTATACAAGTGCAGTATATTAATGGAGTTATGTATGGAGTAAGAAATCTTTCACAAATATTTGTGTGCATAGGATAGAAATCTATGTATGTTTGTCATTGAGCATAAAATAAATATTCGTAAACTCTCGAATGAGTCCAGTTGTACATAAAATGTTTTGTGTTTAATTTATCCATCAGAATACAAATTGAAAAGTTACAATGTCAAGAATTACAATCACAAAATGAAAATGTACGATTACACTTTGATCAGTACGAATACAAATTCACAGAAACGATGATTTTTGCGCCTCATACGGACTGAACCAGGACTAATAAATAACGCCTGTGAAGTGATGATGTATTTTTGACAGTAAAGTCGCATCTGTAAATTTGTATTCTTACTGAAGAATACAAATTCATTTCATGTCGTAACTTTTCAATTCGTGTTTTGATGGACAAAATACACACAACACATTTTATGTACAACTGGTCTCATTTGAGAGTTTACAAATATTTCTTTTATGCTCAACTACAGATGCACGTATTTCTATTCTATGCACACAAATATTTCTGAAAGCTTTCTTGCTCCATAGTTATGGAGTTATATTACATTGTACACCAGCGAACTATGGTTCTACTATCTAAGCAATTTCCTTGTAATGTCCACTGAATCAAAACCTTTACCGGAATATATTATAATGTTTTATGAATGATGTTTCACAAAATATGTATTGCCAACAAATTTGTATGATATAAAGATTGCAGTTGACACTTATTTCAGAATAATTCTTTAGTCCTGAATAGTGTTTTTTTTTTTTTGTAGACTCTTTCTTGACTCTCTTTACAATTTGATACACACTTCCTTCAAAGTTCAGTGAACCCTTTTGCACACACACTAACCTAAAGAGACACATGCAAGGATGAAGGACGATACTTTACTTCGTCCAAGGTAAATAAACTCGTTGCAGTAGAATTGACTCCGGATGGGACTGAATTGAACGTTGTCATATTTTTCTTTCCTGACTTTACCCTTGAGCCTCAATGGAAACATGCCTGCACACTATAAAACCCTTCCTGAAGCCACTCTGCAGTATAAAGAAACATACTTGAAGTAAAGATTGTTGTCTGTGAAATCTCTGAAGGCAAAAGCATTGTGATGTTCTCTGGTACACAACGACCTCCAGTGCATGCATCATCCGTAACGTTATGTTCCATCTTGATTTCAATATTTCTACCGTAAAGAAACTGTCATTTTGAAATTGTTTCAAATAAATGTATTTTTGTATATCAGCGCATTTTTCCTGTCTCTACTTGTGACATGTCTTTTTAACTCAGAAGGGCAGAAAGATGTATACACAGTGGTTCTGTTTTAAAGGGGCACTATGTACATTTTTGGTTGGGGGTCCGTCACCTCCTTGTTTCTATGGATATGTCTTTGCTCTGCCTTGAATGTTCCACAGTATGGCATTACACAGCTCTGCCTTACACTTACTCGATTACAGGTGGTTTTATAGCTCAAAAATCCCAAGAAAAACAGACATTTTGGCTGTGAGCTTGGTTGCTTTTCCTTTACCACAGATTACAGTGCCAAAATTAAATTAATTGTGGGCCAAACTAAATATTTATTGAAAAATTTCAACATCATCTGCATGTTTTCTTTTCCTTTGAGCTATGTAATGTTAAACCTTTTCTTATTAAAATAAATGTATTAGAGCTGGTCCACCGGTTACAGATAGACTATAGAGACATTATTTCTTTAAAATTGTGTTATTATTTTATATTATGCTTGTTTTGGATTCAATGTTTAAGCAAAACTATTAATAAACATGTTTGATATGATCTCGCAGGCCAAATATAATTATACCGCGGGACAAATTTGGTCCCTGGGCCTGAGTTTGACATGTCTGTCATACTGTGAAACATTCCAGACAAAGTGATTACGTCTTAATGAAAATGATTTGAAATCAGAAAAGTTACACAATGCACCTTTAAAGAGAGGTCTTGTCATGTTGTAATGTTGTTCCCTCATCAAAAACATGTCTAAAGAGCTTTTATTTGCCATCCATGCATGTTTGAGTAATCTTGAAAGGAATGAACAAGGGAAACGAGGACTCACTAAAAAAAAAATCACCAAAAACGAAACTGAAAATATGTTGTTTTTCTGCTAATTTTCAAAATGATAAACGGTAACACGGTGCTCTAAAAATGTTTTGCGTTAATAATTATTACCCCATTGAAGTGTAATTTCCCCTCTTTAAGATACGGGAGGGATGTCATCGCAATGAAATAAAAATAAAAAAAGAATGTTGTTATGGCTATTAAATCAACCATTAATGTTGCCCAAGTTGTAAAAATGCTTAAACCGTCTATAATTAAGTTAATGTGATTGCTGACATAGCCATTTCACTGAAGATACAAATAGATGCATTAGGAGCTGATCACTTGCCAAAAAACAATTATATTTTCTCCTTAAATATTCATAAAGCACATGCCCAGCAAAACTAGGCTACTGAAAGAAGAACTGTATTTTGGACACGTTCCCAAACCATATATCTTTATTCATGAGTGATGTCAATAATTTAAAGTTATATGGTAATTTAAAGTCAGATGGCCTATTTCTGTATTTCATTCATCTCCAAGGCATCGTGGTATTTCCTGGGATATGGTGTAGATAAATAAAACATAACAGGCTTAATTTGCAGTTTAAAATACTGAGGCATTTGAACAAGTCATGTTGGACCACAGGGTGCTACAGTGGCCTGGATAAGAGAATAGAAAACGAATGTGACACTTCAAAATACATTTATTTAATGGGAGAAATATTAGAATTCAATTTGAGCCGATGAGCCACATGGACATTATAGGCATGAATGTTCACATCGGCTACAGTAGTTACAATGTTACACAGTGTGGCTTTAAACTTTACCTCCATCGGATCACAGTCGAAAAGCATGTTTATTTTTTTTTCAGTGTTTCTTCATTTATTTATTTATTGTCAGTAATTACATCTGTAAGTCTGGTGTCAGACTGTGGATCATCATGGACACAAGCAAACTGCCTACCTTCTTCTTCTTCATCTTCATCTTTATCTTCGTCATCATCTTCGTCTTCTTCGTCTTTGTCTTCTTTTTTTTCATCTTCTTCGTCGTCTTCTACTTCGTTTTCTTCTTCTTCGTCGTCTTTGTCTTCTTGTTTGTCTTCATCTTCTTTGTCTTTGGCTTCTACTTCTTCTTCGATTTCTTCTTCGTCATCTTCTTTGTCTTCATCATCTTCATCATCATTTTCTCTTCTTCTTCTTCTTTATCTTGTTATTCTTCGTTTTCGCCTTCTTTGTTGTCTTCTTGCTCTTCATTTTTGTCTTTGTCTTCTTCGTTTTCGTGTTAGTTTTTGTCTTTGTCTTCTTCTTGATCTTCTTCTTCGTCTTTATCTTCATCATCGTCTTCATTTTAATCTTTGTCTCCATCTTCATCTTCTTCTTTGTCTTTATCTTCTTCTTCGTCTTGTTCTTCTTTGTCTTCTTCTTGTTCTTCTTCGTCTTCTTCATTTTCTTCTTCGTTTTGTTCCTTTTCTTCATCTTTTTCTTCGTCTTCATCTTTATCTTTGTCTTCTTCGTCCTCTTTGTCTTCTTCTTCTTCTTCTCCACTCCTCAGTCACACTTGGTAATAAAATCATGGCTGTCATTCTTCTGGGAGATGGATGTAGTGCCTTGCCCAAGGATACAATGGCAGCATGCATCACTAGTCATACTTTTGGATCTACACTGTCTTCACACTCTACATTACTGAACGTTGTCTGTTCATTACACCATTGGCACTGACATATACACATTGACCATGATATAATGGTGACTATGAATGTTTGAACAACCAAAACAAACATGGACTAAAGCAATGCCTTCATTTTTCTGCTTCAAAGCCTGCGAGGCCAAATATTGTATGTTAATATTATATTAGCAGCGTTATCGATGACAAGGCAAACAGAAGCCAAGCAGAATTTCAAACAGGCTGCTTATACTCTCCGTAAAATATAGGGCTGTTAACCCAGATGGAGGGCAGGGCCTATAACTCTACTGTTTTTTTAATGAAATAGCCAAACTTATGATCCACAAATGATGAACCTTATCACTAACTGTGAGGGAGTAGGTCCACTAATTCATATATTCATCTTATGGTCAATATTATAGTCTTTTCAGCAGCTAGTTTTTGAAGTCTGGCAGCACTTTTATACACTTTAGTGAAGAAAAAAAAAGAAGTTTTTGTTTATTTATGCAGACAGAGAAAGAATATATTCAACTGTGTTTTTATTACTTTTTATTATTAATTACATAGCTCATAAACCAGGTGAACAAATCTTCTAGCTGACAATTAAGAATTTGCTGTTGTGACTGATCAGTATTAAACTATAGATATTCTGGGTTAGCCTGATTCATCAGCCGGTTTCACTTCATAGAAACCGTCTGACCTCGCAGCAGTAGAATTCGTTTGCTCAACGGTAGGCAGGCACTTTTTTAATTTAACCAATCGCTGCTATTTGGTCATGATGTGTGTAATGTGTCGCTAACAGGGCTAATTGGTATACTGAGCTTTTCTCAAATCCTGTAGGAAGAAGGGCAATAACGTCTGTTCCCTTGATAAAATTCACAGAACATTCTCTTTGTTCCTGCTTTAAATCCTCGATCTCGGGAATCGTTGACAACACTGAATATATGGCTCTTCACCGATTGGCTGGTGTCCGAACTCACACTTCCGGGGTTTTGACAAACCTTCTAGTGTATTTCGATGCCTGACCTAGTCGCTGGAGAGAAATGAAATAGAGCAGAGGCACTAGGTGGTGCCAGTCTGGCTAATTCTGGGCTGCTGTAACACTGTTAGGCTCGGGGATTGAATTAGAATACAGTACACCTGGTTTTATAAAAATGCATGTAATTTCCTACAGATTTACTTAGGCCAGTCCACACTAGTATGTTTTCATTGCAGATGCAGAATTCGTCCACATTAATCCAATGGAAAATGGCTCCACAGATGGAAAGATCTGTTGCCGCCATCTCCCATGAATTCATCTGAGCACGGATCTGATCCGGCACTGTGTGGATGCCTGAAAACACTGATACGCTGATGTAGGTGTATGCGTCGCAAAGTAATTCACCACCAAAACGCTAAGAGGCTAGAATATATTCATATATACAGTCTGTGTGTACGATCTGCAGATGTATAATCTCTGAAAAGTTTAACATGAACCATCTCCAATGGGACAGAAGCACAGAACAGACTCACCATTAGCAGAACACCCCTCTGTCACAGAAACAACACATATAATCCACTGAGTCGTGTCCTTTAGTCCAACAAAAGATGACCCGCATCAGCGCACAATAGCAAACTGTTTTTAGAGCACTCAGTTTATGCAAATTAGCCATGCTGTTTTAAGTTTTGTTTTTGTAAAACGTAAACAAATATGCTCAAAGCTGTGTGGATAAGGGAAGGCTTGCGGACACAGAAACGACATGTGTGAACGCAGGTTTCCGATACGGTGAAAAGCGGATTTGTTTCAGTGTAAACAGGGTCTTAAAGATGCATTTTGTAACTTTTCAGGCCTGTTACCTGCTTGTCTCCATGGAGATATTATTATTTTGTCTGGAATGTCTCCATCTCCATAACATGGGTTGTTATTAACCTAAAACTCATATTTGTACTATAAGTGGGCTTTCCTCTCCACAGATCTGACATGTAACTTGGCCCTGTGATGCAGATGACCGACATTCCATCAGAAAAGTTACCTTTAAAAAGAATGAATTGCTTTGACTTGTCCAAATACCTCCTATCTCTATTATCGTTCTATTTATCTAATGAGTCCGAGGTTCTAACTTTAAATACACTTTGCCTGAAACTATAGACTGTGAGGCAGAGTTTTAAAGCTAAATAATTGACAGTATTCATTCCCCATTAATATTGTGGCACGCGCTGACAGTTTTGATGAAAAATTAAATCAAGGTTCAGTGGGAAACAGGCCTTAATTAGAAACGATCAGTGAGTTCTTTAAATGAGACTGTGGCTTTGACAGGCCTTGACAGACTCCGCTGTGGTAATTATAGAGCCAATACGTCCCAAACAGTCAAATAAATAATGTGAATGCCATTTACAAAGATAGCAAACAGCCTATTACTGCTACGGACGCAAATATCAAACATGCAGGGGGAAAAACATGCTGTCCAGACTTCATCAAGAGAAATGTTTTTGACACTTTTTGTTATGAATTTTTATGAAGAGGGTTATTTTGATATAGGTTTTGTTTACAGACTTTATTCTAATTTATTCACCACTTTGCATATTTCTGATAAAGAAGCGGTAATTATGAATTTCTATATTCTGCTAAAAAGAACCGTATCCCTCAAATGACAAAGGTAAAGTGAGGATTCAGCTAGTCTGTGTGTTCAGTCATTCCAACAGGAGTGGTCAGTGGTAAATCTGTTTTTAAAAACAAGACATTTCGACTGCCATCCAGAGGTCATGATCAACCTGAAAGTACTGGTTTGAGGAGCTAGAACTGATACTGCTGTCCCGATTTTTTCCACATGTATTTGAGCAAAATGTGTCTCAGCCCAGTTCAGTTATATTGTATAAGCAGCTCTTGAGGTCAAAATAAAGGCCAGGTCATACTTCATAAGAAATAAAAAGGAAATAACATCATTTCTTTTCACAGCTCCTGTTGTGCAGTTCTTACAGCATGTTAGCACCCAAGCAGAACTTTGGGCCTCATTCATGAAACATTCTCACGAATACATTTGTACTCAGGCTCAGTACTCTTACGAAATTTTTTGCATTCACACATTTTTTTCTTTACTAAAAGTGTTCTTCTCTAAGAACAACTCCTTCAAACAGTCAGGAGCATTCGTAAAAACAAAAATTCTACTGTTTTAGAATATTATCACTCTGACAATGCAATAAAAAATTCAAATTCCTCTATGATTGTAAGTTACATATTTTTTTATTTATTTTTTTCTTATAAACATATTACTCTGTGATCCAATAACATTTATGAGGTGTTTTATAGAGCATGTAGTCTATTGGGTCTAAAAGACTTTATAAAGACTGCAGTGAGCCTCGATGTGAAGTTCTCATTCATTCATATTGTGAAATATACACAAAAAATGACAATTTCAATGATTGTCATGAATGTTATAAAAAATAAAATTAAAAAAAGAGCTGCCAGTGTACTGTTGAGAATCTCTATAGCAACAACAAAGCAACAGTTGTTGAAGAACGACTTTGGACCACTTCAAACCATAAAATAAATTATTTCTATTTGTCACATGTATAAGACAGTAAATCGGGTACAATGCCTTTTAGAGGAGAGGAGCTAGATTAGTCTTGCCACATGAAAATGTAATATCTCAATATCAAGAGGACAATATGGACAATATGACAATGGGCCTATATCAAATTGCAAGCTATTATTCTCAAATGTATAGATTTGCTGCAGCAGCACTGAAAAACATGCAGGGGAACTATAAAGGACATTTTGTGCATCCAACCACCAACCTGAAAAAATTCAAATAAAAAATTTGCACAAAATGAGCACGCACGCACACACACACACACACACACACACACACATCCTAGTTACCATTATACATTTTGCAAAATCTAACCAAAAGTACACAGAATTTAAGAAAACTACTGTTAATGCAACTTACATTTGAGGGCCTGTTTAAACAAGAATGCTTGCGGGTAAAACAACTAAATATTTTATTGGAAGTGCCTTTAGACGGTGACGCCGTTTTGGCTGAAACCACCCTCCAGACTAGAAAAATTGAATATGCTCCGCCGTAGCGTTTCCATCTCCACCGCCCAAGACGCAAAACTCTGGTCAGATCTGTTCACGTCGCATATGAGTTTACGTCACATACATCACCACCTAGCATCACCACCTAGCCGCCTGGCATGCATACCAAATGGAATTCCACACACTTTTGCGTCACCGTATGCATGCACATTTCCTCCTGAAAACACTCGTCTAAATGTGGAATAAAGAATGCAGACGTGCCACTTTTGTGTCTTCTGTTCAGACCGTCATCATATAAACGTAGCCTTAATCATTTTTACAAAAATGCTTTACATAAGATGATACAGCATGGAATATACACAAGGAAATACACAGGGAAGGAGTGGAAAGAAAGTAAAGAAACATATAGGCAAGAAAAGAAAAAAAGAGTAAACATTAAGTTGTGTCAAGGCATTTTATAGAGAAACAATAGAGAAGCAATAATTACTACACTATGATAATATGAGATTTTCACACGGCCTATTGAATACTACATCAGTGGATTTACTGTTCAACTGCACAAAGAAAAAGCTGGAGTAGTTTTCCACTGTAGATTTGATTTCCCAGTGAGAGGCACACAGGTGTAAGTACAGGTCACAGCTCTGTGAACACCAGAGCCACAGGTCTACAGAGGCCATTGGAGCAAATGATGGGTCACAACTCAGCGCTGCCTCCTGCTGGTTCAAAGCAAGGAGCAGTCAATGAAAAAAATAAAATAAATCTCAGGAGAAAGCCTATTCTTATTCCGGAAATTGCCATGCATGTCGCCATCATTATTCTGGTTATATTATTTTGCAACAAATATAGTCTATATGGACCGTAGAGTGATCGGTGTATTTGACTGGTTGGTGTACATGAACATTGAACATTTTACACAAATCAGTCTACTTTTCTCAAATTCGTCATTGAAATTAATCCACTTTAACAGGAAGTGCCACCATAAGAAAATGTTGTTTAGGACCATTTCGACACAAAAGTAAACAGGGCAGAATAAAGTGAAAATGCTATGTCATCATTTTGTGCATCCATTACAGAATTTATAAAGCAGCAAACAGAGCAGAGCCTACACTTAAGCATCACACCCCTAAGGAACGTTGAAGACATTAGCTTCGAAGT
Source organism: Boleophthalmus pectinirostris (assembly GCF_026225935.1). Lineage (NCBI taxonomy): Eukaryota > Metazoa > Chordata > Actinopteri > Gobiiformes > Gobiidae > Boleophthalmus > Boleophthalmus pectinirostris. The sequence continues at coordinate 14,969,964 of NW_026571190.1, read as the reverse complement.
ATCAACCGAAAGGAGTTTTGAAGTACATTTTTTTTTACATTCCAGACCCCATTTGATGCCCTCACATTGCGCTACACCTCCAGGCATAAACATTCAGACCAGGAACATTTTGGTAACACAAGTAAAAATCTAGAAAACACCCATGTTCATTTCATCCTGACCTTCCCCTGCGTGCTACATATGACCTCCAAGCCCACACTACATGCACCTCACTATAATCCCGTCCACAGCAGAGCAGCCAGCCCCAGTCACAGCACAGATACGAGAAGATTTATGTGTAATATAAACATTATAGTGGTGTCACGGCTCACTGGCGCTGTAGACTCTGGGTTAGGGTTATGTTTACGAGATGGCTCTAATAGACCTCCATGTAATTCCTCTGGCCTTTAGACCGCACAGAAACGAGGCATTGTGACAGATGCAGCAATTACCAGTGTTTCATTGATCAGATGTAATTATCAGTGTGCCGAGAGCAGCGTTGCCCTGAGCTCATGTCCTCACACTGACAAATACAAAGATGGCGTTTGATAAAGATAAAACACGTCATGTGTGCCAATGTGGAAATGGGAATGGAGTAGTGTTAGTATATGTTCATGAGTTATTGTTCAAAACGCAAGATAACATGAAACAACTGAAATGGACACAATTTAAATGTATTATCTCACCTTTTTCCATTGAAGCTATTTTGTGTTTGTTTTATTTACCATGTGACTTTTTTTTAGTAAATACACATAAAAGTTTATTAATTATTGTTAATATTACTTTTTTAACTTTCATTTTTGACGTTTTATTGCCAAGAAAATGCATAAAAATGTAGAATATCATGTGTTCTTATTATGAGTGGGCTTGCATCTCCACAAACCTGACTCTTACTTGGCCAGTTGTTTGGAAATCTTGACTCTGGTTAATATTCCACAGTATGGGATAAAAATATATATCCATCGACAATTTTCCAAAATATGGTCTGGTTTCGATGGAAATATTCATGATAAGTACCACCTCCACTCCAGTGTCCACCTGCAGTTTGACCAGGACAGAAGAAGCCGTTTGGATGAGCTGCAAATGTCCTCACTCAAAAAACTTTTGTCTATTTGGCGTAGATTTTTTTCTTTGCCATTGTTTTGTAAATTAAACCACAATTTAACCGCAATCCCCAATTTAAGAAGACCAGTTTAGAAAGCCACATTAATAATATTTTTTTTATTCCACAGTGGTGCTAATGCTGTTTGTTTTTTTTAATCTATGGCTTTGGCTGTTCATACAGTGTTACAATGGCAATACCAGCTTGTTAGACAATAATTAAAATGACTAAAAAGAAAGAATGTTTTTTTGTAACCTCTGTTGACATTTCATTTCTAATTAATCTAAAGTTTGCAAGATTCAGTTTAATTATTTTACTTATCCACACGAGCTTTAAAGGAGAGCTGCTATTATTATACTGTTAGCAGACATAATTTATTCATTTATTTATTTTATCAGTCAGTCCCAATGAGATTGCATTTCATTTTCAAGGAAATCACAAACATAAAACATTTACAATGAATGCATAATACAATGTACAACGTGACCATTGTTGTAGAGACAGCTTTTCTGTAGCCAGTCTGCAACAAGTTTCACTGACTGGGTGAGTTTAGGTGTAACATTTTCTTTGGAACAAATCAAACAGTGTCATCTGCAAACATTCAGCACTCAGCTTCAGGGTAGACTGTAGGCTGATCATTAATGTAAAGGCTAAATCAGATTGGACCTAAAATTGATCCCTGAAGGACACCTGTGGTTACCTTAAGAGTCTCTGCATTTCTGCACTTATTAGTTGCTTAGATAGGATTTGATTCAGTTCACACTAACTGTGGAGAAATAGAAATGTGAGAGTTTTGAACAGAGAACAGCATGATTTAATGTATCAAAAGCTTTCCTTAGGTCCAAAAATACTGCCCCTACAACACCACCCACATCCAGAGAAGATTTTATTTTCTCGATAAAGAGGCAAGTGGCCATCAGTTGAATGTTTGTCTCTAAAGCCAAACTGCATGGGGTGGAGTGAGGGGGAGCTGCTATTTAAATGTTGGACAATCTGCTCAGATAACTATTTTTTGGCTATGTTAGAGAAGACTGGGAGAATACTTATTGGTCGGTAGTTATTCAAAAATGGTGAATCAGAATTTTAGACTTCCAAGCAGGAGCCCTGATGGTATTGAAAAGTTTGGTTTCAGTGATGTTTGAAATAGTAAGGGCCTGTGTTGCAGACAGTGCTAAATTTACTATATCTTGGTATCTCTTCAAGATTTCAGCCACAGAGTCAATAAAGTGATGATTGAGAGTGTCTGCTATCAACTTTGGCTCTAGTACATTTTTTTTTCCGTTCAAACTGATTTCCATTCCATTCCATTTTTGCTGTAGCCACCAGTCAGTTTTTTTAACATGATTGCAGATAAGTTTTGAATTTCCTGTGCACTATTCAATCCAGTAATAAAAAAGTTGGCTCTCTCTTTTCTAATTTCCTTCACAACCTTGTTTCTCAATCAAATACATTGCTTATTTACCTTGTTTTTAACAGACAGCTTTAAAATGTAATCTCGTTCTTTCATTAGTTTTAAGATGGCTTTATTTATCCAAGTAAGATTGTTCTTGGATTTTAGTTACATTTGTCTTTTGAATTGTGTGATGACATGCCGCATTTTATTTGAAAATTGCAAACAGTCTTGACGTGAATCAATTCCAAAGAGCAAGTTATTCAAAATTTCTTGTTGAATTGCATTTTTGAAGGTTTGCTGTGCATATTTTGTATTTTATTTCTTGGCAACCAATGGTCTGAATTATGAAGTTATGATCAGACAATCCAGTCAGCATGTTAAATGATTAAAGTACTTTCTGGTCTATTAGTAAAAGCTAAGTCAAGCAGTGTACTAGTGGAAATGATGATTCTTGTACCTTGTATTACATTTTCAGCCATAACCTTTTTCAAGCTTTCCCTGACTTGACTTAGTCAGGCTGGCACCACCTAGTGCCTCCACTCAATTGTATTTCTCTCCAGGGACTAGGTCAGGCATTAGAATATACTAGACGGTTTGCAGGAACTCCAGAAGTTGTAGACTATCGGCCAATCAGCGAAGAGCTGTGAAGCCATGTCTGGGTCCTGGTTTTGTGGTACAGCATAACAGTAAGCAAAGAGGTCGAGATGGATGTAGACCAGGGGTGTCCAAACTTTTTTTCATTAACGGCCACATCTCTAAACACAGATGAAGCTGTGGGCCATAGACTGGTGCTGAATACAGTGAATAATTGAAATATGCGCAGGTTTAACATGTTCAAATGAGCTGTCAGTTTTTATTCATGCTCACATCCTTAAAACCACACACCAAATATTCAAAATTAGCTTTATCAAAGTAGATTTTCAAAAAAACTTGCAGTAAAAAGTTCATTTTTAATTGATAGAGGTAATTTGGGCCATTTCACCTGGAAGCCTGAGGGCCAAGAAAAACTTGTCTGAGGGCTGCATTTGGCCCACAGGCCATAGTTTGGACATGCCTGATGTAGACAAAGCCATACATTCTGTGTTATCAACAATTCCCGAGATCGAGGATTTGAAACAAAGCAAATGTTTGGTGAGTTTTATGAAGGGGAAAGACATTATTTCCCTTCTTCCTACGGGATTTGGGATAAGCTTAATATACCAGTTAGCCCCGTTAGCACCACATTACATACATCACGACCAAATGGCAGCAGTTGATTAAATTAAAAAAGTACCGTCGAGTGAACGAATCCTAATGCTGTAAGGTCAGACAGTTTCTACAAAGTGAAACTGGCTGATGAATCAGTCTAAACTTGACTGACATTCCAGTTTATATTTAGGTCACCCATAATTATTTCCTCTTTAGAAAAAATTAGTTGTTCAATAAAATTCTCATAAAATGCACTTGATAAAGGTCTATAGGTCTGTAAGGTCTATAAATAACTACAAGAGTGAAGGACATTTGCAGTGACACAATTACATTTAGCCAAAGGAATTCCAATTCATTACCATTGGCAATATGTATTTCTTTACAGATAAAAGTGTTGCATAGATCACAGCACCCCCTCTCTTAGAACCATGTCTGTCTTTTTGAAACATTTTATAGTCAGGTACAGATTACATCACTGGGGCAGGAGGAATCATGAAGTTTCAGAGAGGCAAAGAAAGATTCTGTGAGAATATATTGGACTTTATCACCTGATCACTATGTATATTTAAATGTATGTGTAGGATTTCTATGGTTTTGACTATGGGCCCATATTAATCTGGAATTATTTACTGTCTGAAGCACAATTCATTTCTGGTGTTTTATTATTTCGAGGTTGTTTCCTTTTACCTTTGTTGATGAGAGTTGCAGGTGTCTTTATTATGTTTTCTGCAGTAGTTAGTTCTTGCGGTCTCATGCCAGGCCAGCAAATCAATGGACTTGTTACAGCATGTGTAACTTTTGTTGCATGTGGAACTTCAGCGGAAAAACTCCCATGGGATTTTTCTCATAGAGCGCAATGTAAACGCAAACTGCTCGTATTCGGCTGTCAGGGCACCTACAACTTTCAAAAATGTTGAATTTTGTGGTGATTTTTACCTATTTTTAGATCATAAACTTTTTCTCAGCGCAAAATCCTTCAGTTGTCTTAAAAAATGCTATATAATCATTAGCTCTAACTCCTCTCGCTCTGATTCGTCAAAGCGATCACGTGATTCATAAGACTGCGCTCCGTGCGATGGAATGGAATTAACATTTTGATTATGCACTTGCCTTGCTTTAATAACATGATTGAATGATTTTTGTTTGCTATAGTAATTATCGATACATGATTCATTTAACTAATTCAAATTAACTTTTGGGTTAACTCTAGGATGAATAATTAATTATATTAATTATAGATAGTTTAATTATTTATACCTTTTTTTAATGGTTAGTGCCAAGATTATGAATATCTTTTCCATGTATGTTTACATATGCATCCATTTAATTTGTTCATATTGGGTTACATTATATTAGTAACACGGTTACTTGTTCTGAATGAAATATCCCGTCTCTTCTTGAACTGTGCAATTGTGATTCTTGAACTGTGGATTATACACTGAACTCTTGTGAAGAGAACCTATTTTTGTTTAAAAGACTCAAGTTACATATTTCCTCCCAAAAAATTAGGATTTGAAGTTTTGTGTTACTTTTTCTTGTTTATAATTTAATTTACCTTTTTATTTCAATACATAAATCCTGTTGTTTGTTCTTCATTCACACCTCAGGCTCCTTCAAAGAACCACTCTTCTGTTTCCGCTCATATTCTTAGCCGCAGTAGCGTGTCCTAGCCTTTACATTAGCGTTACACACAGTAATGTTACTATGCCAACACTCTTATTTTTGGTTTTATTTTAGTTTTTTTTCCTCTCTGACTTGTTGTTTACCTTTGTCTATTGCCCATTTTAGGTACTGGCATTGCTTCAGAGCGTTGGTGATGTGTCTGTCTTCCTCCTGTTTGTCTTGTTCATCTGTTAAAATGTTGGTTCTGTTAAATAATGTTCTTACGACTGAAAGATTGTGGCTGTGGGATATTCCGATGTCTGTAAAAAGTATTGGTCATCCTATGCATTTTTATTTTGATGCTGCCATCTTCCCTGTGTGTAATGTTTATGTCCAGAAAATGTATTGTATTGTATTGTTTCTTCTTCATGTGTGAATTGGACGTTTCCAATGCTGTCTATTGTGTTTTGGTGGTCTGTTTGCTTCTGTGTCCTTTTCTGATCTTTTCCCGTATGTCGTCCACGTATCTTTTCCACATTTTGTTAGTGCTGTGTTATTGGCCTTGTCCTCCAGGTCCTCCATGAAGACCCACTCATGATGGCCGATAAGAGGTCCCCCATGGTGAAGCCCTCCTTCTGCCTGTAAATTTTTCCTTTGTATTTAAAGTACGTGGATGTGGATACAAAATGAAGGAGCTGGGTTATGTCTGCGACTGTTAGATTGGTTCGTTTCTGTAGTGTTTTATCTGTCCGGAGGCTGTTCTCGACTATGTGCAAAGTGACTTTTATGGGAGTTTTTGTAAACAGGAATACCACAGCGTGGGATATCAATATTTCAACGGTTTGTACTTTGATGGTTTTCATTTCCTGGGCCAGTTGTTTTGAATTCTTCCAGTGTTGTTGGGTATGGCCTAATAATGGTTTTAATTATTTCCACTCATGCTTTTGATCAATTATAGGTTACTGAGTCAATGCTGTCTACTATGGGTCTAAGTGGAGTGTCCTTTTTGTGTATTTTGGGCGTACCATATATTCGCTGTGTGATGTTAGTTAGATAGTTATAGGTCTTCTTGTATATCTTTTCTTCATCTAACAGGGGCTTTAGGAGCGACCCAACTGAGGAAAAGAAAAAGATTAGTGTCTTTTTCTTTTCCTCAGCTTGGGTTTTTCACTTTGTATGTACTTGTGTCCTTTAGCATGTTTTCCATCTGTTGTTCGTATTTTTCTGTGTCCATAATCACTGTAGCTCTTCATTTATCTGCCGGTATTATTGTGATCGTTTTTGTCCTTGGCTAATGCGTGTATTGCTTTTCTTTCGTCTTCATTAACGTTCCCTGGTGGCAATTTGGCTGTTTTGTGAATCCCCGTGATTTCGTTCCTGAGTTCTGCTTTCTCTCCCTGGTCTTTTATTGATTGGCATGCTAGCTCGGTAGTGAGAATGTATTGTTCGTATGGGATTTTATCTGGCATTACTGCATATTTTAATCCATGGGATAATACGTTTAGTTCTGTTTGTGATACATTTTTCACCCTTTTATTTGTTATTGGTCCGTCTATCGCTGCATTGTTTTTATTCTTCCTTGTAATTAAATCAACATTTGTAACATGTCTACTTTTGTTTGTTTTTTTTAAATATCCTTTTGTGTGTCCATAGTAGTTGTTGTGTTGTTAATTTTCACGTGTCTTCATCCAGTTGGAACTTGCTAGCAAAGTTAGTCATGCCTGTTTTAAGTTGATGCTGTTTTTTGTCATGTACCTTATTCGAAGGACTGCAGATGGCGCTGTCATCCAGCCTCCACTGGTAGGAAGACAGCGCCAAAATCTATATAAATCAGCTGACCGGACATGTCACAGCAACATCACATGACCTCTAGTGAGCAGTCGAAACTGTAAGGTATGAAAACAAACTCTTGGTCTGAAAAAAAGATCCTCATAATATAAAAGTCTTAGATGATGACTGGGTCTCATAAAGCCACAAGGATGTGTGCCCTGTGCATACCCACAATGTTTGGCACCAGATTGTGTGAGGTCTAAATTGTGATCAGCTGTTGTGCACACCTCTTCTCCCTGACGCCATCTACTTGCTTTGGATCCATGTTGGGTCAGCATTTCTTGAAGATCCAGAAATGTGGTTACGAAGCTTTAAATTGTCACATGCTGACAAGGTTTAAAAGAACCAAAAACCAAACCCAGTCTTAAATCAGATGACACACTGGTAGAAAACATTCTCCAATTTAAGTGTATAATGAACACTAGACTAGGGACGGGCATTCGATTAAATTTTCTTAATCGATCGTCAGGAGAATTAATGATCAATTTTTGATTAATCACTAACATTTTAATATTAAAATTATCATAATTATTATCACAATAACTAATCTGCTCAGTTTTAAAAGCAGCTTTGACACATTTGTTCATGTTTTACAGAAACTGAACTTAAAACCACATGGCTCATTTGCATAAACTATATGTGGTGAAAAATACAGCTCTTTCCATGTACGCTGATGCAGTCAGCTTCTGTTGGACTAAAGGACACGACTCAGTGGAATATGAGGGATTTCACTTTCTGTGACAGACAGGGATGAGCTGCTGATGGTGAGTCTGTTCTGTGTGTATATGGCGATGGAGATGGTTCATGTTTTCAGAGATCATACATGTGCAGGTCATACGAGTGCAGATTGTACGTGTGTAGGTTTAGAATGACTCTTTATGTAACAGTCATTTCACTTTATTTATATTGGTCACTTTATCCACTCCAGTGTTTCCTCTGTTAGACGCAGCCTCGTCCCCTTATGCTACGCTACAAGCGGCAATCTGCATTCGGTTTGTTGATTAAAAATGAACATACTAGACACAAGTCCTCGATACTGATATTGAACTAATTAGCTTTATAAAAATAAGACAAAAAATAAAGTGTTCATATGTCCAAAGCTAGAACTACATAGCCTAACTTCATCCTGCTGAGGCAAAATCTTCAGCCTCAAACCTTTTTGTAAGCCTTTCTCCAGAGAGAGGACAGCAACGTCATTTCTAATCCAGCTCCATTCAGGTCTGAAAATACACTGTGTCTTAATAGAGGCCTGACTTACATATAGATCATCCCCCTTGTGTTTTCTGTGCGTTCTGCAGACATAGGCAGAGACATAAGGTGGGGTTATTGCAGTTATCAACGCACAAAGTGAGGGCTGACACAAACAAAAGCCATTTGTCTTTATTCACTGGGGAAAGACTGAGCGAACTCATTATACTGTGGCCAGGATTAATCTCGGGCCCCTGTCTCTCCGGTTCACCTTGGGAGCCCAACGCGATGTATCACGCAGCTTTAAAATCCAGAACACATACACTTGACAATGGGAACATTTACATTTAAAATCTGACTGCAAGAATAATCAGATAACATGATAATTAGATCTTATTTTTATGTTTCTACATGCTAAAAAGGAATCTGATCTTCAAAACACCTGGCAATTGTGTCAGATAATGAATGCATTTTTTGTGTAGCTGTTAAAGTTTTAGGACAGGACACAATTAATTTTAAAATAACTTTTTTTTTTTTTTCTAATAATGGTGAGATTTTTTTTGTGTCCACTCTGCCCCATCTCCACCACAGCAGTAGACCCACCAGCCTCTCCAGTCTGTTTCTCTCTTCAAATTTATCTTTTAATATCACAAGTTTTCGCCACATCCTTAGGGTAAACATACAGTCGATGGTGCAGTAAAATTTCCAGTACTAGGGCCTGTTTACACAAAAACGCTTGCAGGTAAAAACAACAAAATATTTTACCGGAAGTGCCTTTCGTTTAGATGGTGTCGGCGTTTTAGGGGCTTAAAAATGCAAAAATCTGAAACCACCCTCCAGAGTGGAAAAGTAGAATATGCTCTACCGTAGCATTTCCGTCTACACTGTCCAAGACGCAAAACGCTGGTCAGATCTGCTTACGTCGCGTATACGTTTACATATATATACATACATCACCACCTAGCGTTACCTGGCATGCATACCCGATCAAATGCCACACACTTTTGCATCACCGTATGCATGCAGATTTCCTTCTGAAAACGTTCTTTTGAACGCAGAATAAAAATAAGAATAAGAATAAAAAACTTTTATGTCTTCAGACCGTCATCATATAAACATAGCCCTAGTAGAATTGTTAATGTTTTGCCTGGAATGTTCCCTAGTATGGCATTTGAGGCCCTGTCCACACTAGTACGTATTCGAGTCATTTTCGTTGCGGATGTTCGCCGACACTAATCCGATTGAACACGGCTCCAGAGACGGAACGATCTGGCCCCGCCAGCTCCCACAAATTCATCTGTGTACAGATCTGATCCGGCACTGTGTGGATGCCTGAAAACGCTGATATGCTGATGTAGGTCTATGCGCTGTGAAGTAGCTAATTTACTGCCAAAACCCTAAGAGGCTAGAATATATGTCCATTCATATATACGGTCTGTGTGTATGACCTGCAGACGTATAATCTCTGAAAAGTTTAACATGAACCATCTACAAGGCGATAGAAACGCAGGACAGACTCACCATTATCAGAACACCCCTCTGTCACAGAAAGAACACATATAATCCACTAAGTCGTGTCATTTAGTCCGACAGAAGGTCAACAGCATCTGTGCACAATAGTGAGCTGTTTTTTGAACACTAAGTTTATGCAAATTAGCCATACAGTTTTAAGTTTTGTTTCTGTAAAACATAAACAAATATGCTCAAAGCCGTGTGGATAAGGAAGGCTTGTGGACACAGAAACGACATGTCTGGATACAGATTGTTTCTGGATTTCAGTGTAAACATAATCTAACTTATCTCACATTTGATCACCTACCTACAAGTAATTTTGTTTTTGCTCAAAAATTCCTTGAAAACAGAAATCCTTACCATGAGTGGGGTACCCTCTCCACAGATCTGCTTTGTAACTTGGCCTGATAGTGTCACCTGCTTAGATGCCATAGACAAATTTAATGCTATACTATGGATCATTTCAGACAAAGCCATAAGATCTCTGTGAAGAAAAGCAGCATAGACAAAAAGTAAAAACATTAAAGGTGTACTGCGACTTTCTGGTCTCTACCTGCTTGTCTCCATGGAGATGTTATTGCTTGGCCTGGAATGTTCCATCTAGCATGTATTCATTGCATGTGTTTCTATTGCTCAAAAATACTATATACAGTATTTCCTTCTGTGAATAGAGGCGACTCTCCGCAGATATGAATTATAATGTAACGTAGTGCTGTAACCTGCTTGTCTTTCTTGTGATAGATAGGTTTAATCTATACTGTGAAACATTCTGGACAAAGCAATAAAATTTCCAAGGGGACAAGCAGGTGGCCAATACTCCACTAGAAATGTTACACAGTGCACCTTTACACCCTTGTAAAAAGTAGCTCAAATTAAATAGCAGGTTAACTTCGGCGTTGCATTGTAATTCCAGTCTCTTGTGTTGTCTGATTGTAGCCGTATGAAACAAATGAGTCTAAGGGTCAGAGCTGCCATTATGCACAAAGGGAATAGGTCAGACTCATTAAAGCGCATTGATGGATCCCTCTTAAACAGACAGACAGGGGAGACAGGGGTGAGGAGGGGGGTATGTGGACCTGACCCAAAATCTGATCAGTCTGCAGCAACACAAGGAAAATGTATGGAGCATTTGAGCAGCAGTGGAAAATATGTTGTGTAGTAATTGTCAATGAAAATCTGTCACTAGTGTTTACTGCTACTGACAACAATAATATTAATATGTTCAACTGATATAGCACTTTATTATGTATTCAACCGATATTAAAGATGGGGTATTTTGCTTGTATGAGTTATTTACTGCTAACTCACCATTTATTGTTTTGAAAAGGTTAAATTCTCATCTTTTCCAAGTATTCACTTTCATTCTTGACATTCTGAGTCTCCCTTTCTTTTTTTTTCTTTTTTTCTCTCCGCTCTAAGTCAGAGCTCGATCACATTGCAATTGGTGTTCATCCCGCTAATGAACCTACCACGTATTGCATCAGGGTGTGAACTTGCAGTGCACTGTTTTGTATGAAGCTTTTGTCTATTAAAGGGACAGTCTGGAATTTTGGAAATAGGACCTCATTTCCTAGTGAGCCAGAGTGTTGGAGACGTGTGGAGACACTTTTTTAAAATATTCCATCTAGTCCTTGTATTTACAGGGGTCACTGGTGCTAAGCTAGTGCATGTCAATGGCCATAGTTAATCACTCCACAAAACACCTAAAGCAAATCTATTATTACTCCAGACTGTCCATGTTAATGTTTGTGTTGACAGAATAATGTTTGAAATAAAACTAACCTTTTGTCGCATGAATTGTTGCATGTTGAGGGACTATTTTCTCAGCAGCAGTGGAATTTTACTTTGCCAGTTAGATTGATGCTAGGTGATATCAGTCCGCCGCTGCCAATCATAGACTGTATAAAAGAAGTGGACTAAGCGAGTGTGACGTCACCCATAGTGTTCAACGCCGCTCAAATGAGGCTCGCGATGCTAACGGTTACAAGGGCGAATTTGTAGCCAGGCTCTATGTTATGAATAGGATTTTTTTTAACAGACAAAATAGCAAAAAAAATAAATAAATAAAAAATCAGGATCATGTAAAGCGGGTTAATATGAACATTTTAAGACCAAAGTGAGGAGGCTAACAGTAGCAGTTACAGAGAGAGGGGCGAAGATCTTAATGTAAGTCAATTGGAGCCAGGGTCAGAAGGAGCCTCCTGGCGAATTTCCTATTTGGCACGCGGCGGCTACCTGTGTCCACTCATGTATACGGTCTGTGCTGCCAAACTTTCTATCAGGAAGTACAACTCGCTGCTGCTGCTCAGATATAAATCCTTCAAATTCAAGGTTGGTATTACTTCTAAATTTATTCTATCAACACAGACATTCACATCAACAGTCTGGCATAATAACAGATTTGCTTCGGGTGCTTTGTGGAGTGGGTAAGACTGTTTTTAGTGGCAGGCTAATTATGGCCATTGACATGTGCTAGCCTAGTACCAGTGACCTCTGAAAATACAAGAACTGGATGGAATTTTTTTTTTTTAAAGTGTCTCCACACATCTCCAACACTCTGGACCTCATTTCCTAGTTGGCCAATATCCAAAATTGTGGACTGTCCCTTTAATCATTGTGTCCTTAAGCTTGACACTTCACCCACATTGCATAGCATGAAAGTGGGGCGTGAATGATTGATGGTAGTCTAAGGGGCCGATGGCACAGATTGGCAGCCTCGCTTCTGTCAGTCTGTCCCAGGGCGGCTGTGGTTACAATAGTAGTTCACCACCGAGGAGTGTGGAGTGAATGAATAATTACTTGGAGAGGCTTTGACACGACCGTAAAGCTCATTACACGTGTAAAGCATCGTTAGGCTTGTGGGCTGAACATTTGTCAGAATCTTACAGCTAACCATAAGGCGAGTTTGAATAGGACCCAGGAGAGATCAGTAAATTATTGAAACATGCATAGATGACAACTAAAATCTCTTCAGATTAGCCCTACATATTGAGAAGTATATTACATAGCTTGTGATACTAATGATGTTGGAGGCACATTACATAGCTGGTTAGCATGCTAGTTGTTGTAAGCATTAGCATGATGCCAAAACTCTCGCCTCTAAAACTGTGAAACGTGCTTATAAACTCATTACACTGACTTAGGATTCACGGTGTTAGGAAAGTGAGGAAGAAGTCTGGACCACTCCAAAATTTAAAATGAGCTACTTCTGTTTTTCATGTTTTTAAGGGACAACACCTTGAAACTATTGATGTGTTTTGGCTGATTTTAGTATTAGATCAAAGTGAAATGGCTTCTTCCTGGAGTGCTCTGTTCCCTTATAATCTTTATAAACAAAAATAAATGTGTTCCAGCCCATTGTAATCTATTTTACAAACGCATCAACACTTTTTATCTGCTAGCAAAATATAACCACACAAGCACCTTACGAGTTGTATTATTCCCGTATCCTCACATAACTGCTGCATTGTTTGTGTATCCTTGAAAACAGAAAGCACCGGGGGAGCGATTGACATTTCTTCAGTACATGCATCACCGAGGGCCAGACTGTCAGACTGTGAAACAAACCCTGCATTTGTCGTGTTTGTCATTGTCTCTGTCTCTGTTTTGTGTAGACCTCACACATAAAAGTACACATGGGGCTATCATAATCTGGACTGTTTTAATCTACACGACTGGGTGCAGAAGGAATCATTGCAAATAAAAACTTTGAAATGGTTGTTTTATGGAGTCTGCTCAAATCGCAACAAATCAAATCAAATAAAAATAATAATGTATTATAATAATCCATGAATCTTTACAATTTATCACATTATTGATTAACTTCATACTATTGTAGCCCCAGCTGTCCTGGGGCAGACTGATGAAAGAGAGGCTGCTAATCTGAACCATCACCTCCTCCGATCACCAACAATATTCACGCACACCACTACCAGGCAATGTGGGTGAAGGGTCTTTCTTAAACTGCACTGTGGCACCTGATATTCCCAGCAGACTCCCATTCAAGTTCTAACCAGACCCAACCCTTTTCCAAGGATGGACATGAATAAAAAATAAGGGTCACTTGAGAAACATACATCCGAACTCCTCTACACATGTCACCTACTCTAGTAGCATCACCTGCTTTCATTTTGTTCTTTCTATGGCGATAGGTAAGTTTATTTCCATACTGTGGAAACTACTCCTGGGCGCCTCCCTCGGGAGGTGTTCCGGGCATGTCCCACCGGGAGGAGGCCCCGGGGAAGACCCAGGACACGCTGGAGGGACTATGTCTCTCGGCTGGCCTGGGAACGCCTCGGGGTCCCCCCGGAGGAGCTGGAGGAACGTGTCTGGGGTGAAGGAAGTCTGGGAGTCCCTGCTTAGGCTGCTGCCCCCGCGACCCGGCCCCGGATAAGCGGACGAAAATGGATGGATGGATGGATGGAACATTACAGGCAAATATGCAACTTATCCATGGACACAAGCAGGTGGAAGACCCCCTAGTTACATGGTGTGGCTTTAAATTGTGCTATATGTTTGTATGTTCAGTAACTGTGAATAATGAATCTAACCTGATTCACTGCAGTTTTCTCTCTAAACCAGTGATTTCACAGCAGCACATATTATGTGGAGTATTTGGCCTCTGACCTTGCCTAATCATCATAATAATACCACTTTATTAAAAGCAGTACCAGGCTGTGGAACTGGGCACATTAGATAAACACTGAGTGTTGAGCCACTGGAGCAGACTGCAGAGACGCTGACCTTTGGAGCACCCTGATGAAAAATACACTTCATTGCCAATTAACCACCAAGCACTTCAGACAGAGAAAACTTAGCCTCTTAGAAATTAGCGAACAATATTACGTATCAGCAATAAGCCTTGTCAACTGTTTTATTTAACAATACAATAACAATTAACAATATTTTACTTTGCAGAAACATAGAAAGTATGCATGTTTTGGAATGTACAGTCCCTGACAAAAGTCTTGTCACTTATCCATTTTGTAGAAACAAAAGCTTATAACTTGACTTTAAATTAATCGATTGGTTTTAGAAATGTCTCATATGAAAGCTAAAACCCTCCCAAATCATGCTCAATGAACTAAAATAAATTAGCTTCACTGAAAAAAGATTGATCATTTAATGAACACAGAAAGGTCAGATTTTGGCAAGACAAAAGTTTTGTCGCCTACAGAAAATTTAACAAATAATTTACTTCAAATACAAAGATATGTTGCATAACGTCAGTGAATGAAGTAGTGGTGCTGTGAGATCCATATTTAATATCTTGTATGACTTCCATGAGCTTCAAGGACTACATCCATGCGGTTCAACAGTGATTCATACAATTTGTTGATGAAGTCATCAGGAATAGCAAAGAAAGCGTCTTACATGCCTCCCAGAGTTCATCAAGATTCTTTGGTTTTGCCTTCCATGCTTCCTCTTTCATTCTACCCCAGACATGCTCAATGATGTTCATGTCTGGTGACTGGGCTGGCCAGTCCTGGAGCACCTTGACCTTCTTCGCCTTGAGAAACTTTGATGTAGAGATAGAAGTATGCGATGGAGCACCATCCTGCTGCAAAATTTGACCCCTTTTATGGTTGGGAATGTAAGAGGAGCTAATATGTCTTGATATTTTAGGTTATTGATATTTGCCTTCCACCCTGCAAATGTCTCGCACACCCCCATACTGGATGGAACCCCAGACCATGATTTTTCCACCACCAAACTTAACTGTTTTCTGGGTGAATCTTGGATACATGCGGGCTCCAGTAGGTCTCCTGCAATATTTGTGGCAGCTGTGGATTCATCTGAGAAATCCACCTTCTGCCACTTTTCCAGTGTCCATCCTTTTAGCAGGCTGTGGGCCTTGGCAAATGCCACACAGTTTTTTAATTGCCTTTTGTTTAGTGCTGGTTTCTGTGCACTGATTCGACCATGGAGGCCATTTCGAGACAGAATTCTACAAACTGTTGTGGTTGACACAGGGACTTGAGGTGACCAGGCCTGGTGGAGTCTGCTGCAGTGGAAAAGGGGCTGGCCTTGGATTTTCGAATCAACAAACGGTCCTCCCGAGCAGTTGTCTTGCGGGGTCTGCCGGACCTGGGCTTGTCAAAAACATCTCCAGTCATTTCAGATCTTTTTCTTATTCTTTGTACTTGACGCTGAGACACATTGAAGGTGTCAGCCACCTCAGCAGTGGATCTGGTCTTCAGCCTCTTGATAATTAACGCTTTGGTCTCAGGGTGGATCTTAGGCATGTTGTCAGAGGTCAAGTTGCAGTTGATGTGAAGGTCTGGTGTGCTGGGGTTCTTTTTATACACACCCACTAATTGACTTGATCAGTAACTGATCACAGGTGAGGCTGTAATCTAGGATTGGGTGCATCATATGACAAGGCGACAAGACTTTTGTCTTGCCAAAATCTGACCTTTCTGTGTTCATTAAATGATCAATCTTTTTTCAGTGAAGCAAATTTTTTTTAGTATATTGAGCATAACTTGGGAGGGTTTTAGCTTTCATATGAGACATTTCTAAAACCAATCGATTAATTTAAAGTCAAGTTATAAGCTTTTGTTTCTACAAAATGGATAAGCGACAAGACTTTTGTCAGGGACTGTATAATGGCGGAAGGTAAGGATTGCACTGACTTATCACAAATCAGTTTTTTTTTATTATAAAATATAAAAAATGTATATCAGTTTTTTAAAAAGTCTGTGTTTATGTATTTGTAGCTCCAGACAGGCAGAACATACTTTAAAAATATCTGAATTAAGCCAACACAGTAAAATATTGAAGCTTTTTAGCCATGGGTCTCAGAATGATGAAAAAGTATGACCTTTATCATATCGATTGAGAATTTTAAATTATTTTTATTTTTTATTTTGAATGGGAAAGTCCTCAATGTTGCATATAACAGGAAATTACAGTCCCTTACCCACCTCCATTGAAAGCTTTAAAATGGAACCAAACATTCATGCTCACATTCATACTCCAGTGTATTCAAACATAAGAGGTACGGAGGTTAAGGACACGAGGACAATATCTTTTGCTGGGAGTTCAAACCACCAACCACCAGATCAATTAAAATGTGAACTGAATTACTGTCATTTGATTGAAGTTAGCACACTTAATGATATAATGATATACAGATAGAGTATATGACAAACTGACCGTGAAAAGTAGTGAAAATCAAATATATTATACAAACATTCAACACAAGAAATGCTAACTTTGAGATTGGCAATTCCAGAGCTCAAATGAACCAAATGATTCTTTTGAAGAGTGTTTTCTGTTTGAGAAAAGAACTCATGCAGGGTTTCTGTGTTAAACATGTGTGTATGAACAAAACACAACTCCATGTATGTGTCTGATGAGGAAACAACATATTAGCCTAGATCAGAAAACGGCATAATATGGGCCCTTTAATGTCTTTATTATTTCTACAGATTTGGACAATCTTCAAATGCAGCGATAACACAATGAGTGACTGAAATACGTGAAAATTTCCATTTTGGCTTGAATTGAATCCTGCAGCCTTCTCTGTGTGTCTGCTCAGAAGGTCAAAGAGGCCAATTAAAGATAAAACCAACCATTCGAATCAGATGCACACAGCCTAACATCAGTCCCATCGCCACATCTTGATCATAATTTAGATATTTGGATTAGCAGCTGCTGTTAAAATAACCCATTAAAAGATAAGTTTAAGGGATATGAGGCATACGCGTGGTTTTATTACTTTTAAGGGCACTAAATGGATTGAAACTTATTAAAGTCTTTAATCAAAAGTACTTCACATTGGAGATTATCTTTCCCAAAGTGAATTTCTTGTATTTTAGCCAGCGGATAGCACTTTGTTTTGATTGACAGTTGAAGTATAATCATTTAACATTGGGAGCAGCAGCAGAGGACCAGTTGCCACATCCTGACACTTCTAAGAGTTTTTGTCAAGCAGCGTTCCCCCGATGGATTGCGACAACATCTGCGCTTTCATTTTCAATTTTACCTCCTTCAAAGCCCCATATGGAGACTGTCATGGCTCATTGTGTCACCGTGTACGCCGATCTTTCAGGTGTTCACGCTGCAGCTTCTTTGAATCTATGCAAAAGGTGCAGATGCGTTAGCTGCTGTTGTGCTGAGACTCTTTCCTGTCAGAGAAGATTAAAAGATCTGTATACCTTTGTTTGTGGAGCAAAGGTTGATTCGGAAAGTTCTGTGATGCTGGTAATTGAAAATGTAACTTAATCAATATGAGGTGAGAAAGAGCCAAAACTTCTGGATTAAAGGTGCGTGGTGTAACTTTTCTGGTGGAGGATCCATCAAAAGCTTCATGTCATGGCTTTGTCTGGGATATTTCACAGTACCGTAGGGCGCACTTAAAAAACGACTGCGCGACTTATAATCCAGAGCGCCTTATATATGTATTTATTCAGGTGTTTTAGTACGACTTTAGTAAACTACAAAGACTTGCAGCATTACGGCTACCGTAGTCAGAAGCATCAGGAGTAATACATACTGTGATTCCTTTTAATATCAAAACACCCCCTGTCAAGAGACACGCTCACAATGCCGACTTTAAACTCAAGGCTATTATAAAGTTAAAGTGCGAGCTGCGTGGGAGTAGTGGATGGAAGAAGAAGAACACACATTCACCAAGACAAGGAGACAGCGCCAAGCCACTTACGCCATGGTCTGCCAGTGGATCGTGGACACCTGGGCTAAGGATCAGCATCAACTGTGGTCCGAGCTTTCACTGAACTGCCAGGTAACAGTAACGACACTGACTCGGATAATGACGAGAGGGATGTGGGCATGCTGGACGCCGCAATGGCCCAACAATTTGAACAATAATGAGTTATTGTGAATATGCTAACAATTTAGCGGTCTCAGACAGTTTTTTTTTTTTTTTTTTATGTGTTACAATTGAACAATTTTGAGAGTTATTGTGAACACGTTAAATAAAGTTTGACTGACTAATCTAACTGTTGTGTTTCATTTAATGCGCCTTATAATCCGGTGTGGTTTATATGTGAAAAAAGTTCGAAAATACACCATTCAATGACGGTGCACCTTATAATCCCGAGCACCCTATAGTGCGGAAAATACGATATCTTCATAAGACCACCAAATTACAGGTCAGATCTGTGGAGAGGCAACCTTGCTCTCACAGTATTGTTTTACTAGGTTTTTTGAGGTATACATCCACCTGTAATTGAATACATGTAACGTGCTCTACCTTACATTTATTCAATTACAGATGGTTTTATAGCTCTGTTTAATTTCCTACTGTGGAACATTCCAGGCAGAGCAATGAAATATCTATAGAAACAAACAGGTGATGGAGCGCCAACCAAAAAGTTACATAGTACACCTTCAATCTTATGTTGCTTTTACACACACACTCCACAGAAAATGACACTGATCAAACAGACAATCTGAGTAACTGTGGCGGAGAACACCATGCACTCTGTCTACAAAAACAGAGAATTAGGGAAAAACAGACAAACTCCACAGAGGAAAGCTATTTCAGATTCAGAGTTCAAGCGCTCCGCAGTAAAACCATTAGACCTGCTATGTTCTGCTAATATAATCATCTCAACATAGTCAACTAAGGACTCCAGTTATCTAATGGATAGGTTACGTTAGGTTGCCGTCCTCCACATAATAATATCAATGCCATTTGTTGAAGCCTCTCAAAGCACTACGGTGTAATCATTATTCATTTAGTCCATACTCTGTGGTGGTAAGGTACTTTTGTGACCATAAGAGACCTGGGGTACACGGAGGTCGCATTCATATTCGGCAACGTGAGTGAAATGGTTTGCCTATAGACGAGAGCACAGAACTCGGTCTAAACAAGAATAGAACTTATGACCTTCAGGTAACCACTGAGCCACTGACAGGCCAGCTTGTCCGGTCCAAAGACTGACCACACTGCAACACTCAGGGACCCAACTCCAGATGTTGAGTTTGGACATTTTAGTTTTAGTGTATAAACTTTATACAGAATCAAACTCAGGATCTTCTTGATTCTAGTCAGATTAGGCCAGTAACGATAATCAGTAAATCAATCGTATGATAACTTTTAACATGATAACTTTTCTGGTTGCGATAATTTCTATTTGCATGCTTGTTTGTTTTCCTCCTCTCTATCTCTCTCTTGCTCTCTCTACCAAAGAGTCTGAGTGTCAAAAGGCTTCTATCGCTCTCTGACTCCTCTCGTCTCCTTAGCGTAATGACACTTGAACCAACCTGTCCGCATAGACCAAGGGGCATAGACTGTATGGACGGATTATTTATCAACACAGTGGATGCACGTGCAGCCTGAGTTCAGAAAGCACCGCTGTCTGTCTGGTTAACATAAAGCTGCAACACAAGCAAGCACTGCCATCAGAGCGCCAAAACAGTTCATCGCCGTGTGACAAAACAAGTCACGATGCCAAATCAACACAAGTAAGAGGGCTATGTCTCAAAGGCCGCATACAGCGAGCACGCAAGAAGAGAAGAAATGGCTCAAGCCCCAGCAGCTGACATACACCCATACCTGATCCACACAGCTATCCCCCAGGAGAGCCTAAAATCTACTGAAATCCCACAAGACACGATACCAGAAAGGACAAAGACTCTTTCTGCAGGAGACATGAGCAACACATAATGATAATCCCTGTATAAAAAGTGAGGAGCCAGTCTGTATATTATGAATATGATTTTCTGACGGACAAAATAGCGAAATAGGATCATGAGTCGCAGGTTAATATGAACACTTCAAGACCAAAATGACAAGGCTCACAGCAGCAGCCACAGAGCGAGAAGCCACAATATTCCAATGTAAAGTAACTTTTAAGGGCAATTTTGTTAGAGATTTAATAATCCATTTTATTTATTGTTTTGGTTGTGTTTGGTTCAAAAATGGTTTATTCATGTGCATTTTTGTTAACAAGTCCTTGCTGTAAGCCGGACTAAATGAGGCTGTTCTTATGTTAACAAAGTTTATTTTATTTAGGCCTTTTGTTTTTGGTTTTCTTGCAGTTCCTGTGTTAAATGTTATTTAGAAAGTAAAGTCTATTGATCTTTGAAAGGGTGTATTTGCATTTTTATTCCATTGTCATTATATTAGTTGAAAATTGTCTCAAAATGTCAATATTATCATTTACGGCAATCATTTCTTGGTCAATTAATCGTCCAGCAAAATCTGTTATTGTTACAGGCCTAAGTCAGATTTTGGTTCATGATGGTTTCAACAGAAATCATCCTTAATCCTGTGATTCACATGTCACACATCGCCTGAAATTTCGTGCTATATTGAGTGTTTATTGTCTATTTAACTGTAATGATTGATGGTTAATATGGCTCAGACTATATGAGTAGTGTCTATATGAGCTCTAAACTGCTGTGTTGCTGGATTGAGAATATAAAACAGATGCCATTCGTGTTTGTAAATGGGGAACGACAGCTGGAGCCTCCATTTCTTCATTGTTTAAAATATGAACTCCTGAAGGAATGGACCAGCTCTGCATGCTCACCTTGCGCTATTCAATTCCACTTTCTTTTTTTTTTTTCAAAGGCTGTTTATTTGCGTTAGGCTGAGACACATTTACATAAATAACAAACGCGGCGAGGAGTGCAGATGCTGTGGATTACATGAAAGAATAATGATGAAAGACATTGGGCCCTAATGAGGCATCTGGAGCAGCGGAGGAGAAGTCGACCGGTGTGTTCCTGCAGTCCCAGAGAGAGACCGGCACATGTCCTTGCTGTGATACAAACCACAGTTTTTGTCCTTTTACCTATGACATAATCAAAGTGGAAAATAATATTCATAAGTTAAGATTTGTATTTTAAATCGAGACTTTTTTATTTTTATTTTGGGGGGATTTTTGTAGTTATTTTTTGCTCTAAAAGCTGAAACAGGTTGAAAAATGTATAGTTGTTTATATAGTTGTTTTATTTGCAATTGATACTTTGCAGCTGATCGCATCACTCCCCCAAGGCAGGTTGATGATAACTGTGGACACTGCTCTGTTTGTTGCTCTGTTATCCAAATTAGATTTTAATCTGAACTTCGATTTAACACAAACACAATAACCAGAAAGAACTGATTTAGCTAGAACTACATCAGGTGAGCTAACTAGCATTAGCCAGCAGGTTTTCCCTCAGCTCTTTGTTGAAAATCAGACACCATGAACATTGTTGTGTTTTTTCTTGAGTTTTCAGACAATTTTTAAACTTTTGTGACTTTTTGCTAATGTGTGCATTGTGTCACCATGGTATCTGATGAAAATTCTGTGTATCTCTGTGTAGAGATACACTGCAAATTAGCCTTGGCAATGGCTTGGGGGATGCATTATTATTATTATTATTATTATTATTAAACCATACTTCTGAGCATTCTAAATTGAGATAAATGTTTTATGCCGTAATGTTGAATATTATAGGCAAAGGAACAATCCATGTAAACAAGCAGGAATCTGCCTCCTAAGGCCAAATAAGAGTCAGGTTTGTGTAGATGCAAACCACAGTAAGTCAAAATTTCAGTGCAATAAATGCAACCAAAATGAAAAAACAAACAAACAAAAACATGAATAAATAAATAAATATATGAATAAATAAATAAATATTTGCGGATGTTTTTAGCCTTATTTTTTGGCAGGTCATTAATTCCCAACCTGTGCTTTGCTAAGTGCCACTCGACTGGTCAGAGCTCCTCAGACTCCAGCTAAAGGAGACAGAGTGAAAGATAAATATCACTTTAAATGTCAATGAAGCCTTATTTTCTCTCACTTTGAACCAAAGACTCTGCAGAGTTTCTGAGGCCTTTGGATTCATTACCGAAAAGGTCTTTAAAGATAAAACTGCTGTTAAGATGAAGTGGATTCCCAAAAGTGGACTATAAACGGCTGCTACTGACTAATGTTTCTCATCTGGAGCTATCCATCTTCTACAAATAAGTCTAATGCACTCACAAAAGGAACATTTCCATAGGCTTTGGGTCCACACTATCTGTGGTATGGTGAGAATTAATGGAGGTTTAACAGCTGATCTAACACCAGGCATACTCACTTGGATCACACATTAGGCACGAGTACAATCATGCTAAATATAACTCAGGGACAGTTCACACCTTAGAGTAGCTCAATGCACTTAACTGGTAAAAGATCCATACTATTGTGTGGTAGTTTCAGTGTAGTTAGTTCCTCCCATCAGGCAGATAAAAGGCAGTGATTTTCTAGAAGTCTGTCTGAACTTTTCTTTTGTAATGGAACCTACCTAGATGACAGAGGGATTGCACAGACATGCACTACTCTATGTTTACTACTTTTACTTTGAGATTTTATATAGAGAAGACACCAAATATATAGAGTAAGATATATGGAATTATGTAGTAAAGAAAAAAAATGTATATTCAATTCCCCAGAGTAGTCACCCTTTAAAAAATGTTTTAATCTTTACTAGAAAATTCCATATACCTTGGTTCATATATCTTCTACGTATCTAAAATGTAGAAAGTGGTAAAATATATATATATATATATATATATATATATATATATATATATATATATATACACTCTCCCACCTTTTTCTTTCTACATTTTTGATTGACATATGGAATATAGAAGAAAAAGAAACAAAGAATTTTACTAAATATTTTTTGACAAAGCAAAGGGTGACTACTCGAGGATAAAAACATAAAAACACACACAAAAACAAACATTTTCTTCGCTACATTTCTGTACAACTTACTCCATATATTTGATGTCTTCTGTATGTATATAAAATGTAGAAAACAGTAAACTTATAGAAAAAACATTGAATGAGATGGTAGTGTAGTTTGAGTATTAAAAATGATGTGTACCTTTTAACCAGTCAGTGTAATAGAGGTCTGCACGGGACAGAATTTTCAGTCCCGCTCCCGCAAAGAATGGTCATTTTCAGTCCCGCTCCCGCCCGCATCTGTGATATTTTGTCCCGCTCCCGCCTGCAAGTCCTGCATGATGGGAACCTTTGCTTTCTTAAGCTCTATCAAACACAGAGAAGTGAAAGGCTGCATATGGGAGGAGGCGCGGTGGGCGGTCCGGCGGCATGGTTAAGTCCTGGCTAAATCCTGTTTTAGTCCTTGTTTTAGACCTGTTTTCAGACCTGGTTTAGTTCTGGTTTAGTGGTGTAGCCCGCGCGACGTACGGGATGAGGGGGTACTGATCGTGCGGCGTATGGATGAGTGGACTCTTTGCGCGGCGGCGTACGGGAGCGTGGATTCTCCGTGCGGCGTAAGGGAGGGGGGACATCTGCTGCTTAAAATGTTTTTATTAATGCCAAATAAAATATCCAGCACAAATTATGCATGATATGCTTACATTCATTTGTATATTTTACTTTACAATTTGTCACACGCAGCACTGTTTTGCGGGTCCCACGGAACTGCAGGGCTCTACATTGTAATGCCTGATTTGTCAAACCCATGATAGAAAAAGATTCAGCAGTAGTCAGTAATACAGGTATAACAAGTATAACTCCTCTCTTAGTGTGGTGCTAATCTTCCTCAAGACTCTATAAATATAAATCGTGCTTTTCAGTCCAGTACTTGACTAAAAATGACTTCTGGATGGCATTCAAAACATCTTGAATTAAAAAAACATAGTTATCTAAATGACTAATATTGAAACTTTTTCTACCCTGTAGCATGTAATCATAAGTTAAAAGTCAGTAAGTAACAAAAATCAAGTTTGATAATTACAAGTTTGTGGAGCCGAAGTGGGTAGCACAGAAAATTACAAAATGCTTTTTATAATTTGCACAGTTACACAATTTTTTACATTACATAAACCTGTCTTTTTTCCAGGTTATGCAGCAGTCTGTAGCCGTGTGTAATCTACTGCAGCAATACTTTTAAACTTTCTCTGACGATGACAGTTTTGATGTTTTTACACCTCAATAAAGAATCTGGAAAAAAGTTCAAAACAACATCTATTCAACCCACTTACTTCTTCTAATAAGGTCAATGAGCAGATATTATGCAGCTACAAAGTTTTAAATGTGATTGTACATTGCTTATATAAATGACAGTGTGCGATTATAAAATGTCTGGCATAGGCTCTTTCTCTTTATAATTTGCTGCCAATCTATTTTTTGAATGGTCATTGGGAGGTTACATGAAGTTCATGCTGTTCTCTTTTTAAAATTACAGCGATTGAGTCATGCAAACATTTTGTTCAGAACACTGATGATAGTTTTGAGACCTGAGGCTGGGTTCACACTTGAACACACATTGCATGCTGGGTTTCAATGCTTTTTAGAAATATTACACTTTAATTTTTTGGTTGGGGGTCTGTCACCTGCTTGTTTTTATGGATATGTCACTGCTCTGCCTGGAATGTTCCACAGTATGACATTAAACAGTGATTATTCAATTAAAAGTGGGTTTATTGTTCAAAAATACCTAGAAAAACAGTGAGCTGACTGTGAGTGGTGTTGTCTCATCACAGATCTGACCTGTAAACTTGGTCTGGTTTGGTCTCCATGAAGATAGAAACTTTTAAAACCACACTGTGAAACATTCCAGGCAAAGCAATAACCTCTCCACCTGAAAAGTTACACAATACACCTTTAAAACCATATTGTTGGTAAAATAATAAGGGATTTATGTCATGGACCAGATTTTTGCCATCATAAGGTAAGGTATGTCTGCCATGATGTGAGTGTGTATACAGATTTTAGTCCCCACAATATGATAAATATGTTTGCCACATTCTATCCTGGACTAGGTCTTTTTGAGCTTTGAATCCCAAGATTTTCTAGATATCTTTGAATTTGAAAAATAGATATTAAAGGAGTTTGAGTTGTTCCCTGAGTAAAGGGTATTACAATAATCAGTCTTTGAGGAAATGAATCTTTTTCTAGGTCAGGTTGTCAAAAGCCTTAACTGGGGAAACGGATTAAGTAACCTTGGTAATTTGGTCATGAAATGATCTGAATCCTGGATAGCTCCCAGGTTTAGTGCACTGCAGACATCAAGAGCTCCCAAGATGTCCCAAAATTATCTTCAAATAAATAAAATTTAATCTTCAATTTGGGAATATAAACATCCCATCTCCCTGACTATGGCATTTAGAAAGTTATGGATACAATAAAGGGATCTGCAACTGGGAGCTAACCTGGACTCAAATCTGCAATGCATTCAAGGAGTTGGGCGGTAGTATTTTCACTCATTAGTGGGACATACATTTGTGTATCATCTGCACAAGAGTGGTGCTTTATACAATCTCTGAGGATGATGCCAACTATTGTAGCAGAACAGCAGTGGGACAAGAATGAAACCTTGCAGTACACTGTATGACTGAAGACTTTATGAAGAGACACATTCCCCAATTTTTATGAAGGAGGAACTGTTTGAAAGATAGCATTGCATTACCATTGTGTACCACGTTTTTCAAGGCTGTCTAACTTTTTTTTGTGGTCCGCCGTGTCAAATGCTGAGCTGAAATCCAGGAAAGTTACAACAGAGTCTATCCCCGAAATCAGCAGTAAGAAGTAGGTCATCTACTTTTTATTAAAGCAGTCTCAGCGCTGTGGAATGAGCAAAACCCTGATTGGGATTTTCTAGTAGATTGCTATTGTTCAAGTGTGTGAGCAGCTGGTGTGAGACACTGGTTTTCTCAAGTAAATTTGAGATTGAAAGCATGTTTTGTCCCCTGAGGACTTTACCTGGCCAGCCACACGCTTTGACAAACCTTTACAAAGAGCTGTATTATGTCTCCCCGTTTTCAGAGGGAGTGACAAGTGACACTCAATCAGAGAGACGCATGGTCCGTTTGCATCTAAAACAAACATGGCTCTTACATGTAAAAAGGAGAAAAATAACCTAAACAAAAACAGCAGAATCAGCTATTGAAACTCCAGACTCTTGACTTATCGGGTAATTCAGGACAGGGGTCTTCAACCAGTGGTTCAGGAGCTGACAGTAGGTCTGCATCCCCTTCCAAGTAGTTGCACAAATGAGGATCTACTGTATATTCTACATTAAGCTAATGATTTAGCTTGTGTTTTATACACATATAACTGTACCCATCCAATTTCTTGCACCAGCTCCTACGAGTAGCTAGAGGAAAATGTTCCAGAGACCCCTGGTGCGACATAAAGCCAATCTCCAGATCTTCTGTCAGAATCTTGTTAAGAAATACTGAGCAGCAGCACTAACTTAACTAGCTGTGTTAAATTTAGATGATTTTTACTGTCTTAAAAAATGTAAGATCTCTGTTTTTCTGTCTTCTTTGAGTTATCACAACTCTCTCATTATGGTAATACTAACAACAACTAACATGCTAGCCGCATATTTCCTGATTACCAGACAAAAAAAATGCTTTTGAATCAGAGGCATACAGTACACACAGTCTTTGACCTCAAAAAGGTGCCTAAGGTGTAATGGGGCACATTTTGCTCAAATACATGTTAAAAATTGGGTACAGAGATTTTAATTTGAAAGCAATGGGCACTCGGACTCAGAGTATAATAGAAAATAGGTTGCAGATGATGAGGCTGAGATGGGTAATTCACTCTCTGTCCTTCGTAAATGAACATCCCTAATGTGAAAGACAATGGAGTTGGCGGTCCTTTTGACCCTGATGGATGCTCCCTTAAGAACACAGTGCCATAAAGCCTGACTTGTGTAAAGCACTTCAGCGTCGGGCTCTTCCAGTGGTGCTAAATGTAAATTCATTATCCTGCTGAGTTATTGCACAGATAAGAGAGATGCAGGGGCCTGTCTCGTATTGATGTGCTGCTTGAGCGACACTGTTGGGTCAGCGTTCCCATTTCCATAGCATCAGTAGAGCGTCGCACATATTTTACACGACCATTTGTTCATTAAGAAGAGAACAGTACACAGCTTTCTGGAGCTAAGTACCTGTTCAAAGCTTTGGGGGACATGAATCAGGAGAGATAGCAGAGATAACAGCCTCACTGTACACTTTGTACGACTACTTCTACAACTTGTACAACTTCTACAAACTGAAGCGTGTTTTTTGTTGTTGTTCTATAAACATTAATACTTACAGTGAGCAGGCTGGAGGAGGGAGGGGCTCCACCTTCTTATTGTTCAAAACTGCAACTACACTACATTACAACTCACTAAGTACCAATAACACTGCTACTATCAATTTTTCTATCACTACTAATATAGTAGGTCTATTACAACAACTACTACTACTAATACTAGTAGTAATATCACTACCTTCTGTTTGCTAATACCACTACTTCACTTCTAGTAATGCTGCCAAAACTGACTCTAAAATGAATAGCCTATCTCCAATATCATTGCTAGTAATAGTGTCAATGCATTACACATTTTTAGCTAGATACTGCAATAAAAGAATCCCATCCATTTATCACCCACACAACAAGCCATCATCATTTCTGTATTCTTTCAAGTGCATCTGTCTTGCAGTTTTATGTTTTTATATATATATATTTTTTTGTTTGTTTGTTTGTTTGTTTTTTGCATGGAGATTACTAAATTTTATGCCATTTTAAAGATTATTCCAGGGAAAACAATAATATCTAATTTTTAGGTTTCACACTCTCCACCAGAAAAGTTACACAATACACCTTTAAGTAAACATTAAAATAGAGACTTCTGAATCCCTAGAAGTACCTACTTCACAGCTTTTGCATGAGGTTGGAGAGGTACTACAAACACCAAACTTCCATGCCTGCCTGTTTTTGCGTATAGTGTCAGACAACACAGAGCAAAGGCTTTGGGTGCAGTCATTCGTATGCATGGGTACGTGCAGCCTGCTAAACACTTGATGCTTTGACGTCTCCTCACTTCTGTGCTCTCAAGAGAACACACATTTGTGAGGTGCATTTTAGCATACACTATACGCTCCACTGTCACATCTCTATCCGAGCGCTATAACAAAGGTGGAGGAAATATTCAAAATCAGTATATCAACTTTCTGAGGTAAATAAGTTTGCTCTATGTCTGTGGTGTTTTTACAATTTAGCCCAGTTAATTCTTCTGTAAGCTATATGCGTCTCTATCCTAGCAAAGAGTACTTCAACTTAGTAAAAAGAACAAGAAATAAACACACACAAAAAAACAGAAATACCCATAGGATTCATTCAGGTCCATCTGATACACACCTACAACTACACTGTTATCATAGCTGCTGTTACTTTGATTATTGATTATTACCAAGACCTTCCAGAAGAAATACTCCGAGACCTTCCAGAGGTGGAGTGAGAGTGAGGCTTAGAAGAGGCTTTCCTGTTGTGGAGTTGACCTGACTCCCCCTGGACACTGCTGTGATGCTGCAGGTAAAAGGCGACTGAGAAGTGCAGTGTAAATGTTTCTGCAGGTAAACTTGAATTTCCCTTGGGATCAATAAAGTATCTCTCTCTCTACCGTTTCTACTGCTCCTAATACTAACACCAATCATGTTGTTCTACTCTCAAAGCTACTATTAGAATACCGTTAAAACTACAACCAAGGTTACTATTCTTTTGGCAATGCAGCTTCAAAGTAGAATATTCCACAGTATGGCATTTACCTTATCTGTCTTCATGTTGACAAGTGAGTGACACCACAAAGCCATGTTACAGATCAGACCTGTGGAGAGAACAGACGCAAGGTATGACAGCAGTACACACAAGTGGAGGTCCCACTACTTGAAAAGTTACACAATGCACCTTTAACAAGCACTGCTCAGACCCTCTAGAGCAGGGGTGGGCAAACTACGGCCCAGGGGCTGTATGCGGCCCTTTAAACCTTTTAATCCGGCCCGCTGAACTGGAATAAATTACATTAATAAACCTTGTTGATGTTTTATTTTTCATGCATTTCCGGCTTTTCCCAGTAGATGGCGCACTATATATACATTGAGGTGCGGTGTATTATCTTGGCCGCAATGCTTTATTGGGATGTGTTCTTACAGGAGTTATTCGGACCATGAGTGAAGTAGTGGTGTTCAAGATATAAGGCTGCACTGCTTCCTGTTTAAGTTGATAAAAATCAAAGACAAAAATTATATAGACGTTATGTTGTAAGTCTTAACGCATGGAAGGTATTAAGAGTTTAGTTCTATTGCACGTGTAGGTGCGCATGCGCGTGATTTTAAGGCGTGGGCTCTGTTTCTCATTAAAACCTGATCGCTCTCAATTCACCTTCGCCTGTGGGATGCAGTGGAGCACTTCTGATAATCTTTAATGTGTTTTGAATCTTTCGCGGTAATGTTGTAGCGCACTTCCTACATAAGCATAAATACGAATATAATGCAGCCGAGCTCCTAACATGTCATGTCCTGTGTTCTGTCCGGCCCTTCAGGCAAATTTTAGGACCATATGTGGCCGGCGAGCTAAAAAGTTTGCCCACCCCTGCCCTAGACGCACATACACATAGATTTTGCAAATAAACTGGACGCCTTGACGCCCTGGTCTAAACGGGCCTTCAGACTTAGACAAACTGTATTGATTCACAAGGGAAATTACTTTATAAAATGAATTATTTATTAAATTATTTCTTCATTACTCAAATGATTTGTTACTCAAAATGTGTCTTGAAAACATGCATTCTCACTGTGAGCCCGGTTGCTTCTCCACAGATTTCACCTGTAACCTGGCCAGCTTGTTTCCACGGAGACAGATACACTAGAATATTTAATGTTATATTGTGGATTCCAAGCAAGTTGTACAAACACATTTAATTAATTTAATGTGTTTGTACAACAACATAATTTACTGCAGCACATATTAGCACATGTAATTTACTGATTTGAGGGAAGCACAGATAAATTATGTACTTCTAATACAATTATCAAATAGTCGTAACATTACGTAACTGCAAAAGGCTTATAATTAGGTTTACACAAGGAGAGGAAGATAACAAAGCATAAACATTAACTAATTATTTTAACAGCTGATAACTTCAATGCAGAGTAATGAAACAAAATAAAGTTAGAAATGTGAACAACTTTTATATTAGTATTTCTTATCTAAGCAATTAATGTAAGAGTAGCACACAGACAATGTGGACGTCCTCAAGGCTGGCAGTTCTAACTTGTACCTTCTTTTTTCTGTGTATTGGTACCAATGAAAATCTGAAAACTTCTGCTTTTGTCACCACGACCTATATCTTAAACCACAATTGTATCTCAGATGTCTTAACCTCCACATGCAGGTTTCTCTTTCACAACATCAGAGTTAATGTAGGTATTAGCTTTTTCAACAATATATACAGTTAGATTTTACTTTTGTAACCATTAATTTAGAAAGTGGATAGTTACAACATTTATGTAGAAAAAATAAACATTAGGGTATGTGATGGTGTAAGAAAGTGTTTGAAGTATTTGAAGTGTCAAGATAATACTGAAAAAGAATCTCATCAAATAGAATTTAAAATGTTTGAATTTGACAAAAGTGGACAAACAATTTAGAGCTGTACCTCCCAACAAAGCATGGATTAAACGTTAAAGGGACAGTCCTGATTTTGGACATAGGACCTCATTTTCTAGTGAGCCAGAGTGTGGGAGACGTATGGAGACATTTTTTTTAAATATTCCATCCATTGCTTGTATTTGTAAAGGTTGCCGGTGCTAGGCTAGTGCATGTCAATGGCCATAGTTAGCCTGCCACTAAAAACAGTCTTACACACTCCACAAAACATCTGAAACAAATCAATTACAATGCCAGACTGTCGATGTGAATCTCTGTGTTGATAGAATCATTTTAGAAGTAAAACCAACCTTGCATTTGAAGGACTTATGTTTGAGCAGCAGCAGCGAGTTGTACTTCCTGATAGAAAGCTCGGCAGCGGCGGACTGATATCAACTGGCACCTGTCTTATGGGTAAAGTAAAATGGCGCTGCTGCTGCTGCTGAGAAAATAGTCCCTCAACATGTGACGATTCATGTGATGCAAGGTTAGTTTTATTTCAAACATTATTCTATCAACACAGACATTCACATGGACAGTCTGGTGTAATAATAGATTTAATAATAGACCTCGGGTGCTTTGTGGAGTGGGTGAGATTGTTTTTAGTGGCAGGCTAACTATGGCCATTGACATGCGCTAGCCTAGCACCACTGACCTCTGAAAATACATGGACTAGATGGAATATTTTAAAAGTGTCTCCACAAATTTGGTCTTTCAGCAGTAGAAAAAGTCAGCTTGTTACAACCCAGTTCGTTTGGGGTGAGGGAAGTAACAAAAAATAAAACCAAGATGGAAAATGGAATAAATTAAATAATGTTTAATTAACAGGAATGTAAAGGTAAATTAACAAAAGACTACAAATATACAGAGAAAAACCTAAACTAAGAAACAGAACAACAGAATAAACAGTTTTGTGCCATAAAAGGGGTCACGCAGGCTTACAAAAAATGAGTAAAATTAAGGGACACACACTAAACTAAAACACAAGTTCCCCAAATTAAACCACATAAGCTCACAAACAGAATCGAGTGACCAAATCAAAAAATGCACAAAACAGAACTAAACTAAACTACATACACGAAACCAAAATGGCATACTGGCCACCAAGGCCAGCAGCCTCGAACAGGTGCTGGTAATCTCCTTAAGTAAGGGGCGTTGGCTGCAGGTGAAGTGGGTGTAGTCTTGCCACCAATCACAGACCAGGACTCCCACAGCAGGAATTGGAAGAGTTCAGCAAAATCATACAAAACAAACTAAAGGCCTGGGGCCGTAACACAGCTGCATACTGTCTGCATCTATAAAACGTGTCATTGTTCGATAGGAAGTGCATGTTACTATGCTAGTTATTGTTAGTGAGTTGAGAAAAGCACTCTGTGGTGAATAAGTAGGATGCTCGGAATGTGAGTAGTAACTTTGAACCACTGCAAACCACTTAAAATGAACTATGAAACTCTGTTTTTCACATTTTAAAAGCTATAATCAGGTACAGAACATTTAGATACTAATTAGGAGTATATTTTTTGCTACATATCACCAGTCCTTGTGTTTGTATGTTGTAGTGGTGGCAAGGAATTGAAAATTGCAGGAGAAGAGGATATATTGAATGTTTAATGGGCCACACTAAAAAAAACAAAACAAAGAGTGGCTCTGATCTGGAGCTACCAATAGTCGTTCCAAATGCAGTAAGGACCCTTTGCTGTGTTAATGGAGGTTGATGAAGTGATCAAGAATCTATAGTCACTTAGCACAAGGTAGCGGAGAGAGATTAGAAGAGGCTCAGGAGGCACCATGGGCTGAATTGGTATTTAAAAAGACATTTGAGGACATAAAACATGCCTTTAAAATCTGGTTATTTCCATTTGGAATGGCGTCAGTAAAATTAATCAGGTCAATTAATGCCTAAAAATATTCAAATGTCAAAATGGGTGACATAACTTTTCACTCTAGAGCAGGAGTGGGCAAACCTTTTAGCTCGCGGGCCACATATGGTCCTAAAATTTGCCTGAAGGGCCGGACAGAACACAAGACATGACATGTTAGGAGCTCGGCTGCATTATATTCCTATTTACGCTTATGTAGGAAGTGCGCTACAACATTGCCGATTCAAAGACACATTAAAGATTATCAGAAGTGCTCCACTGCATCCCACAGGCGAAGGTGAATTGAGAGCGATCAGGTTTTATTGAGAAACAGAGCCCACACCACAAAATCACACGCATGCACACCTACATGTGCAATAGAACTAGACTCTTAATACGTTCCATGCGTTAAGACTTACAACATAACGTCTATATAATTTTTGTCTTTGATTTTTATCAACTTAAACAGGAAGCAGTGCAGCCTTATATCTTGAACATCACTGCTTCACTCATGGTCCGAATAACTCCTGTAAGAACACTTTCCCATAAAGCATTGTGGCCAACATAATATGCCGCACCTCAATGTATATATAGTGCGCCATCTACTGGGAAACGCTGGAAATGCATGACAAATAAAACATCAACAAGGTTTATAAATGTAATTTATTCCAGTTCGGCGGGCCGGATTAAAAGGTTTAAAGGGCCGCATACGGCCCCCGGGCCGTAGTTTGCCCACCCGTGGTTTAGGGCGTCCTGTGTTTTTGTAGCAGGTCTTCAGGTGTCAGTGCGGCGCGAATCTAGCGTTGACGCTCTACACGTGCGTCCAGGGTGTCGGCGTCAGAAGTAGTGAAAATGCTGAACTTTTCACGACTTTTTTCTAGACCAGGACTAAACTAGGACTAAACCGGTATCATTAGTGGAGTATACATATATATACATCTCAGCCACCGAGCTGATCACCTCCGCTGATAGCTTTATGTAATAAATAAATTAAAGTCACTCTCTCAGTCTGGTCTGCCATCATTCTGGGAAAAGACCGGGATTGGGGAGTTGTTTCCAGGGCAACGGACGTGCATCAAGTATTTTCTCCTATTTGTCCATGGCATCCAAGACACGCGTCGGGGGCATCTGAACTTCAACGCAAAGACATCCAAATACATGCATCTACGGTGTTTTTTGACACTGTCGTCTGAATGCATCATAGTGCCATACTGTGAAACATTCCAGGCAAAGCAAAAAAAATCACCATGAGATATGCAGGTGGGGTACCCTCCACCAGAAAAGTTAATGATATAGTAGCTGATATTGAGGCCAAAATAAATCAGCTGTGTGCTACCTGAATTTGATTATAACGCATTTTATTTCATCCACTAATCAGGGGGTGTGTGTTGGCATGCTAGTTGTTGTTAACGCCCCATCATTGCAAAATTCTGCTCTGGTGTCAAAAACTTGTCAAAAGATGTTTGGAATGCATAAGATAAGTGAGGAACAACTTTGGACCACTGCAAACTAAAATAATGTACTGAGCCTTTATATTAAATGAAATGAATATTGGAAGCACGAAGTAGAAATAACCTCTTACTGAAACAAGTATATACATCTATTTGAAACAGAGATATCACAAAATGAAATCTTCACAATAAAATAAATAAGTGTGTCTCTTCCATTCCCCCAAGAAAACCACACTATTTAAATTGAATCGTGTTTGGTTAGAGAAACATAAATAATGACGTGTCACCCAAATGACTGTAATTTTGAACCATTTGTAGAATTTTGGCACAAACTTTGACTCCTAATCTGGTTTTGGCTTTCAGAAGTTGCCAGTGCACATTTGGCTTGGTTTGGAGGGGGGGTGGACTGGAGCCAGCATGAACAGAGAGGCAGCTCTATTTAGTAGATCTTGTGCCAGTTTTCACACATGGGACAAAAGCAGTGCTCCGCTGTGGACTAGAGTGTCACTCTGCAGGGACTTTGACTGGCCCTGACTGTCATGTTCAACTGATACAATAGAGATACCAAAACAGGGCAGAGCGGGGAGGAGAGGGCAGGAATTGTGCTTTTATAACTATACTGACAGGGATGGGAAAATGTATTTAGTTACAGATTACTGAATACCCAAACATGGTCCAATCAGTTTTACTTTTACACTGAGTTGCATTATATTATAATCAAAAGTACAGATGGTCATCAAGCTTTCTCCATGTTATCCTCAGCCTGAGCAGGTACCTCGGCTCACAGGCTCCACACAGCTCCACCCGCTCACTGCTTATGCTGTTTACTCTACGGATGTAACTCCCAGTGCGTGCGATTCCTGTGCGCCCACCCTCCATCATCCCAGGAGACCGACCAGGAGGGACAGAGGGAGAGAGAAAGGGAAAATACAAAGATGAAGAGAGAGAGCGGTAAGGAGGGAGAGATGGAGTTTAAGAGATGGGAGGAGAGGAGAGAGTGAGAGAAAGAGACAGGGGAAACGGGGAGAAGATCAGAGGAAAGCAGAGATGGAGATAGAGGGAGGATGAGGAACAGAAGAGAGAGGATGAGAGAGGAAAGAGAGGAAGTACGTGTCTGGAGGAGGGCCAGCACACACACAGAGGCACAGAGGCTGTTTATTATCAATACCAACTGGTGGTGCAGATGTGTGCTCCCAAACTGTTCACTACGGGGGTTTATTTCCATCAATACACACACATTTAACACGAAACGCAATTGTCAAAATAACAAATGAAGGTTCAAAGGTAGGGTGACCATATTTTCATTTGTGAAAACCCGGACACTTTAAAGGAGGTGGGAGGTGGGCCTCGACATTGAGCTACACTCGTCCCTGCTATATCGCGGTTCACCTTTCGTGGTCTCGCCGTTTCGCGGATTTTCTTTGTCTTTTCTTTTTTTTTAACACACGCGTGGGGCAGGACTAAACCAGGACTAATCTTGGACTTAAGAGAGAGAACACCGAGCAGTTTGTCCGCAAAGCGAGATCGGGCAATTGCCGTGTTATCTCCGTGAGGTGTGGAGCTGAGTCGGTCCTTTCTCCTGCGGTTACCTCTGAGCCCGCCCCGACAGTGAGTCCTGTTTCAGTTCTGGTTTAGTCCTAGTTCAGTCCTCGAATCAGTCTTAGGTTAGTCCTGGGTTAATCCTAGTTTAGTCTTAGTTCAGTCCATTGCGTAGGCAGTGCAAAAGTTTGACATAATCTCGGGTTAACGGGCAGGTGCGGTGTTGTACTGGGGGTCTCCAAAAATGGACCCTTGCAGGACTCTGCGCTGTAGGCTCCATTACGGAATAAATGAATCTTTGGTCTTAAGTTTTAAGAAGGATGCAAAAAGAATTGTAACTGTCCTGTCTGAAAAAAGTATATAAAGTTTGTGCTGAGGGGTTTTACAGACTTAAAACAGATAATAATTGTAAAATAAAAAGTTGACTATGCGGATTTTACCTATCGCATGTTATTTTTAGAACGTAACCCCCACAATAAACAAGAGACCACTGTACTCTCACTTCGCAACCTGTGCAGTGGTCTCCTGCTTGTCCCGAACGGGCTGGAAAACGAAGAATTTCTTGTACAAGTCATTGCTTATATGCGCATTTGCGTTTCGGTATGTTGCAGACTGACCGAGTGTTTGTGTTTGCTCGCTCCTTCTGAGTCACAGAGCTACGAGAGACGCCCAGTTTAATGCCCCCAATGAACGGTAATGAAAACCCGGACATTTGCATCACTTAAAAAAAAAACAAAACTCGGATGCCCTGGACAGGACGCAAAATACGGACATGTCCGGGGAAAAACGGACGTTTGGTCACCCTATTCAAAGGTGGAATTAGTTCAACTTTGTCTATTTATATACTTCACTTTGCACGTAATTAACATACAATCAGCATCACACCCCCCCAGGGAGTATTAGTGACATAGTATCAGTACAATGCTTGACAATTTCTTATCAGTCTGCTTTTATTTACACTGGTGAACTCCACTGGACACTATAATAATAAAGGCATTCTCTAAAGACAGGGTAAATACTATAATCTGCTACAATTACAATAACTGCGGCCGTTATGATAGTATTTTAACCAACAGCTAAAACATGTAAATTTTGTACTTTTATTTATTTATTTGGTTTGTGTTTTCCCATTTATTGTGGGGTGTGAGTGATCGGTGGTGGTCAGGTTGGTCGATGGAGCAGATTGTTAGTGTGGACAGCTGTGGTTGTATCATTTTAAAGGGCCAGTATTATGCTATTTTCTGATCTGTGTTATAATGGTTCCTCATGAAAAACATACCCGGAGTTGTGGAGTTATGTTTTGTTTCATTCACACATGTTTAACACACAAATCTGCATATTTAGGTTGAGTTCTTCTCTCATACGGAAAAGACCTTGTGATGTCATGTGGTAATACATACATTTGCAGCCTTGGAATTAACAATCTTCACCAAATTAAAGGGAAAAAGTAGCTGTTAACCTGAAAACTACCACTTCATGAAATCACAAGTTAGAACTGAGCATTTGGAGCTTTGAAGACTAGGATTACACAAACACGTGTGACTGAAACAAAACACAACTCAGGGTATGTTTTGAGGAGATAACAACATTATAACCTGGCTTAAAGCTCACAAGAGTCAATTTTGCATAAAAAACTACCTTTAAAAGAGAATGAAGTAAGCACAAGAGAGTATCGTTTAAAGCTACCATCTGTCAGTTGCTAGTATTTTTTTTGTAATAGTTTAGTGTATTGCTATTAGTTTCTTGAAACCATACATTGCATATAAACTTAAGGTTTGATTAAATTGTGAATCTTTCTGTTAGCGATGTGTACAAGAACAGAGAACTGCAACAACAGCCTTTAAATTACCTTTACAATGGCCACTGTGATCAGCTACGTCCGGTCAAAGGCAAATCCTATAAACACCCTCTTTGAAGTTGACAACAAAATTAGAGACTTCTATAAAAACCCGGTAAAGGTGTGTTGTGGATAATGAAGCAGACCTCGCCTTGACATATCCCAACGCAGTCGGTACTTTCACAACTCTTTCATGTTTTTTTAGACTTCAAACAAGGCTAATTTCAACCTCATTACCAGTAAAAAGCAACAATTACCAACTCCTGTACCGCATTTGTTCTGTGTGCTGATGGTGCGTTCACATACATTAAAACATGGGATTTAGTAGGACACAAAACTGGGCTATATCCTCAGATGATCTATGCACAAGCTGTACAAGTAAACAGCGATAATGGAGCAATCATAGCAGAAATAATCCTCCAGAAATGAGAGCTTCAATGGGTTTTAGCTGCCATTTTGTTGGATGAGACTCCGAGCAATTTTATTTCAGCTCCAGGCCAGTGCTCAATAATAATGTGTTTTTATAATACAGATGGTTTAAATGTATCATAACTGCTGGTGGCTAA
Source organism: Boleophthalmus pectinirostris (assembly GCF_026225935.1). Lineage (NCBI taxonomy): Eukaryota > Metazoa > Chordata > Actinopteri > Gobiiformes > Gobiidae > Boleophthalmus > Boleophthalmus pectinirostris. Next base: position 14,931,511 of record NW_026571190.1, on the reverse strand, counting down.
TGCGAGACGTGTTTGGGCTGATGCACAAATCTAAATGTTAACACAATCCAAATGTACAAGTTTATTGAAAAGTGTCCATATAAAATGAGTCATTGAGCAACTCGGAATGATCCTTATTTTGACGGCCCTGTACCATGCATGTAGGCCTATTTGAGCAAAAGCCCCATACAGATTTACTGTTTACTGTATAAGCAGCTCTCGAGGTCAAAATGGTTTTTCTTTTGCTATGGATCCTACCTGGAGGACAGAGGGATTACACAGACAGATTAATGAGTCCAAATTGGCTGTATGCATGCACAAATTATTATCAAATCATTTTATATTTCAGATAGACATAATCTAGATTATTGTTACAAATGTGAAAAGTTAATATGTGATCTTTGCTTCAATTTAAGATAAGTTTGTGGACTTTGATGTGGAGTTCAAAAACAAAATCCACAGCAATCCAAAAAGCCACAGCAGCAGGAAAGTTTTGGATATTGGTATCAGCTCAATAATAATAAAAATTAGGAGGCTCAGATTGCATAAGGTAAGTGAGGAATCACTCTGGACCACTACAAACCATTTAAAATAAAGTAGTTAGTAAAGATCAGACACAGTCCTTTGAAGTATAAAACTGAACTGGTTAAGAGATGCATAGAGCATCAGAGGCCAATACTAGAGAGCTAAAGTGTGATTAAAAATGTATCTGTTGGAATCATGTATTTAACTCTATGTTGATTTCTAAGCAACATCAACTCAAAGGCTTAAACTTGTGAAACTGCTTTTAACTGATCCAATGTAACATTATGCACTGGCAATTACAACTGATCAAACACTACGTTTTCACTCTGATCTCTTTGCGGGCATGGTGCAAAGCAATAAAAGCTAAAGCTGTTATCCGCTAATATTTAACTGTGGTAAAAACTGACAATACAAAAATTGTTTCAGTTTACAGAATCCAGAATGAGTCTAAAAGTTACAACTTGCAACAAAATCATAATGGAATAGTATGTTAGTTTGCTTGCAGCATAAACAAAGTCACTTTTTAACACAAGATGACATAAGATTGATCTATTTCTTGATTTCAGTCAGAAAGGTTTACGAGCCTTTTCTTTTCACCCGTTAAATGGAACATCTTATTAATATCAAACATTCTTTCTATAGGTGGGAAATAAACCATATAAAAAATAATTCCAAGACCTTCTAGAGGAAACATTTTTGAGGAATAAAACAAACTTAAACATGCTATATAGGTATGTTTAGTCCCATATAGAGTGGAACTAGTCAAGCAAAACAATTACATCTCTATGGAGGCACACATATTATGCTCTATCTACTAGATTAAGTAAAATTTACTCCTCAGAGCTTTAACCCATGTTATAATGTTGTTACCTTATTAAAAACATACTCGCATGTATGTTTTGTTTCATTCACACATGTTTGAGGATTACTTTATTAGTCTGTTTACATCTCCAAAGCTCAAAATATTCTATTCCACCTTGTGATGTCGTGAAGTATAGTTTTCAAGTTAACAGTTACCTTTTACATTTTGTTCTGTACAGATCGGCAATTCCAGGGTTGAAATGATCCAAATGATTCTAGTGAAGGTGTATGGAGTTTAAAAACACAGTGGAGCACTTCCTGTATTACCACATGACATCATGACGTGGAACAGAGTGTTTTTAGTCTGAGAGAACTCCTAAATATGCCTAAACATGCAGGATTTGAGTGTTAAACATATGTGAGGGAAACAAAACACAACTCCAGGTATGTTAATGATGAGGAAACAACATTATAACATAGATCAGAACATAGTGTAAGTCGGTCTCTTTAAGATAAAGTCCCCTAACCTGAAACAACCTTGACACCATCCACATCCAGTGACACATCTTATATTTTGACTTTAAAGTTGTTTGTGACTTTAGCTGTGATCAGTATTAGCCTAATAGACTTTGGCTGTGATGTTCCACCCTGCTGCAGCCCTGTGTTTGTGTGTGTGTGTTTGTGCTTGCATGTGTGTGTGTGAGTGAGGATCAGAGGGAGCCCACAACAGCTGTCTCCATGCAGGTAAGTCCACGGGGAGCTCCTCCATATGTCAACCCGCTCACAAAGCATCCACCGTGTTTTACAGCGTTGGACAGCGCACTCTGATGGGTCAACAGTTGGGTTAAAAAGATGTGACAAACGGCCACAAAATACTGATTAAATACAGTACATTCTTTAATGAAACCAAACCACAGTCAAGTAATGCAGATAAATAAGTCATTTTTATTTTCCAAAGTGCAGCGCTGGTTCAGCTGGTTTTATAGACGCAACAGCTGTTCAGGAGCATTGCGTTCGCTGAGGGAATAGAGGACCTGTTAATATTTAATGACTTGGATGAGTTGGTAAACAAGCTCTATTATATTGTATGTCATATGTCTCATGATGTTTAGCCAATACTTATATTTAATGAGCAAAATATTTTCTACTTACAGTTATCCCTATGTTAAAGGTCCTATTACGCAGAATTGACTGTGGTGAGCTTTGAAATATGTTACAATCTTGATATTTCATCAAAAACGTACGTTCAGTTGAGTTTTGTTTCATTCGAACATGTTTGAATAATCCTGCATTATGAGTTTGTCTACAGCCATGTCCCAAATCGAAGGCTACAGTCTTGCGTGTCTGTTTTGTCAACATTCTAAAAACATCCATTTATATACCAAGGTTTATCATGCATGGATAACGCGTTCACGAATATTTTCTTAACAAATGTTTATAACTTTCACATGCAGAGTGATGCTGAGAGAACTCTGTAGTTCATATGATTAACTGAGATTCAGGAGCAGGACCACGCCTCAACCATCCCCTCCTCTCACCAGCAAACCACAACTCACCTCGACCACACCTCTAATTTTCCAGAAGCCTATATGTAGCAGCCTTTCCCATCATCCCATTTTGTCTCTGTTAACTCGACCCCACCCTCCTACGCCCTATTTTGTTCATTTTTCAGTCATAAGACCCCTACGCCTTACGGCTGGGCTAATTGAAGATTGAGATTGAGCCCCCACTTAGAGTCTCAACCCTGCCATCTCTGCCCAGCTTCGTACATTTTCAGTAAACTTCTTCTCTCTATGTTGTTGTTGACGTGGTCCTAGCTAGTGAAGCATTCTTAAAACCATAAATTCCTTCTTAAGTGACAGTTAAGAAGGGATGGGGGCCAGGACAGGGGTGCATAAGTCCGGGCATGGGGTGACGGGGGTGTTGAGTCCAGCGCAGTGACCAAGCGCAGGGCTGTGACAGAGGCCTATATGGAGAGCACTGTAGCTGGGACAGACTGAGGCTCGCTCCAGCCTTTAAAAAGTCTGTTAGACTCCAATAGAGTCTGACTATAGTAATACGTTTTTAGAAAATAATTAAAAATATATATATAACTCACAATCATGGAGGAATTAGAATTTGGAGGAATTTGAATTTTTCATTACATTATCAGAGTAATAACATTCTAAATACAAAACAGTAGAATTTTTGTGGGGGCCTATTGAAGCAGCAGCTCTACTCCAGTTTCTCCTGTGTGTAATTAAGGTAAGCATCAAACTTGACTGGAAACTTAATAGACAGTAACTGTTGTATTGATTTGTAGTGGTTGATGGGGAATTGCTTGAAATACGTTATGTAAGCTGGTTCTTGGATAATGTAAAATAATGGAAATTGTGACTAACATTAATGCAGATGTTCAACATTTGTGGAACTTCTTTCATATAGTTGATACTGAGATGTCTTAAAAGTTAAACAAATGGTCCAAATATACAGCATAAATTGAAAAAAAAAAAAAGCTATGCAGAGTTTCTAAAGTTCGGAGTAAATGCAAAGGTCATCTGTCACAAACAAACATTCAGAGTGAGGAAAGGTGCTCTTTGACATGCCTGTATAAGTTTGAAAGGTTAAGTCAGACAAGTTCAGATCAAAGCTGAGGGCAACGTACCTTGGGCTGCAACCATTACTTTGCCAATCTGTTCATTTTGTGATATGTATGGATGATAAATTGTTTATCAACCATATCAAATGGTTTGTGAATTTTGGTTTATGTACACACCAGATAACCACTACACCAAGCTCTTAAAATTGTATTATTCACATACTACATATACTGGGGGATGGTAAGCTACTGCAGAAGTTACAGCTACCATAGGAATGAAGGACCAACGGAAGCAAGGCTGCCAATCTGCGCCATTAGTCCCAGCTCTTTGCCCATAACAATCCCACACACCACTTTTCTACTTGGAAATTGCTGCTGAAACTGCTCCTCCAGCATGGCACTTTGTATTGCCAGTAGAATCCCATTCCAGTACTAACCAGGCCTTGCGATCATATATTAAAGGGCCCATGTCATGCAAAATCAACTTTTTAGCGCTTTCTACCTTCTAAGAGTGATGTGTGGGCCTTGTATATGTCGCTGAAGTGGTTTTTAGATTGGTTCGGCATTTTTTTATCAAATTGTAGCGTATTTCTGCCACCCTCCCATGTGACAACAAACATGAATAATGTCTTAAACTGTCATAAAGATGAACACCTAAACCAAAGGGACAGCATAATCTAATTGTTCTACACTGCAGTGTACACGATATAATAAGTTTATCTACTAGCGTTTATTGATACTTTACCAATCAGTAATGTTCAGTTGATGTCGACGCGATGCTTGCGCTTTGTACACCTCAAAGTCCTCGTCCGATTCAGGGTCCAAAACATAAGGTTGAACGTGCTGTATTGCCATGATGAATAAAAGTTTATTCCTACCACTATCAGACCACTAAACAGGGCATGACTGAAGGGCTGTACACAGGGTGCACGCCTGTCTCCCCCTCCATCCCTGAGATGGGCGGAGGAAGGGCGGCTCACTCAGAGCCTACGTTACATTTGGAGGGCGGAGCCTGTGTTTTCTCAGGATGGGAAGAGGGATGAGCAATAGTCGGCCTTTCATAGTTCCTGGTCTGTGACTGCCTCCAAGAAATCTGTAAGATTTCATAACTATTGTGTAATGGATGTTCCAAAACCCAAATTGTGCTTGTATATGTGCAGAAGATACAATGTGCAAAGAGTTATTTTGCATGACATGGGCCCTTTAATAAGCATGTATGCCCATAAACAAATTACACTCCATTTGCAACTAAAAACTATTTCAAATATCCTATAATTTCCCATTTTTGTTGAGTCACTAAATGCGTCTCTCCTGCCTTAAGCTGATCTTAAACAATACATCGTCCTGTCTGAGCTGAATTTCACCTCCATTATTCATGTACAATCACCATGCACCACTGCATACCACTGCACCTTTTTCCTGCATCTATCTCCACACAAACCAGTGTCAAAGTGTGGATAGGGCCAGATATCAAGAAGTCAAATTATCAGGTACCATCATCTCTCCCAGGGCATTATAAATATGGCGTTTATCTAGCGGCGCCATCCACAAACCCCGGTCTAATATATTCTCATTTGACAGCAGGCAAAGTGATGAATCTCTCCTTGGAACGTTTCAGACGAGGTAACTACAACTTGGAGGAGCAACAACCGGATTTGAATAATGCATGAGGTGACAAAATGGTGCACCAATTACCCAGCACATTTACAGCAGTGGCACAGTCCTGCGATGGCATAACTGTGGAGATGGATGTGGGATCAGAGTTAGTTTTTATAAGAAAAAAGATACGGCGTGGATTTGACTGGTTATAAACTGGTGTATTTTTACACTCGGATTGAGATGGGAAGCAGGGTAGGTTATGAGCTTAGTATTTACAAGAATGAGCCACTGGTGTATATTGTGCATTGTGACATAGGTAGAGACATAGGTGGGAGAGTTTGAAAAACAAAAAGCAACAGTTCTCTTTTCCACCTGCAGCTGAACTTATTTCTGACATCTTCAAGTTGCATCACCTAGTCCTCAATTTCAAGGAGGCTATCATGTTACTACTGTATCCACCACTGCCCTGGAGTAGGCTGATGAATGCAAAATTGACAATCTGCACCATCTGTCCCTTCAGCTACCACCAATCACTCACTCACTCACAATCACAGACAAAGTGGGTGAAATGCCTTGCCTAAGGACACAATATCAGTATGCACTGCCCTACAACAGCACCTGCAATACCAGTGATCTGCCATCCCTGTCCTAACCAAGTCCACCCCTGCCCGGCTCTTGTTGAATAAATGTGTGCAAAATAGCATTCCCCAACTGTTTCCATTCATGTTTGGATACTGGAAGATTGAGAAGCTGGGAACTCTGTATAAACATATACTATTTACTGTATAACTGGAACATTTTGATTTGTGATTTAAAATACAGAGTTAATTGCATGTTCATATAATCCACTCCTGGGACGGTATGATCATAAGATATCCATTAATAGAGTTGACCAAACCTTGACTTTGGTTCCTTTTTTGAGTCAGATGTCCTTCTTTGCATAATGTTGATATTAAATGGCATATCTGACAAATGCATGTGATGCATAGGACATGAGTTTGAAATATGAATGCCTCTGTCCCAAAGACTATAATCAGTGTATTTGCAGATGTGCATAATCATTTCATGTAGATTTAGAAAGCATTAGTGACAAATATATTAATGAGATACTTTCCTGGACACTTGCAGGAAGAGTTAATACTACATGATTATATGGTAGTTGTTGCCTTGAGAAGGAAGTGCATTTGGAAATCCAGATACTGGTGTGCAGCTGAGCAGATGATTAATCTATTATAATTTGTTTCAACAAAGCCACTTCAGTCTTAGCTGGAACACAGGTAAGTGTATATGAAAAGAACCTGGCCAAGTTCCATTTAATTTACAATCTCTTCATTTATTTAACAGTTGTTATTGCACAAACAAAGTTTAAGTGCATTGGTATTTACTTCACAGGATAAAACATTAATTAAAGAGCACTTTCATACTCACTCGTGCCTGACTCCCTGTCAGGGAGCACTGCACTCTGACACCGGAGGGGGACAAAAATGAAAAGTGAAACAAGAAAATAATTTTTGTCAAAACCTTTAGGCAAAACAGTGGAGGTGGCATGCCCAAGCCACTGCAGACCACCGCTGACAGCTGGAAAATGAATTTGGGAATTACAATCTAAGCCTACAGTGCACGATGTGGGCTAAAGAAAATACACATATCACTGTTGTTGGAGACTGTGCATACAATCCCAGGCTGGATCAAAGACGGGACAACAGAACAGACCAGCACACGACAAGTTTGAAGACTGCTGGTCGCACAGTAATGCTACAAGCAGACAGCAGTGTTGGAGGGTTGGCTTAAACCGGGGGTATCTTACTTCTTTGCGGTAGAACACTTAGTATATTTAGATCACCATGTTACCTACCTTTACCTTTTACTGCTGTCAAAATGCTAAGCTCACAGAAAACAACATATTAACATGTTTTATAAGTTTCATTTTTGTTTTTGATGCTCTGAATCTCCCTTACAACAACACAACACAATCACCATGCATCCTGCTAGTGAATCTACTGAACATCACAGAAAGTTTCTGTGTACAGTTTTGTATCATCTTTTTTCTATTTATGTAGAATTGTCGTGTGGAAGTTCAGTGCCACAGAGGGGCACATAAAAGCACCATCGGCCATAGACTTGCCACCCTGGGTACACAGTGACGAAGTAGAAGTCAAACATTAGTCAAACATTTTTATTTTATTTTCTGCATATTGAGATGAAAAGATATATAACCAAATTTTATTTCTTGCTGTCTTGCAGTTGTGTTTTAATTTGGCCTTTGTGATAACGTTTGTTTTTGCATGTGTCTTTATAGTTGAGGAAACTATTACTAATATAATCAACAATAATTTTAATTGTCATTCCAATTAATCATTGCAGCCTGAGGTCAATGGACAATTTTTCTTGTCTTATCCAACACACATTTGTACAGTGAGCTGAAGTCTGTGAACTCACCTCACCTTTTGCATCGAAGTGGCCATGAAACTCAAAAAATAGCAACAAAAATAGACATTATACAAACTGTGTAATATGAAAAATGACTATATTGCAGAATAATGCATGCACTTGTTGTCTTGACGACCCAAACAGTACTTTTGCCAAAGAGAAAGATTAATCTCTTCCATTTAATATTTCCCGGTGAGAGACAGATGGGTGCAGTTGTCCCCCATTTATTCATCTGAACTCAAACTCTACCAACTCAGAAAAACAAATACCATATACTTGCACTTTACTGCAGCTCTACACCACAGACAGGGATATCTGGCTTTCTGATTGGCTGTTTACCAAAAAGAGGAATCGTATTGCACGCCTCATTGTATGCACATTTGCAAACGCACTGTCACTGTTTACGAATATATATCAGAGAACAAAAACAATTATGGCTCCATTGTCTTGCCGTTCAGTCATTGAGGGAATAAACAAAGAAAGCCCATGAATATGTATATCATTGCACTTGTTGACTTGATTGAATTGGAGCGGTGCCCAGTTATTTGGGTCCAAGCTATTCCTAATAATGTGCAAACAATCGGTATAATGCACAATGCAGACTGTGCCCAGAATTCATGGAACTGGCTCACTTGAAACAACAATATTAGTTCAGTCTCAAAATGTAATATGTTTCAGAATATGTCTTTGTATTGTTTTGGGTGGCACAACAATCTGAACATTTTAGAGGTTGAAATAACAAGTAATGACACAGTAATTTTAACTTTAGTAATGAGAAAAATAGAGCTAGTGGAGATGTCATTGCTTTGTCTGGATTGTTTCAGAGTATCCTATTAAGCCTTTCTATCTTCATGGAAACTAGACAAGACCAAGTTACAGCTCAGATCTGAATGACAGTTTTTCGAGGTATTTTTTAGCTCTAAAACCACCTGTAATTGAATAAATGTAAGTTAGAGCCATTTAATGTCATTCTATGAAACATTCCAGGCAAAGCAATGACAGATCCATAGAACTACAAGAAGGTGATGGACCCCCAACCTAAAAGAAACATAGTGCACCTTTAAATGGTTTGCAGTTTCACATTTATTCCTCACTTACTGTATGCATTGTGAGCATCCTAATTAGTCACCTTGATGAGTTTATAAGCACGTTTCACAACTCTCAGTGGGCAGTGTGTAGTTTTGCTGTCACGGAAATACTAACAACATCTAGCATGCTGACACACTTTCTGATTATGGGGCAATAAAATGGTTTCTAATTAGATGCAGACGGCACACAGCGGACTTATTTTGCCCTGAAGAACTGTTTATACAATGTATCTCCACTGGGGCAAGACTAATTTTGCTCAAATATATGGGAACATTTCAGTTATAAAGCTTTTAACTGGAGGATATGGAGGCTCAGCTGTTCATCGGTACATTTCTGCAGTCACACAAGAAGAATAGTAATACACTACTGTTCTTTTAGGGTTGTACATGTAAATAAGCATATGGCGTTACTACTGAGTTCTTAACCAAAATGCTATAGTCTCATATTCTCATTAACGTACAGTATAATTGAAGTGGAATTTAGTTTCATTGACAAAGGTCAAACCTGATTACTCAAAGGTTTGAATGATCAGGTTTATAAGTTAGTCTTGGTGCAGCTCTTTAAAGGGTCTGTGTTTTACTGTTTTATTCTGATCTATGTTATGTTGTTTCCTCATCACCTCATACCTGGAGTTGTGTTTTGCTTCATTTACACATTTAACACACAAATTCTGCATATTTAGACTACGTCCACATGAGTATGCTCCTGGATTTTATTTTATTTTATTTATTTATTTTTGCCAGGTTGACAAAAATTTGCATCCACACGTGTCGGATCAATACTTACGTCAAGGCGACAACAGAGCACTGAGTGAAAACGATGTAATACATATGCCACACCTATATGTGGTGCTGTTAGCAATGATAATAATATTTAATAATACATAGCTCATCACCGTTTTTTTAAACTTTAAGGTAATTTAGCCTATTTTAGATGTAGCCCAGAAATATAGCCATTTTGTTTTGCAAAAGTTAAACATAAGTTTTCATTTTTAGCCAGATTTAGATGAGAATTATTAGAATAACTTGGTCTCAAAATCTAACAGTTTAATTACCTGTGCATAATCTTTGTTATTAATCCATGTGCGTAATCTGTGTGGTGCATATTGTTAGCATTAGCGTTAGCAGTGTATCTTGGCTGCCGGGTGTGGGCTACACTGTCCCATTTGGCAACGACCTTGCGGTCGGTGGAGGGTAGTTCGAGGGCTGCGACCGGGTCGCGTTGTCATCATTTTCCATAACCTGCAGTTTGCTTGTTCACACGACGTCGGCGTTCTCAGATTTCTCCACTCTGGAACCCGTTTTCAAAAAATACAGTTTTCGCCCACCCAAAACGCCAGCTCCATGTGGACAAAAGGCTAAAACGAATAAAAACTTCACCATTTCAACCAAAAAAGCTGTCATGTGGACAGGCCCTTTGGCTTCTATCAAAGAGAAAAACTGCTGTGTGGTAATACAGGAAATGATCCACTGTGTGTTTAAACTCAATACACCTTCACTAGCACCATTTGGATTTTAGCCCTGGAATTGTCTATTGCTACTCAAATAAGATAGGAAGGATTACTCAAACATGCGAAAAAACAAAACAAAACAAAACAATAAAACACAAGGTATGTTTCTTTCTGATGAGGTAACAACATTATAATTAAAAAAGTCAAAGAGTCAATTTTGCATAATATAGGACCTTTAACCGATTACAACCCATGAAATCTCTTCCAAATATTTCAATTCCCATAATTCATATAATGAAATAACCTATAATGTTATTTCCATTTGCCGAGTTCCCACTTTGCTGAGAGCTAAAACAAGCTCCATCTGATTGTGTCTAAACTCTTCCAGCAGGTAGATAGCACTTTGCTGAGCTGGAACAGTTTGTAGTTGTGGCAGCCGTTTTGGTTTTTATTCCGCGGACCATCAGCAAACTGCCTGTGGAGTCCTGAGAAGACAACGTGATGCATTTTACAAAGAGGACGGGCTGAGGTGGCTCCAGGACACTGTGAAAAGGGGAGATGTGGAGACTGCATCTTTTCTACTACAAACTTTTCTCTGCACGAAAACAACTTAAGTAAACAAATGATGTGCCCCTTACAAGTTCAATTTGAGCTTTTAAGTTTAACCCAAGATAGTTTTGGCCCTATATGGATTTTATTAAGCAGGAGGTAGGAATTAGAGAGACAACGAAGTAATATTTGGAAAGTCACAAAGCTTAGTTCTTGACATTTTCTGGTGAGGCACTTCTGTGTTCTGTTTGAATGCAGGAGGGTCTGGGAGTAATAATGATTTACACTTGTAATGTGCTTAAAAGACTTGTCAAAGCCTCTCAAAGAACGACTCTGGAGTCATTATTTGTTTACGCTATTTACTCTCTATTCATTGCACTATTGTAGCCACAGCTTCCTTGGGGTAGACACGCTTCTCAATTAATCAATCAATGCTTCTCAATTATTTTCTATCACTGCCCCCCTAGGAAGAAGAAACCATTTCGCAACCCCACTTCACAGAGCCACTACCTTACGTGGACAAATCGCACCCTCACCTTCAGTAGCCTAGCCAGGCTGGCGCCACCCAGTGCTTCCACTCAATTTAATTTCTCTCCAGGAATTGAAATACACTTGATGGTTTGCAAGAACTCCGGAAGTTGTTGCCCACGCACCGGCCAATCAGCAAAGAGCTGTGAAGCCATGACTGGATCCCTTTTGTGGTACAGCACAACATTAAACAGAGCGGTCGAGATGGATGTAGATGAAGCCATACATTCTATGTTGGCAACGATTCCAGAGATCGAGGATTTAAAGCTGGAACAAAGAGAATGTTTTGTGAATTTTATCAAGGGGAAAGACGTTATTGTCCTTCTTCCTATGAGATTTGGGAAAAAGCTTAATATACTAGTTAGCCCTGTTAGCGATGCATTACATACGTCACGACCAAATAGCAGCAATTGGTTAAATAAAAAAAGTACTCGCCTACCGTCGAGCGAACAAATCCTAATGCTGCAAGGTCAGACGGTTTCCAGGAAGTGAAACCAGCTGAATAATCAGTAGCATACATACAAGAGCAAACATTTTACTCACATCTCCGTCCGCTGTCCGCTCCTGTGTCCTCCTTGTTTTTAAAGATGACATCCGTGTTATAGTTCCAGGCATCCAGCATGACAGAAACCATGTCTAATGCTGCAGCAGTATCAGCTCTGCTATTTAGTACGCCACCTTATATGATGCCAACAGTGCTCGCTGGTTTACTGAAGTAGCATTCATAAAGCGGGATGATTGTTGGCGATATACAGCACGTTTTTGCTGAAACAACTCAAGTGGCTTATCAGTGTGATTGAGTAATGTCTTTAAGCGACGCCGTACTATATTTGGCTTCATGCTGTTCGCTGCCAACATTTTTAGACACAGTAAACACACCGGCCTTTCCTTGTTTCTCACCATACCCACAGTGATGTCGAGGCCTACATACACTTTATATACAGTTTGTTCACTTCATATCTCCTGCTCTGTGCTGTGTGTGTGTATGCTCGGCACAAAAAAAAACAAAAAAAGCACTATAGCGCTAATATTCCCTGTGCACACTGTGACAATGCGAGCGTCACTGCTAACTATTGTAGTGGTTGTGCAATTACGCTTTATTCTAGTAAAACAAAAACAAAAAAAGCATGTTCCCAGAGGTCACCCCCTGGCATCGCCCCACTATTTGCGAAGGACTGGGGTAGATTGACCGAAGTGGGGCTGCTTTTCGACGCCTTTCCGAGAACCACCATCACTCATACACACACAGCATTAATACAGGCAATGTGGGTGAAAGGTCTTGCTTAAGGACACAATGTCAGGATTCTGGTGCTCCAACTGAGCCAATGTCTCACCTAGTTTCCTAGTTTATTTCTTTGCTTGTTGCTCATTTGCTTTTTTCTCAGTCCTGTGCATTACTATTAGGAACCTTGTGTTACTCAGTCCGGTGTTATCACCCACATTTCAGATGTCGATAAACTGGCACAGTCTTATCAGCAGTGACTTAGTCCGATGTCTAATTCATTTTTACACCACAGCCTAAGACAAAAGACAGAGTACAATGTGAGCTCATTGTCATTGGTCTGTGATGGTCAGCGTGGAGCCTCAGAGCTTGTAATGAATTAACATCACTTTATGCTGACGATCATGACATGGCTTGTTTATTTGCTCCTGTGATTTACTACGGCACAGTGTTGGAGATGACTGCTGCATAAATCTTATTATAGTGTAATGAAAAGCCAGTCACAGCCCAAGCTCAGGGGTTTATGGGCACACTATTACAGCTCTTAGGGGAGCAGGGCTAACTGTGGACTGCACTGACAGGTACACTGGTATATGGTCCAGCTTCAACCAACAACACATAATAGAAAATGGTGCAAACTACAAGAAAAACAGATTGGATTTTTAAGACATGGTGTGCAAAAACAAGTGCCTGTCTGTGTCTAAACCTCAGATATAACAAATGCTTGACATGTTGATATGCAAGTTTCTTTTAATCTACACAAACTTCTTTATTTCAAAAGAATATGGAGTCTGGCTTATATAATTATCAATTAGAGGAGAATGCAAACATAATTGTGCACCAATTTGATCCTTCTGGAGTATAGTTTGAGTCGCATTGCTAAACAATTTCTACAATCTACTGATTTATTTTCTTTTTCACTGTATTCAAGAAATATTTCCACTACTACTACTTACTATTCATTTGCAATGTCAACAAAAACAGTCATAAAATACAGGCTTTCAAGGAGGATATAGTATTTCACTTTTCACTATAGTATTTCACTGATTCAGAAATCAGACTGAGATATACTTTGCCACGTTTCTAGTGAGGGGTCCATGAAGATGTAATTTGTCTGAAATGTTCCACAGTATGGCAGTAAACATGCATTTATAGTCACTGGTGCTAAAACGAGTATTTCTACAATATAATTGTACTTATCTGTACACAGCTGAATACAAATGTACTTCATTTAGCATTGCATTGCCATAGTGTTTTCTTTTTTTGTGACATGTTTGCGCACCTTACACTTTTTTACAAATCCTGATTGAAAAGATTCTTCTTACGGAGTACGTGAGGTTGAGGCAATTGCAGCTTTTCTTTTTGCTGATGTGGAACAGGCACTGCTTGGCTTCCCTCCTACAACATTAATTAACACTATAGCTCATGATGGATGACCTCAGCTTTTGCTACCTAGATCCCATTCATCAAGACACGTAGGAGGATACCACCAAAATCTTTTTTTATTTCTCTGTGTTCCTTTGTTCCACAGACAGAATGGTGTTTTCTGTCTTTTGTAATCACAGTTTTGAGATGATATCCTGTCAAAACTGCAACAAAGCCGGTTGTTTTACATTCGTGTGGCTTATCAGGAGACATTTGATTCATCACAGACTATAAATCTCTTTCTCAGTGTGCTGTGGAGTTCATTCATCTACAACTTATTTTCAGGCGCAGAGAATTTGTCTTTGAAACTTGGGGAATAAGGAGTGGTTTATTATTAAACTTTTCCAGCGTGTTTTGACATATCTGTTTGACTGTAACTAATGGGTTTAATCACTCACACTGGCTTTGTTAAACCGTGGCATTTTGGATTATGACATAATGAAAAATACGGTCTGAAAATTGCTTTTTATATACCCATACTTTTGGTTAGATTTGGTGTGCTCTCTGTAAACATAAGCCAGTTGAGGGAAAGTACACATACTATGCATTTTATTATTTTAATCATGCTACAACATTGTGCCCTCATCAAAAACATCCCTGGGGCTGTATTCCTTTTGTTCACGTTTGTTCACGGGGTCCTTTACCCAGTTAAAGGTGCATCATGTAACTTTTCGGATGCTGTTCTGTAACCTTCTTGATTCTATGGAAATGTTGTTGCTCAGCCTAGAATGTTCAGTATGACATTTAACAGGTCCATCTTACATTTATTCAGTTACAGGGTTTTTTATTGCTTTTATTATTGGCTACTTAGAAAAACAGGCATTGTAACTGTGAGCAGGGTCCACAGATCTGACTTTTAACTTGGTCTGTTTTAAACTTCATGAAGATAGAAAGGGTTTAATGCCACACTGTGAAACATTCCAGCCCACACTTTTTCAGAATGCCAGCTACTTATAAAATGACCAAGTCAAAATGATCTACTACAAAGCCAAGCAAACTGATCCTCTTTTTTGGATCCTCACCCCCAGTTTGAGAGCCCCTTCTTTAAGAGAACTTCCACTGGCACTTTATAGAAAACTGTGAAAAAAGTGAAGAAACCTGTTTCTTCAAGTTCCTAACTGGAGTTTCATTCTCTTACAGTTTTTTTCGCAGTGGTATTTAGCCTCTGCACATCATGACAAAAACAGATGTATTTGAGCACTTTTATTAGGCAAACTTCAACCTCATGTCGCAGTAGGCCTGTTCTGTGCTGTAGGCGTCCTCTGTGCCAACATTGTAACATTTAATTTAAAATAAATTTCCCTTGCTCTTCTAATCAGTGCACATTGTGGAAAGAGCCTGTGTGCACTGTACACGGGGAGGAGTGAAAGCATGAAAGTGCGAGGAGCGGCGCGCTGACATGAGGTAGATGGACATGTAGGATGTTTTAAAAAGTTTAACCTGCCCTGTGATACACGCTGGTACACGAGGGCACACGCTGTTGCAGACAAGCCACATGCAGGGAGAGTGTGTGTTTTTAATGTGCCGCACATTATCTGTGGGGTCCAAATGAGCGCACAGGATACAGAGAGGCGCCCCGCATGCTGGTACAAGTTTGTTGCCGGCAGCAGCGGCCATAATATGATCGCACTTGAGTGTCAAACCTCGATTGAGAGACAAGACTGAGTCCAAACACGATCGAGTCCGAGACAAGTACTACGACGCTGCAATCTATCCACACTACCTTGGCAATCGACTGGCAGATCACGATTGACGTATTGGGCACCACTATTCCAGACAAAGCAATAACATCGCCACAGGGAAAAGTGGAGATGGAATTTTCCCATGATTGTTGTATCAAGGGTAGAAATCCTCTGCTGTTTTAAGTCCATAAATCATCAGCAGACTGCCAAATTGTGTTCATTACTACTGTGTGGTTACATTAGCATATCAGGGCATGTTGTCTATTAGCTAATTCAATATTCTCCTCCATTGTGATTCTCTCTGCTAACAGTAGGATCCATGTTATCACATCACATCATATCACATCATCTCAGAATTTAAAAGGGCTATAAAGATGATAAAATAATGAATCATATGTCCTTTAAGGCATGTGAAACTCAGTGCCTGACCAAAACAAACTAAAATCATACCAACATTGTATACAATGTATACAATGTGGACCCCCCCCCCACACACACATATATTGTGTATACACATTTGTATATATATATATATATATATATATATATATATATATATATATATATATATATATATATATATATATATATATATATATATATATATACACACACACACACACACATATATATATATATATATATATATATATATATATATATAGTGGCTACAACAGATACCTGTAAAAAAACAACGGACATTTCAGACATTTCAGTCCAGAAAAATGCAGTACTGGGAACAGCAAAGATACTGCGCAGAACTCTCAAGCTCCCAGGCCTCTGGTAGAGGACCCGAGCTGAATGAGGGCGAGAGACCTACCACCGTGGAAGGCGAGAAACACATTTTTTTTTTTTTTCAAAAGACACCAGTTTCTTGTGTGGGTTTCAATATTTTCTCACTGTCCAAATGAGCATCGTTTTAAACCTATAAAAGTTTCCTGGTCCATATGTAGAGCTCTGAAAATAACTGTATGTGTGAGATCCATGATGGCATTGCATTCTGCTGCTGTAGGCTTCATGCTGGGCCAAACGTCACTTAGTGGAGTCCATGATTGACACTTTGGCGGTTGGTTTCAGTTGCTCGCAGTGGGGCGCTATATATGTAACAAAGTGCTGCCACTTTTGATAAGGGCTATAATCATACTCTTACAGACTCAGAGGTACTTGAGTAGTCTGCCCAAGTAGGCTTTTAAATAGGTTTATTGTTCTTATTATGGAGTTTTATATTTTTACATACTTACAGAAATCTTAGTCTTAGCGTAATATACAAAACATTCTATTTAACAAGTCAATATGAACTGCCAAAAAACAAGGGCAGAGTAAAGTACAGAAAAGTGGAAGGAACACATGTTATTCATACACTTGTTTGACTTTCAAATGTATGTTCATTGCAATTTTATTTTTTTTTAATGTATTAAATATGCTCATTCTGAACATGCACTCAAATATAGAGAGCTCAACAACTTTCTCAACAAAACCTGGCACCTCTATCATCGGAGGAAGACGCCCACCCCTACAAGGAGGACTTTGACCTGGAGGCTCTGATCTGCCCCACACCAACAGGGGTGTTCAGGAGCCACAGAAGACCCAACTGGTGTCTCCCAACTTCCAGGACTCCTCAAACCCTGAGGATAGAAGTCCAGTCCAGGACCTTCCACCCCTAGAGGACCGCACTCTGGTCAGTTCACTGTGCAAACTGACCAGAATGTTGGAGTGGACAAGGGAAGAGATGCAGATCAGGTCCAAATAAGGAATTCTTTGGACGGCAAGCTTAATACTCAGGCGAGGGTTGGCAAACAAAAGGACTTGGAGTTGCAAAAACTCACTGATTCTCAAGCAACAAGGACAAGCAACTATAAGACCCACAGACCCACAGTTAACACACATAAGGAGATCCAGTTCTTGTATAACTGTACAGTACAGGAAAATCTGCAACTCAAAAAGAGCTTGCCAACTCCAAAAAAGTCACTAACAAAACAGCAAAAAAGACAAACAAAAGACGGAGCTCACAGCTACTCTCCTAAAGAAAGAAAAAGAGCTGGAAAAACCATGTTAGTGCATACAAGGAGATAAGATATAACAATATAACAATTGCAATATGATTTTTTTTTTTCTCTCAAAGTCCTAGTAGCATGTGGATCTGTTTAAAAGTGATTTATGTAACTTTCCTGGTAGATGGTCCACCCACCTATTGGTCTCAATGTTCCACAATATCTACTTAAAATTATGTATCCTGCATTTATTTCGTCCTTATTGTGAGTGGGGCGTATTGCCAGAGATCTGACCTGTAACTTGTCATCTTCAATCGGAATAGATAATTCTGATGCCAATCTCTGGAACATTTTAGCAAAGCAGTAACATCTCCATAGTGACAAACGGTTTCCTGACCTCCCATAAGTCTTGTTATTCAGGCTGCTACGACACACAAATCACATTTTAATCAATCTATTTGTATTCTCATATAGATATTTAGCATGTGATTTCTGAGTCGTCTCCTCTCTGCTGTATTCATTAACATAAAGAGCTGGGAGTCGGCCATAGTTCCATGACAAGTGACCCTCCTGAAAATGAAGGCATAGGTCTTTTAATCAGGCAGTTTGGATGGCAGCTGCAGTGATTACCTGTTACAAATGCCAATGCACAGACTGAACAAACCCCCATAAGGCTGGAGGTGATCTGTCCTGCTATTTGCATTTGGTGACACGCAAACCTCTTCAATGCCAAGACACCGCGAGCCAAAGCTGAGAAACGCATTGTCTGTAGTGTGGAGTGTGACACAGCATACTCAAACACATTGTCTCGAGCCCATTCACACGTAAAGGATATTGCTATGAATGTACAACACACACAGAGAGGGATGGCATCTGGAAAGTGACCAAAGAAACAGCAGGATTAGCACAGCGGGGAAGGGGTGATGAGGAGACTGTGAGGAGACCTTTAGAAGAGAGTACCATGAATTAATTATGAATTGAAGTGCAAATAAAGTCACTGCTTCAGTCTCTTCTGGGGTCACTCTGTCAGAGAAGTGTCACAGTCTGTTTGTCTCTCGGGGGCACTATTTTATGGATGGTTAATAGTCACTTGCAAAATTGTAATTGTGGTTATATTTTTATAGCCATAATTTTATATATATATATATATATATATATATATATATATATATATATATATATATATATATATATATATATATATATATATATATATATATATATATATATATATATATATATATATAAGAACCACAGACACTCCGAAATTCAAAGGAAATTTTAAATCTCAGAATGCAAAGACTGCAGTGAAGACACCTCACACCACAAGCTTTTTTGCAGGACACTGGAGTCCACCACAAGCTTTTTCCCTTAAATAAATGGAGAGATATCGCATGAACATTTGGTCTCATGAGTGCAGCCTTCAAAGACTCTGACTGCAGCGACACAGCAGAGCCTCTGGTTCTCGTATGAGTGTCACACAGAACAGGTCCAACCGTGGAGCCTCAGCTGGACCAGGTGCATCCTGAGCAAGGCATTATCGAACCCTTACAGATGCCACAGAACTGGTCTGAACCTGGTGAACTTGCATATTGTCTCAGAGATTCAGAAGAACACTGTGTCTATTATTGCTCTGCTATTTTTACTGTTGTCTGAAGTCGTGTCAATTGAAGCTGCTGCTTTATGACTCATACAATGCTTTCATGCTACAGACTTTGCTCCACATTTCTTTTATGCTTCAGAGATAACATCTGGTTTAAGTATAACTTAATATCATCTGATTAGCTATTTAAACCTCAAGATTGAACTAAAATAAATGAGGGAAGACTGAAATATATTTAATAGCACCTAGGATTACAAAGCCAACCCAGTGCTTTCAAGATATATGTGGTTTAGGTACTGTGTGGATCCCTACTGATTTATGCTCTAGAGTTTATTAATAGTCTGTAATTATGGAGATGGAGTCCAGTTCCAGTTAATTTGGTGCCATGGAGATAATTATTATTCAAGTGGCAGAGTTGAAGTCATTGTTCACTTAAGGGAAGTTGTCAGAAGTAGGGGGAATATTTAGTGGGCAAGATTTTTTGTAAGTAAAATGGAAATGTGAAATTGGCCTGGTAAATGGAATACATGCTTCATTATGGAGAGAGTGGTTAGTTGCACTAAAATGGATGTGCCTGTAATTACTATTAACACATTTACTCTACAATTCTGATTGCAAAATGTTAACTAGTAGAAAATGTTCTCAACACTATTAGCAAGGGTTATAGTTATAAACGGATAGATGCATAGTGATTCAGCACATGGCGATTTCTCCTGATGTTTGCCTGGGTTTCCCTAGTGTCCCCTATCAACCCCAAGCGTGCCCATGGGTGCTCCTCTGCCGTTGCCCACATCTCCCTGTGAGTGGCCTTGAGGCACTGGATGAAGGATGGGTCAGATGCACAGGCAAAAACTACCTTTACAATGCAGTGTGCATGTACTTACAAGTAGATAGAGTGCAATGGCGTGACTGCAAATAGTGACAATGTCTAATAGACCAGGGCCTGGTCTAAAGCCAGTAACCTTAGGTATCCCAGATTTGTAAAATAACCACTACACTATGGCTTACATGAGACATAACCAACTCTCAAAGCTTTTTGTTTGGCATTGTTCTACTCACAGTTTAACTGGTGCCTGCTGTGAAGAACACAGCAGGCTGGGAAATAAAAAATCACAAGATTCAAGCACATGTGCCAAGTGAGGTGGATCCGATACCTGGTCCTTGGAGCTCTAGTGACTTATAAGCTACATTGGGAAAATACCATGGACAAAAAAAAAAAAAAAAAAAAAAAAAACAGCAGTTTACCTACTGGCTTGAAGATTTTGGTGACATCTGCTCATACAATCACTTAAACCAGTGTCAACTGTGACTAACTCTGTAGCTGTAGTAAACTCTGAGGTGTTAAGGTAGTAACTGTTAAAAGACTAAACAATGAAAGATGAATAGAGTTAAAGAGTTAATGTAAGTTAAAGATGTGTTAATATTGATGGCAGTAAAAAAAAATTCAGTTTTTAGGTTAAAAATAGCTTGTAATGATGAGACACGCTCTACCTTGTGGTTAATTGTACATAAGGAAGTGCAAAGTAAAGTATTCAGTAGGGAGAGATGTTTATAACTCAAAGTAATGAAAACTGAAATATTCTATTTAGGACTGCACCAATCTAGCTTTTTCAGTTCTGACTCCAATTCCAATATTGTTGCTTTAAGTATCTGCCGATATTCTATAGCAGCCGATACCAGTGTAATACATTTCTATTCCTAATATGAAGTCTCTCAATTTGTCCCTACTGGTGAAACAAAAAAAAAACAAAAAAAAAGGATAATATGGATAATAAACCAGTTGCTGTAATATGTAAGATTGTGTTTAGTTGTTTACTATAAGTTATTGTGCAAATTGTTCTAACTTGTTGTTACTAGGTTACCCTCAACTCCACTGCCACCCTTGAGTAAACCCATTTAGTCTTTCTGCCTGGTCCAAATATAAACTGATCAATAGCGAGGAAGTGATGAAGGACATCTGGGTTCAATAGCAATTTTAGACTTAGGACATTGGTGACCAAAAATAACAGACAGAAAGAAGGAGACTATACTCATTAATACTTCCCATAATACTTAATACTTTAATACTTTCCAGCCATGTCTACAAAATAGTCACAAATAATCACCTTCATAAATAATGATATAACCATAATAAAAAACATGCATTGCAACTTGATTACACACTTGAACAAATCATGTTGAACTTTGTGTTTTGTGTCTCTTTTCTCAAACCTCTAAGCTGGTGATTCATTCAGTAGGACAGCTCCACAGCTAGTAAGTTGACTTTTCGCCTCCCAGTGAGACTCGTACCAAATATGGCAGTAAACATGTCACAAAGCTTTCTCTCAGTGATAAAAGCATAGCATTTGTAAGAGCAGAGTGGAGTTTTTAAAAAAACATCTGTTCTGAGAAAACTCTGTCAAAGAAGATTTAGCAGAGACACGGAGGGCTGACTCTTACATAGCTCAGACAGCCAGACAAAACTTATTTCTAAAACTGTATAGGAGCAAGATGGGACATTGAAGTTGCTGAGTCCTGTTCATATGTGAGATAAAGTTACAGGATTGACTTGGATTGAGTAATAAGAGTGCACTATGTAATTTTTCTGGTGGAGATTACTTTGCCTGGAATGTTTGACAGTATAACATAAAATGTCGAGTTTACCTTTATTCATTACAGTTTATATGCTAGAAAAACAAAACAAAAAACAAACAAACACAAAAAAACCCTTTGGTTGGGTTTGCCGCTCTACAGATTGGATCTATAACTTGGCCTGGTGGCAACACCTGCTGTGTCGCAGTAGGTGTTTAATATTGCATTTAACACCTGCTGTGTTTAATGCAATATTGTGGAACCTTCCAGGCAATGCAATAACATCTAATCCATGGAGAAAAGCAGAAAGTTCTATAGTGCTCTAAGTGCTTTATTCTATTATGATTTGACATAGTGGAAGAAAAAAAAAAATACAGGATTTACCAAGGGATTAATTTTGGACAAAAAATAATAAGGGATTTTTTTTTTTTTTCTACAAACCCCAAGTAGAGGCCAATTTAATTGGAGCAGTCCAGGGCATGTTGGGTCGGTATGGGTCACTTTACACTGGCCATATGAGGTAAGCTCAGGCTACAGCACAAGCACACGTGAAAACACACAGCTTTGTTCCCATCATTGAAGTCAAAATAATATAACCCCTAAGAGAACTTCATATGTACAGGTGTAACTTTTCTGATAGAAGCTCTGCCACTGGGTTTTCTGCATGAGAAAGTTATTATGTCCCACAGTATATGGCACTAAAAATATCTAGTATCTCCATGGAGACATGCAGGTGAAGCCACTAGGCCAAGTTGCAGGTCAAATCTGTAGAGGAGGCGAGTCTGCTCACAGTAAAAGTATATTTGTAAGACATTTTTTCCTACAAATGCCCATAATTTAATAGTTTTTAAGTGTGATATCACTTCCGCTTCTCAGTTCAACATAGATAAGTTTAGCATCTAATCACAACAATAACATCTCCATGGTGACAGTAACAACACACCTTGAGTATCCCAACTTTCTTAATGAACTAAGTAGCTGTTAAACTTGTGATAATAATTGAACAATACAACCAGTTTCTTACTTCAATTATTTCAATTACATTCCCTGGTCTAATTTATACATTAGCATTAGCAGTGGATCAAATGTGTCTGCTTCATCAGTGTAACTCCCATTTTGTATCGCCAGGAAGGACAGCGTTCCAATCTGCCTGAACTGACCCCCATCGCAGGTTAAATAGATATACATAATTTAATGCCACATGAGCTATTTCAGAAGTCTTCTAGATATATTACCGAGGTACATCAGGTGGTTTAAATTCACTCTAGGTTTTTCTAATGTGTTTTTATGCTCCAGGTGACAGTAGGAAGGTGCCGTAGAAAGTAGGGCAGTCGAATTTGCAATACATTGGCGATTGAAATGCTTAGGTGTGATCCAGTGAAAGAAATAGGTCCCTGGAAACGAACCATGATATAGGATTGATTTCCAAGAGAGAAGATAATTACTCTGGTTTGCACTACTGGGGTTTGTGCACTAGTGTGTTAGTCCAAGTCTCCCTGCCCCTATGTCTTCATATAGACTCCTGACAGACACCAGGCGGCCTACAGCCTAAGGGCCGAGTGTGGCATTTGAAAAAATGCCATTTCACTATGGACAATAAATGCTGGTTATGTGTAAATGGCTCTAACTGGGAGAATTGCATAACAAGTTCATGAAGATGTCAAGAAATTTTAATAGGTCCTAAATGACCAACTTGAATTGGTCTACAGGGGGAGGTTAGTCCATGAGTGGCTCGCAACTCCATCTAGAGGAACAAAGAAGTATTACAAGCATTCCAATTTTTAAAATTAATATAATTTTTTTGTATTAAAAACATAAAAAAATAGAAATAATTAATTTTAAATAATGTACGGTTATTTCCTGTTCACTATAGCTTTACAAAGCCAGAGTGCAGTTTTGAATAGATCAGTTTCGTTGGCATGGTAATGCCATAGACCATATATATGAGTGGACAAAGCTAACGCGCCAGCCGCCCTGTGCCAAATAAGAAGTTTGCCAGGAGGCTCTTCCGGCTCCTTCTGACTCTGGCTCACATTAGGATCGCCCCTCTCTCTGTAACTGCTGCAGTGAGACTCGACATTTTGGTCTTAAAATGTTTGTATTAACCCACTCTTTTTTTTTTTTTTTTTTTCTTTGCTATTTTGTCCATAAATAATCCTATTCATAACATAGAGTCTGGCTCCAGATTTGCTCCTGTAACCATGAGCATCACGAGCTTCAATTGAGCGGAGCTGAACGCTATGGGTGACGTCACACTCGTTTAGTCCACTTCTTTTACACAGTCTATGGGTAATGCTAACAACAACTACCAAAAGTGCCTTTATTCCTGGTTTGAGATGAATTTTTTTTTATGTAAAAAATATTCTAAATTGCAATTAAATAATTTATGGTAAATTAGCAATAATAATTTTGTGAAAAGGGGTTATAAGTTATTAGTAATTTTGTGTTATTTATATTCATTCTATTACCAGTTTGTAATGCCAACCCTACTGAAGCTGCCGGGCTGGCTTAAAAGTTATGGATCTGCTCAAATTATAACTAGTTCAAAAGTTATGAATAGGTTATGGGGAAAACCAAAAAAAAAAAAAAAAAAATAATAATAATAATAATAATAATAAATTAATTAATCAATTAAAAGTCTCATGTAGATCATCACCATAATATTGCTTGCATTAAGAATTTAAGAATGTGCTTCTTTTGTAACATATTTAGAATGTACATCTTTATATTTTAGAGTTTGAAAATATCCATCCATCCAGTATCTTCCATCTGGCACGTGTAGCACCTGTGCATGCGTCTGTGAAAGGGTTAAAAAAATCAGCAGATGGAGCTTTTCCCTGGAGACAAGTAGAGATGTGGTAATGGCTTTGGTCCAGCGCCTTTATGAGCCCAATGTAACTGTATGTCACGTCATGAATCACAGTGTTTACCATAGTTTCAGCTCTTTATACATCTCCACATAAAACAGACAGGAGCTTCTTAAGAGCACAGTACACATGCATATTCTACAAGAAGAAAAAACCTGACAGCATTTAGCAGAAAGCAGCTGAATCAACATTTTGGAGCAGAATTTTAAAGTTGGTGAAGTGGAGAGGAAGAGCCGTGCTTCATGTTTAAGTTTTACCCAGGGTTGTTGTAAGGATCCTACTTTAGTTTAGTCCAATGAACCGCAAATACTGAGAAACCAGCCAGGCATGTAAGACGGATATTATTAGATACTGAGTTACCTAAGGTTCAAAAAGTTGTGAATTCAGAAAGGCACAGAGTGGGTTCCCGAGCTAAATACCTAGAGGACAACTTCTGTTTAATTAACTGATTCACTTTATAATGACCACTGTTCGGAGGAAGGGAAAAGGAATGAGTTCTTTATAACAATATAAAGTCAGTCAACCTACAATACATCAGAGCAAAGGATCATGGTCTATGTAGTTCCCTCTGTTTTTTTCAGCTATTGCTGCACCAAAACAATGCATTTAAGTAAAAAGACTTGTAATTTTGATATATTGTTACTGCTTAAGATATTATTGTGACACGTCTGAAGATACTATACAACAATATTTCTGCCATTGTTACACCCCTAATAAACCCTTTTAGTGTCAGTAAACAATGAGTATGGCAGGTCTCAGTGGCTTATCAAACTATGCGAGAGGGTTATCGTCAAAAGATCGCAAATATTACCTCAACAAGCTGACTTTGACAGTGGTGTCCAACTGCCAGGTCCTTGTGTGATCAGTGAGCGGGTGGATGATGTTAAAAAGTGGCCAAATGTAAAAATGAGCGGTTAAGAAAGTAAAGTAAGTCTTTATTTATATAGTGCTTTTCACAGACATTTTTGTCACAAAGACGCTTTACAGAGCATTATTCAGCATTATTCATTCACTCTATACCTGGTGATGGTAAGCTACTATTGTAGCCACAGTTGCCCTGGGGCAGACTGACAGAAGCGCGGCTGCCATGCCAATCGCTGCCATCAGTCCCTCCGACCACCACCATCACTCACGCACTAGAGATGCGCGGATTGCGGTTACAACCGCGGTATCCGCGGTTAATCCGCGGGTCGGGCGGATGACGTGACGAAAAATTATATTTTAATTAAATTCGGGCGGGTGGCGGTTTAACTACTAAAAAAAAAAAAAAAAAAAAAAAAAAAAAAGTTATTGTTAGTATTGTTACCTGCATCTGAAAAGACGAGTGTCATTGTCTATGCTTGTAGTATGAAGTGTACGTCATATCCTTAATTAGCCCATTTGACCTCGTTTTTATGTTCTGAAGGTTAAGGTTGTGTCGGGTTATTGATGCCTAAGGTTTACGAGGCACATATTATATGCAGTTTATTTTATTATTTCTAATTTATTTCAGCTGTTTGCCAACACGTAAGTGGCTATAGAGCCATATTTATTTAGTTATGCTTTTTTTTTTGTTTCGATATCAGATATATTTTAAAACACGCAGACATTATAGCGTAGACTGCCACTCGGGGTTTTTAAAACTTAAAGAAAGACCGATGGAGTGAGGCTATGACTTTGAAATAACATCGGGCAATGGCAGAATGTTCAGAATGTAACAACATCCAACACGAAGGCAAGAAGGTTCAAAAACAACCTAGTCGGAAAACGTTGTCAGTTAATTAGCTGCGCAAGAAAACCAGGTAAGTTTGGGGTTGTTACGGACAATTAACTGTATCGGCGGCAATGGGGGGCATTTGAGGGCCGTGCCCCCCCTAGCGGCCACTGGTGCCCCACCCCCAACAGGCCGTTATTATGACTATTTTAAAATGATTTTGCTTGGCGCATTTCACACATCACAGTCTCTGTTTATTTAGTGTAGTGTGATTGGACAACTGTTCTGTCACTCACGTCACGTCACGTCAACCTGCTGCGTCAACTCGTAGCAGCTCCACGATTAGCGGCAGCTGCTACTTTAGCCTAAAGCTCCACACAGGAAATGGCGAGAACAGAGTCAAAGACACTGACAGACCCGCCGCCGGTGTTCCGGATTGTCTGGTGATCAGTTTAACTGGTAAAGGCGGGGCCACATCTGGAAGCATGGGGGGCGTGTCCTCTCAGTTCCATTCACTCCCATAGAGACACAAAACTGCCAGAGCTGTATTGTCGCGTTAAACCTTCTTTATCGTGGCGTATTATTTCCCCATAGGAAAATAATCCAAATGTATCCAGCACATGTTCCCATCACGACCTGGGGTTTGAAGTAACAAACGTTGCTCTTTACTGCAGCGCATGAACGCGCTCAACCACTTGATCTGGTCGCTGTTCCAGACGCTCCTATAACAGGTGACATACCGCTATGTCGTGTAACAAATAAACATGGTCAAGCACAAAATGCTGTCCGTGTCATCACTGTCATGAATGTTGTGTTTGTGTAGACATGTACAGACTTATATAATGTGTACTATGATCTAGTTCACACAATTTGCA